>NC_141540.1:13050000-13650000 GCF_021556685.1 Rattus norvegicus | reverse complement strand
GGTTGGGGGTAAGGAGCACTGATCAGCACCTTAAAGAGCCCGGGACACGGGATTGGGGATTTAGCTCAGTAGTAGAGTGCTTGCCTAGCAAGCACAAGGCCCTGGGTTCGGTCCCCAGCTCCAGAAAAAGAAAAAAGAAAAAGAGCCCGGGACACTATACAGAAAACACCCCAAAATGGTGCTCATTTCGTCAACTTTTTTTTTTCTTTTTTCGGAGCTGGGGACCGAACCCAAGGCCTTGCGCTTCCTAGGCAAGCGCTCTCCCACTGAGCTAAATCCCCAACCCTCGTCAACTTTTTTTAGAAGCAACACTCCTTTCTCATCCTAGGGTCCCTGGAGCACTATGTAGGAGCCATTGCAAAGCAGGCCAGGATGAGACGTTCAAGGTCATCCTTGGGTACATATTGAGTTTGAGGGCAGCTTGGGCTGTGAGAATGTGTGTCAGAATACCATTTCCCAGGGGTTGGGGATTTAGTTCAGTGGTAGAGCGCTTGCCTAGGAAGCGCAAGGCCCTGGGTTCGGTCCCCAGCTCCGAAAAAAAAAAGAACCAAAAAAAAAAAAAAAAAAAAGAATACCATTTCCCCGCTTCGTGCAAGCCTAGAGCGCAGCAGTCCTTACCGAAGGCTCTCCGGGGCTGCACTAGACGCAGGGTGAAGGGCTGAGATTTGGGCAGTTCCCGTAGCATTTTGGCCACCTCGTAGTGCCGGCAGCCCACAATAGAGTGGTCATTGATGGCCTCGATGCTATCCCCCACGCACACCGCCTCAATCCTGTTGATAATGCTGCCTTCCTTGATTCTCTGTGAGAAATTACAGTCACTTGTAGGTCGTCTGCCCGGGCCACCTCCCTGGGGTCCTCAGAGCCTTCTTAGGTCTAGACAAGGCCATTAATCACCCAGCTCTCTCTCTCTCTCTCTCTCTCTCTCTCTCTCTCTCTCTCTCTCTCTCTCTCTCTCACACACACACACACACACACACACACACACACACACACCCAGGCACCTTGATGAAGGCGTATCCAGCCCCGTTGTCTGTAATGGTCAGTCCTAGAGCGTCCTCCGTTTTGGTAACCTCCACTTCTTTGGTCTCTCCACGCACGTGCGCAAAGATGAAGTCTTCTAGCCCAATCTGTCCCCCCAGCAACTTCTGCATGTCCACTTTGTGACTGTTGAGGGTGCAGAATAGGATCTATTCGGATACGAGAGGGACCCAGATTCAGCTATGGACAAAAGTCGACTCTGCACACCCTTCTGAGGCAGACCTGCTCTGTGGGCGTCCCCTAGCGGCCAGAAGCAACTGTGGCCCGCATGAGACAGCTGCCCCCAGCCTCTAACTGCCCACTCGTGACCAAGTGGGCTGGCAAGACGGTGGGTATGCTTTGGGTTTGTCATCCCAGCACTTAGGAGGCTGAGACAGGAGGATGACTAAGAGTATCAGGCTTCCCCAAAATAAAAAGGCCAAGCATCCTGGATCAGGAATATAAGCCCAGAAGTTGGGAAGCGGAGGCAAGGGAAAATGCTGCAAAGTTAGAAGTCAGCTTGAGTTACAGAGTGAATTTCAGGCCAGCCTGAGCTACAAAGTGAGATATTATCTCAATTAAATGAACAAACAATAGAATGAGAACGGTCAAGAAGGCGCGTGCGTGCGTGTGTGTGTGTGTGTCCAGTCGGCCAGCCTGCTTGATTCTCAGGGGTCGCATGTGGGAGGAGAGAACTGACCCCTACAAACTGTTGCTCAACCTTGACCGTGTGCTCTGGTATCCCCACATATAATAAAGCAAACCCATACTAAATGGTGGCCCACACCTTTAGCCCCAACACTCTAGAGGCTGAGGCAGGTGGATCTCTGTGTATTTGATCCCAGACTCAGCGACAGAGCAAGTTACAGACTGGCCAGGGCTATATGGTGAGACCCTGTCTCAGAAAAACAAAATTAAAAGAAAGAAAAGGACAAACAACCAGAAGGGAATGATAGAAATAATTGAATGAAAGAACTGAGAAGTGACTTTATTTTATATAAGGCCTCACGTAGCTCAGGCTGACCCTCTAGTTTACTATGTATCTGAGGGTGACCAACTTTGAACTCCCAAACCTCGCCTCCACCTTCCCAGTATTAGAATAACAGACTTACATCACTACACCGGCTTTATCCTGTGTCGGGGATGGTACTTGGCTTTCCAAACCCTACCTAGGTGACTGCTCTACAAGCTTCACTAAGCTGATTCCCACCCCATTCATGGCCTCCCGATGGCTGGGTCGGGTTCTCGGAGGATATAGAAACTCCATCAGACTGGGTCCCGGGTGGTATCCGTGGTCCGCTCTCACCTCAGTAGGCGCGATGCCGAAGGCCTCCGCGATCTTGGCGTAGAGCTCTCTGACGTTCGTGAAGCCCTCGATCCTGCCAGTCGGGCTGCCGTGCGCCAGCTGCGTGCGGAACACTAGGCGCGGGCGCGCGCGGGCCGGGGGCTCGGTGGCCCCGGGCTCGCGGGGCGCAGCACTGTCCATGGCGCGCAGGGTCGCAGCGTCCTGCGCCTCCCGCCCGGAACCCGCGACAGCCGAGCCGGGCGTAAGCAGATCCGGGAACCCGAGCCGCCCGGGGGAAGGTGAAACCGCCTGCCATGGCCAGCCGCGCCCTCCCCGGGGACCCGCGAACAACAGGGGGAGGCCTCGGGCTGTGGGTGCCGCATCCAGTCTTGGCCTCCCGGGGAGCCCCTACCTTCTCCCACTCTTCCTCCTCCACTCCACGCACAGCCTACCGGTCGGTCACGTCAGAAGCCTTCCCTCAACTCCCCACTCCCCGCCTGTGAACACCGGTGTCTTGTCTATCTGGCCTCGCATGCCTCCCCCCCTTGCCCTACCCCAGAGTCCACCCTACCCCAGGGCTCTTGCTCAAGCTGGGCTCTCCTCTGGGGCTAAGTCCCAGAGCTCCCAGTGACTGCTCACCTGTTTATTTTAAAGACCACCTGCTGCCCCTACCTCCAAATCTCTCCCTTAATAAGTTTTGTTTTGCTTTTGAGGCAGAATCTCATGTAACCCAAGTTGACCTGGAACTCACTATGTTCCCAAGGGTGACCCTAATCTCCTCCTGACCCTTTGGCCTCCACCTCCCCAGTGATGAAATTAAAGTTGTGTGCACTACCCCTGGAAAAAAGAATTGTCATAAGCTAGGCAGTGAGGGGGCACACCTTTAATTTAAACACTGGGGAGGTAAAGGGAGTGGATCTCTGAGTTCAGGACTAGTCTGGTCTACAGAGCGAGTTCCAGGACAGCCAGGGCTACACAGAGAAGCCCTGTCTCAACTTACCCCACTCTCCTTCCCAAAAGAATTTTTAAGAAATGAAGACCAAACCACTGTGAGATGCTACTTTTTCAGGGATCCCCAAGTGTGTGGTGGGTGAAATGGGGTGCAGGGGTCAATGAACAGCTGGGGCTGTGTGTCTTCTGAATTCCCACGATAGAGTGTCACAAAGTAGGTGGCCTAAAAGAATCAACCAGAGCGGGAGGGATGGTTCAGCGGTGAAGAGCACTGGCTGGTTAGGAGCTATAAGGGATCTGATGCCCTCTTCTGGCACGCAGGTGTAAATGCAGATAGAGCATTTACGGGGGTGGGGGTGCGGGGGAGGGATCTGGGCATAGGGACACCCCCACCTGGGAAAGTGGAGGCAGGAGGATCAAGGTCATCCTTGACCACTCAGTGAATTCCAGACTAGCCTTGGCTACATGAGACATTGTCACAAAACAAAACTCAGATTGAATTAATCCTTCAGGTGATAACTGGAGGTCTGGCATTAGTCCCCACCTCCCTCCCCCCACCCCCCAGTTGGGAGGCTGTCCTCCACAGTCCTTGGCCCATAGGCCTGTGCAGTTTCTGCCTCTGTTGTCACAAAGCCCAGTCCCAGGCCTGTGTCAACTTTCCTTTTCTCGAAAGGACATTTGCTATTGGCATAGCGCCCACTCTGCCCCAACATGACCTCACTCAAGTTAATTACACCGCCATCGTCCTGCTTCCTAATAAGGTCATGCCTGGAGGTTCTGGGGTGAGGGTGGGAACACATTTGAGAGGTACAACTCATTGGCACCTCACACGTGTGTTGGATTAGACAGGTTTTAAAGGATAGTCTATCTCATTAATTAAACAGTCCCCTGGCAGGGCTCTTTCAAGTTTGAGCCAGAGGTGTCCTCCACAGTTCTCTGTCACATCCAGCAGCTCCTGCCCTGGGGGCTGGACATGGATGGTCAAACAGGAAGTGGATAGGCTCAGGCAGAGTGACTCACCACAGCTTGGAGCATATGGAGTATTACTCAGCCATGAAGAGGATATGTCCCGGGGTTGGGGATTTGGCTCAGTGGTAGAGCACTTGCCTAGCAAGCACAAGGCCCTGGGTTCGGTCTCCAGCTCCGAAAAAAAGAATAGAAAAAAAGGAGGATGTGTCCCACAGCGTCAGTGGTGCCCACTGAGAGAACAGGCATAAATTGCCACACAGTGTGACCGCTGTGATGGGAAATGTCCCAGGATGTGAAGTAGGTGTGGGTGTGTAGGGGGGGCTGAGATCAGGCATAGAGAAGGTTCAGGCAGTTAGGGTTTCCTCTGGGGAGTGTTCCAGAACTAGATGTAGCTGATGGCTGGAGAACTCTGTGGTGGGGCTGTTTTTCGTTGTTTTGTTGTTTTGAGACAGGGTCTCTGTGTAGCCCTGGCTGTCCTGGAATTCACTCTGTAGATCAGGCTGGCCTCAAATTCATGGATTCCCCTGCTTCTGCTTCCTGAGTGCTGGCTGGGACTAGCTGTGGCCACCACTCAGCTAAAGCAAGTTTTATTTAGTAAAATTTCTGGGAGGTGGACTGAAGTCCAATCTGGGGGTTGGGTGAACTGAATCCAGCCTGACCCTAAAGCCACAGAGGATCCTCAAAACGGACAGGGAGATAGGGGACTCTAGCCCAACTCTGCCTCAGTTTCCCCACTTGATAACCGTGTAGTGAAGGTTCTGAGATCCTGTACTAGAGGTAGGAAGGCAGGCCAGGCCACCGCAGCAGGACAATCATGAACAGGCTGGGCCTACTCCTCTGAAGCCACAACTGTTAACTTGAATGAAAACTCACTTGCTTTTATTGACACATATTTAAAAGTCCGGATTGAGTGATGAAAGGCGTGGGGTAAGGGGCTGTTGGACTACCCCACCCCTACCCCGGCGCTGCTTGGTTAGCGCCTGCCCAGTGGGTCCAGTGGCTGTATGGTGAGTGGCCTAGGGTCCTGCTCTTCATCAGGGGTGGCGGTGGGGTATCTGAGTCCGGAGGCCATGGTTCCTCTGTTCCTGACCCACTGTACTGTGACCCTCCCTGTGAGGCAGGCAGGTCTTCCGGGCTCTGCAACCTGGGTTGGGGTTCGAGGTTAAAGGGATGCAGTTGAGATTTCATTTGAGGGGGGTCTGGAGACCCCAAGGTGCAGCTTCTTCCTGGGCGGGTGTGGAGGGGCGTCTCCCGGTCCAAGAGGCCTGTCACAGGTGCTCGCTGTGGGACAGAGGGGGTGATGAAGACCTCGAGCTGAGCCATACTCTCTCTTCACCCCGTTCCTCCCCTCCTGCACCTCGGACCTGGCTACTCGCGCCAGGATCTCCTTGACGCGCGCGATCAGTCTCTCGTGCTGCGCCGGGTCGCGCTCGATGGCTCCGTGAAGCCGCGCCATGTAGAAGTCCAGCGTTCCGAGCGTCGGCGTCTCCCCGGTGCCTGCGGGTCAGCGGGTTAGTGAGGGGCGGACCCGAGGCTGAACACGCAGAGAAGGGGCGTTCCTTGGGCGGGGGCGGGGGGGCCTACGCGCAACAGGCAGGTCCGCGTCCGGTAGATGGGACAGATACTGCGGAAGCGGAGCCTGGCGCGGAATTGGGGCGGGGCCTAACAGAACGTCCTGTGGGCGGGCCCGGGGCTGTGGGCGGGGCTGCGCACCGGGCACCGGCAGAGAGGCGAAACTAGCCGTGAGCGCTTGTCTCACAGCCTGCAGTTGCTGTTGCAGCGCCAGCGTGCGCCGCTCCTCCAGCGCCAGCTCTTGCTCCAGACGCTCACGAGCGCTGTTCATGCTCTGAGTGTGGCGCTGCAGCACTGCGTTCTGCTCCTCGAAAGCCACGTTCATCTTCCGCAGGCGCCGCAGCTCTGCCTCGCGTGCTGCAGGACAGGAGTCAGAGCCCTGGAACTGGTCCTGGAGTGCTGTAGACCCACTTCGTCTCTGGCCTCATCCCGACCCTTCCCCTCCATCCCTGGCCTTACCCCTGACCTCATCTCCCTTCAGACCCGGTATCGGCCCTCAATCCCCGACCCCAGCCCTGACCCTTTTCTCCCCCCAATCTTAGCCCTACCCCCACCCCTACCGTCTCCAGCCTGGCTGTCTTCCCTCTATTCCCAATCCATCCCTAACTCCATCCCTCCTCTGTCCTGGGCCCCTGAAACCTCAGTCCTGACTTCAGTCCTCATTCTCATTTCCAATCTTCTTCCTACCAGGACACCAGCACCTACGAAAATCTCACCTTTGTTTTGGTCCAAAAACTCTTCAGTGAAGATGGGAACATCAAAGGTTGAAAAGCCATCGCCGCAGTCCACACCCTGGGACATGGCAATGAGTTTGGTAGGGACCCACATCTCTGGAGCTTGGGCCTCCTGGAGCACTTGGCCTGCTTTTATTTCCTTTGGGGTGTGTGTGTGTGTGTGTGTGTGTGTGTGTGTGTGTCCCATATGTATGCAGTATCCACAAAGGCTAGAAGAGGGTAGCAGGTAGCTGATCCCCCAGAACTGAAGTTAGAGATGGCTGTGCACACAGCCAAGGGGGTGCTGGAAACTGAATCTTTTTTCCTCTGCAGAGCAGTGAATGTTCTCAGCTCTGAGCGGCCCTGGAGTCCCCAGCTTCCTACATGTCAGGTCAGGACTAAGCTATGCCCCACCATGGTGTTGCTGTGTCTCCACAGTGGTCTTGCCTATATCTATGGGGCACACTCACTGGGGAAGGAGGAGGGGTGTCTAAAAACATTGGTGTCTTCTCCCTTAAGTCCTTCTGGACAGAGAGGCCCTTACCTTGTGTCCATTCAGGAGGGTGTTCATGAGCCCAGAGCTGGAGTCCTCTGGTGAGGAGGGAAGAAGGCAGGTCAGCCAGGACTCCAGGGACCCTCCCAGTCCCAAGTCCCCACCCATGGCCCCCTTGGAAACCTTTGTGCCCATTGGAGTTTGGGCCCATTAACCTTTCTTTTTGTTGTTGCTGGGTGTTTGTTTGTTTGTTTGTTTGTTTGTTTTTGAGACAGGGTTTCCCTGGGTATCTGTGGCTGTCCCGGAACTGTTTTTTTTTTTTTTTAAGATTTATTTATTTATTATATGTAAGTACACTGTTACTATCTTCAGACACACCAGAAGAGGACATCGGATCTCATTACAGATGGTTGTGAGCCACCATGTGGTTGCTGGGATTTGAACTCAGGACCTCTGGAAGAGCAGTCAGTGCTCTTAACCGCTGAGCCATCTCTCCAGCCCCCCGGAACTGTTTATAGACCAGGCTGGCTTCGAACGCAGAGCTCCTCTGCCTCCCAAGGGCTGGATTAAAGGTGTGTGCCACCACTGCCCGACTCACTCACCTTTTTTTATTTTGTTTTCTTGGATCTTCTCGGTGCAGACCTTGTAGGCCTCTGACTGCTGGTATGCCCACAGCTCCTTCAAGTACTGCTGTTTCTCCTTCTCTGCCTCATCCAGGTACCGCTGGGAGGGGAGTAGCACCCACAAACTAGGGCCAGCCCAAACGAAGGCAGGCACACAGGGGTGGCCAGAGCCAGGACCTGTTCGTAACTCCCACCTTGCCTCTCTCCCTCCCTCAAACCCTTAGAAAGAGCATCCCTTCTCCAGGTCTGTCTGACTCACTCTCCACCTTGTTCTTTGAGCCAGGGTCTCTCACTGAACCCGAAGATCACCGATGAGGCTTGCCTTGCTGGCAGGAAGACCCAGGAACCCTCCTGTTTCTGCCACCCGCTTCTCTGGTCTCTACCTGCTTCTCTGCTGGCTGCAGCTTGCTCCACTCCGCGCCCAACATCTTGGTGATCTCCGGGAAGGGAAGGTCCGGATGTCGGGTGCGAATCTGCTCCCGCCTCTCGTTCAGGAAGCGAACATAGCCCGTGACCGGGGCCTTGGGCCCATTGGGGAGAATCTTCTTTCTTTTCTTGCCTTTGGGCCAGCCTCGCTTCTTCACTGGCTGCAGGAGGGGGCTGTGTCCTTGGGAGGGGCTCTGAGAACTGTGGGCGGGGTCTGGGGCGTGTGGGCGGGGCCTAGCCTAGTAGTGGGACAGCAGATCAAGGGTCAGAACTCTAGAGAGCCAATTGTCCTGTGCGGAGACAACCTCCTAGGGGTGGGACTGAAGCCAATGACAGGATGGGCGGGGGCGTGGCCTCTTGCTAGGCAGTGGGAGGGTCTTATACAGTGTGGACTTGTGAGGTGTGTGTTGCTGAGCCAGGGGACAGGCTTTTTTTTTTTTTTTTTTTTTTTTTTTTTTTTTTCGGAGCTGGGGACCGAACCCAGGGCCTTGCGCTTCCTAGGTAAGCGCTCTACCACTGAGCTAAATCCCCAGCCCGGGACAGGCTTTTCAGATGGGGACTCACCTCCTCCTCCTGGGGCCCCTTCTCTCCGGCACGGGGACCTTCGCTGCGCTCCTGCTTGACAGCCACTACAAAGGCCCCATGCTGGCCCGGAGTCTTGCCTCCCGCAGGTCTTGGGGACACAGGAAACCAGGGTCACCATTAAGTGCCAGAATCATTCCCCCATACCTACCCATCCCATTCTTGTCACTGGAGATCACAGAAGTATGTGAGAGCAAGCATGAGCCCGGGAAAAGGGGGTGGGGACCTAGGGTTTGAGGATCCAAGGGTCACAGTAGACCACTGTGGAGTGAGGATAGTTCAAGGATTTCGAGGTGGGGCCGGGAGCGGGGGGAGGATGCAGTGAGGTGGTCCTGGAGCCTAGGAGCAAAATGAGATAGCGAGGAAGACTATAGGGTTCCCTGTCAATTCTACGGGGAGTACAGAAATCCCGAAGAGTGACAGGACATGGTCAGAAGTCCCAGTAGTGGGGATAAGGTAGGAAACAGGGACAGGACAGGTCCAGGGTTCCCAAAAGAGGGGTTCACAGAGGTACCTAAGGGTAGGACAGTGCATGTCCAGAGGTCCCAGCGTGGACATAACGTGTTTAGGAGTACCCGAGAGTAGATACATGGAATGTTCAGGGGTTCCCAGAGATGTGGGACAGGACATGCCCAGGAGTACCCGGGGTAGAGACGGGCATGACCAGTGGTACTCGAGGTGGACACAAGGCATTTCCAGGGGTACTCGACGATGGGGACAAGACATATCCAGGGTCGGGACAGGCAGGGGGAGGCGCACTCACGCGGTGGCTGCGCCTGGCTGCCGGGGACCGTGGGACATGGCCACTCCGGGGGGGTCCTGGAACAGAAGCCGGCAAAGGTTAGGGGGTTCCTGCCTGCCACCCCGACGGGACCGCAGGCCGGTCCCCGGGGTGCCCAAGCGGGGGAGGCTGATCCCGGGGCGGGTAGGTCCTGGGGCGGGAGGCCCCGCGATCCTTTGTTGCGAGATCGAGTCCCGGAGGCCGCGCCCCGCAGCCTCCGCCCCGCGCAGGCCCCGACTTCCCGGCTCTTTTCACCTCTGAAAAAACTTTCCCGGGACCTGGGATGCGGCGACGCTCCAACCAAGCGCCCGCGCCCGCTCCTCCCTCATGCTAATAAACCCAAGCCTAGCGCTTCAATTGGCTGAGTAATCCATGGGGGCGGGGTTATGCAGATTAATTTCGGCGCGCCGGGCGGTGATTGGCTAAAGATCTGCGGAGCCGCGTGGGAGGTGCGTCGGGCAGGTTGCGGGCGGGTGCGTCAAGTTCGGCTGCGCTCGGACAGGCTCGGGACCAATCGGAGGCGATTGGCGGCGCGCTGTGGGGCGGAGCTCCTTAAAGGGCCAGTAGGTATGGAGATGGAGACCAGGGACGCGGTCGGCGGAGGAGGCGTTTTTAGTAGGCTCCTGAGGAAGGAGTTAAGTTCCAAAGAGGCACCCCTCTGCAGTAGGGCAAGGCGTATTTTTTCTTACTACGTTGAAAGAAAAATGGGTCTGGTGAGATTGCACAGCACTTGAAGGTGCTCGCCACCTAGTGGACGACTTGAGTTTGGAACCCACAAAGTGGTAAGTGAGAATGGATTTTCCAGCAAGTTGTCCTCTGAGCTCCACCGTGTGCTGTGACATGTGCAACACATACACACCAAAATAAATGAATGAACGTATGCTTTATAAATGGAGGACTGGGGAAATGGTCTGTGTATATACCCTGACCACCAGTCACTGATTTTCCTTTCTGTGGAGCCTTGGTTTTACTTTTTGACCGAGGGATGCATTGAACCATAGGAAGAGTAACAGGCTGGGAGGCTGACACCTAGGTCTAAGCTAGAAGCTCGGCTGAGAGCATTTTCATAAATAAAGCATTTTGAAGGTCAGCTGCAGGCTGACAAGAGGGCTTAGCAAGCAAAGGGGTGGGCTGGAGGCATGGCTCAGAGGTTAAGAGCATTCACTGCTCTTCCCGAGGTCCTGAGTTCAATTCCCAGCAACCACATGGTGACTCACAACGATCTGTAATGGGATCTGATGCGTGTGTGAAGACAGCTGTGTTGTACCCATATGCAAAAATAAATCTTAAAGGGCTGGAGACATGGCTCAGTGGTTAAGAGCACTGACTGCTCTTCCAAAGGACCTGAGTTCAATTCCCAGCAACCACATGGTGGCTCACAACCATCTGTAATGGGATCCGATGCCCTCTTCTGGTGTATCTGAAGACAGCTAGTGTGTACTCAAATAAAAATAAAAATTAAAAATTAAAAAAAAATCTTAAAAATAATAAAAAAGTAAAGGGATTTACAGAGAAGTCCAACAACTTGAATTTGATCCTCATTATCCAAAAAGAAGAGACAGCACACCCCACATCTCGGTTGCCAAATGTGATTTTACTCTAGTCTGTAACAGTCCACAGTAAAAGAGAAACTGAAGAGGATTGGAGAGTTGTGGGTCTGTGGTGGAGAGTGCGTTTCTCTTGCAGGAAACCTGAATTCTATTCCCAGCACCCATTTGTCTGCTGAAAACTATCTGTAACTCCAGTCTCAAGAGATCTCTTTTTACCTTTTTAGGAAAAAGAGCATTAGCATTAGACAAACGCGCGGGCACACAGGTTTACATGCAGGGAAAAATGCTCATAAACATGAAATAATAAATAAATCTTTTTTTTTAAAGAAATGCTTGAAGTTATTGCTCAGTGGTTAAATAAAACCTGCTGCTCTTCCAGTTCAATTCCTGTTAGACACACTAAGGGCTGGGGGCGTGGTCAGAGTGGAGCCCCGCCCATAATCCCCAATGAGGGACTGGGGACAAGATTAGGGCGTTTCCCTGATGCACTGCGGTCTTGGCCTCCGTCCTCCCTCACTGTTATAAACTGGAACCCTGTGATGGGGTAATGTTGGCCAGATGACAATGTGGTAACTCATTAGACACATGGCGATGATGGTATGTGTTTATGGGACCACGCACATGCTTACACATGCAACATGTGTTTGTCTGCCTTAATGGCAGGTGCAAGTGACGCCCCCAACTCGCGGCCTAGGGGATTCTGAGCCGCTTTTCTCAAGCAAGTGACAGTGCAGATAGAGCTGCTTAGATAAGGTTGGGCTTGATCAAACCTGGGCTTCCTGTTACAGCAGAGATAGAACATTGGGGGAGAACAATGGCCGGCGGCTGTGAGGACCGAGGCCAAGGTGGCCCAAGAAGGGAGCCTGGCAGTTACTCTGTACTGAGTCTCGACCTTCATCACTGGCTGTGAGCTTGGTGTGCCATTACCTACCCGCCTTTAATGCTGGCAGAAGGGGGGGAATCTCTGTAAGTTCCAGTCTTCCCTGTGCTACATAGTGAAAGCCTCTCAAAAACAGTTAAAAATAAATAAATAAGGGCTGGAGAGATGGTTCAGTGGTTAAGAGGACCGAGTGCTCTTCCAGAGGTCCCAAGTTCAAATCCCAGCAACCACATGGTGGCTCACAACCATCTGTATTGAGATCTGATGCCCTCTTCTGGTGTGTCTGAAGACAGCTACAGTGTCCTTAAATAAATAAAATATTAAAAAAAATAAATAAAAAGACAGAAGCCGGGGTTGGGGATTTAGCTCAGTGGTAGAGCGCTTGCCTAGCAAGCACAAGGCCCTGGGTTCAGTCCTCAGCTCCGACAAAAAAAAAAAAAAAAAAAAAAAAAAAAAAAAAAAAAAAAAAAAATTCCTTGGGCCTTCGAAAAAGACAGAAGCCGGGAGGTGGTGGCACACACCATGAATCCCAGCACTCGAGAGGCAGAGGCAGATGGATCTCTGTGAGTTCGAGGCCAGCCTGGTCTATAGATATGCAAGTTCCAGGACAGCTGGGATACACAGAGAAAACCTGTCTTGAAGAACCAAAGTAATTAATTACAATTAAAAAGATAGAACAGGGGGTTGGGGATTTAGCTCAGTGGTAGAGCGCTTGCCTAGCAAGCGCAAGGCCCTGGGTTCGGTCCCCAGCTCCGAAAAAAAGAAAAAAGAGAAAAAAAAAAAAAAAAAGATAGAACAGACCCAGGTCTGAGTTTATGGTGTTTTTAAGTCGACCTTGGAAGCACCAGGGATGTAGTTTCAGACAGGTTTGGCTGTGGGGTAAGGTTGCTGGGATGGAGTAACAGTAACGAGTCCTTGAGGCTCAGATAACAGATGTATCAGCGCGTCTGTTCTACGGTTGTTTTATTTTGTTTTGTTTGTGGTGGAAACAGAACGGAGACCTATAGAGACTGGGCAGGCTTTCTGTCTCTGACCCCCACACCAGCCCTCTCTGGGGGTGGGGCGACACTAGGCAGGGCTCCACCTCCAACCTCAGCTCCAGCCCTTCACTGAGGGAGTTTTAGGCATGAATCCCACCCTGGGCCATGCCCAGACCATTTGTCTGTCTGTCTGTCTGTCTGTCTGTCTGTCTGTCTGTCTGTCTTTCTTCTTTTTTTCGGAGCTGGGGACTGAACCCAGGGCCTTGGGCTTGGTAGGCAAGCGCTCTACCACTGAGCTAAATCACCAACCCACCATTTTTCTTTCTTTTTTGTAATTTTGTTTTCTGTGTTTTGTTTTGTCTTGTTATATGACGCAGGGTTTCTTTGTGTAGCCTGGCAGTCCTGTAGCTCTGTAGACCAGACTGGGCTCAAACTCACAGAGATCCTCCTGCCTCTCTACAGTGTAGGAATTAGGGTGTACGCCACTAGTCCCTGCCCTAGATCTTTTTAGATTTTTTTCTCTTCTTCTATCTCTTCTTCTTCTTCTTCTTCTTCTTCTTCTTCTTCTTCTTCTTCTTCTTCTTCTTCTTCTTCTTCTTCTTCTTCTTCTTCTTCTTCTTTAGATTTATTTATTTTATGATGAGACACACTAGAAGAGGGCATCCCATTACAGATGGTTGTGAGCCACCATGTGGTTGCTGGGAATTGAACTCAGGACCACCTCTGGAAGAGCAGTCAGTGCTCTTAACCGCTGAGCCATCTCTCCAGCCCCCTTTGTAAGTTTTGATTCAGGGTCTCTCACTCTCACTAAACTGCCCAGGTGCAGCTGAGCTTGCAATCCCCCTGCCTCACCCTCTGGTTAAACTTTCAGTGTGTTGTGTGGGAACAGAGCTCGGTGGCAGTGTCTGCCTTGCAAGCCCCAGGCCCTGTATCCACCCCAGTCTATCCCCCAAACCCCAAATGGCTTCTTAAACCTGGAGTGGGGGCTGGAGAGATGGCTCAGCGGTTAAGAGCACTGACTGCTCTTCCAGCAGTCCTGAGTTCAACTCCCAGCATCCACATGGTGGTGCATAACCATCTGTAATGGGATCTGATGCCCTCTTCTGGTGTGTCTGAAGACAGATATAGTATATTCACATACATAAAATAAAATAAACCTTTAAAAAAAATTAAGGGGTTGGGGATTTAGCTCAGTGGTAGAGCGCTTGCCTAGCAAGTGCAAGGCCCTGGGTTCAGCCCCCAGCTCTGAAAAAAAGAAAAAAAAATTAAACCTGGAGTGATGCTGCACACCTTTAATCCCAGCGCTTGGGAGGCAGAGGCAGGAGATCTCTGTGAGTTTGAGATCAATCTGGTCTATAGAGTGAGTTCCAGGACAGCCAGGGAAAGACCTTGCCCTGAAAAACTAGGGGCGAACAAAACACTTAAGTTAGACGTGAAAATGTTATTGACACACCATGGCCTCACACTCTCAGTCCTGTGAGGATCTCGTTCTTTTATTGAACAGTGAGAAACACTAAGGCCTCTTTCCCCTCCAGCCATCCTGAAATGTCAGGAAATTCAGGCGAGCCTGGCTCCCATCAGCGGGTCTGAACCCCACTGCATCAAAGCAGCCCCCGTGCCTGAGGCTGGACTTCAGCCACCAGGAAATCCGGATGGATGGAGGCCTGGGCTTGGTGTCCTGGGCTGCTAGGTCGCTGGAGGGACATCAAAAGCTGTCAGGATCTGTCTAGGCTCCCACCCCCAGGACCTGGACGCTGATTCCTTCCTGTCAACCTTCCTCTGAACTTGTCTTTTCTGACCTTTGCCCAATTCCAAAGCCTTTCCAGGGGCCACATCCCTTCCATTCACGAGGTTAAGCAGAACCATCACCTCTCTGTTGGGCTTTTTATCTGACATTGTCTCCGTCTCCCCGGCCAGAGATCTAACTAACATCCTGGCCGTCCAGCTTTGATCCTGCCTGACCCTGAAGGCTCTCAAGCCCACCGTGGCTCCTCAGGGCCCTCACTGTGACTTTCAGTTTTCAACATGGCCTGGAACCACAGATCCCTGGCGACTTCTCCAGCCAGCAAGGCACAAGGGAGGAGTGGGATAGCCTGAGGAAGTAGAAACCTGAGCTGAATCCATAAGGGTTCAGAAATGCAGAGACACCCTGCTGCTGCTGACACAGGAGGATTGCCCCAAGCCCGTCCTCTCAGCTCTAGAGAAGTGGGGGCAGGATCGAAAGGAAGAGTTCAAGGTCTCTGTTGATTATGAAGAGAGTAACCAGCCAGCCAGCCTGGGCTACATGAATCGTTAAACGGTGTTTAAAAGTAAAATATACTGAGCAGCTTGGGTTTTGTCCCCAGCAACTGAAGGAAAGGGAGGTGACGGCTAAGGCATTTGTCACAGCACTATGGAGGTCAGAGATCTAGGAAAGAGGCTCTGGAGTTCCTGGGCAGGAGTTTGAGGTCAACCTTGGTTACAAGAGACCTTGTCAGCAGACAGAGGCCACTGGGTAGGTGGATAGGACCTAGGACTGGAACAGAAGTTAAAACCCAGGCAGGCCCAGCCAGCAGTTAAGCGGTCATTCAGAGCTGTCAATCCAGACCTGTCTCTGCATAGCTTCCTGCCTCCAGCAAGTGACTTGGCTGAGAGCCTCCGTTGCCACATGCGTGACGTTTGGGTCAAGCACTAAGATTACAAGCTTGGCCAAGGAAGAGTGAGAAGAAATCACTCCAGTCCTATCTCTTCCTATCTTTTAATCCCCTTAGGCCAATGAAAAATCCCACGCAGAGAGACCCTTACTCAAGTCTTGGGAAATCGCGGACCCCAGACACAGAGAGACCATTTTGGATGTAATAAGCAAAGGCGAGGTTTATTACGGAGACCTATTACAGAGATCTCCGGGCCGACACGTATCCCGCGCAGGAGACAGAGGTGTCGGCCCCGAAACTCAAAAGTCAGAGGATTATATAGAGAAGGCTAGGGGGTTTTGGCATGGTTACATACAATTGGCTCATTCAAACATAGCAGTGAGAACAAAGCAGAAAGAGTACGTGTTAGAAGTCAGGGGCTTATCAGGGTCTGGAGGATGGCTCTGAGTGAGCTGGGGGGAGATGTCTTTCTGCCAGACGTCCCATGAATCAGTCCCATTAACTCAGGCTGGTTCCTGCATTCCTTTTCTTTATGGCTTGTCAGTCCTGCCTGGACAGTGTTTCTTGTGCTCTTTTATCTTTATGGCCTGCTAGTCCTGGCTGCAGGGCTTAGCCCTGGGTCTGTGGCCTTTTGGGGTTTATTCTTTTAATTTTTATATTTCTAAACCTAGAATTTGTATAATTTTCTTTTCATTCCCGTCTTCTCCTACTAAATAATTCTAATCTTAGAATTTTGATATCAAGTCTCGTATTTGGTCTCACCAGTTGTCCTAACTGACTGGTATTGTTGTCTCACAACCATCAACCGCACAGCACCCACTCAATTTTTAACAAAAGCAATTAACCTGTTTGTCACGCAGGAGCCAAAAACTAAAACCAAGAAAATTATTAATAATGGCCCAGCTGTAGCAGAGTGTAGGGTAGTCATCCAGGGAGATCTACTAAACTAGCTCTCGAACCATCTCTGATGTGTTTTCCTGTCTGTCTTTTGTCTAACCTTTTTTTAAAGTTTATTTATGGAGTCTTTAATTACTCCTGAATGGTCTGTATAGAAGCAACATTTTTCTTTCAGTATAGCACACAGACTCCTTCTTTAAGGAATATCAGGTCTGATCTTTTCTTATTTTGAAGGACTACCTCTGAGAGGGAGGTTAGGTATTCTTGGAGGTCAGCTAAAAAGTCTTTAGCATCAGGATTCTATCTGGACACTATCTGAACCTATATACCAAGGTCATGACTGTCTTTCAGAAAGAACTTCTAAACTTATACAGGTTGTGATCCCTGAGGCACAGTCCCAAGAATTGTTAGGAGTACTAACATATGTAATGTTACATCATTTGTAATAGAAATCAAGCCTATCCCCACACCTATCTCGATGGAACCCAGGACAAACATGACTGAATTTCCCTCTAGGTCCCAGCTCTCAGCCCTAACAGCTAGTACACGGCTGGTGAGGGCTGAGAATTGACGGCTGTCAGGGTGGTCAGCAGCACCAGGTACGGTCCTTTCTAGCGAGGCTCCAGTGTCTGGGCTCAGTGTAGCTGCTTCCGACCTGGAACTGATGGGATGTCTCAGGGGTCTCCGGGGCATAGGCTGTTGTCAGCTGTGAGCAGATTTCTTTCTGTATCACCTGTAGGTCTTTTAGCCTGGCACACAAATCATTATTACTATGGCACTATGACATGTTGGTTCAGTAACATCATCTAATACAGTCAGGGGAGCCGAGGCCCCATATAAGATCTCAAAGGGGGTAAGGCTGAATCTGGAAGGGGTATTTCTTGCTCTGAAGAGAGCAAGAGGGAAGGAGTGTCACCCAATCTGTGCCAGTCTCTATGGTCAATTTGTTCAGGGTCTCTTTTAAAATTTTATTTATTTACTCTACCTGTCCTGAACTTTGAGGTCTGTAAATATAATGTAATTTCTAATCGACCTCTAAATACTTGGCCACACCCTGGCTTACCTTGGCAACGAAAGTAGGGCCGTTGTCTGACCAGATTACCTTGGGCATTCCAGACCTGGGGAAGATTCTTCTAGTATCTTCTTGATGATTATAGAGGCCGTCTCTCGTTTGGTGAGGAAAGCTTCTATCTATTCCTGAAAAAGTATCTACAAGCACTAGGAGATACTTGTGATTATATTTTTCTGGTTTTATCTCAGTGAAGTTCACTTCGACTTTTCACTAAACTCTCTAGGTCTCTTTGCCCTGTTTGCTTGTTAAGCATTTACTTATTGACATATCTTATACTTTTTACTGTCTCTCTTGGCTAAAATCTTAAAGTCTATTATATATATTTTAACTATTTGGACAAACTTCTTATCTCTTAAATGAGTCCATTTCTTAATTTGGCAAAGTGAGTCTTTTGTTTGTTCTTTGGGGGGTATAGCTTTCTCTCCAAGTGTGTCATTGTCCTTTTATCTTTTAAACAACTTGGGCCTTTTCTTCTGTTGTACATTCTAAGTGAGGCCATCCCTTAGTCCAATCTCAGTTCCCAGTGGCTGTCTCTTGTAGGCCTGTAACCAGGATAGGCTCCTGTATAACCATTTCTCGAGCCACTTTATCTGTTTTGTTACTGTCCCATGTCACTGAATCTCTTTCCTCCTGATATCCTAAGCAATGAATAGTACTCACAGTTGTTGGCTTCATCAGGGCATCTAAGAGATGGCAAAGACATCTGTGGCGCTGATGTGCTGGGGGGGTTGGGGTTCAGCCATTCTAGATGACATTGTGTTGTCCACCATGGCAGCACCCACTTGTCTCTGACCTTCATTCATGAAGAGAACTGTTCCCGTCTGTGGACAAGGTCCTCGGCTTTCAGCAGGGGTCAATCAGCCAGTTGCAGAGGTCTTTCCTCCACCCATGTGCTTCTGTCAGTGTTTGACACTCGTGCTGTGGTGGCTCCAGGTCCGGATTGGGCAGCAAGGTGACCAGATTGTCCCCAACCGGTGGAGAATCTAGTCCATGGCAGCTGACCAGTGGTCCCATCTTTAGGGACACTCTATCAGCCACTCTATCACAGTTTAAGTCCTGGATTGGGTGATAATTGTTAGTGCCAGGCTGGCAGGAACGGTGTGTTCCAGGCAGAAAAGCACTAAGCCATTCATCTCCCAGCATCAGTTACTGGTGTACTGAGACAGGTCTTAAGCTCCACATACACAGTCTATAGATATGTAACACATGGCCTCATCCAGCCATTTTAGCCCACGCAAGCCAATTTGGAGAGCAATTTTCTCATGAGCAAGGGATAGGGGCAGTCAGGGATGACCATGAGCTAGTGGGTTACCCAGCCCACGCCAATGTCCACTGTTCTTCGGGCAGTCCATAAGTATTGTCTGTTGCCAGTAGGCCCCTGTACCCAAGGTCTTTGGATACTGGCCCACTGGAGCATAGGAGCACAGAGCATTGGGTCCCTGTATCCACAAAACAACTGGGCGGGCTTCCCTTCTATCTCTGTGTATAGCCAGCACCAAGAGGCTCTCCAGTGTCCCCTCTTGTTCTTTTTGGGGCAGTCCCTGACCCAATGTCCTTTTTCTTCGTATTAGGCACACTGATCTTTAGCCAGGAATTCTCTTCTGTTGTCAGGTACTATCTTCCTAGGTTCCCTAACTACTGTGGCCAGTATATGTTCCTCTCTCGTCTTTTATCCCTCTTTAGCTCTCTAACTTCCTCTTCTTAACTTTCTGTCTCTTTTCTTCTCTAGCTTTCTGTTTTTTTTTTTTTTTTTACGGTGTTTTTTTTTTAAACACTTATTTATTTAATGTATATGAATACACTGTAGCTGTCTTCAGACACACCAGAAAAGGGCATCAGATCTCATTACAGATGGTTGTGAGCCACCATGTGGTTGCTGGGATTTGAACTCAGGTCCTCTGGAAGAGCAGTCAGTGCTCTTAACCACTGAGCCATCTCTCCAGCCCGCTTTCTGTTCTTTTTACCTTTTTTTTTAACCTTATTTTCTCTGTAACTTATACTAACTCTCAGCAACTTAACCTTTTAAATTTTTGTAACTTTTTCTTTATATCTTTTCCTTATCTTAGCCAGATTGGTGGGGCACTTTCCAGCCCCTCAGAGACCCACCCTTGGAGCCTGGCGGCAGACCTGGAACACTCCCTACCTTTAGGCGTCTGAAGAGAGCAGGCAGAAGTGAGGGCCTTCCATCCATCTCTGGAACACTTTTTCTGGCCTCTAGTAGGATTCTGTCTTTCCTCGGTGGTAAAGAAGACCTGTAACAGTTACTAACAAGCATCTCAAATGGGATGGTGAGAAAACAAGGGAATCTTGAGAATAGAGGTCCACTGAAGAGGGCAAATAGCATTTAGTCACACAGCTAAGCCAGGAGGCTTTCTTGGACAAAAAGACCTTGTGTCTGTGAAACAGAGAAGTGAGCAGAGGGGCAGTCTATCTGTTACAGGTTGTCTCTCTGGACTTAGATTTTCCCTTAAGGAGTACCTTCCTTTAGTGTCAGCTCAGTGGCTTTATCGCTCAAGAGACCCATCCTCTAAATGGCACTGGGCTTCCAGTAACAACTAATAACAAAAGGATGGAGAGACGTTAGAACCTGGGTGTTAGATTCTAAGCAGCTGACAAAAGAATTGTAACCAGTTCACCTGGGGCTTTCAGGACCTCAGTAGCAGCCCTTTACCAAACTTTCTCAGTGGGCTAAAGGCCCATGGAAAAGAAAACATTAATCCTGACCTTGGCCACAGGCAAAGCCTGAATTTTAAATTCTGACTGGCAAAACAAAACAAAGTTCTTCACAGTTTGTTGTAGATTCTTTGAAACTATTTTAGGGGCTTCTCTGTCCCCCAACCTGGGACATTTCGACCACAGGGGCAGGAACTGGCTGCTGTGGGGATAGGATCAAAGGCATTCTCCATGTTAATGATGACCAGTGAGAAAAGTAATTTAATGCTGGAGACTGGCTCCTCTCTTGGAATAGGGCCAGCAGATAAGGCAGGCTCCTTAAAGAACTTCTCTTAATGAGCACCTTCTTTCTGTGAGCAAGAGTTGAAGGTCTGGTCACTAAAAGCAGAAATTCCTTTCTTGTTCTTGTTTTTCTTAGAGTCCTCCCCCACCTCACTCTCAGCCTTTTTAGATCATTCTTCATGTAGCATTTCTAACACAGCCTGTCCCTTTTTTATAGCCTGTTGACAGCATTTCTGATCTTTTAGGCAGCTACGCACTAAGTGTCATACCGGCTGAAACTCCGCCTTTAAGATTCCTTGCTCCAGGGGCTGGGGACTTAGCTCAGTGGTAGAGCGCTTACCTAGGAAGCGCAAGGCCCTGGGTTCGGTCCCCAGCTCTGAAAAAAAGAACCAAAAAAAAAAAAAAAAAAAAAAAAGATTCCTTGCTCCCAAGCAAAATTTAAATCCTTTTCCAGCTTATCTCAGCTGTCCACCGTGAGATTCCCAGAGATCGTGAACCAAGGTGTAGTAATTCACTAAGAAATCTCTCTATAGTGTTTCTTCTTCTTCTTTTTTTTTTTTTTTTTTTTGGTTCTTTTTTTTTTTTTTCCGGAGCTGGGGACCGAACCCAGGGCCTTGCGCTTCCTAGGTAAGCGCTCTACCACTGAGCTAAATCCCCAGCCCCTATAGTGTTTCTTTTTACCTTAAGCCTTTTCCTTTTAAACAGCTCCTGAAGAGCCAGAAAAATTGGGTGAGACTTGAGAAGTCCCCATGCTCGCTGCAGCAGCTCCGCAGCTAATTTCGCTCCCCCCTACTGTGTGTTGCTAGCACAAGCACAGATAAAGCACTATGTTTTAAAAAATTAACGTTGGCTATCAACCAACACACCACCACTAGAGCGGGGTCCATAAAATTAAGTTTCTTACTCACTATACTTGTTTCATACCGGAGGCCTAATCTGGGGAACTTTTTTATTTACGAGCGGTTTTGTCCTCAAGGTTTTTGTTAATGTCTGTTTACACAACTGTTAACAGCAGCTAGGCTGATCAAGGGGAGTAAAGGGAGGGGCCTCTCTCCTTGGGGAGGAGGCTCAAGAGAGAAAGACAAAACTCCCTGGCAGAAAACAATTTTTCTCAAGCAAATTATTTTTAACTCTTAACTTAAGCACCAAGAGGACCAAGTAAAACTCTATGACGAACAAAGCAAACAGTTTCATGATTTCAAACACAGTCGTCAGTCCAAGATTTTAAACACAGTCGTCAGTCCAAGATTTTAAACACAGTCGTCAGTCTAAATTTCAAAACGAAACAAAAGCCAAAAAGACACTCGACAATACCACAGAAAACAAACCAGACAAACAATATCAAGACAAAGCATCTTATAACCAATTTCCACAGATGCCTGGTACCTTCAGTACCTGGCCCAAACTGCAGCTTAACCTTAGCTGCTTCTGGGATACCAAACACAGAAACAGAATACAGACAACAGACACTAACACGTATTCTACTTCCACTCTCTAAGCACTGACCAGAGTGAGACTCCACGTCCACTCTCTAAGCACTGACCAGAGTGAGACTCCACGTCCACTCTCTAAGCACTGACCAGAGTGAGACTCCACGTCCACTCTCTAAGCACTGACCAGAGTGAGACTCCACGTCCACTCTCTAAGTACTGACCAGAGTGAGACTCCACGTCCACTCTCTAAGTACTGACCAGAGTGAGACTTCACCGGTACCGAGACACACATATACACACAAGGCGGAACCAAAACAGAGACAGACACAGACTGACAAATGCGGCGCCGCTCACACAGAAACACTCAGACAAACATCCAACTCACCTCCAAGGGGTCTTCGGAGTCTGGGGTGGTCGCGCAGATCCCGGACGAGCCCCCATTATGAAAAATCCCACGCAGAGAGACCCTTACTCAAGTCTTGGGAAATCGCGGACCCCAGACACAGAGAGACCATTTTGGATGTAATAAGCAAAGGCGAGGTTTATTACGGAGACCTATTACAGAGATCTCCGGGCCAACACGTATCCCGCACAGGAGACAGAGGTGTCGGCCCCGAAACTCAAAAGTCAGAGGATTATATAGAGAAGGCTAGGGGGTTTTGGCGTGGTTACATACAATTGGCTCATTCAAACATAGCAGTGAGAACAAAGCAGAAAGAGTACGTGTTAGAAGTCAGGGGCTTGGGCTGGAGAGATGGCTCAGCGGTTAAGAGCACCCGACTGCTCTTCCAGAGGTCATGAGTTCAAATCCCAGCAACCACATGGTGGCTCACAACCATCTGTAAAGAGATCTGATGCCCTCTTCTGGTGTATCTGAAGACAGCTACAGTGTACTTATATATAATAAATGAATAAATAAATAAAAAAAACATTTAAAAAAAAAAGAAGTCAGGGGCTTATCAGGGTCTGGAGGATGGCTCTGAGTGAGCTGGGGGGAGATGTCTTTCTGCCAGACGTCCCATGAATCAGTCCCATTAACTCAGGCTGGTTCCTGCATTCCTTTTCTTTATGGCTTGTCAGTCCTGCCTGGACAGTGTTTCTTGTGCTCTTTTATCTTTATGGCCTGCTAGTCCTGGCTGCAGGGCTTAGCCCTGGGTCTGTGGCCTTTTGGGGTTTATTCTTTTAATTTTTATATTTCTAAACCTAGAATTTGTATAATTTTCTTTTCACCAAGAGCCACGAGACGCCTGTTATCTGATGTCTAGCTCAAGCCAGGCCTCTTCCCAGAGCAGCCTGGGACACCCCTCCTGTTGTGCAGCCCAGGACTGGATCAGAACTGGAGGCTTCTGCCCCTACCTCCTAGATCTAGGATGGAAGTCTGTGTATATTTATTTAACTTGAGACAGGGTCTCAGTCTGTAGCCCAGGCTGTCCTGAAACTTACTATGTAGAGCAGGTTGCCTCAAACTCGAGATTCTCCTGCCTCTGCCTCTAGAATGTTGGAAGAAATGGCCACCACCCCTGGGTCACACATGTTGCTGGGAGCACATGTGGGGTCTTAGGCAAAGGAAAGACCAGTCCATTTGGAACCAGCCTGCATGTCTGTCTCTGAATGCCCCTGGAGGAAGGCATATGGTGATATGGTGCAGGCCTCTCATTCAGTGCTTAGGAAGTGGGGGCAGCAGAATCAGGAGTCCAAGGCCGGCCTCAGTTACAGAGCTAAGCGTGAGGTCAGCCTGGGGAAGGAAAAAGAATAACACATCACAAGGAGGGGGTAGGAGGACAGTTGTCCCTCTGAGGTCCCATGATCTGGGCCTGGAATTGTGTAGGGGTGTGTGGCACCTGTGTCTCTGAGTCACCGGGCCAACAGAGGCATGGCTTCCCCTTTCTGATGTGTTCCACAGAACCACCCACTAAGTAGGAGTGAAACCCAGGCGTCTGCCACGTGGGCGCCTGGCACCAGCAGCCCTCATTAAAGACTAGCCTGTATTTTGATGTTCTGCCCATCTATTATGTGTAATTAGTAATTAATTAGCACTAATACGTCCCTTAAGTGCTTCACCATGTATGTCTGGAAGTTTATGGGATCACCCCGTATGTTCTCATTCCGGCCCCTTCTGCAGGGAGAACGGGAGTGATCACCAGACTCCAGTTGCAAGATAGCTGGGGCCCACGGCAGGAAGGAGTGTGGATGGGCGGCAGACATCTGGGCTCCCTTGGCTAGGTCAGGCCTGACGCATTAGGCCTGAAATCCCATCAACCCTCGAGGCTGAGGTTGGAGGCTTGAGAGTTCAAGGCCAGCCTAGGTTGTAGAGGGACTTCAGGGCTAGCCTGGATAGCTTGTGAGACCCTGTGTTAAAACAGAAAGGTAAAAGTCGCGATTTGTGGATGCAACCCCACCACACCCATGGTGTTCTGTCCGGAAGGGAGGCAGAAGGAGCAGGAGTTCAGATCATCCTCAGCTGCATACTGCGCTTGAGGCTAACCTGAGCTACATGAAATCCTGTCTCAAAAGAAAAAGCTTTCAGGAAAGGGTAAATTTGGTGACTCCCAGAACTATGGAGGTGGAGGCAGAACGATGGGGATTTCAAAGTTGTCTTTTGCTAAGCAAAAATGTCAAGCCAGCCGGGGGTACAAGATACCCTTTGTTAGAAAATAAACAAAACCTTTTTTTTTTAAATCAAAGAAATTAAAAACACGAAGAAAGTAAAACAGAAACGAACTGCGACGATAAAAAGCCGGCGTTGTAGCGGGCGGCGTTAGGGCCGCAGGAGTACGGCGGACAGAGGCCACGCCTCCTCTTGCTGATTGGGCGCCAGGCCCAGACGCGCGGCTCCGGTTGGCGAGCGTGGCCGTTGCTCCGAGGCCCCGCCCCGTTGAGGCGGCTCCAGGGAGCGGCAGCTGGGTAGCTTCGCGGGTGGCGCGGGGCCACAGTGCGGTGAGGTACGATCTGCGGCCGCGATGTCGCCTCCGTCGGGCGACGCAGGCCCGGGGCCGCCGCGGTCGCTGTCCCTTGCCGCGCGTCTGAGCTTCGCGGTCGGCCACTTCCTCAACGACCTGTGCGCCGGCATGTGGTTCACCTACCTGCTGCTGTTCCTGCACTCCGTGCGCGGGTACAGCTCGCGCGGCGCGGGACTGCTGCTGCTGCTCGGCCAGGTGGCCGACGGGCTCTGCACGCCGCTCGTGGGCTACGAGGCCGACCGTGCCGCCTGCGTACGCTGCGGACCCCGCAAGGCCTGGCACCTAGCGGGTGAGCCGTCCTCCGCCCCGACTGTCGCCCTGTGTGTCGGTCCTCCCCTATGGCTGTCTCCCTCCCGGCCCCCCCCCCCCCCCGTGTCCGTCTTCCCCTCTGACTGTCATTCTGTGTCCATCCTCCCCTGTGTCCGTCGTGTCCGTCCTCCCCTGTGGCTGTGGCCCTGTGTTCCTTCTCCCCTCTGTCACGCTGTGTCCCATCTCCCCGTTTATGTCACTGTGTCTGTCCTCTCTCTGTCACCCTGTATCCTATCCTCTTCACTGACTGCCATCCGTGGCCCTCTAGCTTTTTAGGATTCTGTCCCCTCTGTTCCTCTGTCTTACAGCTCTGACCCCCCCCCCCCAGCTCCCTTCCTTCCCTGACTATCATCTCGTGTCCTGTGTCCTCCCTCTCTCTGTTCATCCCATGCGCCTGTGACTCCTGTCTGGGGTGGCCCAGCATGGAGTCCTCGTCATTTGGTGTGGACAGTGGAGAGGTTGGCCCTGGGGTTGTAGCCACTCCCTGTGGAATTCCAGCCTGGTTCCTGGAGGCTCCGGCCCTTTGCCTCTGGTAGTGACTGCAGAGTCAGCCCTGCCCCTTGATGACATTTTTTTCAAGACCGCAGTGACCAGCCCAGCTGCAGCTGCCAGCCTTGGAGGCTGGAATTTCTAGTTTCTCAGAATTATTTAAGGTTGTGGACCCCAGGAAGATTCTGGAAAAAGAGAAGGGGTACTAGTAATCTAGTGTGGGCTTCAAGGCACAACCTACATACCTGTCACCATATTCAAAAGCTGAAACAGGGGGATGGCTGCTTTGTGAGAGGCCAGGCTGAGTATCTGGAGAAGACCAGGATGACTCCTAGGCCAATGGTTAACTAGGCCCAGAAACAGCAGGGTGTGGTTTGGTCATGAGGTAGAACACACAGGCC
Organism: Rattus norvegicus; assembly: GCF_021556685.1. Classification (NCBI taxonomy): domain Eukaryota; kingdom Metazoa; phylum Chordata; class Mammalia; order Rodentia; family Muridae; genus Rattus; species Rattus norvegicus. The sequence goes on along the minus strand of NC_141540.1, from coordinate 13,624,029 downwards.
TTACTGCGCCTGCCTGGAGCAGCCCCTGAAGATCTTCCTGGCGCCCCTCCTGAAGGCTGGTTTCATTTCTCAATCCAAAGCATGGTAGGTGGTGAAGTCACCTCCGGGCAGGAAAGGGAAGTTGGAAGCCCAGTGGCCAGGCAGGGGCTCAAAGTCCTTTCTGCAGGGTGTTTTTCTGTGTCTTCATGTGGCCTCAAGTTAAAACTAGTGTGGAAGGGTTGGACACAGTGCTTACAGCATACCCAAAGCCCTGGCTGCCATCCCAGTACCCTGCACTCGGGAGGCTGAGGCAGGAGGATCAGGAGTTAATTGCAAGCCTGGGCTCTGCGGTGCCATGGCCTTCCCCCAGATAGAGTGATAGTGTCCCCCTTCAGCTGCAAAGAGACCGCTGTTGTTAGCCCACCTGGGGACCTAGTGTCCCCAGTCCTGGCCTGGTTGCCTAGGATATAGAAGGAACTCTGGGGTAACCACACCCACCCTTGGAGCCTGTGGTCTGGTGGGCAAAAACAACTCAAAGGAGTCCCTCGGTGTGAGGAGCTCAGGGACTGCGGACACCTCAGGGTGAGAGATTGGTGGGATGGGTGGATGCATCTGGGGCAGCAGTGCAAAGGCTCTGGGGCTGGAGGTCACAGCTGTGCAAAGGCCCCGGGGCAGGACAGGCAGTGAACAGGACAGGTGGTCAGGGCATGATGGGATGCTGGAGGATCTTCCATTGATTGTATATTTTTTCTGAGTACCTGGAGGAGGATTGGGCACCCAGTATGTCCTGGATAGTGGCAGGATCTGCTCTGTCCCCAGGCCCAGGAGCAACCTTGACTCCCTCTAAGCCATCTGGGCTCCGAGTCCTCCCTGCCCAGCTGGGAAAGGAGAACATCGGTCAGAGAGTAGATGTGATGGGGCTGACCCCGAGCTCAAGGCATTGAGGGATCCCGTTCTTGTCCTTTCTGCCTGTCCTAGTTACAGGTCCTTAAGGTGTCAGGATGACACCTGGCCAAGAGTGTCCTTCCCTTTCTCCATCTGAGCAGGGGTGGAGGGGGCTCTGTTGTGTTTGCCTGCCTTGGCTGCCCCTCACCCCTATCCGCCCCTCCTTGCTCTTCCCTACCCTCCTCTCCCCTCCCCACACACCCTCACTCCTCCTCACCCCTCCTCACTCCTCTCCATCCCTCCTCACCCCCACCCCTCCTCACCCCTCCTCACTCCTCTCCAACCCTCCTCACCCCTCCTCACCCCTCCTCGCCCCTCCCCACCTCTCCTCACCCTTCTGTGTTGCTTTTCTACCATCATAGGCACTGTCTGTGTCCTGCTCTCCTTCCCATTCATCTTCAGCCCATGCCTGGGCTGTGGGGAAGCCACACCTGAGTGGGCTGCGCTGCTGTACTATGGGCCCTTCATCGTCATCTTCCAGTTTGGCTGGGCTGCCACGCAGATTGCCCACCTGAGCCTCATCCCAGAGCTGACCACCAGTGACCACGAGAAGGTGGAGCTCACAGCCCTCAGGTACAGCAGGGTTGGGGACAGTGATCTAGCCAGATGTCCCCTAGGAACGGTGTATCTGTCATCTATAGCTGTGTGCTGTGCCAGTGATCCCCACAGAGCTGGTGTCATCTGACCTCCACCCTTCTTTTCCCTCTTTTTTATTTTTGTTTTTTGCTGTTGCCTTTTGTTTTGGGAGTTTTGTTTTGGGGACAGGGTTTCTCTGTACGGTGCTGACTGTCCTTGAACTCACTCTGTAGACCAGATTAGTCCATCTCTACCTCCTGAGTGTTGGGATTAAAGGCGTGTACCATCATCAACCAATCAACCAGCTCATGGTTTTTAAAAATATATGTATTTTGAATCAGTTTCTTACCAATTTGCCCAGGCTATCCTCTAGCCTCAGTCTCCAGAGCATCTAGGACAACAGTGTGCACCGCTGTGCCTGGCCCAAAATGTAGCTACAGGATTTGAGGTGCTTCAGACTTCTCTGAGGCTGGCAGAGTGGTTGTGGTCCTGGGTATACCCTAAAGCCAGCTTCCTAAAGTGACCTGATCATGCTGGGCCTCCAGGGGCAGCCTCCCTTCAAAGGAACTCAGCTGACCAAGTTGTCACGTGACCCATGTGTTCTGGTGCCTGTCTCTCAGCGGAAGACACGGGCAGGGTAGGCTGAGGGTGTGGCTACTACAGCCACCGGTTTGAAACTTTAGGGCATAGTGTACCGGTGTGCTGACAGACAGTATTTATTGAGCACTTGCTGTGTGCCAGACGTAGCCTCTAGTGGACTCTCCAAGTGTTAAGGCCCAGCCCTCACCTGTAGGTATGCCTTCACTGTGGTCGCCAACATCACTGTGTATGGAGCGGCCTGGTTGCTGCTGCATTTGCAGGGCTCTGCGCACGGGGGCCAGAACATCAGTGTGGGTGACCAGCTGGGAGTCCAGGATGTGTCTGTGTTCCGGGTAAGTCAGGGCTGCATGCGAGCCCCGAGTCCTGGAGCCTGGGAGAGCCATTGCTGACCCGCTCTCCTCCCCAGAACCTGGCCCTGCTGGTGGTGGGTGTGGGGGCCGTCTTCTCGCTGCTCTTCCACTTGGGTACCAAGGAGAGCCGCAGGCCCCAGCACCGGGGGATCGAACCCGATGAGCACAGCCCCCTGGTGGCCCCCGTGCCCCAGTCACTGCTGTTGTGGAAACATTGGCTTCAGGAGCCAGCTTTCTATCAGGTATGTTATGGGGCTGAGGAGACCAAGGAAGATACCAGCACCACCTAGGACAGACATTACCAGTGGGTGTCACAGTCACACCCAGAGCAGACATTACTAATCAACCTTCTATGTTTACATGCAGAGCTGACATTAATCTCCAATGGGCCATGCATTATTATTCCACAGTCTATTCCATGCTCAGGGTGGATGTTTCTGGTTTCCATTTCACTACCAGGACAGACATCGCCAACAGCCTTCCATTTCATGTAGGCATAAATCCTCATCACCACTTCCCAACTGGGACACACATTACTCCTTTCCACTTCTCAGCTAGGGCAGACATTACCAATCACAGATCCCCCGCCCCTTCCTGGTGCCCTGGCCTACTGGCCAATCAGACTTAATGAGTCAGTACTATAGAAGCCCTCAGCTTGTTTTTAAATCCCTGACTTGTGGGAGGGAATGCACTGGGTCTCCTACTGAGCCCTGGCTTGTCCCCCTGCTGATCTACCCACAGGTAGGCCTGCTGTACATGACCACAAGGCTTATTGTGAACCTGTCTCAGACCTACATTGCCATGTATCTGACCTATTCTCTCAGCCTGCCCAAGGTGAGTTGTGGATGTGTGTGGAGACAGTGGGAGATGGGTTCCCTGCCGAGATACCCCTCTGGACTGCCATTGCTTCTCCCTCCACAGAAGTTCATTGCCACCATCCCCCTGGTGATGTACTTGAGTGGCTTCTTCTCCTCCTTCCTCATGAAGCCAATCAACAGGCGCATAGGGAGAAACGTGAGTGACAGGTGCTGCTGGGGAGGCAGGCAGGGGTGGGGACACACACACACACACACACACACACACACACACACACACACGGCCAAGGCAGACCAGGGACGAAAGCCCAGAGTCCAGGCTTCTTGGGCCCTCTGGTCGAAGGGCTCAGGAAACCTCCAGACTGTTCCTTCCAATACCTGGTGGGCTGGAGTATTTGGACTGCCTACCCAGATGCAGAATGGGAAATCGATTAGTAATGTCTGGCCTGGCCGTGGAACAAAGGATTAGTAATGTCTGCTCTGGGCAAAGACCAGTAGCGTCTATCTTGGGTGTGGAATAAGACAAGTTTTAATGGAGCCTTTTACTAGGCTGAGGACCAGAGAGGGCGAGTGTCTGGCACAGGGTGCCCAGCAATGTGGCCTTACTCAGGCCTCACCTCCTTCCTCCCTAGATGACCTACTTCACCGGGCTGCTGGTGATCCTGGCCTTTGCAGCTTGGGTGGCCCTGGCAGATAACCTGGGTGTGGCCGTATATGGGGCCGCATTGCTGTTGGGTGCAGGCTGTGCCACCATCCTTGTCACCTCCCTAGCCATGACCGCTGACCTCATTGGCCCCCATACGGTAGGGCTGATGGGAGGCGCCTGGGGGCGTGGTTAGGAGCTTGGGGGCGTGGTTTGGATCCTGTCCTGGGCACTAACCCGGTGTGGTGTGTACCCCCAGCACAGTGGAGCCTTCGTGTATGGTGCTATGAGCTTTTCGGATAAAGTGGCCAATGGGCTGGCAGTCATGGCTGTGCAGAGCCTGCATCCCTGTCCGTGAGTCCCTGTTCCTCATACTTGGGGAGCACACATTCCTTACTTTGGGCAGTTTATCCAACAAACACTGAGTTTCTTTTAAGCTGGGTGCTGAGGGCATTGTCTGCAGGGAATGCAGAACCACTCAAACCCTAATAGTGTGGGCTCCTGAGCCACCCAGCCACCCTTGCTGGCCCAGGACAATGGCAGCTGTGTCCATAACTGCTAATGCAGAAGTGGGGTTGAGCGTGGGGTAGGGGATGGTATAGGAGTCAGACAGGAAGCTGGGAGGCTCCCTGAGAACCTGTGCGGGAACCTCTGTACCATTACAGGGCCTGTGCAAAGGCCCTGGGGCAGGACTGAGGAGTCCATACAGGAGCCAGGGGACCGGGGCAGGGCTGTGGACTGCAGGGTACTATGAGCAAGTGCATGCAGCATGCATGTGTACATATTTGGGGTATGTGTCTAGGGTCCCCTGGAACTTTAGAAGGGAGCCACAGAGGCTGTTTCAGGGGACACTGCAGCAATTTCCAGGAACCAGCAACTGGAACCTTCCCTTCTATGTCCCTCCACTCTCTCTCTGTTCCCTAGCTCTGAGCTGTGTTGCGGAGCCTGCATCGGCTTTTACCACTGGGTGATGACAGCAGTGACGGGAGGCGTGGGTGTGGCCGCAGCCCTGGCTCTCTGCAGCATCCTCATCTGGCCCATTCGCATTCGCACCCGTGGGTCTCCATCAGTGGGACTTGGGTGGAGGCAGGGTGCAACCTGGGACCCGCCCTTGACAACGCCAACCCACTCCTTATTTCAGGGGACCCCAGAGACCGGCCCTGACTTCTGGCTCTCCAGGGTGACATGGTGAAGGACCAAACAGACATCCTGACCTCCGATCCCCCAACCCGCTCGGGGTCAAAGGGCCCAGCATGCAGGTGGGGGGTACCAGCCAAGCTTGCTGAGCCCTAAGAGCCCGTGGGTGCCCGACCCTACTATTGACAAGGATGCACCCGCCCTCGGGGAGGCTGCTGGGGACACATGCTTGGGCTGCACGTGGGAGAGATCGCCCGGCTTACAGGGACACGGACACATGAATCAGTAACACGGCTTTATCAGAGCGTGGGGGTGAAGACCGGGGGTGGCTGGCCAGTGGCCGGGTAGGGACGGTCCAGGCCCCGCTGTTTGAAGTCCTGTGCAGTGAAGCGCGGCCGATGTGGCGGCGACAGGTCCTGCACGTAGTCAGACCGCCGGGGCAGCTCTGCCCCAAACTGGTTCCTGTTGACCACTGCGGATAGGACCAGACTAGCTCTGCGCGTGGGGCAGGCGCCCCTCAATCCTTGTGCGGGCCGAGTCCACCAGGCCATGCCCATCCTGCGCTCCTGCAACTCTACCCACTGCCCGCCTAGTCCTCCTCCTGCTTTTTTTTTTTTTTTTTTTTTTTGACACTAGCTAGCTCAGGCTACCTCCAGGACTGAAATCCCCCTGCCTCTGTCGCTGAGAGTGGAGTGACCCACGTGCAGCACTGACCCTGACCCCCATCCCCCTCAGCTCACCGAACTCCTTGCCACGGATTTGCCTGTCCCTCCACTGCAGACACCCCCAGCGGGTGCCAGGGTTGAGGTACTGCGGAGGTATCGCGGGGTCCCAGAAGGCCGTCTCCCGCAAGTGCTGTGTATAGGCTGTGGGGAGGTGTGGAAGGGGCAGTGTGTGTGTCAGCGTGAGAGCCACGGTTGTGCGCGGCTGGGGGCAGGACACTCACCGGGCGGCAGGTCACGCTGGCGACTCTGGAAGCAGCCGTGCCAGCGAGTGTGGGCCTCGCGGTATGGCATGTCGAGAGCGCGGGGCAGCATGTACCAGGCATCACATGGATTCGAGTTGGTCAAGCCAGTGTACCACATCTGGCCGGCCGCGTCCTGACCCATGGGCGTGAACTTCCAGCGCACAGCTTGCTTGATGGCCTGCGCCCAACGGGGCCCTTCCATGGACAAGTAGTCATTGCTGTGGGAGCATGGGGACTGAACTGGGACGTCCTGCTGGTCCCAGGCAGTTTCCCTGTCTCAAGGGAGTATCTGACCCCTTTGCAAAGGTGCTATAGGGTGAGAGTCACCCCGTTTCTACCCAGCGCCTCCTCTGTGCACTTCCCCACCTGCAGTCTTTATCTCATGTAGCCGAGAATGGCCCTGCTTGAGGCAGTTGTCACTGTTGCCTAGTGTTGACCTCGCAGCAATCCTCCTGCCTCAGCCTTGAGCCACTTATGGATGCTGGAGGAAGGAGGGAGAGGGAGGGACCAAGCCGGGACCAAGCTGGAGTATGACTAGCCTGTAACTCCCCAGAGATAGTGCTCCTGAGTACAGTGTGCATGGGAGGCCATGCAGGCTGCAGTAGTGGCTCTTGCAAAGAAGGGCCCCATGGCTGAGGTGGCTTGTCATTAGCACTACAGAAGGCCAAAATATGATCAGGTCTATGAAATGGAACTTCTCTGCTGGGTGTGGGTGGAAACACTCAGCACACTAAGGCAGGAGGATCTCTGAGTTTAGGAAACTCACAGAACAAGAAAAGTGAAGGGTATTGTGGCACATAGCTGCCACTACAGCACGTGAACAGGAGAATCAAGTTCCTCAGCTAATGTGACTCCTCATCTCCCTGACCACACACAGACACCCAGGAGGGGCTGGGCACACTGCCTCCACCAACCCCTTCCACATGGTCAGGTTAGGGAAGGGGGTCTGGGGTCTGGGTGAGGAGAGGTCCCAGATACAGGGACCCACCGGTACAGATGGTCAGGGAAGTAGAGTTCGAGGGTGCCCGAAGGGACAAAGGGCCGAGTAGCCTCTCGCCTCACGTTTTCCATGTCTGGCCCTGCCTTCCGAGAGGGTCTAGTCACCAAGGCCCAGGGACCACTGTTGACAGGGACAAAGGTATCCCAGCAACAAGGAAGTGGGCAGCCACAGTCCATGACCTCAGCTTACTTCCTGGTGTGGGGCTGAAGCCAATAGGACCAAAGTAGGGCTGGGACCCCGAGTGTCCCTCAGCTTTCTCCCTGTACCACAGCGGGAGCTCATACCCAACCCAACCACTGTAGCCACCAGCCCCATCTGTGTCCTCAAGACATATCCAAGGAAGGGCTCGTGGGTGGCCGGCCATGTGCTCAGCAGAGACCCAGAGGCAAGGACCACAAAGTATGGGTTCCACACAAGTGGACACCCAGAGTCTTCCTTTGGTTGGAATCTTTGGTGACATCACTGGGTGCGGAGCCCAGGGTCATCTGCTTCTGTCAGTGCGTCTGCATCCTGTGTATCTCTTGACAATAAAGGCCAAATTGCAGCCGCCTGTGTGGGCGGGGCCTCTACCATGCCTGGCTCCATGTGGGCTCCTTTCCTCGCAGACATCACCTCCCCTCTGGTCGCTAACATGCTGAGCTTGTTCTGCTCCAGTCAGGCCTCTGGGGTGCCCCAGCCAGTCAGGGTTCTGGCCTTCTTACGGGGGTAGGGGGGTATGGGTGGGAGCCAGAGCCACAGCCCCTCCCTGCTTGGCTCTGTAACAGGCATTGTTCCTGACCCCCTCTCTCCTCTCTGACTCACCTGAGTGCAGGTATGTCCCGCCCAACCCTGACCCACACACCAGGAATGTCAGGAGTCAGAAGGCAGGCTGCACATACACACCCGCTGCATGTGTGCCCAGCAGGACTCCCACTAGCAAGAGGCCACAAGGGCCTGTGGCACTAGCGCATAACTTTAAAGTCCCCAATTGGGCACTTTGTTTTTGGGGACAGGTAGCCTTGAACCTTGAACCACTAGCTTGGGCTTCACTTAAGAATCCACGAGATACCCCTCTGGACCACCATTGCTCCTCCCTCCTTAGTTCATTGCCACCATCCCCCTGGTGATATACTCAAGTGGCTTCTCCTCCTCCCTCATGAAGCCAGGAGAAGCCACCTGAGGCTGTGACTCCCCTAGGCTGCAGGCAGCCAACACCATAATGACCTGTGTCCCAGTGGCTTCTCCAGCCATCAGCAATTTTGGGACAATGCAACAAAACACACAAGACAGACCCCAAGGTGTCACAAATACATATATATACACGTGCACACGCCATGGGCCACCACCATACTGGGGATGGATGCCCAGGTAAGGAGGGGCAGGAGAAATGGGGTCTGAAGACAGGAAGGCCTAGGAAGCTTAAAGGAGGCCAAGAAGAGTTGGACAAGGCAAAGTAGCTGGCTGAGGACAGGGCAGGGTGACACCAGGGAAGGGGTCACAGGAGGTGCAGACAGACACAAGGTGGCAACGCAATCAGAGTCAACGCACTTAGTGTCCCAGGGCAAGAGAAGCAGGTCCCTGCCACTGCCTCCCAGGATGTTCTCTGGCTTGGGTGTCCTGGGGTAGCTACAGGGAGGGGCATAACGGCTCCAGTCCATGGGTCCCCAGGTGACACTGGGTTTGGGGGTTTGATGGGATCTCGGCCTCCTGCTCAGCTGTGTCCAATATGGCTTGGGCAGTGGTAACAAGTAGCAAGTGTCCATCTGGCTGAGGGTCCCCACGTCCCTGTCCCAGACACTGGCTCCACAGCTCCCAATGAGGCATTTAATGAGACTCTGGGGTCTCCGGCCCGACTCCCGCCCGCCAGATGCGTCTGGGAACGGTAGGTACAGCAGGGCCCATGCATGCTGGCTACTCCATCTCTGCCCATGGGGCCGTGCATCCCGCCTGCGGGTCTATCGGATCCGGGTAAAGAGGTTGAGCACAGACACGGATTCCTGCAGACAGGGGACACAAGTGACTGTGTGCTAGGGTGCCCAGGGGTGCAATAGCAGGTGGGCAAGTGTGGCCACCACCCACCCAGCCATGTTACCTTTGTAGAGCGTGTCTTGCTGAAGACGTTCCAGAACCGAAGGGTCTCATCTCCAGCTCCAGTGACGATGGCCTCCCCGTCAGGGGACATGGCCTATAGAAGAGACATAAGGGCCCTGGCTATTTTCCAGCTCCAACAGGCAGCTTCTGCACCCAGGCAGGAGACACTGAAACTGGTATGGTATGGAGGCCTGTACCCTGTGGAGTGAGGTCTAGTAGATGGGACTCCCCACTTCCCAAACTGTGGGTTGTTAGTGGTGGCTTCTATTATGACAGCAGGAAGGCTAGGCTGATGTTGACCTTCCCAGCAAGGCCTGCCACATGGAGCCCCAGGATGCTGACAGTGACAGTGGCCAACACTCACCAGGTAGAGGACACGATACGAGTGGCCAGTGAGCTTGGCCACCTGTGTAAGGGACGGGTACTTCCACACGAGGATCTGGTTCTGTGAGTAGCCATGTGTGCTCACCTAGAGGAGGAGCTAGGCATCAGGGCTCAGAGGACCTGGGGATTCCCTGTGGGCTTCCCTCAATGGAGTCTGGAGGCCCCTGCTGCCTCAGAGATGGGACTGACCAGGACACATGCTGTGGCCTGCACTGCCTATTCCTCCGCCCAGGCTGACATCACACAGTACACAGGCAGCAGGCAGGGTCTCAGCCCCATGCTCCCACAGGCTCAGACTGCTCTGGGCAGTTTCTTCATCCTCCCCACACCCACTGTGCACTTACCAGCTCGTTGGCATGCTTGGACCAGGCCAGGTTGCACACTTGTGAGCCTGTGTCAATGCACTGCAGAGGCTGGCCTGTCAGAGTGTTCCAGAACCGGATGCAGCGGTCGGCAGTGCCACCACCAGAGGCCAGCAGTCCATGCTGGTGTGGTGACCAGGCAATAGCCTTCACGGCTGCCAGGTGCTCCGTGTACTGCTGCACAGGGCTTAGACTTGAGTGGTTCCACACGAGCAGCTGCAGGGCAGGGCAGGGCTATGACCAAGGCCCATTCAGGGACCAAGGATGCAAGGCAGGCACAACCCAGAGGCATGCGCACACCTCCAGGCCAGCTCTAGGGACAAAGTCCTCAAGATGACCCCCGACATACAAGTTTCCAATACCCAGGCCATGACCTCTGTGCACCCTGTAAACCCACCCTTTCCCTTGGGGGCATCAGGTCACATATGCCTGTCCCCGGTTCTAGCAGGAGCTTGGGGGACACAGCCCTACCTTGTTGTCATTGCCCCCCGAGGCGAGCAGCTGGTGGTCTGTGGACCACTTCAGGCCGCATACTTCCTGTCGATGGCCCTGCAGCCGCCGCTCTGACTGCAGTGCTGGTGTGCGGATGTCCCGTTGCAGGATCATGCGGTCCCGGCTACCGGATGACAGCTGGTCAGCATTCCAGGCCAGCGCCCCTACAGGGTAACAGCAGGTTAGCTGTGTCCTGCTCCAAGGCTGGGGCCCGGGGACGCAGCTGGGGAGGCTGGATGCTCACCCACGCGCGCTGTGTGTCCCTCCAGCACAGATAGCTTCTTGCCAGCGGCAGCATCCCAGATCTGCACGAAGCCCTTATGTGTGCCGACTGCCACCAGGTTCCCCTAGGGTGACAGTGTGGCAGGTGTCCATCAGGTGGGCATGGTAGAGCAGCTCACCCAGCTCACCCTCCACAGAGACTCAGGGCTATCTCTGTAAGCTCATTCTGTCGTTTTGCTTTTTCTTTTTTTTTTTTTCTTTTCTACGAAGCTGGGGACCGAACCCAGGGCTTTGCGCTTCCTAGGCAAGCGTCTACCACTGAGCTAAATCCCCAACCCCTCGTTTTGCTTTTTAAAACAAGGGCTCACTCAGTATTCCAGGCTAGCCACACACTCAAAATTGAGCCCAGGCTGACCTCAAACTAAGGACAATCCTCCAGCCTCAGCCTCTGGAATGCTGGGTTACAGGCTGCCTCTACAAGCTGCTTTGCTCAAACTCTCCCCAGTGTTTCTAGCAGTGGAGTCTCCTGGTCACAAAAGTGGCAGTCCGTCACCACTCAGGCAGCACTGCTCCAGCTCCAGCTGGGGCAGGCCACACTTCCATCCAGGAGTCGGGCTGCAGTAGGACCAGCACAGTCTCAAAAAAAAAGGCTGAGGTGTGGCTAGACAGTGTGGTGTGTACACCTGAGCACACTAGGGACAGTAAGCAGCCATACTTAGTCATCTGGGCTCTGCCATGGGGGGTTGGGGGGAGGTAGCCCCAGAACCCAGCCCTCTACACTCACCCGCTCAGACCAGCCCACGGAAGTCACTGAGTCCCCTTCTACGGAGAGGTCACAGAGCCGGGTCACCTGTTGGCAGGAGGTTAGATATGGGGCTGTGAAAGGCAGCCTGGTTCCGGGGGCTAGAGACCCCGGAGACCCTGAAGGGATGGGAGGCGTGTTGCCCGTTCTCAGGAAACTGGTCAGCCCTCCACAGATTTGTGGCCATGAGTATGAAAGGGCAACACCCCAAGCCCCTCCAACAGGTAGAGGATGTGACCACAGGTCACATAGGCTCAAGACCGATCTTTCTTTTTTTTTTTTTTTTTTTTTTTAATTTTTTTCGGAGCTGGGGACCTAACCCAGGGCCTTGCGCTTGCCAAGCGCTCTACCACTGAGCTAAATCCCCAACCCCAAGACAGATCTTTCTTATGAGGTACCCAAAGGCCTGGAGGGTTAGCTAATGAACTTTCCTTCCCAGACACTCCTCCCTGCAAAAGGTATTTAGTCTCAGGCTCACTCTGAGAAGTGGGGTAGTTTTACTCATCCACTTTCTGCCATGACAATAAATAATGTCTCATAACCACGGACTGTCTCTTCATCAGGATCTGCCGTGGGGAGCCACAGAGAAGGCCTCCCTGTTCTCCCAGCCACGGCCACAAGGACTAACCCCCCCAGACCCCCCTATGGGGCCAGCTGGAACTCCCTCCTTTCCCCTTTGGCCCCCGCGGCCCCCCACTCCATTCTCAGCTCTTCTGTGGCACCTGAATGCCGAAGAGACTGAGAATACAACAATCCCAGCCTCCTTGCAGGCCCAGGGACCCCCGAGCCAGCTCTGGCGGTCCCCCACCTCAGACTGTGCTTCCCCATCCCCAGAGCCCTGTCCCGCGGCTTCCCTACTGCTCACACCCGCCCAGTGCTGTAACTGTCAAACTTCTGGCATTCCGCCTCCCTGAGCATCGGAGCCCTGTGGCAGAGCAGATATAGGACCCCACCTAAACCTACTGTTAGAGTGAGGGGCATGTGGGCTGCGCCCTCCTGGGTACACCCCTGAAAGGCCTGGCCCTGTGTTGCACTGGCTGCTGTACTGGTCAGACCCCCAAGGAGGAGCACGGGTGCCTGGGTGCCCACCTGGCTGGTGCATGCGCTCCACAGGTACACGCAGGTGCCTAGCCCCACGCTGAGCACATTGAGGGAGGACCAGTCCACCAGGTTGAGGTAGAAGTCGTCCTGAAGCTCTGGCGCGTCCAGCACCTTGAAGGGAATCTTGGAAATCTTGCGCGTGGGCTTCCGAGGCGACCGCAGCAGCTTCTGACTGTGAGGATAGTAGGCTGCCGCTTTTGCCCCCCTAGACCCGGTACCCCACCGCCAGTCCAGGATACTTCGGGACCCAGCCCTGGCTTACCTTTTGTTGCTAACTGGGGATAGAGAATATGGGGACACGTCGTTGCCATCATCTGGACTCGAGCGCTTGCTGCTGAGGGAATACTGGGGGTAGGAAACTGGGTTGAGTGGCTTCTGCGGTCTCATGACTTGGGGAACCATGAGCACCCCAAAGCTGACACAGACAGGGTGGAAGCAGCAGAAAGGACAGAATAGACAGGACCCCAGCCTTGAGGGTCAGTGGCTGCCGCCTGGCTCACCGTAAAGAGACCCTTGTGCTCTGGGGTGGATGGCTGCAGCCGCCGATCCTCTGTCTGTGGGTCCTGCACCTTCTCGATGCCGGCACCCAGCAGCTCATTCTTCAGCAGTGCGGAGTAAGCAAGGCCATCTGTAAGGGGTGGGTGTGTCTCCATGGGGCGGGGCTTAAGGTGGGTGGGATATGCAGAGGGGGGCACCCAGGGGGAGGCCAGACTAGCTGCCAGGGGTTTGTGGGAAGGGATGGGGCCAACCCCTCACCTTTGCCGTTGTCTGAGGTGGCATCCTTGGCTTTGCGGTTCTGGCTGGGGGACTTCTCATTTTCCTATGAGAGAGGACATCTCAACATGACGCTGTCCCCTCCTCAGGGCAACAGTTCAGTGCCCTGCCTGGTACTCACATTGATCCTATGGAAGTTTACGCTCCAGTTGGCCCCGGCCCGCGAGGGGATGAAGCGGTCACCATGCTTGCTGGGAGAGGACACTGGGGAGTTGGCTGGTGTCAGGGTTCTCCGCATCTCTGAGACCTGTGAAGGGTTTGGGATTTAGTGGGGGTGACCTTCAAGTGGAATGCAGGCCCCTAGAGTGCCCCTTGGACAGAGTCAGGATCTACAGGTGATGTTGTTCTGGGGGACTTAACAGGATGGCCTGTCACTTACACACGGCACGGTGTTCTCATTTTGGATGATGATCTGTCGCAGGAGCCGTCGCTCATAGTCCTGGTCCATGGCAGGCGGGCAGGCGGGGCGGGGCCCGCAGCCGAGGTTAGCCTGCGAGGGTAGCCTGTGGGTGGGCAGAAACACAAGACAAGTCCAGGCCTCTGGGACACAACAATGGGGAAGGCCAGGCTGCACTTTTCTTGTAAATCTTTCGTTGCTGTTTTGAGACACAGGGTTTCTCTGTGTAGCCCTGGCTGTCCTGAAACTTGCTCTGTAGAACAGGCTGGCCTTGAACTCAAACACCTGCCTCTGCCTCTGCCTCCTGAGTGCTGGGTTAAACCACTACTGCCTGACTTATTATTTTTGAGACAAAGTCTCATGCAGCTCAGGCTGGTCTCCAACCCTCTGTGTAGCCAAGGATAACCCTGAAATATTGCTTGTCCTGCCTCAGGTATATGTCACCATATCAGCCAAGTACTCAGCATCCCTTAGCCTGAAGAGGAGATATGGGTGGGTGGGTGTGGGTTCCATCCTGGTTCTGACATTTCATCAGGGTCCTAGGCCAGCCCATCATGCTGTATGTGTGGTGAGGCTCAGTCCCTAGAGAGAGGTGGGGCCAGTGTCCAGTCATGACTGAAGGGGGGACTGGGGACTCCTTTGGCAACAGGAGCAACTGTGGCTGATGATCTTTGGTGCTCATGTTTACACTTGAGATGGGAGAGCGAGGTCAGCCACAGCAGAGGCCGTGGCCAGCGCTTTGCTCAGCCCATAGGCTGCAGGTACTATTTGATAGCACAGTATCCAATTCAGGGCTCCAGGGCTTCAGCTTCTTCCCACCCTCCTACCTGCCCCGCCCCACATCTCATGAGCGTGTGTGCATACACACACCTCCACCCCACCCCACCCCCGGCCCCCAGTCACCACCACAGACCCCTCTGGGCATGAACCCAAGGTTGAGTATACTGACTAGAGAGAAACACAAAGGCAGAAGCAAGAGATGGGCTCCAGCTCCTTCTCTAGAACATCCACTCCCTTCCCACACTGAAGCTTGTACTCAACACCGGCCTCCAGCCTCCCTGGAGCCAGCACCTTCTCTGCCCAGTCCCTTCAACAGTCAAAGAATGTGACCCAGGAAGTGCACACAAAACCCTGCAGGCTCAGGGGCGGAGGACAGGAATGGACAGACACACAGCAGGTCCATCTACATGCACTAATGTGACCTCAAGAACATCGTGCTCAATGAGGGACCAAGACAGAAATGTCACACAAGGTGGGCTCCATGATAGGGACCATGCCCACCACTCTATCCACCCACTGTCCTTGACACAGTGTCCTTGACACTGGAACTCGTGATCCTCCAGCCTCAGCTCCCTGGAGGATCATGAGTTCAAGTCCATCCTCAGGTACACTAGCTAGATTGCTTACACCTAGAGGACACAAAGCCAGGACAGCAAAAGGCTGGGGGCCTGTTCAGACGTGTCACCTTGTCACTGTAGGTGAGAAGCTGACTCTGAGAGGACAGAGCCTTCAGCAGCACTGGGTCCTACACCTTCCTGTGTGTGTCAGTGTCACCAGGCCCTCTCCTGCTGTGTCACAGGACACTGAGGAAGCTACTAGCAGTACTTAGTACCCAGCTGGGCCCAAGCACACTAGGAAGTGAGGCCACAGATGTGATGGGCTGTCAGTTTGTGCCTGCCCTAGACTGCTAGTGGGAGCCAGGGCCCAGCCGCCCATTTCCACTGTGCACCTGTGCTTTTGCTTGGCCCTCCCGCCCCTGCTACCAGGAAGCTCCCTGAGGAAGCAAGTTCAGCCCACCTGGCCTGCAACCACTGGTCACTCCTTCCAGAGGCCACAGATCATGAAAAACTGGTCCCCACAGCTAGTGTGTCAAGGACCTGAAGGAGAGCTCCCACCCATAGCCATGTGTGGGGACTCAGTGTGCTGCACTGTAGCCTCAGGCCCATATCACTTTCTATGGGGCTTGGTGGGCCCTGCAGGGTACTGAGTTGCATTCCTGGCCTCTACCCACTCCATGTCATGAACACCCTGAGTCCCAACAGGCATGCATGTTTCTGGAATCAGGAACACTACCAATGAGGGCAGCAGAGACTGCTCAAGGTACCCCAGTGTTGGCGGTCAGCTGCCCCCGACACCCTGGCACCACTGCCACCCAGGCACACAGCAACGCACTGGGCCTCTTCACCCCACTCTTCCCTTGCCACGGCTGCAACAGCCACCTTCCAGCCATGGGAGACCAGCACAGGGATATGGTCTGGCTGTAGAGCTGTCAGCCTGGCACACACAGTGACAGGGGTTCTGAGGAGCTGAGCCGTGAGAGGACAGAGCTGCGGCCTGGAGTCTGCGGTCAGCTCCTCTAGCACTGCCCATCTGGGGGGTGCCTGGACACAGGGCCCCTCCCATGTGTGACCTTGGATCAGATGTCCCACAGAATTTATTGTTGACAAGGGCCTGTAGTCTCCAGATACCCTCAGGTGTCAAAGGAAGGGATTTCCCAGTGACACAGGCCCCTAACAGGCTCCAAGTTAGCCTTCTACTCCCTCAAAGCCACCTTCTAGCCATGGAGACCAGCAGAGGGAGATCCTGACAGCCCCATTCAGCCAGGGACCCCAGGGGTACTACAGCTGCTCAGGTGTCTGCAGTCTGACCAAGGCCCAGGGTGCAAGAGAACTCCCAGTCTGCATACATACACCCATGTACTCCTGCACCAAGAGGTCGCACCCTGTCCCAGCCAGGCAGGTTCTAGCTGACCTCACATCCTACCGAGCTGGCCCATGGGGGAGAGACCCCTGCCACTGTTCTCCATGTGACCAGGGCATCATTCATGTATGCCAACTGTGTGTGAAAACCTCACACACTATACCCCCAGATTCCTTATGGCAGGCACAGGGCTAGAGGATGCTGTCTATGTGGTGGCCTGGGTCCTGCCTCTGTGCTAGGATGGGATGGAAAAGAACAACTCAGCAAGAGTAACAATGTGTGTTACCTTTTCCTTATGTTGCCACCTTGGGGGTGGCAGTCCTAGAACAGGGAGGGAGGGGGCTTAGCTACAGCTCAGGGCAGAGCAGATGATCAAAGCCTGCTGCCATCCCAGCCCCCAGGGACATGGCCCAGGTCCATCCCAGCCCCCAGGGACATGGCCCAGGTCCATCCCAGCCCCCAGGGACATGGCCCAGGTCTATCCCCAGACTCCAGGGACATGGCCCAGGTCTATCCCCAGACTCCAGGGACATGGCCCAGGTCTATCCCCAGACTCCAGGGACATGGACCAGGGAAACCATAACAGGAAACTTCTAGTTCAGACCAGAAGTAGGCTCCTACGCTCTGGAGGCTGGGGTAGCACCCAGTAGAGTGAATCACAGAACTAGATACCGGTGAACACATAAAAACCACGATTGTCCATTTTAATAAAATGTGGGACGTGAGAATGTTATCTGCATTAAGCAGATAAAAATCTAAACAAAAATTAATAAAAATCAACTTTCCTAAAGGCAAGGCCGGTGAAGACAGAGTCCCAGGTGGGCAGGGACACAGCAGCTCACCCCCACAGCCTTTGTGGGGCCAGGGACACCTGCCACCTGGCACATGGGAGGCTAAGGCAGGAGGACTGTTGAGTGTCTCAGGCTGAGCTACACTGAGACTGTGGTTAGAAAGAAGACCCAGGGGGTTGGGGATTTAGCTCAGTGGTAGAGTGCTTGCCTAGGAAGCGCAAGGCCCTGGGTTCAGTCCCCAGCTCCGAAAAAAAAGAAAAGAAAAGAAAAAAAAAGAAGACCCAGAAAAGCCGGCTGGGAGACGGTCTGGAAGGCAACTGCAGCCAAGCCTACAGGCCTGAGCTGCAGCCCAGTGGCCCATGAGGTGGACAGAGAGAATTCACCTCTGCAGGCTCCGTCTGACAACACGCACACAGAGACAAGTGGGTGCAGACACACACACACACACACACACACACACACACACACTTAGAGAGAGAGAGAGAGAGAGAGAGAGAGAGAGAGAGCGCGAGCGCTGAGTCAGCACACGCTGCCGTAGTGGAGGATCACCTCTAAGACCAGCTCTGGAGCATCCAACATCCTCTCTGGCCTCAGACAGACATACACAGACACAGACACACACACACAGACACACACACACACACGAAATAAAAAATAAATCTTAAAAGCAAAACAAAACCCCCTACAAGTTGGGCAGTGATAACACATGCTTTTGATCCCAGTACTTGGGAGGCAGAGGCGGGTGGATCTCTGTGAGTTGGAGGCCAGCCTGGTCTACAGAATGAGTTCCAGGACAGCCGGGGCTACACAGAGAAACCGTGTCTCAAAACAAACCAACCAGCCAAAAATGTACAACTTTCGGGTATGGGGCCACAGACCGCACCTAATCGCTAAAGAAAGGCCAAGTGGCAAGCAGGAGGCTGAGGCAGGGAAATGTTGTCCTGGACCTTGACTGTGTGGCAGGAATCTGCCACAAGGGAGCAGCAGAGGCTCTGGACTGCTCCCCACACAGCACTCGGTCCCAGCAGACAGGCCACGCACTCCCAGGATTTGCCAGTTTCTAAAATTCCAAGCCCCTTTCTCAGATCTTCACAGGCTTCAGAGGACCACAGAGCCCACTCTTTCTACATAACCCAGAACTGAAAGTCTCTGTGGTCCAAAGCCCCAGAGTCAGATCCTGCCTGAGAGAAACCTAGAAACACACACACACACACACACACACACACACACACGATTTAAAAATGGGGCTAGAGAGATGGCTCAACCATAAAGACCACATGCCAAGAGCCCAGGTTTGGTTCCCAGAACCCATACTAAGCGACTCAGAACCACCTGCAGCTCCAGGCGTAGGACACGGCACCCGGGTGGGCTTCTATGGGCACTGCATGCCAGGGGCAAACATACAGACACACAGATACACACTTATACACAAAAAATAAACACAGCCTTACGGCTGGAGAGATGGCTCAGTGGTTAAGAGCACTGACTGCTCTTCCAGAGGTCCTGAGTTCAATCCCTAGCACCTACAAAGCAGCTCAAGGCTGTTTTTAACTTCAGTTCCAGGGGATCTGACACCCTTTTCCAGTCTCTACCAGCATCAGGCACAAATGTGGTACCCAGACATACATGCATGAAACATACCCATACACATAAAAATAACCAAAAAGCCACACATACATTGTTTTTGTTTTGTTTTTTCCAGACAGGGTTTCTCTGTGCAATTCTGGCTGTCCTGGACCTCACTCCGTAGACCAGGCTGGCCTTGAACTCAGAGATCCACCTGCCTTTGCCTCCACATAAATCACTTCAGCCCAGCACCCACATACAGTTTTAAAAACAAAATTTAAAGGTAAAGAAGGCATTGGGCGTGGTCGGGGGTGGAGCCCCTGCCTAGAATCTCCCAGTAAGGGGCTGAGGCTCATTAGTGACCTCTCTCTTTTAAGCCATGTGCCTTAGGTTTCAGGCCCAGAACCAGGAAATAAAACACCAAGACTCCTGCAGTGCACTTAGCTCCTGACCCTCTATCAGAAGGAAGCAAAGGGCTAGTACTGGCAAAGAGAAGACACCCTTAAACAAGCCAGTGACCCATAAGCCATGGGCTAAATTCCTCAAGTACCAAATCCACACCTGAGAACTCCATTAATATTTACAACACATGCTTTCCCAGCCCCATGAGAGCCAGAGCCGCCAAACTCCCTTTCCAAGTCCTGATCCCCAGAGCCAGAGGTGGTGTCTGTTCTGGGTGAATCTTCACTGGGAAATCACGCTCATTCAAACTGCAGGAAGGAGCTAGGATTGGGACTCAGCAGCCAGAGGAATGAGGTCACCTCTCACACAGGATGGGTGGAGGGCATCCTTCCCACCAGGTGCTGTCAACTAGGAGTGAATTGGAGGAGTAGGGTAGGAAGGGAATACCCTACAGGGGTTAGTCCCAGGCTTATAGCTTGGAGACAAGTGAAGCTGGTGGGGTGATTTGAGGGCTTTGTAGGGGACAATGGCTTTGACTCAGGGATAGAGGATGGAGGGACCTGGACTTGCATTTGGAGACACAGAGTGGAGGTTCAGAGCATATGGTGGGTTTGGGGACACAGAATATCTGTGGTTTCTGACCATGTCTCCCCTGAGATGAGACCTGGTTGTTGGCTGAACCACTGGGTGTTACATGGCAAATTTAGTCCACAATCCCTTCCACAGGGGACTGCCAGATGTGAGATTCCTGGGCTCTGGAGGTTGACTCAGACCCCAGTTTGGATGGAGGGAGCATCTGAGGCAGGGGGATTTACATTCGGAAGTCAATAGGGTGTAGGTGAAAGGTTTGCAGTTGTAGAGTCTTGGGTGATCAGCATGGGGAAGAATTCCCAAAATGGGATATATAGCTCAAAAGAATAGTGTTGATGACAGACAGGGTGAGGTCATTGGGGACAGACGGCTCTGGGATCTGACTCAGGACCTCATCTCCATTGTGGGGTTTTGGTGGAAATAGTAAGGGTAACTTGGATTTGGGGGTGCAAGGAGCCTGACTTAGGGTCCTGAGTAGCAACATGTGGAATGTCTTGGATTTGTACATTGCTGTGTTCAGAACAAGGCTCTGGGGATGATTGCTGTGATGGACAGGGCGAGGTCAAGGCGAGGTTGCCAGGTGAGGGGACTCAGGGTTGGGGTGACGCAGGGACTCATCTGGAAGATGGGTTTGCATTCTGGGGTTCCGAGGAGCAGTATGGGTGGTGCCCTGGATTCCGGGAGCACGGCTCAGAGTAGAGCTCTGGGGATGGAGGACTCTCTGACAGACTCAGAGAGCTGGCGGGGTCCGGACCGAGCTGGTGGTCGCTGGAATGTGGGGTTCAGGGTCAGGCGGCACTGGAGCCTCTGAGAAGGAAGGGGTCGGCTAGGGGGCGGGTCCCCGAGTCACCCTTGTCCTCACCTGCCTCGCTCCGGTCGCCAGCCGGCTCCCGCCGGTTCCCGCTGGTCTCAGGAACACGCCGCGCCCGTTCGAGGCTCCGCCGCTGCGCCAGGCCCCGCCGCCGCCGCTCACGGGAATCCCCCGGCCTCCGCGGTGGCTAATATGGCGGCACTCAGCGGCAACCCGACTCCCTCCCCCCGTCTGTCCCGCAGGCCGCGCGCGCGCCCGCGACCGGCCCCGCCGCCCAGCGCAACACCGCGCCTAGGCCACGCCCCCTGGACCCTCCCCCTAGCGCAGCCAAGGTTTTCCTAGAACAAGCCACGCCCTCAGTCCCCGCTCACCGCCCACCACGCACGGCTCTCCCCGCCAACCCCCTGTGCCCTGAGCCGAAGCCACGCCCCTCGACTAACCAACGCCTCTCTCGGGACACGCCCCCGCACCGCCTCTGCCCCTGTTCCTTGAGGATACGCCCCCTAGACACGCCCACCCCTGCCGTGCTCGCGCCCACCCTGTACAGCTGCGCCTGCGCGCCCCAGCGCGGAGCAGCTCGGGAGTATGGGACGTCCTTCAGGATTTAAATCAATACAGGAAGCGAGGCGGCACTCGTTGCCCCGGGCAACCGTGGTCCGAAGAGCTGTCCGGGAAGCTGGAGACCAAGAGTGAATGGGGGAAGGTGGGGGTGGACACGAATACCTGGACTCGGAGGAAGGCGTGGCTCCAGTTTGGGGAAGAAATGGGGCGCGTCTCCCTGAAGCTTTGATTCACTCAACAATCAGGTGACTCCCCCAGGGACGCTGCTGGTTACTGTGCATTTATTGTTTTAATTTTTCGTGATGCCTCTCTCTCTAGCCAGGCTAGCCTCGAGCTGGAAGCAATCCTCCAGCCTCAACTTCCGCATTACTAGAATGACTGTAAGACAACTATCTCCGACTTCAAAAACTATTTATCGTGCCCCTGAGTACAGAGGCCCAAATGATGACAGCTGGAAACAAACCTCAAGAGGGTCCTGGTTCAAAACGATACATGTTCGGCTCATTGGGATGGTTCAAAACGTAGAGTGATCGCAGCCAAGCCAACTGGAGCCCAGTTCAATATCTAGAGCCACTTAGTAGAGGGCGAGAACCAACTCCTGCAAGGTATAACTCTGACCATCCCACAGCACACATGTACCAGCCCCTGGCTAAATGACACACACTAAACAAATAGGGTTGGTTTGTTGTTGTTTGTTGTTCAATTTTTGTTTTTTTGAGTTAGTGTCTCTTGGGGTAGCCCTGTCCTAGAACTTGCTCTGCAGACCAGGCTGGCATCAAACTCAAAGATCTGCCTGCCTCTACCTCCCAAGAGCTGGGATCAAAAGCATGCACCACCACCGACTGGCACAAGTAGAACTTTAAAAAAAAAATTGCATACGTACAGGGCAAAGGGTGAGTTTTGGGCTGAGCTGAGTGGACAAAGCAGGAAGGGGTCGTGGTGTTTAGGGCCTCTGGTGTTTAGCATACACAGCAATCTCAGTCTCAGATTCTGTGGCTGAATATTCTTCCTGTGGGGTCCATTCAAGTCCAACATAATACCAAAACAAAACAAAGCCTACTGCAAGACTCTGGAGGAAGCTGGGCCATCCCCCTTACCGGACAGGCAAGTTGTGATATCCACAGCCAAAGCAAGAGAAGTGGAACAGGCCTCTGCAAGGGCAGCCACCCACTCAGAACCTCCTACAGGAAGGTGGATGCCCCTTTATTCACAATCTAGTGCCCACCCACTGAAGAAGGGAGCAAGCCCTATTCCTGCAGGGGAACATAACACAGCCATGAAAAAGGTCAGGGATCTAATGGGTTATGAAGCAGAGGGATCCGAAAGGACACTGCTCAGTAGAGACAAGAAGTAAATTCATGGGTGCCAGAGGCTGAAGGAGGTTCAGGTGAGAAGTTAGGGCCTTCAGGGAGACCCTGGCTCAAAATAAGGAAGGAGCTGGTAAAGGGGCTTCCAGCCAAGCCTGAAGTGTGGAAGTTCAGTCCCAGGTCCAGGTGGAGGCAGGAGAGAATGAACTCCTTTCTGGTTGGCCTCCACAGGAGTGTTGTGGTATGCACACACACGAGCATATAGAAGAGATGAGCATTTAAAGATTTCAAATAATACAACTGGAAATATAGCTCGATGGGAGTGTTTGCCCAACATGAACGAGGTTCTTTGCTCAGCACCCAACAAAAAATAAAATGTGCTTTTAGGCCAAGTCTGGACCCTTACCTACACCATTAGCTCCATACAAACCAGGCAGCGTGGAGGTCATGAGTCATCTCAGAACTGGGAAATGGAGCCAGAAGGATCAGGAGCTCCACATGGGCTGGGTTAACGGCGCAGGGATTCTGTAACATTGGCTCTTGCAGAGGACCCGGGTTCAACTCGCAGCAGCCACGTGGCAACTCAAAACCGTCCATAACTCCAGGGGAACTGGATGTGGTGATGGAGAAGCCTGCACCAGCCTGCTGGGGGTGCACAGATGATGCCCCCAGGTAGCAACTTGCAGAGCACCTGCAGGCCCTGGGGTCCACCGAACGTGTGCAGGGAGATCTCAGCAAATGCATGGCTACAGGCCAGCCTGTGTGGGCTGCAGAGGGGCACAGCCCTCACCACCTGGCTCTGGCGTCAAAACATAAGTAGATGAAAAATTGTATTAAATTTTGAGGTGTGGGCAGTGGCACAGTGGGTAACATGTTTGCTCTGCAAACATGAGACAGGAGTTCAGATTTCAAGTCACGGGGCCAGTGAGACCAAGCTAAGGAACCTGAATTCAATCCTCAGAACACACACAGTGGAAAGAGGAGCTGACTTCTGCACATGGCACCTTGGCATATGCAATCTGCCCATAAATGTAAAAATAAAATGATAACAGAGCCAAGCAGCCAATCTCAGTGACACAGGCTTGTGATCCTACAGGGCCCTGGAGCAGGAAGAGACATAGGGGTCATTTCAACAACAAACCCCACTTTTCTCTTTGTTTTGTTTTCAGATCAGGGGTTACTGTTTTTAGGCCTGGCTGTCCTGCATTCACTTTGTAGACCAGGCTGACCTCAAAGTTAAGAGCCTGCCTTTGCCTCCGAGTGCTGGGATTAAAGGTGGGGTGTCCACTGCTGGGCTAACAAAACTGTCTTGTCTTTACAAAGACAGGGGTGATGGAGCCACAAGTTATCCACTACTAGCTAACCAACACGAGCTGGTGAAGCAGAAAAACTCCTCTGAGGGGAGACGGGCCTGTAGCCTCACGGATGATGGACTTATCACCACCACCGAAAAGCTGCTGAAGTCATCGTTTCTGGGTCCTGGGCAGTATTTTTTGGTATCAGTTACTCCCAGGGCGGCCTCGGCAGTACGCCAAGGTCTGGCACACCAGCCTCATTCTGAGTTCATATCTGCTTCCTACACCCCTGGGTCCATCCCTTCCCATTGGCTGGTATGGGGGGCTGGATCACACCTGGTATCACCCGATCCTGCGATCTGCTCCAGCAACCACAGCCTTTCCTGAAGCTGTAAACATTCGTTGGCGCTGTGCCTTGTGGCAAAGGTACCAGTGCTGTCTGTTCCTGCGGCCATGTTTGTTATTTATTCTATGCATGTGCCGGGCATGGATGGAGGCATTTCTTCAAGCTCTCTGTCTTATGTTTTGAGAACTGGTCTCTCACTCGACCTGGGGCTCACCCATTGGAGCAGGCCGGTGGGCCAGTGTGTTCCTGGCATTCTCCTGCCTCCGCACACACCTCACCTGGGAAAGCCAGCTTTCAGAGCCCACAGGATGTAGGTGGACATTTGTGATCTGTGGTCCCAGGACTCAGGAGCAGTGTCCCATGTTGGAGGCCAGCCCTGGTCTGCAGAGCAAGATGCTGGTCTCAACAACAAGCATCCAAAGGAAAAATCCAACCAAGAAATGAGAAGGTGCATCTGGGCCTGGCAGTGCCAACTCCACTGTGCTTTCCCACCCACACTGCTTGCCCATGGAGGACTGTCTATAAAAGAGCTGCAGCTCAGCGTGGATGGGGTTTTCACTGATATTTTAAGGCAGGTTTTTACTGTATAGTTCTAGCTGGAACTTGTGTAGACCTGGCCTCGAACTCACACAGCTCCACCTGCCTCTGCCTCCCAAGTGCTGTGATTTAAAGATGTGAGGCAGCGTGCCCAGTTATTAAATGTTTTAAAAATTAATTTCCGGGGCTGGAGAGATGGCTCAGTGGTTAAGAGCATTGACTGTGGGCTGGAGAGATGGCTCAGCGGTTAAGAGCACTGACTGCTCTTCCAGAGGCCCTGAGTTCAACTCTCAGCAACCACATGGTGGCTCACAACCATCTGTAAAGGGATCAGATGCCCTCTTCTGGTCTGAAGACAGCTACAGTGTACTTGTATGCGTAAAATAAATAAATCTTATAAAAAAAAAAAAAAAGAGCATTGACTGTTCTTTCAGAGGTCCTGAGTTCAATTCCCAGCAACCACATGGTGGCTCACAACCATCTGTAATGGGATCAGATGCCCTCTCCTGGTGTGTCTGAAGACAGCTACAGTGTATTCACATTCATAAAATAAATAATTCTTAAAAAAATTCATTTCCAGTCTAATGTTCATTTTACTTTGTATTTTTGGGCATATGCATTGTGTATTTTGGGGCTGGAGAGATGGCTCAGTGGTTAGAGCACTGACTGCTCTTCCAGAGGTTCGGAGTTCAAATCCCAGCACCCACATGGTGGCTTGCATTGTGTATTTTTATCCTGTCTACTCACATTTGCATTTTCTACATTTATATACATGTATCATACAAGCCTATATAATAACAGGCTTCCTTCCAGGTAGCATTCTGATAATACACAGCCTATTTTTGTCTTCATTTTTATTTTTAAGACATTTTTACCACAAATTAATTCTGTGATAATGGACTTCATGGGACTGGAGACATGCTCAGTGGTCAAGTGTACTGGCTGCTCTTCCAGAGGACCCAGGTTCAGTTCCCAGCCACCCACATGGTGACTCACAACTCTCAGGGGATCTGAAGCCCTCACATAAACACACGTCCAGGCAAAACCCGTGCATGTAAAATAAATCGTTAAAAAATTAGTGAACTTCATGATATTTATTTCCACACACATATTTAAAAAAAATTTTTTTTTGGTTCTTTTTTTCGGAGCTGGGGATTGAACCCAGGGCCTTGCGCTTCCTAGGCAAGCGCTCTACCACTGAGCTAAATCCCCAACCCCTAAAATTTTAAACTTCGATTTTATGGTCATGTCACTGCCATATAGCCTGTGGCTCCCCAGGATCGAACTCATGTCCTCAAATTGACTGCAAGTGCCCTCACTGCTGAGATTGCTCAGAACTCCGGAGCTCAGAACTGAACCCAGGGCCTAGGCAAGCGCTCTACCACTAAGCTAAATCCCCAACCTCTTGTTTTTTTTAATATTTATGTGAGTACACTGTAGCTGTCCTCAGACACACCAGAAGAGGGCGGCATCAGACCCTATTACAGATGGTTGGTCGTTGGAATTTGAACTCAGGACCTCTGGAAGAGCAGTTTGTGCTCTTAACCACTGAGCCACTCTCCAGTCCCAGAACTCCTATTTTATTTCTTTTTCTCCATTTGTTTGGTCCCACAGACCTCTGGC
The DNA here is from genome assembly GCF_021556685.1 of Rattus norvegicus. Taxonomy (NCBI): domain Eukaryota; kingdom Metazoa; phylum Chordata; class Mammalia; order Rodentia; family Muridae; genus Rattus; species Rattus norvegicus. The sequence continues at coordinate 13,597,883 of NC_141540.1, read as the reverse complement.
CGCCGCCTTCTAGAACACCGCCACGCCTATTAGAACCTGCGCACGTTCTGTGGGGATCGTCGCTGTTGCTCTTTGAATAGGATAATACCATTTTCTTTTCTCTATGGGGGAAAGTCGGAAAGACTTCTTCCGGAGGAAAACCGGAAGTCGCTTCTCCGGCTTTTAGGACAGTCCCGAGGCGTCGCTGCCGTATCGCTCTGTCTTTGAACACCCCTAGTCGCGGCGATGGTTCCGCCCCGTCTGATCACGTGGCCACCAAGATGGCGGCGCCCAGCGGACGGTGCGCGAGGTTCGTCAGCTGACTTGTTCTCGGAGCTGTGGCCGCGACCCGCTTCTACCTGTCCCGAGTGACCAGAGCTCAGTGACCAGTCCTTATAGTCGAAAGCAGGGTAAGCAGTGCCGGAAGTGCCTTCGGGGAGCTTCCGTTCTGAGGTACTCTCTGCCCGGGCGCGCAGGGATTGCCGGTGTGGGGACGTCAGGGCACCGTCAGGGTTTCCGAAGGGAATTGGACGACTTTGCCCTTTTTTACTTGCGTATTTGACACAGGGTATCATGTAGCCCAGGCTAGCCTCCAACACACTGTGTAACTACGAATGGCCCCGAACTCTAGCCTCTTCCTATCCGGTGCTCAGGTTTGCCGCCTGTGAGGGGCTTGCCAGATGCTAGGGTGAACTGGGGCTTCGTGCAGGCCCGGCCCGCGCGTAATCACTCAGCCTAAGTATTTGGGGACAAGATCTCCTGGGACCGGTTATCTTCCTGGTCAGCCTCCTCTTCTCGGGCCTGCCCAGCCCTGGAGCCTTTTTGAATTAGAGGGAAGCCCCATACTTCTAATGGGCCGCACTCTTGGACCCACAAGATATTTGGTCTCCTCTGTTGTTGATATAGGTAAATCGGGAGGTGGTCTTTTTTTTTTTTTTCCCCGGAGCTGAGGACCGAACCCAGGGCCTTGGGCTACCACTGAGCTAAATCCCCAACCCTGGGAGGTGGTCTTACTGCCGCACAGTGGCTGCCAGTTCCGGTGGACCTGCTTCATGTTTGTTGATTAATTCCATTTTCAAGGTGTGACTGTCTTTTTTTTTTTTTTTTTTTTTTTTTTTTGGTTCTTTTTTTCGGAGCTGGGGCCTTGCGCTTCCTAGGCAAGCGCTCTACCACTGAGCTAAATCCCCAACCCCAAGGTGTGACTGTCTTATGGGGTCCATGGTGAGGCAGTCATACCTGCCTCATTAAACCCAGGGCCCGAGGATGACACTAGAGCCCAGAATGCCTTCTAGTTTACCACAGCCTGTTAGTCCAGTGTGTTATGTATGCGTCTGCTGTCGTCTTTACTAGTGTTTAGCTGGCTGACAGGGTCGCGCCCTCTTGTACGTCTGGTTCCACTTAATTCATCCGGGAAAGAAAACACCTGTCATTGTGGGTGTGCTATCCTGCGTGGGGTCACGCACAGGGTAAAAGCTGTGCAAAGTCAGGAACAGGAAGAAGTTCAGAGGGAAGAGAGGAAGGACGAAGTGTATCCCAATGGGATTTGAGGGCTACAGGGAAGCCCCAGTAGTAAGGTGTTGAGAGTCACTCTGGGCAGGGATGAGATCCATTTTACAACTGACAGAGTTTCTAGATCATCCGAGCTGTCCTGAAGGAATGCATTCTCAGTTTCAGGGTTGAGTCCAGGAGGGGAGGTCACTGGTTGGGGTGGGGAGATCCCTCCCAATGGGGAACATGATTTAGGGCTAGGTCTGCATGCCCAGGGCCTGACTTCTGTTCGTGCCTCTCTGGGCAATGTGTGGAGCTTGTGGCAGATACATAGGGGAGAAGCCATTGAACCTGAGGCCCAGAGACAGAAAGTAACTTACTTGAACTGCACAGCAAAAACCATGGGCCGCTCTGGATTGTGAAGCCGATGCCAAAAACCAAGATGGCCTTGAAGAGTGCTCTGCTCACCCCCACCCCCACACACACCTTGGTGGAGGGTGGTGGATGTGGAGAAAGTTCTGTGGACTGGAACTCGGGATCCTTCTGTCTTAGCCCTGGGGCTGGAACGGCAGTTATGTAGGTGTGTTCCATAGCATGGGTCTTCTCCTTTTTTTTTTTTCTTTAAGATTTATTCATTTATTATATATGAGTACACTGTAGCTGTCTTCAGATGCACCAGAAGAGGGCATCAGATCTCATTACAGGTGGTCATGAGCCACCATGTGGTTGCTGGGAATTGAACTCAGGACCTCTGGAAGAGCAGTCAGTGCTCTTAACCGCTGAGCCATCTCTCCAGCCTGGGTCTTCTCCTTCTTTTTTTTTTTTTTTTTTTTTTTTTTGGTTCTTTTTTTCGGAGCTGGGGACCGAACCCAGGGCCTTGCGCTTCCTAGGTAAGCGCTCTACCACTGAGCTAAATCCCCAGCCCCTCCACTGAGCTAAATCCCCAGCCCCCTCCTTCTTTTTCTACAGCAGGTTTTTACTGCTGAGGACCTGGACCCGCTGGGAGGCTTGCCATGGTAACAGAACAGGAGGTAGAGGCCATAGGGAAAACCCTAGTGGACTCCACGCAGCCCCTGCAGGCCCGCTTCCGTGCCCTGTTTACCCTGCGGGGACTTGGTGGCCCCGATGCTATCTCCTGGATCAGCCGAGGCTTTGAGGACAGCTCTGCCCTTCTGAAGCACGAGCTAGCCTACTGCCTGGGCCAGATGAGGGACCCACGAGCCATCCCTGTGCTGGTGTCCGTCCTACAGGACAGGAACCAGGAGCCCATGGTGCGTCATGAGGCAGGTGAGTAAGAGCAGCCCAGTGGTGTGTTCATGTCTGTCCCTGGGGCACGGCTGGGTGCAGCTTCAGGGAGGTCCTGCGGAAGATGGGAGCCCCGCACAGGGCTATGGGTGGCAAACCGAGCAACCACCCACGTCCAACAGCAGAGCTTGGGCTTCTGAGCTGGCTTCCATGCCAACCCGTTCCTGGCTTCAGGGCCTTGGCACACTCTGTCCCTCTTGGCCCAAAGTCTGTTTGCTTTGTCTAGTGATGACTTCTCAACTCCACCCCGGGCACCGTCTGGGGTGGATGGCTGTAGGCCCAGCAGGCCAGCTCAGAGACTGTAGGCCTAGCCGTGGCCTGAGGGAGCACTGAGGTGCTGGGCATCGCGCAAGCTCCTTCCTACTGATTTGTCTCCTCAGGGGAAGCACTGGGGGCGATTGGTAACCCGAAAGTTCTAGGCCTCCTGAAGCAGTATTCCACCGACCCAGTGGTTGAGGTGAGGAAACTCTGACTGGTCCATCTCTGCCAGGACAAGCTCCTGACAAAGGTTGCTCTAGAGATGGAGGGGTGAGGTCAGGGAAGGTGGGCAGAGCCTCATGTGCTCCCCTTACCCACCCTACACCCAAAAATCTACCCTTGTACCCCCGTTCTGTACATTCCAGTCATGGAGTCTGCATTGTAGTCTTTTATGTCCTGTGTCTCACTGAGCACCATGTTCCAAAGGTTGATCTATGCTACGCTGTCGGAGCCTCGCTCCTCCTTTTCACGGCAGAGTAATACTTCAGTGTGTGAGGGCAGGCTATGTGTATTGTACCTGCTGGGCTCCCCTCTGCTCTCTGCCTCAGTCCTAATGTATGGGCTCCCGGGCACGAGTCTGTCCCCTGCCTTTTTCCTTGCTTTTCCTGCGATGTCCAGCCCCGGGGCCTTTGCACAGACTGCCTTGTGTCCCCCAGGTCTCCCCAGTGCCCACTCATGCCACTCTTTGGTCTGTGGTCTAAGGCCACTCCACCTGGCTTAGCCATAAGCCTGTGAGGACAATGACTGGCAAGACGTGCCCTCCACATAGGGACCATAGCTCCCTCTCTCTGCTACTTGCAGGTGGCTGAGACGTGCCAGCTCGCCGTTAGGCGTCTAGAGTGGCTGCAGCAGCACCCGGGGGAGGCCACATGTGCAGGACCCTACCTCTCAGTAGATCCTGCACCCCCTGCGGCAGAAGGTGATGTGGGGCGGCTGCGGGAGACCCTGCTGGATGAGGCGCAGCCACTCTTCGAGCGGTACCGTGCCATGTTTGCCCTGCGCAATGTGGGTGGCAAGGAGGCTGCCTTGGCCCTGGCTGAAGGTGAGGTTGAACCCTAGCCCCAGACCTGGGTGGTCTCTTGTGCAGCCTGAGGGGCAGCTTTGACTCCCAGGGGCCACCTCCTCCCCATCCAGGTGCTCCACACAGACCCTGGGGGGCTCGCCCTGGGCATCTGCCCTTTCCTGCCTGCCTGTCCTTACCCTGTTTTCTCGGCCCTTACCTCACAGGCCTGAAGTGTGGCAGTGCGCTCTTCCGACACGAGGTGGGCTATGTGCTGGGTCAGCTGCAGCACGAAGCAGCCGTGTCTGAACTGGCAGCCACATTGGCACGGACCACTGAGAGCCCCATGGTACGACATGAGTGCGCAGAGGCCCTGGGTGCCATCGCCAGGCCTGCCTGCCTGGCTGCACTGCGGGAGTACATCACGGACCCTGAGCGAGTGGTGCGGGAGAGCTGCGAGGTAGCACTGGACATGTATGAGTATGAAAATGGCCAGGACTTCCAGTACGCAGATGGGCTCGAGCGCCTGAGGCCACCGCCCTGACATGGCACCCGGCTCACCCAGCAGCACCCAGGACTCTGCCCGGCACCTGGTCACCTGCTGGGACTATCACCTGTCCTGTGATAGGCTGCCTCCCCCACCCACCACGGCCCTGGCCACATGGACTGTGTGGCCTCTGCTGGCTGTGCCTCCCATCTAGATTAGGGAGCAAGTAGCCAAGGGAGGGGCCTTGCTTTCCACTCTGTGTACCTGCCCTGCTGGGTGCTGGTGGGCAGTGCCACCCCATGCTGTCTGCTCTGTGATTCTGTCCCTCGCACCCTCCACACTAGCACAGATGGCAGTGCAGAAGCTTGCGGGCATTAGGAATGACTCAGCTCAGGAAGCTGTGGGGAAAGTTGTGGGGCCTGGGGCAGGGGTGATGGTTCTGAGTCCATAGGGGTCAGGCGTGGGGGGGCGCACCTCACATCTGGGTCAAGCAGGGAGCACAAGCCAGTTCCAGGGTGCTGCATGAATAAAATGTTATTTCTCACAAGTGCTGGCTCCTGCTTTGTGGGGACAGGGGCATGGCCTTTGGTGGGGCACAGAGAAAGGGGTTCAGTGGTACAGCTAAGAGTCCTTATTGTGGATTCCCATCGAGGCTCCCACAATTCCACGTTAGCTGGGGCACCCAGTTCCCCGGACCCCGTCCATCTCTTCCATAAGTGTTTTTGACACAGAACCCAGCAGCCCACAGCCATCTGTGCCAGCGTCCAAGGTCTGGGACTCAGGTGTCATACCCATGCACATGATGTCACCTGCCCAGTGGCCCCTGCCCTCCCACGCCTTCTGTGCTCTTCCCAGGAAGGGGGTGTGGCCAGCATGTATGCACCCATTTTTGAGTCTGGTTTGCCACTATGGCTGACCTGCTGAGGGCCAGCGGTCGGTCAGCATCGGTGACACCTGGGCACTTTTGATGGACTAGTTTTGTTCACTTTACTTACCTGAGACATCTCTCTCAAGAGCTTGCTGAATCACTTACCAAGATCATCCTCCTGTCTCAGTCACCCCAGTGCTGAGGTTACACTTATGGCCACCAGGCCTGGCTTTTCCATAGATTGCAGGATGTGAGTTCAGGTCCTCACAGTTGCATGATGAGAACCTTAGCCTGAGCTAGCCCTATGTATGCTCTTTAGACATGTGGGCCCTGGGAATCAAACCTGGGTGCAAGAGCATCCAGTGCTCTGACCAATGAGCTAGCTCTTGGTCTTTGTTCCTCTCCGGGCTGGGTCTTATGTAGCCCAGGCTGGCCTTGAACTCCAACCTGATGTGTAGCAAAGATGAATCTTGGTCTCCCTCACTGCCTTTGATAGCAGGTGAGAATCATGTTTAGCTTAATTTTTCTTTTCTTAGGGGCTGGGGATTTAGCTCAGTGGTAGAGCACTTACCTAGGAAGTGCAAGGCCCCGGGTTCGGTCCCCAGCTCCGGAAAAAAAAAGAACCAAAAAAAAAATTTTTTTTTTTAAATTGGAGGGTGCAATGTGTAGCCCAGGCTAGCCAAATTCATGGCAATCTTCTTGCCTTAGTCTCCTGGGTGGCACTCTTCCTGGCTGGTCACTTTGTGCTCAGCACAGTGAGGTTGCCAAGTCTCCTCACTTAAGTTTTCACTCACTCCAGACTCAAATGTCCTTGCCTCCCATTTCTCCCCGTCATCCTTTCCTACCTTCCCTGACACCATCTGACCTGGCTGATCCTCCGCCTCCTGGGAACATGACCCCTCCCTGACCCCTGGCTTTGCTTTTTCTTGGTCTGACCCTTAGCCTAGCCCTCTCTCCCCCTCCAGTCCTGTCTTTCTCTCTCCTCTGCCTGAGATTCTTGGGGCGTGAAACTCATGTTACAGATTGCAAAGACCACCATCTGGTGTTCGTGCCCCTACAGTGCCCTGCTGCCCCTGAATGCTGGGCTTATATGGGATGACTGAACCCTTGAAGCCAGAGGCAGTGTATGTGGGCTTAGCTGTCCTGTGATGACCAACCCCTTGCTGTGAGGAAATCTACCAGACCAGAGCCGGGACAGCCATAGCACTGAAAACCACCCTCAGAAATGAGATTTGAATCCCGCTGAACCACCCTCAGAAATGGGGTTTGAATCCCGTCTCTCTCGGCATACTCAGGCTGCCCTCGTCTGGCTCCTGTTGCTTCTAGAACTTCCCAGGGCTCCCTCCTAAGGCCCTGCAAGAGGCCATTGCACCCACCTACCCCTACCCTCTTCACCATCCTTCCCCATAGTGGCCGCTATGGGACGCCCTTGAGCACAGTCCGTTCTGCCTGCAGTTACCCATGGATCCCACCCAGCCCTATCCAACCTGCACAGTCCCCACTCTGCCCCTCCATGGTTTGGTCGGCCATAGCGACAGGAGCCCCCTGCATGCTCCCCGAGAGTACCAGGGTCCCGGTTGCCCCAGAGTCTTCTTTGCACAGGTGAGCACCCTGCCTGGCCTGTGCCTGGGCAGAGAGTTTTGACCTCCAAAGCCTCCAGGGTCAGTGTGGATATAAGCGTCACTTCTGCTGAGGGGACCAGAGATTCGCCACTGATCCCAACAGATGGCCTGGAGGAGCCGTCCTAATCCTTTTAGCTCATCCCCTAATACTCCCGTGTGTGGGTCACCTCCCTCAGGCTTCTGTTGAAGGTGTCCCAGCTATGGCAGGATCATTGGATGAAAGAGAGGCCGAGGACTGGAGCCCAGCCCCTCCGATGTATGAGGAATACCGGCCGCCCGCGCTGGACACCATCCGCCTGCCTCGCTATGCCCTGTATCTGCTGATGGCTGCCATCCTGGTGGTAGCCGTGGCCTACGCCATTGTTGGTCACCTCATCAAAGATCTAGCTCATGACCTGGCTGGTGAGCCACCCTCCCTTCGAATCTTTCCTGGGCTGAGGTCACGAGTGGAGTGGCATGGGATGGAGCTCCTGGCTGAGGGTGGGCGTGGCCAAGGTCAGGCCAAGGGGTGGGCTTGGTCACGGTTCCAGGTGGTCAGTCACTCCCTCACCAGCCACTTGTCCGTGCAGACTGGGCCTTTGGCCCTAAGCCTGACCAGGAGGAAGGTCCCCGAGAGCTGCGGGCCAGCTTGGCCGCGGAGGACCTGGAAGAGCTGGATCTTCAGCTGGCCCTGGCCTGGCGTGGGGAGGAGGACCCTGCCTATGCCCCTCGCCGCACCTCCATTGCCTTCAAGGACCCGCCGGTGCAAACCAACTTTTGGAGGCTGGACTAACCTGGAGGAGCAGTACCTGTGACGCTGGTGGGCTGGGCAGTTCCCTCTGCCGCAGTTGGGCCACCTGTGCATGTGACATGTCTGTCGTACAACACAGGGTTTGGCCAGGCTGAAACTCAAAACTCCCCTGCCTTGGCTGGAGTGTTCTGGTTGCAACCTGTCCTTCCACTTTATTAAGATTTTGAGACAGGTTCTCATGTGGCCCAGACAAGCCTTGAACTTGGTATATAGCAGAGGATGACCTTGAATTCCTGATCCTCCAGTCACTACCTCCTGGATGCTAGAATGCCAGGTCTGGGCCACTCTACCTGGCTTCTATGATACTGAGGACAGAGACAAGGGTCTTCTGCAAGGCTGGGCCAGTCCGAGGCCCTGACATTTTCCTTTTTTTGTTTCCTTCTTTCTGTTTCTCTTTTTTGGTTTTTGAAGACAGGGTTTCTCTGTGTAACAGCCCTGGCTGTTCTGGAACTCAGAGACATTGCCTGCACCATTTTTTTCCTTATAGGTAATTCCTCACACAGACTCCTTTTGTGTCTGGAGAAAAGAGTGAGACCAAATTTACATACAAATTAAAAGCCTACCTGACTATTTTAGTGCCTGTGACCTCCTTGTCTCAGCCCTGTCTCACACCCTCCCACAAAACCCTCCTGTCCGTGAGCCCAGTAGCAGACTGGAAACTGAGGTAGGCCACCGAGAAATGGCTGTGCAAAGGTCTCTTGGCTCAGGGACCTTGTCGCACACAGCATGGAGCAACCAAGCATTAGTGGCCTGTCAGCCTCAGCATTCAGGAGGCTGAGGCAGGAGGCTGAGGCAGGAGGATGGCACATTCCAGGCCAGCCTGGGCTATGGAACAAAAGGAGCCATGTAGGGTAGGTCCCCTCCAAGGGGCCTCCCCAACCTCAGCTGGTGGGCCTGTCAGTCTGTGCTCCTGACATCCCACCTGGGCTGAGCCATTTCAGCATAGGACTCCATGAGTATACAGTAAGAGCTTAATATAGGCATGCCTGGTTGGGTTCCCGGTGGCATCTTTAATCCCAACGCTCAGGAGGGAGAGGCAGGAGTATCTCTCTGAGTTCAAGGATAGCCTGGTCTACAAAGTAAGTTCCAGGATAGCTAGGGCTACACAGAGAGACCCTGTCTTAAACACCAAAACCAGAAAAAGAAGCCAAAACCTTTTTCCAAACGGTGTGAGGCTGGCCTCAAACTTGGCATGTAGACGAGGATGACCTTGAACTCTTCTTTCTCCTGCCTCCACCTCTGAATGCTGGGCTGACAGCATTCTAGTTTCTGGGGTGCTGGGGATGGAACCCAGGGCCTCATGCATGCTGGGAGACTGCACCGCCTCCAAGCTGCAGTCTCAGCACACACTTTTATTTCTGAGACAGGGTCTTGCTGTGGAGCCCAGGCTAGGCCTGGATCTAGCCATCCTCCTGCCTCAGGCTTCTGGTGTGTGGGAATGACAGGCACATGAGGATATCAATGCCTATCTCCTTACTGTCTCTTTCACGTGAGCAGGCTGTGTGACTGCGCCCACACAAAGGAGGACACCTTGGGTGGGGTCCTCCTTTGCCCAGGTGGGGCTCCATATCTAATCAGCTTGAGGCCGGAGGTTGAGGGCAGAAGCCTGTGCCCTGTCTGCGTATGTTGAGGTGTCTGTGTGTTCTGCAGGCAGGTGGCTCTGCCACTGCATTGAGGGTCCCCCTTCTGGGAGCCTGGTGCCCGCTACATCCTGGTGCTGCTCACAGAGCTGCACCCACCTTGCTGGGCTAACTTACCAGACACACAGCTGCCAGGCTTGTCCCAGTCACCAAGCCTGACTGTCACACTTAGTTGTGTGCACATGAAGGCATGGATGTCACATCTATGCAGCCTGACTTCTTTTTTTTTTTTTTTTTTTTTTTTTTTTTTTCCGGAGCTGGGGACCGAACCCAGGGCCTTGCGCTTGCTAGGCAAGTGCTCTACCACTGAGCTAAATCCCCAACCCCGCAGCCTGACTTCTTGCAAGAGGATACTGAGGACATGTCACCTGGGGCTGGCTGTCCCCAGGGCTGCTGGTCTCCAGGAAGGGGTGCAAGGCACGGGGGAAGAGACAATCCAGGTTAATATTAAACTAGCTGCAGACTCTGCCCTCTGAGGCTGCAGGAGTCTGATGCTTAGCCAAGCAGGCATGGGAGGCCGGGCCACAGGTTGCAGGTTCCTCACCCCGCCCCTCCCAACCACCCTGTCTTAACCCCACCCGAGCTCTGAATAGCTCACACCCGCAGTTGAACATCGACCTGTATGAAGCTCGCTGGTCATGGACACCCTGGGCAGGCTGCTGCTGCTGGCTACACTGTTTCTGACTCCCGCTGAGGCCCAGCAGGGTAGGACTGGGGTGCGGAGCCCGTGCTGGGTGGGTGTTAGGATCTGGGGCAGATCCTCGCCTCATTTCCCATGAGGAGGAACTGAGGCAAGGAAAAGTGTGCAGGAAAAGAGGAAGTGTGGAGGGGTTGAGTGCTCTACAGTGACCGCTTCTATCTGACACCCTTCTCTCCTGTCCCTCAATGCTGTAAGCTGAGACCACTGCCCTTTTCCAGCGGGTCCTCTGAGTTCCTTCGAGGCCCCACTTAGCTACCCACCCCCACCCCACCCAGTTACTTTCTCTGAGAACCTCACCCTCTAGGAGCTCAGCGTCTTTGGGATGTCCCGGCCTTTTCACAACCCCGCCCCTTGAGCCCCTGTCAGCTATTAGTGGACGTTCTTCCTGAGTTCCGCCTCTTTACTCCTTTTCTAAGCCCCGCCCTCCAAGGCCCACCCCCTTTCCGTTAACGCCCTCCCTCTCTCACGCAGACCCCTCCTCTCCTCACAGACCCTTCTCCCCCCCCCCCCCCCCCCCGCAGAACCCACTTCTCCTGCAGCTCCCCTTCTCCCTGCAGGCCCTTCGTTTTTTGTCTCTGATTTGTCCTGTCCTTCGCAGCTTCAGAGCGCCGCCTGAAGCCCTGGCTGGTGGGCCTGGCTGCTGTAGTGGGCTTCCTGTTCATAGTCTTCATCCTCATGCTGGTTAATCGTGTGTGGTGCTCCAAAGACAGGTGAGGACCTGCCCCTGCCCTACTCAGGGCCTCCTGTAACCTCCCTCCCGAGGTGCTCCCTCCCTGCTCTGCCTGGAGGTCACCTTACTTTGCTGCCCTCTTGATCCCTTCTGGTTCTTGGAGTTCATGACCTCAGCTGGGGATACTGAGGCAGAGAACAGCTCTTTTTTTTTTTTTTTTTTTTTTTTTTCAGAGCTGGGGACCGAACCCAGGGCCTTGCGGTTGCTAGGCAAGCGCTCTACCTCTGAGCCAAATCCCCAACCCCAGAGAACAGCTCTTATATCAATCTTTCTTTCTATGTGTGCAGAGCAGAGGATGAAGAGGCTACATTCAGAATGGACCACATTGTGAATCAGAACTCAAAGCCAAGGTACCCCGTGGGTGATTACCCCAGACAGTACAGACAGGCCCTGTTGGGGGCGGTGGCAGTGCCTGGCGGGGCGGGCAGCTGGGCTCTGTGTGGGAATCTCTAATGCAGATTCTGGATCTGGGAGATAAAAGTGGGTGAGTGTGTGTGTGTGTGTGGGGGGGGGGACACAGGCAGCTGGAGATACAGCTGTGTCCTGTAAACCTGAGAGGGACCTGAGGAAGGAAGGGCTGAGGACAGGCTGGGGTCACCTATAACCAGACCTGCAGAGAACAGAGCTGCCCGCCCTGTGATGAAGCATGGTTTCCTGTACACCATTGTTATCACTCTATCATAAGTGATCCACCCATCCACCCACCCACCCACCCATCCATCCACCCACCCATCCACCCATCCATCCACCCACCCATCCATCCACCCATCCATCCATCTACCCATCCATCCACCCATCCACCCACCCATCCATCCACCCACCCATCCATCCACCCATCCACCCACCCATCCATCCACTCACCCATCCATCCATCCACTCATCCATCCATCCATCCATCCATCCACCCATCCACCTATCCATCCACCAACCCACCCACTCACCCACCTATCCATCCATCCATCCACCCATCCATCCATCCACTCATCCATCCATCCACCCACCCATCCACCCATCCATCCATCCACCCACCCATCCACCCATCCATCCACCCACCCATCCACCTATCCACCCACCCATCCACCCATCCACCCACCCATCCACCTATTCATCCACCCACCCACCCACTCACCCACCCATCCATCCACCCACCCATCCATCCACCCACCCACCCATCCACCCACCCACCCACCCATCCACCCACCCACCCATCCATCCACCCACCCATCCACCCACCCATCCACCCACCCATCCACCTATCCACTCACCCACCCATCCACCCACCCACCCACCCACCCACCCACCCACCCATCCATCCACCCATTCATTCTTTTCTTTCCATTGAACATTTCTTTTCTGTGGGGTCATCCTGAGGTCACTGCAGCCCTGAGCCTGTCGTCACGTAGCCTGACAAGGTGGCTTGATGAGCAGTGACCATCTCTCACTGTGGCACCTTAACCCTACAGTAAAGCAGACAAGAAGAAGCAGAAGGTGGGCAGGAAGGGTGGACAGAGCAATGAAGGCTTGGACCTGGAGGAGGAGTTCTCAGACGATGAGAGAGACAAGAAAACAGCCTTGTAAAGAAAGCCTCCTGTTGCCTGGGGGGCTCCATCAAGCTGCAGCCACCACCTGAAACCAGACTGGTGTCATCTGGGTCTAAAACTGCCCTCCAATGAGGAGGCCAGCCTTGCCTATGCCACACTCATCCCCCCACTCCTCCACTGACGCCCCCCCACTGACACACTCACCACTGGCCTGGTATCCACTCCTGTTCATCTGCCTTCCTGCATCCTTTCTCATGTCCAATGTGCCCCTCTCCAGGCACGTTCCTGGTGTCACCTAACTGTCCCCTACGTCTCTGAGCCCCAGTGCTGCTCTTGGTGGCTTTCCACCCTCTGTGCTATGTGCTGGTGCCTTGGAGGAGAGACACCCCGTGGTCCAAGCTCTTTCAGCCAGAGTCTCTTCTCTGTCTTGACTCTGCCTTATGGTCACTCGGTTCTCTGTGAGGACAAGTCCTCCAGGGCAGGCTGTGTTTGGCAGACAGTTCCAGCAATGACCACCAGAGGGCAGGGTCACCTCCCAGCACCTACCCTTAATAAAGGCCCCTAATGGTGTAGACCCTTTGTCTGGATGGAACAGGGGTCCTTGCCACTGAGAGCTGGGCCTGGGCCCAGGCTGTGCACAGAGGCGTCTAGTTGGCCCTCATAAAGGTTATGGTCTTAGAGGGCTCTGCTCCTCTGTAATGCTGTGGGGCACTGGGAAGATGGTCTAACCTCTGTGACATCTGGGGTCAGGGTCCTGGGATATTTTCTCTCCAGCCCCTCCCACAGAGCTAAGGTAAGGAGACCCCAGCTCTTCACTCTAGGTAAGGGGGTTGGGTTCTTTCTTATTTTGAGACTTGGTCTCACGACAGCCAGGCTGGCCTCAAGTTCCCCATGAATCCAAAGAGGATCTTGAACTCCTGATCCTCCTGCCCCCAGACAGGCCTGAGCTGACCATGCAGTTCCCATGGCTCATGCTGGGACAGAGTCCAGGGTGCTGGCCCACGGAGGAGAGTCTGCCTTTCCCAAGCCTAGGCAGTGTGCCCCACAGCAGGAGGGGCCACCTGGTGGGCCTGGGTTGTCAACACAGGCCAGCGCCCATGGGCAGAAGGCACAGCCTGTGCAAAGGCCTTAGGCCTGGTGGCAGCCTCCCCTTTCCTGATCTAACTGGAGCGCTTCACAGACACACAGAAAGGAAGGACCCAGAGGAACCAAGATTAGGCGTATTTAATTTTTATACATTTTTCTTTCATTTATTTATTTATTTTTTTTGCCTTTTATTGAATCTTTTATGGACCCCCTCACTGTTTGTTTTCGTTTGTTTGCATAGGGAGAAACAGAACAGCAGGCAGTCAACGGTGCTCAGGCGGGTCCACAAAACAAAACAAAAAGCCAGAAACCAAAATGAGTTTGTAATATATGGTTATGAGTGGAGTATGCTGTGGGTGGGGGCTGTGGAGCAGGAAGGGCCTGGGGTGCCTCTGCTCCCCATGCAGACCCCATTCGCTCTGGGAGCAGGGGGCAGAGGTTGCCGCAGACCACGCAAGCGCAGTTAGGAAAAGCTGAAGACCAGAGGTGCATGGACCCAGGAGTAAAATACAAAGTGGCTGAATGGGAGGAAAAAAAATCTCAAAATAAACCCAAAAGATCTCTGCAGGAAAACACCCAGAAAACAAGGAACACCTAGGGAGAAGAGCAACGGAGAAAAAAAGATCCCCTTCCACTCCCTGAAACCCATGAGCACCTGCACTGCGCCCTGTCTAGTCCCTCAAACCCATGCTTGTCAGGCACTGCAGGGCACTCAGGGTCTATGCTGGGACCCTCAGACCCGAGTGGGCTTTGGTTGCGGGGGGCGGGGGGAGAGGGGGAAAGATGACTGCATAAGATCTGAGGTTGGATGGGGTGTGACATTTTGGGAGTATCCAGCTGGGTACCCCAAGTTGGGGTAGTGAGGCTGGGTGCTGGGGGAGGGGTGGTGGCTTGGGGGTGCATGCCTTCCTCCCGCCCAGTGCACCTGCTGTTTCCTGTCCCACATCTGAGGGGATCAGGGGTGGGGACTGAGGGGGCGGGGGAGGACCCCAAAACTGCACCATTGGATAGATGTGTGAGGCACTGATCGGGAAATGACTGTTTGGTATCATGGCTACAAGATCTGGGGACTCGCTGCCAGTCCTCTCACCTGGGCCCTGCCATGGGCGACAGTCCCAAGCTGAGCGCTCTGGAATACTTAGCGCTGGATAGATGGCAGAGGGAGAAGACAGCTATTAACAAGTAGGATATGAGGTTTGGGCAGGAAGTCAGGAGTGGTGGTGCACGCCTGTCGTCAGAACAACTAAGAAACGGAGGCAGGAGAATTGCCACGAGTTGGAGGCCAGCCTGCGGAGACCTTCCTGTCTCTAAAATATCAAAACAAAACAATCGGTGGGGAAATTAAGTGGCTGGATCTCGAACCCAGTACCCCGGAGGAGCAAGGGGCACTCAGGGGTCTCCGGGGCAAACTAAACGGAGGGAGGAAGCTATTGTGTCAGCGCTGCAGGGATTAACTGCAAACTAAATGTGCGTGTATGTACAAATGCAGCACAGCCCAACCGCGGCGGGCGCAATGGCCCCGAGAGTGGGGCATTTGCTGGTGGCCTGGGGGAGTCTTGCCTGCCCACATTGTAGTGCAGCATGGCCGGTTCACCCCTGAGGGATGGGGCTGGGGCGAGCGGGCACCACTCTTCTGGTGTCATTCCCACCACACTGGGTATTCCTGATTCCAAGATTTCTGGGCTCAGGACCTCAGACATGTGCTGGTCCTCACCTGGGAAACACAGTCGCAGGCTATACCCCAAAGCAGCCGGCTGTGGGGTTTCACCAAGGCGCCGATGCCCGGTTTGGGGCTGGGTAAGGGATGGTAGCTTGAGGAGAGGATGTTTTGAAAAATGTTAGGTTTCATACACAGGAAAATCAAAAAACAAAAACAAAAATCTGTCGGACCAGTATGGAGTCCCTGGGTGGGAACCGGAGATTTTTCTGAGAAATGGGGGGGGGGGGGGACGCTGAGTGGCCCCCTCCCAACCCGCCGCCAGGCATGCTCTGTCCACTGTCCTCACCACTACCCGCGTTAAAGGTCTGAAAGCTGTAAGTCAGCCAGGCCTACAAGTGACACACAGTGCACGTGAGGTGGGCAGGGCGGTGGTCCCACCCACCCGGGTTCCCCAATCAGGGCTGAGCCTGCCATGACCTCTCTGCCAGCGACCAACACTCAGGGCTGAGTGGGGCGACTGGCGGAGGTGGGGATGGGGGTGGGGGCAGGAAGAGGCAAGGGGATGGCTTGGAGCCTGGACTTCTGTCTGTCCCGCTAAAACCCCTGGCAAAACTGTCTTAGCTTTGGTGAACTTTAAGAGCAGATTTAACAGAAGACAGAAAAACAGAAGGACAAAAACCCAAAGGCAACTATAAACAGTAAAACCAAAAAAGAAAAACTGATATCACAGACTTGGGACGGGCCAGCTGTGTCCCCCCCCCCCTCCCCGGGACTCCCCACAGCTGAGCTCCACCCTGACAGACGGACGGATATTGCATATATTCAGCTTCGAGAGTTGGCTGGAAGACAGAGGAGGGGATTTGGGGAGGGACAGCCTCAGGCTGGCCCTGAGGCTGAGGCGGAGGGTTGGGGGGCTCAGGGAACAAGCACCAGGGCGACTCCAGTTCCCCACCGTGGGTGAGGTGGGGTCAGGGCTGCGGGTAGGGATCACAAAGCCTGACCAATTGTGACTTCCTTAATAGTGTTTTTCTTGTTTGTTTCTGTTTTGGTCCCCGCCCCTTCCCTTTTCTTGAGGCAACGTCTCGCTCTGTAGCCCAGGCTTGACCTGGAACTCACAGCAATCCTCCTGCCTCAGCCTCCCAAGGGCTAGGATCACAGGCGTGCGCCACCACGCCCAGCCTTCTTCCTTTTATTAAAAAAAAAAAGAATCTCGCTTTCGTTTGGCTTTCCTTTTCTTTACAAATAGAAGTACCACCCTTTTGAATTTTATTTTTTATTTCATGTAATCGCTTGTCTGTTTGTAACTATGCGTGCAGGGCATGCGTCTGTGTGCGCGGATATTATTAAAAGTTAATACTTGTCCTCGGAAGAGCAAGGCACATGTTGTGGTAAAAAGTTCGTGCAAATTTGGAAATAATGGATTTTTTTTTTTTGGTAAGGATATATATATATATATATATGGGGGGGTTTTGTGTGTGTGTGTATCCTTTTTTTTTCTTTCCTTTTTTTGTAGAGGCGGTGAGGGAAGTGGGTGGGTAGGCGGATCTGTCATGCACACAGCAGCCCGGCGCAGGAAGGGGGCTCTTGGGTGTCGAGGGGCCTTAAGCACCATGCAGTTAGGTAAATAGTTGGTTCTGTCCTGACCCCTGGGGGACCCAGCTGGCTGACTTGGGGGGATCAGAGGGGACTTGCCAGGTCTACCCACTGGCCTGAGCCCCATCTGAACAGTGGCCTCTGTGGTGTCCCAATGGTCCCCCTTCTGGAGGGTCCCTGAGGACAGACAGACAGATGGTGGGGGTTTGAGGCCTCAAAGGCTGGGGAAGTCTTGGGGAGCTTTGTACTTACAAGTGTCCCAGGGAGGGCGGCAGGTGGGTGGGGCCTGGCCCTGGGGGCTCTGCTGGGGTGATGGCCCATGGCCTCCGCAGGGAGGGGACATGACAGTGCCAGGTATGATGGGGCCAAGATGGGTGGCCGGGGAGGAGGGGCCTTTGTAGGTTCAGTGACCTTAAAACACCCAACATCCCCTCCCAGAGTGGGCCATCCAAGATAGGGCCCCAGGTGGGTGCCGCAGAGCTGGGGTTGGGGTATGGTCCTCGCCCCCCGCCCCCCCCCCGTCTTAGTGTTTTTAGTCAGTGAAGCACACATAGCAGATGGGGGACTCTGGCCATCAGTCCGCCCTGTCACCCCATCACCCCCAGAGCCCTCCCACCTGGGGTCCCAGTGCACTTCCACCAGCCTTCTTGGTCCCTGTGCTGGGCCCCACATCATCAGGAGGGTCAAAGTGCAAAGGGGGTATCCCCCTGCAGTGGGGTACCCCAGGGTGGGTCTCCAGGAAGTAAGGCACTGGCAGAAGTGTAGGGGACGGCGCATAGCCCCAGCCTGGGTTTCGGGACACCCAGCTCTACCGCCCTGGGGTCCCATCTCTCTAGCTTGGAGGGTGCGCGGTGATGAGCTACGGTACACAGAGACGAGGGTGGGGGTGCCCTGGCCACTCTGTGTCCCCAATGGACGAGGTGGACGGCGGGTGGGTGGAGGGGCTAGGCACTTAGATCGCGGCACCTCCCGCCTCCAGGGGCCTCGGCGTGGGGGGGTCCCCCGGTTCCCCCACCTCTGTTTCTCAAAGTGCTGATACTTTCCATGTGCGAGAGGAGGCCGGAGGGTCGGGAGCTGTGTGGCCTCTCATGCCGGGGTGGGGTGGGGACAAATTGCATAGAGAGATGTGTCCTTCCAAATGAGGTCCGCAAGGAGAGAGGGGCCAGAGGGCCCGGATGGAGGCTGGACGCGGGACCCTCCCGGGGATCCCGAAGTACCTGTGTGGCATGTCTGTCCCCAGCAGGGCCAGCGCTGGGCGGCTCCCACGCGCCTCTTCTGCCCACCGTGGACGGTGCCCACCGTGCCGTCCATCCACCTCCAGCCTCCTGTCTTTGGCAAACACTGTCGGTGGGGAGAGCCAGAGGTCCCCGAGGCTGGCGTTGGTGGCAGGCAGCAGGGGTTTGGGGAGAGGTGGCCTGGCTGGGTGGCCCACCCCATCCATTCTGCCCAGGCCTGGTCTGTGGGTGATGGCAGGGTCTTCGGGGCGCAGAAGAGCTGCGGGCAGCCAGTCGGCCATCAGCAGTAGGTGCCACAGAGACCCAGAGCTCCCATGTGTTTTCATCTTGGTTGGGAAGGGTTTTGTTTCTTGTTTGTCTTTTGTCCTTTCTCCTCCTGTCATTGCCATTGAGCTGGGAGTTGGCAGGGGACTTCTCACTCGTCTAATTTTCCACCAAAAATGCAGGCTGGGACTGTCACCCTGGGACTCCACCGGCGATGAAGGAGGTGTGGGAAGGCAACCTCCGCTACCCCAGGTACCAGGACTGCATGGTCCACAGAGATTGGGAGAGAGGGAGAGAGAAGGAGAGAGAAAGAAATTGGGTATCAGGAGAGCGGCTGTCTCTTCCCCTCCCCCACAGCGTGTGGACTCCTGGGTCCAGGTGTGATGCTGGGCTATGTCCTCCTGTCACCTCTGTACAAGGCTGCCTGGCAAAACAGAGGAGACCAGCGGAAACAGTGGCAAAAAGGAGATATGCCACTTCCAGTTAGTGTTGTCTGTCCCATGTGACATCAAGGGACTTAGAGTAAGTACATCCTGCATGATGTCACAGACATGTGAATACATTCCATGTGGCGTCAGAGGGCCGTCTTTGCTAACTTGACTCTGGCCCTGAGCATGAGAAAGCACGTGTGGGGGCGGCTCTGATCCTAGTTCAGTAATATACTGGGCTAGCCTAGAACTCGCTATGTGGCCAGGATGGCCTTGAGCCTTTCTTCCTCTTGCCTCAGTTTCCCTAGTGCCAGGATGACAGCCTATACATACTGGCCTTGTCTTCCCATCAATTATGCCCATGCCCCAGCTAGGAAGTTCCTGGCTGGTCTCAGAGTGGACAAGACCAGCTTGGATGTAACCTAGTCTGGTTCCCTTCCAAGACTCCTGGGGTGTCAGTGGAGCACTGTCCGAGGAGTCCTGTCTAGCCTGGTGCCTGAGAGTGCAGGCAGGGGTTGGGGGTGGGGCTGCCTCCAAAGGAGGCGGGGCCTGCAGTGCCTCTCTCAGCTCCGCCCTCAGCTAAGTTCAAGCCCCTCCTGCATCCCTTACCTCATGTCTGGTTTCCACTAGCAACCAGACAGGGTGGGGTGTGACCCTGCCCTGAGCTGGACCGTGGCGCTGGCATCCTAGGTAGCGAGAGGGGGCTGGAGCCTCAGACCCCGGGGGTATTTGTGTGCTTGGGTATCAGGGACCTGGGGGTGGTGGTGGAGTATGGTCGGTTTTCAGATGGGGGGAGGGCAAATGGGGGAACCCGGCTGCAGGGAGGCCGAGCCAGGAATAACAAAGTAGACAGCCAGGAAGTGCTGACAGGGCGGAATGAGCCGAGGCCCAGAGCTGAAGTGGAGGCCTGGAGGAGGGGAGAGCCCACACTGCAGCCTCCTGATTTCCCTGGTGGGGGTGCAGATCTTGTCCACTCCACAACCCGTCCCCACTCAGGGCTCCATCCCCCGAAAACCTTGTGTGGCTCCTTAGTATGCCAGGGGATGAGGCCTGCATTCGGAGGCTAACTCGCCCTGGCCCACCAGCCAGGACACTGCTCGGTCCTCCTCGGACCCTGGTCACTGGGTCACTGTGCTGTCTTCAGGCAGCAGTGGTGGATGGCTGACCTCAGAAACCCTTGACCCAGGAAGCCTAGGGAGCTACCATCACCTCAGTTTGTCAGGACTGGATTCTGGCTCAGCAAGAGGAAGGCTGGGGCTAGCCAGGGCAGGAGAGGAAGGAGTGAGGTTGAGGCTATGCTTGTGGGTCTAGAACATTCCCAGTCTTGTGAGGGGCTGGCCAAGCTACTACAGGAATGGGGGCTGGGCTTTGGAGGCTCCCAGGGTGGTGGCTGAGGCCTGAGGAACATTCCAAGCCCCTGGTCACATTCAAGGCTCCATGAGCCACAGATGGGAACCTGGACAGCTATAGAGGGTCCCACGCTAACATCTGACCAACATGGGAATGGAGGTGTCCCACCACTGCTGGGCGCCGGCAGGCAACTTGCCTTCCCTCTCTGAGCCTCTTCTCCAACACTAGCTTCCTACTCTACCTGCTCTGCACTCTGCCCAATCACCCTCCCTTTCTGCTCTGCCTCTTTCCAGAGGAGGGTAGGGAGCACAGAGAAGCCCTGGCCTGCAGTGTACTGTGTGACTCTGGGCTGGCTGCCTCTCCTCTCTGAGCCCCAGCTCCCAGGTTGGGTTCTCTGTTGGGTGGGAGCCATACAGTGGCAGACAGGGTGGAGGGAGACCTCACACCCAGGGGGGGCTCAAGGCCCGGGTTGGGAGCGAGAGGCTGGCTTCTCGTGAGTCCCTGCCAGGGCTGTAGCCAGCAGGCCTGCTGTCCCTGACCCCCCAGGCCGGCCCCTCTGCCCCACCCCCCACCCCCCAGCCGGCCTCTCGGCCCCTACCTGTCCCGCAAGAGGATCCCTCCGTCCTAATCCCACAAAGGGACTGTTTGCAGGGGACGTGCCGGGCGGAGAGCAGGCTGTGGGGAGGAGAGAGACCAGAGCCCGTTAGCACCAGAGCACGGGGCCCAGAGAGGGTGTCTGCTGCCTGGGAGTCACACAGCCTTCCCTTCATACCCAGCTGCAGTGGCCTAAGGGCTGCAGCCCTCATCATCCCCCAAGGGCAAATCTGGCCTCTCCAAGAGTCTGGGTTCTGGGTGACCTGGGGATCCCAGCTGTGGTCCCTGGGTGGTGAGGTAGGTGGGGCACTGGCCTTGGGCTGAGGCAACAAATAAAATATTAATAATCAAGGCCAGCTGTGAATAATTCAGGGTGTTCAACTGCGGCCAGGCTGGCGGCATCCCGCACACGGCGCCATCAATAATTAAGGGCATTTTATTTATTGATTCCTCTCGTGGAGAGTGTGGGGCGGAATATCTGCACGAATCTATCATCTAGCTGACTTTTGATTTTTTTTTTTTCCTGAGGCAGAGCCTCTCTCTTTGTAGCCCAGGCTAGACTTGAACTTGCAGCTATCCTTCTGTCTCAGCCCTCTGAGTGCTGGGATGACTGACAATCCTGTATCTCTATGCCCCATTCTCTACATATCTCAATCTTAACCATCAGCTCTTGTCTGCGGCTGAAAAACCTAGGTGCCGGGGAGGAAAGAACCAGGATTGTTCTTGCACCACCAGGGACAGAAAAGGGGAGAACACCTTATGGTGGGGTCAGAAAGGGGGTGTGGATCGCAAGCAAGACCCAAGGTGGGAGAAGGGACAGGACTTTGCATCTATAAAGGTCCTGTTGTAAACCAAACAGGGGCTCCACCCTGGCCACGCTCCCAACCCCTCACTGGGAGATTGTAGATTGATTTATTTAACTGGTGTGGAAACTGAGGCAGGGAGAGGCAAGTTCCTGGGGTTAGGCAGGGCACAAACTGTGTGGAAAGGCAACTTTCGCACCCATGGCTGGGTGGGGCCTGATGACTGCAGATCCCACGGTTGGTCATTGTGTCCTGGGACATGCTAGGTGTGGGTCTGGCAGGGAGGGACCCATGGGGACTCGGCTCACTTGGGATCTCATCCTATGCAATCCACTGCATCTCTGTGGCCATCTGTGGCCTTTCCACACTGCTACATGGCAAACCAAAGTTATTTCCCCAAATTCTCCCTGAGAGCCAGGTCCAGCGCCCCGAGTCCCACACACTCTTCTGTCACTTGACTGGGTTTTACCGTGCAGCCCAGGCAGGCCTCCAGCCTGTAGTAACCCTCCTGCATCAGCTCAAAGGCTGCACATCTCAGACATGTCTTGTGTTTGCAGCCATGAAACTCACCGGTCCTGGCTGCTGGGTGGCCGGGTCGCAGGCCAGGGACACCAGATCCTTGAGTGGGTCCTGGGGGTTGAGATGTGGCGGGTACCGGATGGCAGTGTGGGGGAAGTAGGTGGAGGCTGTCTGCGGCAGGATGGGCGTGGCAGGGAAGTGCAGGGCTGAGGACGGGTGGGGGCTCCGCGCGATGCCTGTGGACAGACAGTCCCCAAACTCTCATGATGCCCAGTATGGGTGGAACTTAAGGCTATCCTCCTGCCCCAGCTTAAGTGACACCACAGTGGTCCCCAGCAGGGCAGATGGTGGGTGGGTGGATGGGTGCAGCTCTGTGCTCCACAGACCCTTTCCACAAAGAACCAGGCAGTAAACCAGAACCAGGCAGTAAGTCGTGAGAAAGGACAACACAGGGCCTGGGTACAGTGTGCAGAGAGCTCCCCAGACTACACAGAAGCATTCGTGAGGTTGTGGCAGGAGGATTACTGTGAGTTCAAGGCCAGCCTGGGCTACAAAGGGAGGCATTGCCTGATTACAACTAAATGTCCAATTTTATAACCTCCGATATTTTCACCTTATGCTGTGGCAAATACCCCACCCCCTTCCAAGCCTGTGAACCCACTTCCTGTCTCTTGAGTGTCCTTTCACACACAGTTCCCGTCACAGAGCACACATTGTAAAATACAACCTATAGGCCCTCCACACTGTGGGGTGTCAGAGCCTTGCTCCTGTTCACAGCTGTGTAATACTCCAGTGTCATCAGGGCATCACTAAGTCCTCTCCACAGTGGTCACCCCACCCTACTCCTTCCCAGTCCCCTGTCTCTACCCTCACAGGGCTCTATTGGAGTATGGGTAACCTGGCATGTATACAACTGGAGTTCAATGAAGTAGGTGCTTGGGACCAATGCTAATCAAACTTTATGTGTCACTCTACAGGTGACACTTGGTACCCCTACAGGTCTCGCCACCCCAGGGCGGGTCACATCCTTTTTCCTGGCTTGAAGGCTACAATAGAACCAATGCTCAGAATCGGCAACACGTTTGTGGCTGTGCTGGTGGCACGTGCCTCCCACAGGTGACACTCACCGCTGTGTACCGCGATGACGGGCCTGTGGTGCTGTGTGAAGCTGGAGAGCCGGGGGGAGTCCTGGGGGGATGGGCTGTTGAATGGAGATTTGTCCATCTCTGTCTTCTTCACCGGGGATGAGATGCCTGTGGGGAGGGGACCCAAGTCTCCATTTCTGAGGGGCAGCAAGTGATGCCACTGCCCCCCCCCCCAGCCCAAGGCTGTACATGGGAAGTGGGAGAGCACTCAGAAAGTCCTCTAGTGGCTCAGGAGAGCGCACGGTGGAATACTACACAGCCACAAACAGGAGCGAGGCCCTGACATGTCTTCCGGGCAGGGTTCTTTCTGTTCTCAGAGACTTTTCTCTCTCTCTCTCTCATCCCCTGGGGACAGTGATGCTGGGGTTGACCACAGTCAGGTGCTTGTTCCCTGCCTCACTGGCTCAGACTAGTCTTCAACTCATAGCCATCCTCCTGCCCCAGCTGCCCAAGTGCTGGGATACCAACTACAGTCTGTATCTGCTCTCACCACCCTCATGTCAGCAGACACATATCCCAGGTTGAGAGGGAACAGACAGCGGTGGACACCTGCCTCCCTTGGGGGTGACATGGGAAGTAGACTATAAGGGATGAGGTCAGACTCTCTGGGAGCAGCGCCCAGTGTGGCTGCAGTGCCCTGCTGTCTCTGTCAGTCCTCCTGACCTCCCCAGTCTTACCCAGGGTCCCCTGGGGCAGCATCAGCTCACACCCCTTCCTGTCTAGACTGTCCCCATTACGGGCTCATTAGGGCCACTAAGCGGATTAGGGCAGCCTGTCTGTGTCCAGCCTTTGGCGCCAGGGCCTGCCAGCGCCAGGCAAGATCCCCTGAGCTCCAACATGCCCGGCCCCTCCCCGGCCAGGCCTCAGTTTCCCCCAGCCACATCGTAGCCTGTGGAGAACTCCGGGATCTCCAGTCCCTGCTCTGGACACTGACTAGTCTTCAACTCATTGCAATCCTCCTGCCCCAGCTGCCCAAGTGCTGGGGTACCGACTACAGTCTGTACCAACCAGAGACTCCGCTTCTCAGGCCGGGGGTCTCACAGCAGTACAGGGGTAGAGCTGGGGTTTGCGGGTGACTAGACCCCTCACCACCTGTGACTCCACCCCTTCCCACCCTCGACGCTTCAAGAATGGCCATCGGGGTGTTGCAAATGATGAAACGGAGGCTGCCAGGCTGGGCTCGATGACCCCCGTAGGCTGTGATCTCAGGGGTTTACAGATGGGGCCCCGAGATGCCCAGGACTCAGGGGGCACCCGAAACCAAGAGCTGTGGGAACGCCTAGTTTCCGGACTTGGCTACAGGACGAGGCATACAATTCCCAGGAGGCCCTGCAACTTGGTCCTGCTGCTTCTTACTTATGGCACCTGCAGTGTTCTGGCTGGGATATCTAGTTTACGTTAGGTAACATACGGCAGGACTACAACTCCCAGGAGCCCCTGCAACATTAGCCTAGCTCCTGCCCTGGGTTCGCGGGTCCTAACTGTGCCTCTAGTCCTACCTCCTTCCATGTCTTCCGTCCAGTTGCGGCTGCTACTCGTGGGCGAGTTGGGTGATGTGTAGTAGTCTCCGCCAGGGCTCGTGTCCACGTCCTCCTCCATCGAGCCCGACTTGTGCCGCTTGCTCCTGGAGTGGGTGGGGATAACAGTCCGGTTACCACGGAGATGGTGGAGCTGGTTAACTTCCCATTTGTAGGGAGAGTTATGGAGTCATCACAGGACTGGATCCTGTCAATTACCCTTTGCCAGAGACACAAGGGGCAGAAGAGAGAGGGCACCCCAGTGTCTTTGCAGGGTGTCATAAGGGAAACAGACACATGATCAGCTCTCTGTTCCACAGATCTACAGAGAAATTTGCTGGACTCAGCGGCCTATCAGGGCTCAGGGAAAGAGCACTAAGACTAGAGTTTTGATGGATAAATAGTTTATCAGCCCACCTGTAAAGCAGAAACAGATATTGCAGACAGAACAGTGGGTCAGCTAAAGTAAGAAGGGGAGGGGAGCTGAGACCCCGATGCACCCCGTGGGGTAACCTTGGCACCTACCCACTGGAGGAAGTACTGGGTAGAGTCCTTCTCATGCCAGCGCTGGCTGGGTTCAGGTCGTATGCCAGGTGGCCCTGCAGCTCTCCCAGGGAGAAGTTGGGCCCGGTTCCGGTCACCACAGGTGCTGGAGAAGGAGATGGATCTGATGAGAGGGCAGGGAGGAGCCCCATGGCCCCATGTGACCTCCCCAACCCTGGAAGTGGAGGGGCTGAGGGCAGGGACACTCACTCCGAGACACCTGGATCAGCTCCGTGACACTGAACACGCCAGATGTGACGAAGCTCTCCTGGAAGTCTGTCGTGTCTGGAAAAAGCACAGGGTCAGAGGTCAGCAGGCCAAGATGGCTGCCCCCTTTCTCCATGTTGCCCCACGAGGGGCCTGAAACCCCTCTGAGCCCTGATGGTTATGTGACACTCATGCTGAGTTCCTGCTCAGCTGTCACATGATCAAGTCTCCACGCTGGCAGCAAGTACTTTACCGGCCAGGCTGTTGGAATCTATGCCCTATGCTGTGGTGGGGACGTGAGTGTGAGTGCCACATGGCAGGAAGTAGCCACAATGGAGAACTACACAGCCATGAACAGCCCAACCAACTTGGGAGATGGGTCTGTGGGGATGGTGGCTCTTGTGAATATAGACTTGGTATGAGGGAAGATTCTGGAACTACTTAGTGGGCTTCACTGTGGGTGGAGGTGGGTGCAGGCTGGACAGCAAGTGAGATGCCATGGCCTGGACAGTACAAGGCCACAGGGTGCAAATGCAGTTCCCAGGGCTGAGCTGGCAGCAGGGAGCACACAGGGCAGAGCAGCAGTGGGACTGGCCCCCAGGGGGCAGCACAGTCCACAGGCACTGAGCACTACCCTTGTGGCTGGGGTGGCCCTCTGTGCCCAATGGAAGTGCCCCGCCCGTTTCCTGCTGACCCAAATGGTGGCGGGCGGGGGGGATTTCCTGTTTGTACAGCGCCCACCAAGCCCATGTCCGGAGGCAAGGGAGTCCTGAGCACTGGGATCCTCCCTTGGGGTCCCACCTTCTTCCACCATCTGGTTGGAAGGGAGGAGGCAGGAAGAGGCCCAGGAAGACCCAGGGTCATGGCCGGGATCACAAGCCTCCTGGCACAGCCCGGCTGCAGGGCTCAGGCCTTTGCTTCTCCCTTCCGAGCCCAGCTTCTTGTGCTTCTCTGCTCTTTCCTACCCTCCCCCGAAAACCTGTGTTTGCCACAAAGGCCATGATGTAAGCAAACCGCTGTCCAATCACCAGAAATATCTAAGTAAAGGGCACCCTCCCAAAGGAAATAGGACTCTTCCCACCCTTCACCGGGGAGGGGGGGGGAAGTCTAGACACGGCTCCACCCTGGCCACGCCCCCAACCCTCACTGGAGGAGTCTAGGCGGGGCTCCACCCCTGACCATGCCTCAGCCATTCACTGGGGGAGTCTAAGCAGGGCTCCATTCCTGACCACGTCCCCAACCCTCCCTGGGAGAGTCTAGGCGGGGCTCCATCCCTGACCATGCCCCCAACCCTCACTGGGGGTAGTTTGGGCTAGGCTCCATCCTGACCACGACCTCTAACTGGGGGAATCTAGGTAGATCTCAATCCTGATCACACCCCCAGCCCTGGGGGTGGAATTCTAGGCAGGGCTCCACCCTGGTCATGCCCTTATCCCCCCCCCAATTGTTTAGACACTCCTACTATTTAGTTCAGGCTACCCTTTTAAGTCATAATCCTCCTGCCTCAGCTCTAGCTGACTCACCCAGTGTAATGGGCTTGCTGTCCTCCTGGTCTGAGCCCACTCCTGTCCGGGGACTGCTGCTCTGCTCCGCATCTGCCAAAAGAGAAAGGGACAATTATTGACACGGCAGGGACCTCTGATCCTAGCTCTGCCATTTCTGTGCTGTGTGGCCTTCGGTAAGTGACCCCTCTGGGCATCAGCTGTGATATTACATATGGTGGGACTGAAGACAATGAGAGATCCTGGAGGCCTCTGGTCCCCTTTCCTCCCTGACCCCACCCACCCCATGCTTCTATCTTGAGGAAGGGCCTCATGTAGTCCAGGCTGGCTCCAAACTCCCTTTGCAGCTAGGATGACCTTAAGCCCCTGACTCTCCTTCTTGCACTCCCCCACCTTTAGTGCTGGGGCGGCACATCTGGTGGTGGGGCTTCCTAAGAGGGGCCTAAAGGGGCCTCCAGGCTCAGTGTCAAGAATCCCCTGGCTCCTCCCCTGCACTTTCCCTCCATTTTATGTAAAAATAATTCTCTCCTTGGCAGACACTGTGACCTGCTGTGGTGTGTGTGGGGGTAGGGGTGAGGTGGGAAATGAGTGAGTGGAGGGGGAGGGGTACAACCTGACCCTGGGCCTCAGTTTCCCCTAGCAGTGGCACAAAGGATTAGCAGGACCGCCTGGCTGGAGGCTTCTGGGAGGGGTCCCAGCTCCTGTTGAATCATGTGGCTTCAGGTGGGGGGGGGGCTCGGGGGAGGGACTAAAACTCGCTGACTCTAAATCCCAAAGTCACCGTAATAAGTGGGGCCCAGAGGTCAGGGGTCGGTCCATCCACAGAATCCCTCCTAAAATTCTGAAAGTGAAGCATGGCTGCACGCATGTTAGGAAAGTACTACACACCCGGACTCTCCTCCCAGGCAGGCTCCACCCCTGGCCACACCCCTGCCCCATACTGGGGAATTCTGGGCGGGGCTTCACCTGACCACGCCCCAAGGTGGCACTGGCTGGCAGGTGTGGTTTCGTGAGTTAGCCACTGTTCCCTCACTTTCCCAGTCTGCTTTGCTCATGCGTAGCCCACGGTGTCGCCTCCCATGCGCCCCAGTTTGTTCATACAAGGTGTGGGCACTGCAGCCACGGCCATGTCCTTCCCCAGTGGTTGAGAACTCTAGTGGGAAGGACACCAGAGACCTGGGATGGTGACGGGACATCTGGGGATGCCAGAGCAGCTAATCTTCCACAGCTGTGACTCCACTGTCATCCTCAAGGCCTCTGGGGCTGTCATATGACACTGATGGGCCTGGCCATGACCGGTAAGCTAAGGATGGTCATGTGACCATACAGGCCATTCTTGCGTGGGTCCCTAAAGGTCTAAAAATGGGTGCTTGGATCTGCACTCAAGATTCGGTGAGAAAGGGGTAACACAATGCGTGGAGCACTATGCATCCAGGATTGGGAAGGAGGCCAGTGTAGCTCATCTCTGCATCCAGTCAGCTTTGCTCCTCCCTCCAGACTGAGTGCTCCTGCCAGCTGCTGGAGCAAAGCTTATCCTGGGGCCTTTGCACGGTGCTCCCTTTTTCCCAGCATGCCCTGGCACAGGCTTAGGAAGCTTGGAAATCCCCTTCCTCCTCCCACGCACATCCAGTTCAGTTCTAACCTGCTAGGGACCCTGATCCCGACCCACCTTGTGCCTGTGTCCCTGCGGTAAACCTGGCATTTGTTGTATACACACACGTCTGATACCTGCTGTATACACACTGGCCTTGTCACAGGCACCCACAACCAAACGCCAGTAGAGACCACAAGGTTCTTAATCATGGATTTTTTTTCCCTCCAGCGAATCTGCAGGAGTCACAGCATGAATGGACTGGAGGTGGATGTCACAGGCAGACAGTGACACAAACGACCACCCTCGACCCACCCACAGAAGCTAACGTCAGCCTGGCAGTGCTGTGTCACTTCGCGGAGAGCACTTGACAGTGCTTAAAACACCCGCCAATCCACTGTTGCATAAATAAAAGAGGGGGCCAAACAGATGAACATGCGGGGAGCCCTGGGCTTGTGGAGGCGGGGCTGAACTTCCCATCTGGCTGGTGCTTTCCAGCTACAGCAGGCCTGGGCCAGAGCCAACTCGTTCTCCTGGCCAAGTCCTCCCAGGGGTCCTCCCTGCCACCGACAACCCCACCCAACCGCCCCGTAGGGCCCTGGCTAATGGCCCAGACTAGCGACCCTGAAGGGACATCCTGGCCTGGTCACTCTGTGCATGTGGCTGGGGAGGCACAGGGCCGGTCGACAGGCCACATGGCCAGTGACATCACTAACTGGGCAGCCATTTCCTCGGGGTTCCAGATGCTGCCGTGGCCGGGGCAGCCATTTTGTGGCTGGGGAGGGCCAACTGGTTACAGGCAGGGATATAGTGCCAACCCCTCCCCAAGAGGGGGGGACCAGGAAAGGGATCCCCGTTTAGGACATGGTGGCCTGCTCAGCAGCCTCTGGGGATAAGCAGAAGGCGCCAAGCTGTGGCATGGGGCCAGGTGGCCATGGTGGGGTACAAGGACAGGTGGTCATGTGGGAGATGGGGCCAGGTGGCCACGGCCACCCTCGACCTGGCAGTGACACCAAGGCCCTGTCAGTCGGGTGGCTCCTGGGCTTTGAGACTGGAGGTTAAAAATACCAGGCGTACCCTGGTCCTTTCCAAAGTCAAATGTGTCACCCGCCAGAGGGAGGAGCCGAAAATAACCCGTGTTTACACTCAGCAGATTCCTGGCTTCCCCCGGCTCCCCTCTCCTGGTCAGTCCCAGGAATCTATCTGTGGCTGCAAGGAGGACAGCCAAGCCAAAGCCCCAGGACATCCAAAGTCATGCAGGGGGCAGGGGTCCTCCTCGCCTCCCCTTCCCTGTCATGTCCTCAAGAGGTTAGCAGCCTGGACTGAGAGGTTGGGGGAGACAGGCTCCAGGTCAGCAGGGCCATCTCAGACTCAGAATGACCCTCCCTGTTTGTGTCATGGCTACTCATGCTGGAGGAGGAACGCACACACCATTCTTGCAGACCCATTCACCCTCTTCCAAGGAGGGTGCTCAGTGCTCACTGCTGCATTATGGGAGGACATGAAACAGGCATTCTACAAACACTTGTAGGGCAAGGAAACTCGGAGGAAGGGTGAGTTAATGGGAACCACCAACTCTGAGTGAAAGGGGTGGGGCCAGACAAGCCCCACCCACACTGGTCTCCAAAGTGAGGGCCCAGATGGTTGACTAGGAGTTTGCTAAGCCACGCCCCTAGTCCCCTCACTGGGGGATTATAGGCGGGGCTCCACCCCTTGACCAAGCCCCTCTCAGGGGAACTCCTGAAAGGGGTGGAGGTGAGGATCTTCAGTCCAAGTCAATGCAGATGAGCAGTTGAGGCTCACCCTGGGGTTGCATAACCCAGGTAACGTCTGTGGTGCTGGTAGTGGTTGGGCGTCCACACCTGGGGAATCTAAATGATTCCTTTTCTGAAACCCTCTAAGGTTTTCCTGGAGCCTCAGTTTCCCCAGCTGTCAGAGCAGCTGAGATGTGGCTTTATTTAGCTCAGGGCCAAATTGGCAGGATCGGAGCTCGGCCCCTCCCCCATGGTCTGCCAGGTGTGTCCTGGGTTCAAGTGTGAATTCTTTTCCTCTGGCCTCCTGTCAGGTAAGCACCAAGTTGGTACCGGCTGTATTCTGGCCCTTTGGCACTCATATCTACTTTTCTAATGTATGATGGGGAAACTGAGGAAGGGCAGGGTTGGCTAAGGCTCACCTGACTTCCACCCAGTGATCCTCCACAGCAGCCACTATAGGGCGCCTGTGAGCAGAGTGGCCCCTCCCTCTCCGCCCTGGCCCGCACCTTCCTGACCCCAGCTGTGCTCCTCCCTCCGTGCCACCTTTCCCTCTTCACATCGCTTGAGTGAAACAGGCATGAGGTGGGTTATGGGAGACAGTGGTGACCCAGGGCTCCGCCTTGCCTTGAGCTCTACCAGGCTGGCCTTTGCTGGGAACCGGGACTTGAACTCAGGTTTTGGTGCTTTTGCCCGCCGTCACCTCCACACACTGATCTCCGCACTCTGCTTCCTACATGCTCCACCCTCTTAGGCGTTTTTTCTGTCGTCGCTCTTGGCTGGGTCAACAGGGCTGGGAGCAGCGCCTTGCACATAGTAGGTGTTTAATAGTTGCTCGCTGCACACTGGTTTGGCTGGCCGAGTCCAGCCTCAACCCCCTCGTACAACACAACCCACCGCCTCTCCATTGGCTGACTAGTAAGGCTGCACCTCTTACAGATGGGGAAACTGAGGCTGGAAGGGATGTCTGACCCTGTCATTGGAGGGGTAGACTGGGCCCACGGAGGAGGGCTATGGGGTGCAGTCCCGGGACGCGGCCCCTTTAAGCCCCTCCCCCACGCGGCCGGCGCCTCCTTATGTAATTGGGCCGTTGTCCTTGCATAACCCAGTTACATAAGGAAGCCTGGAACGGGCGGCTCCATCCGGCGGGGACCAGTGCGCGTGCAGGCCCTAACATCCCAGCCGGGTCAGCAGCTGCCACAGCTGGGGTTCACACCTCCCACTGGCTCCCACCCATGGACCCCATTGACTCCTACCTGCTTCCCGCCCTCCCCCTACCGTCAGATCCCACCTGAGCACCCTCCACCCCCCAACTCTTTACAACCTCTACAGCAGCCAGGAAAAATAACCAGTTTCGAATCTAGCACAGAATCTAGGTCCTATTCCCATTATTCAGAATGGGAAACTGAGTCCCAGAGAGAGTGAACTTGAAGCCCAAAGCTGCACAGCGATGACCACAGCACAGGGAGGACCCCTCAGGGCACAATGACACTCCTGCACACACACCCTCCTGTGCCCTCTGCTGCCACCTGTCTTAGCAGGGCCTAGTATGCAGTAGGCACTCAATGAATGCAACCCTTGTGGCCATACATCTAGTGACATTTTAGGCCTTGGCTCTGCAAAGAGGGACCGTTTTAATGTTCCATCTAGTTCTCTGTAAAAAAGGGGCAAGGCTGCTTCCTACAGGGTAAACTGAGGCAAAAAGGAAGGGAAGTCTCAGCCTGCTTCATTCACAATGCACACCTGTGCAACCAGAAACAGCAGGTGTCCTATAACTGCACAGAACCTGGCCCCACTGTCCCCAACCCTGGGAACCCCATGTGTCTGGGATCGGGCTAGGTCCATTGAGCCTTGGGCTTCTGTCCTGAGGCTGGCCCTTTAAGGCTGTCTGAGGCTTAGGTCTGTCCCAGAGTGACCCCCAGGGAAGGGTGTGGCCAGGAACAAGGGGCCCATTCAGTTCTGAGTGGGTGGGGGATGGGGCGGGGCAGGCCCAGGAGGGAGGGACTGGTGGGAGTGTGTTAGGAGACACTGACAGATACCTGGAGTCAGACATAAAGGGGACCCCTGCTTCTGTGCACCCCTGGAATCAGCTGAGTCTCCCTGCTCCTCACAGTAGAGCCCTTCAGACCCAAAATGGCTGACGGGCTTCTTCCTGAACACCGCAAGTCCCAAGCATGGGTTCCAATCTTCCTGAGTGTCTCTGTACCCAACCTCAGCCCTCAGGGTTCAGTGACATAAAAGTGTCATATCAGGCAGTGTAGACACTAAGCAAGCAGCACCGGAAGGTGACCCCCTGCCTCAGGCCTTCCCTCAATAGAAGTGGTACAGAATCTGTCCCAGAGCCTTCTAGAACCTGGGACTCTGCAAGTTCCCAGCCTTATGATGGGCTTCTGTAGAGCTCAAGAACCACCCTCAGCTAAGTAGCATGTTTGAATCTAGCCTGGGCTACATAAGACCCAGTCTTGAAATCCAAACAAGACCAGCTGGAAGGGCACTGGCTCGTTCTCTGGGCCTCAGTTTCCCAGACTCAGGACACCTCATGTCTCCAAGAGTCCTGTCCATCATCACACAGCAAAGTCCCACCCACTCTGACTTCAGGCCCAGGCAGCGGGAAGGGTAGTGGGGCTGCTGTCTGAGGGAACGCAGATGTCCTGAGCTGCCCCCAGCCAGTCCCGGGCGTAGAGCCAGGGCACCAACTGTGTTGCACACAGGTGCAGGGGGGTATCGTCCACTGCTGAGCCCCAGAACACGGGTGCCCCAGGGTGACCCCTTCTCCCACACTCTGAGCACACGAGTTGCCATAGGGACGGTGGCACTTGATACCTTTCTGCACTTTAGCAGAGGAAATGGTAGAGACCAGAGATGTTCGAGTTTCCCAGGGTTACACAGACTGCAGGGTGGAACAACAGGCTCCTGGGCCCCTTACCAGCCCGCATCGAACTCCATCCCCTCCCCACACCCCTCACAGGCCTGGACCCTGGAGAAGCCTACAGCAAGCAAGCCACTTGTCCAGGACCACAGTGTCACCAAGTGACACCATGGCTGACCACCTACCAGACATGCATGACCATAGAGCCCCTAGGCCCCTGATGGGGAAACAGGCTTGAGGATGTTGAGCACACAGTGGGCCCTTGCTCACCTCTGGGGACTGTAAGGTCCGAGGATCTAGAAGGAAGTGGGCCAGCCTGGGCTGCACAGTGAGCCTGCTATTTTTTTTTTTTCTTCTTTTTTTCAGAGCTGGGGACCGAACCCAGGGCCTTGCGCTTGCTAGGCAAGCGCTCTACCACTGAGCTAAATCCCAACCCCGAGCCTGGTATTTTTGAGGCAGGTTCTCACTCTGTAGCCCAAGCTGGCCCTAAAATTACAGGAGTCTTCTCGCTGCCCTGTGCCTGGTGGGTTTTGTCTTTTTTTTTTTTTTTCCAGGAGTTTCCATCTGTTATTTAGGGACTCAGCTGAAGGATCACCGCTCAAAATGAAGGTGAGGCTGGAAAAGGGGGGCGACCCCTCCCCTAAAGATGGAGCAGTGAGACTGGGGCGTGGTCAGCGTGGAGCCCCGGCTAGAATCCCCCGAAAGTTTAGCCAGGGGTATGGTCAAGGGTCCCCACCCAGAACACACACACACACACACACACACACACACACACACACACACACACACACACACACACTGAGGAGCTGGGGCGTGGTCATGACAGAGCCCTATCCAGAACTCCACAGTGAGGGGGCTGGAGGCGTGGTGAAGACAGAGTTCCGTCCAGAATCCCCCCAATGAGTAGCTGGGGTGTGGTCAGGGGTGGAGCCCCGCCTAGAATTCCTTAATGAATGGCTGGAGGCGTGGCCAGGGATGGAGACCGTTTTACCGTCCCCCCCCCCCTTGAAGGGGCGAGGCCTTCCTCAAGCCCTTTGGGGAAGGAGCCCCAAGCCTGCCCCCTGCAATTCCAGCACCGACAGGGGCAGCATGGAGCTTCCCCCCTGGCACTCGCGCGCTTACACTCCAGCTCTGGATCCTGCCATGGCAGCCACCCCGTCCCCGTGGCTGTTGGCGGGAAGCGAGTCCGGCCATGACCAGCACATGGGCACCATCTGGGCTGGCAGCTGCTGGCCTGGGCGGGCCTGGCACCCCTCCCCCCTGGCATGGTGCCTGCCCGCGCTTCGGGTTTCGCAGGCTGCCAGCGGGGCGGAGTGGGGGGGGGAGGGCGGGCTGGCAGCCACCTCTCCCGCGGCCCAGCATTCCCAGACTCCTTCCAGAAAGCAGGCCAAGTCGGGGATTCTGACTCTATTCCTCCCGCCGCTGGCCTCCTCCCCATCAGCTCTCCCGCATCTCAGTGCTCCTTCCAGGCTCCTCCCTGTTGTGCTCTGGGCTTCTGTGATCCCAGGACATTTGCCCAGGCTCTCCCTGTCTTTCTCAGGCTCCTCACCTCCTCCACTGCTCCCCAAACTTCTTCATTTTAAACAACTGACTTTGAACTCAGTATTTAGCCCAGGCTGGCCCTGAACTCCGAAATGCTGTGATGACAGGCAGTATCTGCGGTTCTGGGGACAAAACCAGTCCAACCTACCTCGCCCACCACCAATTTAAACCACTGTCACCACTGTTTCAAGTCTCATGTCAGACCTCCAGCACTGACCCTTGCGCCCCCCAAGAGGTCAACCTGAGCTCTACCACCCCAGTGTTAGCATCAAACGTGGTTGGGACAGGGGACAAGGAACTTGTGAGGCAGAAGGGGGACAAGAGACCGTGCCCTCCACTGAACTGAGAACTACTGTCTCAGAGAGAGCTGGGTCAGGCCTCAGGACCAGACTGGGGATCTAGAGCTGAGGTCTCTCGGTGACCTCGCAGGGAAGCAGGGAGGTGAGGCAGACCTCTCCAGTTCAGGTGTGTGTGTTGGGGGGTGAAGGGGTGTTGGTGGCCCTGACAAGGCCTTAGCTTTCTCCCAGACAGGACAGGTCTCCTCTTTGACCCTCTGTCTTTTCCTCTGTCAAACTGGCTTCTGCATTGCTGGCCACTGCCCAGACTCCAAAAGAGCTGCTAGGCTGGGCATGGTAGCACAATCTCAGTGGTGGTTGAGGCTGGAGACCCAAGGTGAGCTGTGTTGCGACCCAAGGTGTCCAAGAACTGATGGAGGGAGGGCAGAGCTGGGAGTTAGGGTTCTGGAATATGGTCAGGAGATTTGCTTAGGGAAAAGCATTCTGGGGCACAAAGGACACTAGGCTGAAGTCTGTGACAGTGATGGTGGCTCTGGTGTGGCCTGTGCCCACTGCATCTTGGTCCCCTCTTTTTTTTTTTTTTTGAGGGATTTCTGGCATCTTTGGGGCCTGTTTGTGAGCACCCTACTCTATAGATAAGCAAGCAAGGTACTGAGACAGAGACTGACCTGCTGGGGTCACACAGACAGCTAGTAATAGACTGGCAGACCTCGGGTCTCCCGTCTTCCAGGGACAAAGCAGGCTGAGCGGGGTGACCTGTGGGACAGTGTCCTCCTCAGGAGGCCCCGCAGAGGCTGGGCAGAGGAGAACTGGGGAGGGGAGATGCAGGGAAATTGTGCTGACACAGCAGAAAGAACCTTTGAAATTTTTATCAGCTCAACTCCAGGGAAGCAGGGGAGGGACCGGGACCTGAATGCCAATGAGCCAGGGACCCCCAGCTCGCCCGCCCCCCTCGCTTCTGTCACCTGTCTGCCACCTCTGACCCACACAGCTGGGAGCTGATGGCTGGGCAGAGGCTGAGGCCAATGGCAGTCAGAATCAGGTGAGAGCTGGGACAGCCCCTGGTTGGCCTGGTTGTATCATTGTGGCCACCTGTGACCAGGGCTGGACACTGAAGCCCAGAGAAGACACAATCCACCTATCCGGGAGCAGCCTACGCAGCCCATGCTGCCCTCCATCATTCGGATTGGTTCTTGGGCAGTGACCCACATGGGTGCCTGGGGTACACAAGTGGCTTCCAAAGCTGACCCTCAGGAAGAGCATGAGCTGTCTACCTCACAGCGATTCCCCTGCCTCTGTCCCCAAGTTCTGTTGGTCCACCCCACAACAGCTCAAGGACCCCGAGCAGCTCTCACCCACCCTGATGCCTACTTGGGGGGCCCCCAACTCAGCTAGGACCAGAAGTGGGTGGAGCCATAAGTGTCCCTACCCAAAAGTAAGGCCCCACCTTATGATGGGTGTCCCTACCTCTAGCTCCTCCTGTACAAAGTAGACCACAGTGGCATTGTCCCGTATGGCCACCCCCTGTCTGGCCACGCCCACCCCAGCTCCAAGTCAGCTTCTGGTTAGGGTTCTGGTCACAAACAGTTCTTCTCCTGCCTCAGATCTGTGGACACCATGCCCACTACCCCACACTCCCCTGGGGACACAGATTCTGGCTGGGTGGAGGCCAGCTCTTTGATGGCCATTCCTTTCTATGGATCCACACACTCGACATCTGCCTACTTCTCCCATTCCCGACAAGCATGGCTCACCGGGCTCTGCCTGGAAGCAGGACAGGTATACACAGATGCTGATCACGCCTCCCATGGTAACCCAGCCCTGCCCTTGCACCCGAAGACCTTGCTCCAGTCCCTGGAACCAGCTGGTGACTATGGCCCCACCCACGACCGTAACCCAGGACCTCCTGACTGCGCATCCAACTTGGACCCCGACCATGGTCTCACCCCTGACTACCACCATGGCCCAGATCCTGTGAGGTAACCATGGCTTAGCATCTGACTGTAACCATAACCACCATTATGATGTCCCTAACGATGATCCTGACCCCCACCATGGCTCTGAACACCCTTGACACTGACCTTGCCACCCCCCCCACGACAATCTGACCCTGACCATGGCCCCACACTGATCATGATCCCACCCACGACCACAGACATCAATTACATAGGTCTTGACTATGACCCTAAACCAGGACCTTGCCACCAACAATAATCCTGTTTCTGACTGTGACCCTGTCTGTGACCTACAGTCCTGCCCTGCCCGTGGCCCCGCCCCCGAGCAAGGCTCTGACCCCAGCCTGCCTGAACCACAGTCCTTCCCAAGCCCGCGCACGGCCCCTCCCCCATTCGTTCAGGGTATCTTTGCCTCTGCCCACAACCCTGATCCTCTCTCCGCGCTCACCACACACTCACCGCGCTCCCGCACGAAGTAGGCCAGGTACAGGTCCAGCTCCTTGACGGCCACGCCAATATGGTGCGGCTGCACACACAGCACGGGGTGCGCGCAGGCAGCGGCCTTCACCAGCCGCTCGCCGTCCGTGCTCTCCAGTGGGATACCCTTGAACAGGATGACCATGACCAGGTCCAGGCGCCATACTTTGTCAGCCTGGCGCAGGCAGTCGATGCGCCGCATCTTGCCCTTCTGGTCCGGGTTGGACAGCACACAGCCTGGTGCCTTCTTGCCTGTCACAGCCAGTACGAAGTCTTCGCGGCACTCGGGCCGGATGTCCTTGCGCAGCTTGGCCAGCAGCCGTGACGCCCACTTCTGCTTCACCTCGGCCTTTTCACCCAGCAGTTCATCCTTCACCGCGCGCTCCTCGTCCTTCGACATGCGCTTCTCGTGCTTCTTGAAGTACTTGCGCTTGCGCGCCTGCAGGTTGAACCAGGTGTAGGCGAAGGCACGCACATGCGGCAGCAGAGCCTCGATGAATGGGTGGAACTCATCCTGCGGAGAGGTGGGGAAACTGAGGCTCAGGCTGTCCCACATAGATGGGGAAACCAAAGCCTGGATAGACCTCCCACTGATGGAGAGGAGGGTCAGGAAATGAAGCCCTGGATAGCTCACTAGGACTCCCAGGAGATGACAGGGCAAGCTGAGGACCTTAGGGATACCCATGTCCTGGATAGGAAGACTGAGGTTCTAAGGACAGGGCCTATCCAGAGAGGTCACCTACAGCCAGCATTCCAGAGCAGAACTGCCCACTATGGTTCCATTAGTGACACCTCAGCCTGGGCTCAGGGAACAGCGACAGTGCAGCTGACTTATAATAAAGTTTTATTGACAGAAGGGGACGAGTGCATCAGCTCCACATGGCAGCAGACTCCTGAGGTCCCAACTGCCAGCCTCAGGTACCCCAACTGCATATGGCAGGGCCAAGCAAACAGTGGCACTCAAACCGTGCATGGGCCACAGGCCTGAGTGGAGGCAGCCCTCGGACTTCCCCTAGACCGTGGGAGCAACGTAGGGTATCCTCCCCTGTATGGGAGAAGTCATTTTGAGAACACAAGGGCCATTCCCAGTCACAAAGTGCCAGGAATTTAAGGGAAAACAGTATTTTGTTTCTGCCTCTGCTGGGAGTCAGGAGTCTGACACAGGAGTCACACATTTCCCCACAGGGACCAGCAGGGAGCACCCCAAGCTCCACTACCTGTGGCTTCCTGGGGAAACTGAGGCCAAGGCCTTGCAGAGATACCCCAGGTCCTCACAGGGCCTTGAGGAGCGGATCACTGCTCGCTAGTCTGTTTCTTTCCTGAGTTGGGGTCTCCTCTGGACCCCCAACTTACTGAGGGGCCCCCCAGGTAGCACCTGCCTGCTCGGGGATCCAGGTCCCTGAACTGCAGAGCCAGTACACCAAATGCCACCTATTACCAAACCTCTGAAAATAGCTTGTGAGCTGGAGGAGGCCAGGCCGCCCGTCCCTAGGCCAATGTCCTCTGAAGTGAGTCACTGGAACAGCTGTGGCCTGAACCGGGGGGCAGGGTGCTTCCGATGCCTGTTGAGGCTGAGGGAATAGGGAGGCTGGGCTAGCCTGGGGGACAGGAGCAGGTCCCTTCTTGGGTCTGAGTGACATGTGAGATCAGAGACCGGATGGAACCTGTCTAGGTTTACACAGCCCTCAGCCGGGCTGGGGCAGCAGACTGGGTGGAGGGTCCCCTGCCCAAGGGATACATCTGCGAGTGCAGAATCGGGTGGTGGTCAGTGAGGGAGGGGTGCTGGCATCCCAGAGTCCTGTCTCTAAATTCATTCTAAATACATTCTGAGCCCCATTTGTCACCACTCTCTAGGTTCCTCCCCCTCAGGGAGGAATGTGGTGGGTGCCCACGTCACTGATGGCCCTAGTTGGCCAGAAAGGTAAACACTAAGTAACCGGGTCACAGACTTGCTGGCTGTGCTCCCTGGGCTCTCCTGGTCAGGCAGCCCCTCTATGTCCCACAGGTTCACCCATAGTCAGGACCTTGTCACCAGACAGACAAAGGACAGGGCCAAGACTGGCATGGGCCTGACAACCCTCTGAACTCCTACATGACCCTCGATGCCCAGTTTCCAGTGCCCCAGCTAAGGATCAGCACTGGGGAGGCATTATGGAAATGGGGGGAGGGGGCTGGTAAGCAGGCCTTTCACATAGTTGGGTCTCTGGAATGGCTCTGGCTGGGCCACTCCCAACCCATCCCTCCCCCTGAATCTGGGGGTCTAGAGCTGTCAACTGCACTCCCCAAACCCACAGTCTTCCTTACAGAAGTGACTGCACAGTTCTGGGAATCTGCTCATGGACTCCCAAAATCCGAGGCGTCCTTCAAAGCTCTTCCCCATGTGGCTGGCGAGAGGCACAGGGTGCCTATTAAAACCCAAGAATTATGATCCCTTGCCCGGGATGGTGATAGTGCCCCTGCGAAAGCTCAGAGTTTAGTGGGCATCTGTGGAGAGCTCTGACAAGGGAGGGTTCATTAGTGGCATTCACTGAGCATTTACTTTCTACCAGCCTGGCACGGCCAGTGCAGAGGTTCTGGGGCAGGAGCAGAGGGAGCGAGGGACGCACAGGAAGAGTACGTCCCTAACTCCCTGTGAATCCTTCACTCAATCCTTGGTCAGATACAGGTTTTTGTTTTTTGGGTTTTTTTGAGAGAGAGAGACAGACAGACAGACAGAGACAGAGGGTCACAAACTCATGATAATCCCCCTGACTCAGATTCCTGAGTACTAAAGTCACAAGTGTATCTATTTAGCTAGTTTTTCTGAGACAGGGTCTCTTTCTATGGACCTGGCTGTCCTGGAACTCCTTGTAGACCAGGCTGGCCTCAAACTCAGAGATCCACATGCCTGTGCCTCCCGAGGGCTGGATCAAAGGTGTGTGCCATGGCCGCCCGACTGCCTGGTGGATATTTCGCTCTACTCGCCTTCTTCCAAGTCATCCCATGCACACCCCAGAAGCTCCCAGGAGCAGGTCAGACGCAAAATCAGGGCAGGAGGTAGGGCTGGGGGAGGTGACTGCCTGCAAGCATCAGGGACTGAGTTCAAATCTCGGCCTCCTGTGACAGGCTCAAGATAAGACTGACCTTGACTGAGGAGACACCTGTGGGTGACCTCTGACCTCCGCAGGCACCCAGGTGTTTGGGGGTCACCACTAGTGGTTCCCCATCTCCCACCTCAAGTCCGCATCACATAAGCGACAGGATGAAGAAAGGCTGGGAAATGCCTGTGACCTAAGCCATTGGCCACAGCAGCAGCATTTATTGGGCATATACCCGGGCCATAAGTGTGGCATCTGCGGGTGTCTGCAGGGCACATGACCCTGGCTCCCCAGTTCTGTGTGAAGTGACATACCAACAGGCATCTCCCACCAAACATTTATGGAACAGCCACTGTATGCCACTACCTGTGTCTGGTGGCATTTATTGAGCTCCTACTGTGTGTCACACCCCATGTCCAGCAAATAAAAGATCCTCCCCCGCCCCGAGAGCTGAGGTGATCACTGAGACTCTGGGCTGATGTGAGGGTACCTGGCGTGGGGGTGGGGTGAGCGTGCACGCCTGGTTGGCAGCGGGTCCCTGTGCGTTGGGGAGGGGGACTGCACAGAGGCCTGAAGGAGGGGACAGGAAGGAGGCGGGAGGCTCCCGTGTCTGATGCAGGGCGGCCGCTCCGCAGGCAGGAAGAGCTGGAGAGGGAGCAGAGGCTGTGGCGGGAGAGGCCAGAACGCTGACTCGCCAGAATCCAGCGCCCTGATTTACAGGCCTCGGCCCTGGCAGAGGCACCTTTTCTGCAGTGAGGAGGGGGTAGAAGGGATGGGGACAGGGTTGTCACTGTGAACCCTCTCAGGAACACACTGAGGTCCAAGCCCATGCCATGCTGCCCTGGGACACTTCTCACCCTCTCTGATCCCATTCCCCCCACCCCCTTGGAATGAAACCCCAAATGTCAGGTGCCCTGTGCTGGGTGCCTCAGTTTCCCCACTGCCAGGATGGCAGCAGAGAGGCAGGGCTATGGGGAGGAATGAATTGAGGAGGGAGGCCCAGGGAATCCTCTACCTCAGCCAACAGGGATTTGGCCCCAAACCCGGAATAACTAATGTGGGGCGGGAGGGCGGGAAAGAGGGAGGGGGAGGGGACGCCTCAGCTTGGGATTCACAGAAATAACGGCGGCTTCCTTCTGAGAGTGAGAGTGGCAGACGGCACAGGGGACCGACCCATAGACTCCCAGAATCCTCTCGGGCGGGCACCTGGTGCCCTGGCATGGGCACTGACAACAGGGCCAACCCCGCCCCAGGCCAGGCTCCCGGTAGGATCCGGTTGGATCAGCAAAGGAGTTATTTCAGGCTGAACCCTGGCTGTAAAATTAGCCCATTTGGGAGGGACGGTGAGGAGAGACAGAGAGACAGAGACAACGAGAGACAGGTCAAGGCAGACGACATGAGTGGTGTGGGGGGGTGGGCAGGGCGGGAGTTTGGGGGACTGCAGCGTTGCTTTTGGGGTATTTTTGAGCCCCCACAGCTGAGGCTCCTGTCCAGCCTGGGCTTGTGTGGAGCTGGGGAGACCACACTTGGGATTCAGGGGACTCTAGAGATCCCATGGGGACTCCTTCAGGATAGGAGGGGGTGACTGAGATGACAGGGGTGGGGGGATCCCAAACTCAAGGCAGCCTGTGATCCCCTCCATCTTGTGGCGCCTCTGCTCTCTCTGCTCTCATCAACTACTCTGTCCCCCCTGTCCTCCCCCACCAGGTCGACCCACACCCTCCTTAGGGGAAACTGAGACCAAGGCCACACAGTAAGTTCCCAGGGCCGAAGCCAGCACTAGGGTTGCCCCCGCCCCTAGCTCCCAGCAGCAACCTGGATGGAGGCCTCCAGAAGGCCAGGATGGGGAATTCCACGTGCCCGGGCTGCCTTCCAGCCGGCCACGTCTGCCTCAGACCTCTCAGCAGCCAGTAGTCGGCACAGAGACTTCAGTCTCCCTGGGGTCACACA
The DNA here is from genome assembly GCF_021556685.1 of Rattus norvegicus. NCBI lineage: Eukaryota > Metazoa > Chordata > Mammalia > Rodentia > Muridae > Rattus > Rattus norvegicus. The sequence goes on along the minus strand of NC_141540.1, from coordinate 13,555,521 downwards.
GCAATTCCATCCCAACCCCAGTGCTCCGGTGGCAACCAAGCAAAGTCTGCCCTGGGCTGTGGGGTACCCCCTCCCCAAATCTCACTTGAAGTAGAAACTGAGGCCTGCAGAGGAGCAGGCATTTATCCAAGGTCATCAGGGGATCATGGGTAGGGCAGGCTAGGGTTCCCTCAGTATGAGGGCCTCCCCTGGGGATCACAGAACTGCACCTCTTACCAGCTGGAGGGACCCGCAGGAATGGGGGACCCCCCAGTATCTTGTCCCTGAAATTGTCCACCAGGGCCTTCCCTGGCAAAAACAACCCTGCCCCTCGAAAACTTCTCAGGACATCAGGCAACTGCAAATTCCCCAGCACCATACAGTTTGGAGACCACTATGGGGGGGTCTTCCCACCCAGGAAGATTGGTTTCCACTCTCTTTCAGGGGAAACTGAGGCACACAGCAAAAAAATCACGAGAGGACTGTGGAGTTGGAAAAGAAAGGCTTAGGGTTCCAGGGGGCAGACACAGCTGGGGAGGTCCTTGAAGAGGGTCCCCTAGCAGGATGGATGTGCACCCCCCACTCCCTCTCAGATGCTGGAACCCAGCAGAGGGAAGCAGTTGGGCAGGTGCTGGGCTGGCCACCTAGTCCGCAGCCCGCAGTGTCCGCCAGTCCCCTGCCGCCGCCGCCGCCGCAGCCGCCGCCTCCTCCTCCTCCTCCTCCTCCTCCTCCTCCTCCTCCTCCTCCTCCTCCTCCTCCCCCTCCTCCAGTCCTGGCCTCTGCTCCTCCCGCCAGCCGCCTGGCAGCGCCTGCTCGGCTCAATAATTCAAGAATCAATGCGGAGCTGGGGGAAGCTGAGCCAGGGAAGGGGGAACCTGCGATGGACACCCGCAAGGTTGCCCCTCCCCCCGCGCGCGCCAACTTCGCGAGCCCCTCCCCCTCCCGCGCACACGTGGGCCTGAAATGGAGGGGGGTACTGCCAGCGGGGTGGGGGCGGCCACCTGGGAAACGGAGAACTCTCGAACAAACAGCCTGGGGGTCCCGTTCCCGCACAGCTAGGGAGACCCACGGTGCAGCAGGAAACCCCAAGATCAGTTCCACGGGCGGGTGGGGGTCTTCCTGCGGACACCCACTCTCTTATCCATCTGGAGGGGACCCAAACTTCCTGGGTGCAAAAGGTGAGGGCTGTGGGGAGGACGCCAGTTCTCCCCCCCCCAATCCAGCTAAGAGGGGAGAGAGGTCTAAAAACAGCCGACTCAGATCAAAGTGGGGGTCCAGAAAATGGGGTTCCAAGTATGCAACCAGGCTTAACGAGGATGGGATCCCCAATCTCAAGAGTTGCCCGCTCCCCAGGTCCATGCCAGGAACACCCGGGCCTCGAAGGGGGTGGGTAGGAAGGACGCGCGCGCTTTTTTTTTTCCCACCCCCGCTGCGGAGGGGAGGTTCCAGACTGCAAGAATGCGGTTCCAGGTGGAGCCAGGGTGCGGGCCGGGGCCAGGCCGGGAGCGGGGTGCGTACCTGGGTCAGGCAGAGCGGGGAGGAATACATCCCGGGGCGCTGGCACCGGAGGCGCAGAGGCCGAGCGGCCGCCGAACTTACTGAGTCATTTTTGCAGCCGCCCTCCCGCTCCTCCCTCCGCCGTCCTCCCCGCCCCGCGCCGCCTCCCGCCCGCCCCCGCTCCCTCCCTGCCGCCCGCATCCAACTTTCAAAGAAATCGCCGACAGCAAACAAACAAACAAACAAACTATGGCTCCACACGTGGACCCCCGAGTCCCCTCCCTCTAGATCTATCCATCTGCCCTAGGGTACGAGGAGGGCACAGCAACCAGGTCCACGAGATGGGGCTGAGCCCCTAGCTGCCGCCCCCATTCCACCTGAGTCCCTGCAGCAGCCTGCCTCTGCCCCCATCCGTACCCAAACCCCATCTGCAAACCCACCACACCACCTGTGCCCTCAAAGTAGCCAGTGCCAGTAGGGAAGGGGGCGGCCAGGGTGGGAGGCTTTCCTTTAAATGGCCAATAAGTGGTCTGGGGTCTCCGGGGAGGGGGCTTTGTAGGACTCCTGGTCTGACACTACTGTGTGCTAAAGAGTAGAGTAGGGTGACCCTGGTCATCCAGGTCCCCAAGCTTAGGTCACTGTCCATGCTGCCCATTTCATATTTTGGGGAAACTGAGACATGGGGAAATCTCAGTCCAACCAACTAACTTACATTTCTCTTTCTTTCTTTTTCTTTCTTTTAATTATTACTGTTTTTGAGTCAGAGTCTCATGTTGCCCAAGCTGGCCTTCAACTCTCTATTGTAGCTAAAGTTGACCTTGAACTCCTGACCTCAGCCTCCTGGGAAGACAGGTATGCTGGGCCTTGTCCAGACGCAGACCACCTTTCTGAAGGAGGCGTCTGGAGGAGCCTAGATACTCCCATCCGGACTGCCAGTGTCTACCCACAAGACCAGGCCATTTTCAGTTATTTCTCTCCCAGGGGCCTAAGGGTGTAGGATGCAGGCTCAGCAGAGCAGGGGTGGGGTGTGAGGGCTGTGTGTGGGTGCTACAGGGAAGGAAGATGCTTCAGTTGTTATCACTGTAACTCCAGTGAAGCTGGGGCCCAGAGAACGAAGCCACTGGCTGGGGTGTCGGGTCCCAGGTGCCTGCCTGGCATACGGGTCACCTGGTTCATACCCCAGGAGATGACTATGACACTAACGGAAGTGTTAGCACATTGGGAGCACCCAGGAATACTGCCAAACTACATGACAGAATGGGTGTGAACCCTTGGGATGTCCAGGACACTAGGGCCAACATCTGTCAGCCCAGCACGGATGAGGAGGCAGAAGCCCGAACCCATCTTGACCACCTCCCTATACTAGGGGCAGCACACAGTAGGTTCAATGTATGCATAATGTGTGGGTGTGGCTGTATCCCAGCCAACAACCATCACAGTCACTGTGCATCAGTTTCCCCATGGGCATCTAATGTTCTGGGTTGTGGATTTGTAAGCAGACACCTGCACCCAGGTGACCATATGTCAAGGGCACAGTGGGAGGTTCAGGTGGACATTAGACTTGTACCTTAGCGGACTAGGACTCATTTGTTAAAAAAAAAATAAAGTTAGGGTGCTGGAGAGACAGCTCAGCAGTTACAGGACTTCTCTGGCAGAGGACTCGGGTTCAGCTCCCAGCACCCACGTGGCAGCTCACAACTGTGTGTGACTCCAGCTCATGGGAGCCGACAGCCCCATCTGGCCTCTGCAGGCACATGTGGGGCACACAGAAATAAATAACAAAATAAAGAGAAATACATCTAAATATAAAAATTAAAGCCAGACATGGTGGTGCATGACTTTAACCCCAGCACTCAGGTGGCAGAGGCAGGTGGGTCTCTGTGGGCTCCAGGCTAACCTGGTCTACACAGAGAGATGCTATCTAAAAATAAAGACATCTGTTGTTATTCTTACCACATGGCCACCAACACAAACCTACACCAACTGGTGTGTATCATCATGTCCAGCACAAGACAACCCAGGCCTCGGCCAGGGACAAGCAGAAATCAAATACAGCCAGGGAAAACGGGGGGGGGGGGGGAGTGGAGGACAAGGAAGGGTTGATCCCTGGGGCTGTCCACGGGCTATCCAGGCAGGGTCCCCAGGAGGGCAGAAATCGTTGTCACTAACCCAGCCCCAGCAGGGTTTGGGACAGGGTGTCTCAGACTTTGGTTCCCAACTGCTCCACACTGGCAGTGACAACTCACACCTGTCCCCAGGGGACAGTCATCCCTGCTTGAGAGGCACAGGTGCTGACCCGGCCAGAGGACTCAGCGTCTCTCTTTTTGTTTAGGTTTGCTCCATCCAGGGTCACATGTAGCCCAGGCTAGCCTTGAATTCCTCACCACCCCCTCCACACTTCCTGAGTGCTCGGAAGACAGGCAGCTTTATAAACGACTGACTATGTGCGACTGACTATTGCACGAAGGCTATTCCTGGGCTGTGGAGCAGCAGTTAGGGTTGAGCGAGAACCCTTCAGGGACAACAGAGGGGATGGGCGTAGGTGGCTATGACTTTGTATAGTTCCATAGCGTTACCTGCTCCAGAGCCAAACCCAGGTCCTTCAGCTGGCTAGATCAATGGCCACGCCCCCAGTCCCTTCACTGGGGATTCTAGGTGGGGCTCCGCCCCAAGCCACGCCCCCAGTTCCCCCCAAACAAACTTTTGAGAACGGACTAAAGTTCTGGAGTGGCTCAGTCTCTGACCCCACTCCTCCCACCCACCCTTCAGGTGTCACTACGGAGGGAGCCAACACTGCAAGCCGCACAGGGGTCACCCAGGCAGGGTGGTGATAATGGCTGAGGAGTCCGAGGGAGGCCCTTCTCGTTGCAGGGGAGAAACTGAGGCTAGGGAGGGGACCCCGAGGTGTGTGGCTGCAGGAGGGACAGGCAGGCTGTCCCTTGAGGGTAGTGACAGCCTGTGCGGGTCGGCCTGCGGGGGGTGGGGAGGCGCTGTCCCTGCCTGTGCGGCTGCCGCGCTCCCGCCTGTGTACTGCAGCGGTCGAGCACCGGGAGTAAGGGTGTCCTGCGGCCCCCCCTGTGCTCCCCTTTTCCAAACACCTCCAACGGCGTAAGAGGTCAAAGCAAAATCCGCGGCTGCCCGCTTGGCCTTGCGGGTCTATATTTAGAAAATGATATGAAAAAACTGAACTCGCGCGGGGATTCCCCTCCGGAGCAGACAAGGACGCCGAGGCGGCGGCAGCGGCGGCCCGGGGCCGGGGGCCGAGCTTCCTCCCGCACACGCGCACGCGCACCCGCAGCCGCCGAGTTGGCGCGTGCGTGGGCCTGGCCCGCGGCTGCAGCCTCTCGAGTGCGGTCCCGGGGGCTGCGGAGGGCGGCGGTGGGCGGGGCGACCGGGCGCAGCGGCCATTTTCCGCTAAGCTGCGCGCGCCGCCGCCGAGTCCCCCGACGCGGGTGGGGACTGGGAGGGGGGGACGGCGGAGACGGGGGGAGCACGGGAGCCCCGCCCCGCACACCCTACTGCCCACCTCGGGGACCCTCGCGCGCTCGGGGTCCCGGCGGCGCCCGGCCCGGCTCCGCCCCTGAGGGATCCCTTCCTCCCTCCCTCTTCCCAGAAACCGCAGCTCCCCCTGATCCCACGCGCGGCGCCCCGGGAAAGTCCCCCCGCGCGGAGTGGGAGCGGGGGCGGAGACGTACCATGGCGCTGTGCGGCGAGGCGACGGCCGGCGGGGAGGCGCGTGGGGAGGCGCGTGGGGAGGCGCGTGGGGAGCTGCCCGCCCCGCCCGCGGACCCTCCCCCGGCCCGCCCCCCGCCGACTCTCCCCCCCCAGCCCGCGCTCCGGCCGGTCCTCGGCTGCAGACCGAGGCTGCCGCTGCTCCGGTGTCCGCGCCTGCATCCCCAGCGGCGAGTCCGCCTCCCGCGGGCGCGCGCTCGCTCGTGCATGCTTGCGGTCGCGGACACGCGTGCAGGCGACACCGGGTCGCGCACGGCTCAGCGCGCCAGACAAGAGCCTCCAGGCCGTGGAGGGGAGTCCGCACGCCAGGAGTGACAGGTGCCACGCGACAGGCTCGGCTCCGGCCAGGTGTCCCCATCTCCCGGGGAGTGGGGAGCGCCGCAGTCCCCACCCTTCCACCGCGCCTTCCCGGGCGTCCGCTTTGGGAGTCTCTGCCATCCTCCTCTGTCCTTCACCCGGGCCCAGGTCGTAGCCAGAAACCTTGACCTAGAATTTGAGGGACAGTTGAGGGTGGGTGCCCAGTGCGCTCTCGTGCACGCCCGTTCACTTTCCCTCACCTCTTCATCCGGTAAGATTCCCCCTAGTCCTGGCCTTTACTCTCTACCCACATCCCCGTTGTTCCTGTAACCGAATCCACGGAGTTCAGAGAGGGTGGTTCACCTCCCTGAGGTGGAACAGCACGGAGAAGTCGGCAGCAGACTGCAGGCTCTGCCATCTCCAGGGCGGTAGCGGGTGCCCAGGATGGGCGGGGCACTTCTCAAACTAACGGCGCGGAGCGCCAGGCTAAGAGCCGCCCCCTCCTCTTTTCACCTCTAATTCTCTGTTAATCCAGCATGGTCTCCACTCTGGGGTGAACGGGAGAACAGAGAAGAACGGTTGGAGGGGCAGCCAGGCAGGGATGAAGCCGGAGGGTGGCAGGCTCCAGAGCAGCCCGGGCAGATGCTCAGACCATGGTGGTGGGGAGGAGTGTGAGTTAGGACCAGCCAAGGCCTGGTCACACATTAACTCCAGGGCCACTCATGTTTTTGTTGTTCTGTAAAAGCCACAGAGTAAACATTTTCAGGCCTGAGATAGGAGTCGCGTGTTACTTTCTCAACTCTGTCTCAGTGGTGACACATGCCTGTCATCCCAGCACCGCCTAGCCCGGGAAGGCTGAGGCAGGAGATTAGTTTGCCTGTTCAAAGCCAGCCTGGACTACCAAGCGAGTTCTGGGTCTGTTCTGTCTTTATTTCTGTTTCATGAATGAAGGGGAGCACTGGGTGAGATGATGGCTCCAAAGTCACCTAGCGAATACCTTCGAAGTCTGGGTTTGAACTTGGGTAGACCCAGTGAACTTTGACCCACAGTGAGTTTGGTCGATCTTTATAGCCAAAAGAAAAGACAACGAATGTGAAAGGCCAAACTCTTTACAGTGGTTTTTTTTAACTGCGCATGCGCTGGGCAAGGATTTTTTTTTTCCCCCCACCCCACCCCCAGCCGCACTCCTGCCTTCTCTGTTGACTTTGAATTATGGGGACAAGTTCGGATCATATAGTCCAGGCTAGCCCACTCACTGTGTAGGCAAAGCTGATCTTCAATTGAAGAACCTTCTGCCTGGGCCTCAAGGCTGGGGTGTCAAGTGTGAGACACCGCGTGAATATGTGTCTCGGGTGGGTGGATGAGCTATCACCACCTGCGTCCCCTACCTGTGGCATCGCGACTCCCGCAGCCTCAGCTGACCCTGCAGTTATGGGCAAGGGCCCCTGGGGCATGGGCTGGTGCCATCAGACCCATTTCACAGACCGGAAAGGAGAGCTGCAGGTGCCGGGCCTCGGAGGAATATTTCCCGCGTGGCAGCAGCAGGTATTGGCTGCGAAGGGAGACCAGGCTCCGGGGTCACGTGTCTGTCACCCCAGCCTGAAGGATACGGAGCTCAGGGTCATCCTTGGCTACATAGTTGGAGGTCAGCCTGGGAAAAGTGATTCATAAATCAAAAGTGTGAGAATGAATGGATATGAACCAGGCACAGATGTCTGTCTACAGCGGGGATGGAGGGTTGGGGGTGGGAGGTGGGCTGAGCCTTACACGTGTGCTGCGGACGAGCCCCGCCCACTGCCTATCACTTGGGGGCGTGACCAGATGCCTCAGAACAGTCTATTGGCTGGGGTCCTTCTGTCAAGGTTTCTGATTGGCCAGACTGCAGCTCCGCCGTGTCTGACTAGCCGCCGGCGGCAGCTGCCCCTGACGCAGGCGATTCCATGTTTATTTTTGGCATTGCCCTCAGCTGCGCTTGTCTCTACTGTGTGACCCCGGGATTCACCCTTGTGGTCTCTGAGCCTCCCTGAGTGGGAGCTTGGGCGGACTGTGCGCTATAGGTGGGAAGGGTTGATCAAGTAATTCAAGCACCACTGCTTCTCTTTCAGATAGGGAAACTGAGGCTGGGTGGACTCCAGTGCTCAGTCTGCTCAGTGTGCAGGCAGATCACTCTGGCTTGCACATGGAGACTGGGCAGACCCCACACCCCCGAGGCCTTTTTGACCTCCTTTGTGAGACTCCCCCCATCCCTTTTCTGGAATTTTCCAAACTTCTGGGAAACTAGAAGAAGCTGGACAAGAGAAACTCAGTTGGACAGCTATTAGAACTTCCAGCTTTGGGAGTGCCTGAAGCGGGAGAGAAATTGTTACTTTTCTCATCTCCACACCTTTCTCTACAGCTGAGGAGCTGCTGAGCTGAGGCCAAGCTCATCTTTCTGACATGGCTGCCCGGAGGGCCTGGCACACACACAGGGGCGTGGGCACAGAGCCTCCCGGAACGGAAAGCTGCCCGCACACGCTGGGGCCTGGGCCGCCCAGTACCGCTGAGGAGTCCCGAGTCTCCTCACCCCAGGGAGAAACTGAGGCAAAAGACACAGGAGTTTTCTAGGTGGGGTGCTGACATGACGGCTAGAACGCTACAGGGCCTTCGCTCCCCTGACCCCAGCTGTTGCTCTGCCACTTGAAGGCTGGGCTCTGTGCCTCAGTATCCCCATGTATAACTGCGGCTATCCTGTCATCTGGTGGTCCTGGCAGATGACGCAGGACGCAGGACCCTGGTCACAGCCTGTGTTCTGGTTACTTGGTCAGTGCAGGGTAGAGGCCACTGGACACAGAACACAGGTGTGTGTGTGTGTGTGTGTGTGTGTGTGTGTGTGTATGAGTGTGTGTGTTTGTGTGTGTATGAGTGTGTGGGTATGTATGTATGAGTGTGTGTATGTATATGAGTGTGTGTTTATGTGTGTGTGAGTGTGTGGGTATGTATGTATGAGTGTGTGTATGTATGTGAGTGTATGAGTATGTGTATATGAGTGTGTGTGTATGTGTGTGTGTGGGTATGATTATGTATGAGTGTGTATGTGTGTGTATGAGTGTGTGTGTCTGCATTGAAGCTGGGGGAAGGCAGGCTGGGTGCTGGCACTGGGTGAGTGGTAATGACAGGAAGTCGAGGGAGGAGGGTGCTGACCCGCAGGGCGGGAGCTGGCACTCTGATTTCCGGCACTGGTGTGGCTAAGGCAATAGTAAGAGACACCATGACTTCCAAAGCTTCCAAAGAGGAAAACCTGAAGCTCCTGGGGGAATGTGGCTGTCAATGTGCCACCACCCCTGGAGACCACCCTGCACCAGGCAGAGAGGTGAAGGACAGGTGACACTCCAGGCAATGCTCAAGGCTCTGTCGGTGAGTTGCTTTGACATAAGTCTCAGTTTGTCCAGCTGGACAGTGGGACATTTAATCCCTGATACCTGAAAGGCTGTGCCCCCAGCCTGCACAGTGAGGGATTTCAGTCAGTGGCTCCACCCTTACCATGCCCCCAACCCCTCACTGGAAGATTCTAGGTGGGGTCCCACCTCTGATCACTCCCCCTCTCATCAACTCCCCCAGCCTTCTTTTTTATTTTTGAGACCTGTGCCTCTCATAGGCTCAGGCTGGCCTTAAACACATGACCTTCCTGCCTCAGCTTCTTGAGCAGCCAGGAGGAGCAGCCTGGTTTCACGGGGTTGCTTCCATCTCCCACGGGGCAAGCCCAGCACACACTCAGGGAGGAGCTGTGGCTCTTGAGGGCTCACACAGGGACCTCGGGGCATAGAAACACCCAGACTTCCTTAGTGGGACAGTCCCAGAGCTTCATGTCTGTCCCCATCTGCACTGTGGTGCCGGTACAACTTTGGGCCAGCTATAACTTCTGGTCCTCAACCAAAGAGCTTGGAGGTGTACAGGTGATCCTGCACCTGGGTGTCATGGGCCACGCCTGGCCTGAGGTGCACTTCTACCCAGGTGTCCTACCATGGGGTGGGGATGGGCGTTGTCACATCCTGGGGTTAAGTGAATTCTCACCGTGTGGCTTTTCCAGCTGCCTTGTTTGGACAAGCCTGGCATGCAATTGCTACTGAATGTGCGTCAGGAACATAGGTGGCCTCGACTCGGTGATCATCAGGGATGCAGTTGGTGCTAAATAATCACCTAACCACTCACACTTCAAGGAGGCTGGACTCAGGACTGTTAAACATGTTTTCTCTTTGAGGGAAACCGAGGCTTGGACATAACGGGCTGGAGGGGCTACGGGGCTACCGACGCCCTGCTTGGAACAGGGGAGTGGCCAGAGCATGGAGGGTGCCCTCCAGAGACCTGGCAGGGTCAATCAAACAGTGGCAGGCTGTGGACACTGCCCTAGAGGCGGGAACAAAGGACAGGGCTGGACTTCTGCAATGCACACAGCTCATCACAGAGGCAGATTCGTTTGGGGTTTCCTAGGCTGGGGGAGGGCAGGTTCCTGGGCCCTCCGCTGCTCCGGCAGCCTGCCCTCCCTCACCTTTGGCGATGTTTGTGCAGAAGGCTGAGCTGGGCTTGCCAGATTCCAAGTAGGAAGGCTGGGCACAGAAGCATGATGCTCTGGGAACTGTTTCTGGCGTCTTAGCATGCAGGGCCTTCAGAACAAACTTCTGGAGCTTTGAATCAACCCCAGCTGAAGTCCCTGAGAAATGAATTTGTGAGAGGCGGGCGTGTGGGTAATGAATTTGAAGAACTTAGTGTGAGCATGGTGCTAAATGATTGCAGATAGGGTATATAGTTGGCACTAAATAATAGCACAACCCAGAAGCTTAAATTGAGGTGACAAACATGGCTACAGGGAACTCAACTGCTACAATGGCAGTTGAGTGACATCCCATTCAGTTACAGGTGTGAACGAGGAACCCTTGAATGTGTAGGGCAGAGTGTGGGGCGCCATGTGTAAAACTATAGTCCCCAGGGTATGCTCCAGCCAGAGTGCTGATAACTGTTGCTGGGTGAGACCACAGTGCCCAGGGTTTTGGTTACACATTTGTCTCCTTGTTGCTGCCAAGGAGCACTATGTATGTGTGTGTCCATTGGCAAAGGACAGGAAAGACACAGCTAACCCCTGAAGGGGGCAGTGGAACCAAAATCAGTGAGACCTTACCAACATAAACTGAGGTTTACCACAGAAGACGAAATGGACACTCAGTTTATTAATAAAGTTTTGTTGGTAAATGGCCACACCCACAGGTTCCATATATGGATGCCTGCTCTCTGCAAGAGCCCAAGTATGGTTGTCATGGAGACCATTTGGCCCACAATTATTCTTCCCTTTAAAAATGTTGCCTGGTGGTGTGGACCATGCCTTTAATCCCAGAACTCAGGAGGCAGGCAGAGGCAGAGGCAGGGGGCAAGGGGCAGGGGGAAGGGGACAGGGGGAAGGGGGCAGGGGCAGGTAAATCTCAAAGTTCAAGGCCAGCTTGGTCTACAGAGTGAGTTTCAGGACCTAGGGCTATACAGAGAAACCATGTCTGGAAAATCCCCCCTCCATGTTATTAAATGTGTGTGAATGTTTTCCCTACAGGCATGTTTGTGCTACATGCATGCAGAGGCTAGGAGAGGTGTTGGGTTCCCTGGAACTGGGCTTAAAGATGGTGATGAGCTATCATGTGGGGTCCGGGACTCAAACACAGATTCTTTGGAAGAAGAAGTGCTCTAAGCCATCTCCCACTGTCCTGATCACCTCCTTTAAGAGAGTTTTCTGACACTCAGCTTACAAGCAGCAGCAGGCTTCAGGAAGGACATCGTGTCAATGATTTAGGAGGATGAGGAAGGATGATTACCAATTCTACACTAACCTGGGAAAGAAGAAGAAAATGGAGGCATAATTCAGGAGTAAAGGCCCCACTTAGACTCCCTCATTGAGGGGCTGGGGGCGTAGTGGAGCTCATGTCTAATATGAGGGAGAACCTGGATTTATGCTTAGAATTGCAGAAAAAGTTAATTCCAATAAAAACTGTGCATGTGAATTAAACATTCACCTGAAGCCCCCTACAGTCACTTAAAATCACTCGCAGTCACCGACAGATACATACTGTCACTCACAGACACCGTCAGGCACATACAGATTCCTACAGAAACTTACAAACTACTACAGACACCTACAAACTCTTATAGAAATCTATAGACCCACACAGACACATATATATACTTAACTCCTACAGAAACCTGCAGAAACATACAGATTCCTACAAACACCCACACTTGCATATTGACATCTACACCCCCATTCAGACACCCACAGGCCCCTAAGACACCCACAGATTTCTATAGTAACTATAAATTCCTACAGAAACTCACAGACTCAGAAAGTCATCTACAGACACCTACAGACTCTGAAACACACATACGGATTTCTACAGACATCTAGAGATTCGTACAGACACTCACAGTCACTTAGCGTTGCCTGGAGTCACATACAACCACAGATACCTATAGACATAAACTCCCACAAAAACCCCGACTTTTGCTGTCCTACAGACACTCACAGATACCAGTCACCTACAGACTGCTACAGATACTTACAGACACCTAAAGAATCATCACAGAGGGGCTGGAGAGATGGCTCAGCGGTTAAGAGCACTGACTGCTCTTCCAGAGGTCCTGAGTTCAATTCCCAGCAAACACATGGTGGCTCACAGCCAACTGTAATGGGATCTGATGCCCTTTTCTGGTGTGTCTGAAGACAGCTACAGTGTACTCATATATAATAAATAAATCTTAAAAAAAAAAAGAATCCTGGGGCTGGGGATTTAGCTCAGTGGTAGAGCGCTTACCTAGGAAGCGCAAGGCCCTGGGTTCGGTCCCCAGCTCCGAAAAAAAAAAGAAAAAAAAAAGAATCCTACAGACACCTACAAATTCCTACAGTCACCCACCCACATATAGGTATGTACATTACTTCTGGACACCTACAGTCACCTACAGACTCTTTCGGACTCCACTGACACCCACAGATTTCTACAGACAACATTAGTCACTTACAGACAGCTATAGATTCCTAGACACTCCTCACAGACTTTTATAGTCACTTAGAGACACTTATCTACACTGACAGAATCCTACAGATACTCACAGAGTATTAGAGACACCTACCATCACCTGCGTATACCCATAGATTCATAGAGACTCCCACAGACTACCGCAGACACCTACAGACACTACAATCACTCATGGTCACCTACAGTCACCTGTAGTTACCTATAGTCACAAACAGACACCTACAAACAGAGACACCTACAGACACCTTCAGACTCCTACTGACACCCTACAGACTGTTACAGACAGCTATAGTCCCCTAAAAATCCACCAGACAATTGCAGATTCCTACAGAAACACATAGACTCCTGCAGACACCTCCAGGCTCCTATAATAACCTCTACAGACACACAGACTCCTACAAAACCCTCTCGAAGCCTCCAAACACACACAGAAGCTTGCAGACACCATAAGAAATCTACAGAAATGTACAGATACCTAAAGACACCTACAAATGCGTACAGACACCCACAGACGACTAAAGACACCTAAAACCTTGTACGGACACCCATATACTCCTTCAGATACCTACAGTTCCTCCTGACACAGACAATATCCTATACACGCATGAAGTGGAAACTTAAGGTTTCTTTGGAAAGTCAGTTGTGTCAAATGGTGGTTTGCTGGGTGCAAACACGTGAAGGAGTATTTTCCTGAAGCAGACACAGGAGAGAGGATGTTCTACTAAAGCAAGCACGTGAAAGGACGCGTGATGAAGGACTCTTCACTAACAACACACGTGTATTTATTAGTCTGCCTTACATTGCATGACTGAGCTCCCTTTGTTGAGACTCCATAGAGAGAAACACACACACACGTGCGCGCACACACACACACACAAAACTGGTGGTGCGCTGAAGGTTTCTTGCCTTTACGGAGGAGTCAAGCCGATTGGCAGAGTATTGTATGAGTATGAGTCTGATACAGACTCATGTGGAGTTTTGTTGTTGTTTTTTAAAAGATATATATATATATATATATATACTGTAGCTGTCTTCAGACACACCAGAAGAGGGCATCAGGTCTCATTACAGATGGTTGTGAGCCACCATGTGGTTGCTGGGATTTGAACTCAGGACCTCTGGAAGAGCAGTCAGTGCTCTTAACTGCTGAGCCACCTCTCCAGCCCTTCATGTGGAGTTTTGCTAAGACAGATTTACATGCTGAGGCCAGACCCAGGGAGGACACATGAGGTTTAGAGATTGTGAGAGGGGCTTTGCTTGTAGGACTAGCTCTGCACTGCTTCTTGAACTCGTGTCTTCGCTGATCTTTGCTTCATTGAGAGAGGCACAGCCAAGAACTCCTCGTGTTCTTGGTAGTCCTAATCTCTCTTACTGATTCATGGCGATTGGGCTGAGCCCTGGCTGCTCCTGCTAGGTCATGCTACTGCTGCTGCTTTCCCAACTCTACTGAACTGGGCTGCTGGTGTATCTGTAAAGGATTTGCAAGTAGATCGAACTGCTTCTCCTGGCCTCTGAACTGAACTGCTGATTTCCTGACAGCAGAGATGGGATTTGCCCCCAAAGAACCATTTCTAAACAGGTCCACTTCCCCCATATCATAATAACCTTTCTTTTCCTCTACCTGGCGGGTGGTGGGCTAGAAAGGAGGTTGAAACATTTAAGAACATCATTAAAAGTAGGTTTTAAAAAATCTAAAACAACACACACATACACACACACAGACATCACAGACACAGACATGTACAGTCTCCCACAGACATCTGTAGATTCCTGAAGACACCTATAGACACCAGCCATCACATACATACACCGACAGATACTTACAGACTGCTACAGTTACCAGGGGTCACCTACTGTCATCTACAGGTACCGGCAGACACTAACAGTCATCTAAACTCCAACAGACAGCTACAGTCACTTACAGTCACTCATAGTCACCTACAGTCACCTGTGATCACCTACACTTACCTATAGTCACCCACAGACATCCATAGAAACAACCAGACATTCACAGAGTCTTATAGACATCAATAAACTCCTACACACATGTAAAGATTCTTACAGGTACCTGCAGACTTCTGCAGACACCTAAAGATGCCTAAGATATCCACAGACTCTGATAATTACATACAGACACCAACAGAACTAAAGACCCCTACAGGACCCTACAGATGTGTACATACACCTGGAGACTTCTACAGAAACAACAGACTCTTGCAGACCACTATAGACCTAGAGACCTTGAGCCAACTACAGGTCCCTACAGAGTCATACAGACTCTTACAGCCACCTACAGACCCCATTAGAAAGGTACAGATACCCACAGATGCCTAGAGACAACCTCAGACACCTATAGTCACCTTTAGACACCTAAGAACACCTATAGACTCTAGGGAAACATACAGTCACCGTCTTCCAATGTTATCTACAGTCATTCATGGTCACCTTCACGTACCTAAAGTCATCTACAGATATATATTCCCAAAGACATCCACAAACTTTTACAGGCACAGAGATCTACAAACACCCACAGACTCCTACAGTCACCTACATTCTACTGTGGCTATCTACAGCCTCCTACAGGCATGTACAGATTTCTGTAGAAACCCACAGACCTGTATAATTACCAGCAGACACCTATAGACACCTAGAAACACCTACAGATGTCTACAGGTCCCAAAGACCTACAGACACCTACAGATTCTTACAGTCACCAAGAGACTTTTACAGACACCATGAGATGCCTACAAACTCCAAAATTCAACTACAGACACCCATGGATATGTATAGACATCCCACACTCCTTACAGACACTTACAGACATGTACAATTATCTAGAGGTGTCTACAGACTCCACAGACCCCCCAAACTCCTACACACGCATATAGACTTGTACAGTCAACTACAGATTCCTACAGACTTTTACAGACCCCAAGGGATGCCTACAGATACCTACAAATTTCAAGACTAGTACAGATACCCATAGATGCCTACAGATTCCCACAAACAACTATAAAGTCCAACACACATAAGACACTAGTTATCATCTACAAACTCCTACAGTCACCCTTGGCCACAAACAAGCAACTACAAGTACTTACAGTCACACACAGACTTCTCCAGTCACCTACAGACTCCTAAAGACACTTACAATCACTTCTGGTCACCTGCAATTATCCACGATCACCTACCATTACCTTCAGTCAGCCACAGACACCTACAGATATCCACAGACACTTGCAGATGCCCACAGACACCTACAGACAGCTTTAGTCACCTACAGATGACTGTAAATTCCTACAGATTCCTATATATACTCACAGACTTTCATAGTCACGAGACAGGCGCTTTAACCAGCTAAGCAATGGAGCCACATAGACTTTCATAGTCACAAGAGACACATACAGACTTCTACATAATACCTACATAATGCTACAGACACCTATAGACTCTTACAGTCACCTATAGACACCAGTAGTCAACTACAGATCCTATTTATACCTACAGACACTTATAGTCACCCATTGTCATCTAGAGGCACCTACACATAACTTCAGCCAATCACAGACACCAGCAGTCATGCACAAACTCCTACAGATGCCTACAGGTATCTACACTCACCCAGAGACAATTATAGTTATCTACATACACCTATAGCCTCCTACAGACATCCATACCTTCCCACAGACAATCATAGATTCCTACAGTGACTATACATTCCTACAGACACCCAAAGTCTCCTACAGTTACTGATGAACACCTACAGTTTCCTACAGACACCCAAACTTTTAAACATCCTTATAGATACATACAGACACATACATACAGACATTCTCCTCCACATACCTACAAACACCAAAGTCATGTATAGACACCCACAGACACCAACCATCATGATCAGATGCTTACAGATTCCTAGGGTCACTTGTGGTCACCTACAATCAAATACAGTCACCTATAGGTACTTACAGTCACCCACAGATACCTACAGTTACTCAAAGTCATCCCATAAACACTTCAGACACCCTCAGACACCCTCAGACACTCAAAGACTTCTCCATGCACCTACAGTCTCTAGAGTCACCTACAGTCACCTTTAGACCACTATAGACACCTATGAATTCTAAAAGACACCTACAGATACTTATAGACTCCTATAGACACCAAAAGAAAACAGCCATCACCTACAGACTCCTACAGTCACCCATAGTCACCTACAGGCCTCTGTAGGTGCCTATAGTCATCCATGGACACCTAGAGTATCCTACAGACACCCAGAGTCACTTAGTGTCATTCCAGGTCACCGTGATCACCTACCTTTACCTTCAATGACCCACAGACTTCTACAGACCAGTATAAATTCTTACAGTACTGTAGACTTCTACAGAAGCCCACAGACTTGTATCATCACCTACAGATACCTACAGACTCCTACAGATGGCTAGGACATCTATAAACTCATACAAACAGACCTGCAATTTCCTACAGAATTTTGCGGACACCCAGAGATAAATACAGACACTTACAGACTCCAACAGACATCTACAGACAGACACCCACAGATGCATATAGACACCCACAGAATTCTACAATCAACTACAGTCACCTATAGTCTCCTACAAAACCCTATAAACACTCAAAGATGCATAAAGACATGTACAAACTCTAATAGATACACACTAAGAAAACCTACAGAGTCTGACAGACACCTAAAGGAACCTACAGACATCTATAGACTTCTACTGATTTTCAAACACACCCATAGATGGCTACAGACAATCACTGACTCAACACACTCCTACAAATACTCACGGTCTCCTGCAGAAACCTACAATCTTCTATAACCCCCCTTCAGATGCCCACAGACACCTACAGATTTCTTCAGATTCCTATATACACCTAAAGACTTTTGCAGAACTCCTACATGAACCTACAAACACATACAGACTCTTCTAGACTCCTACAGACACCTACAGGTTCCTATGGGCACCACAGATGCCTACAGATACTAAATTCACCTACAGACTCCTACTGAACCTACAGACATCAACAAACTCCTACAGACACACTTAGCCTCATACACACAGAAACTTCTACAAACAGCTACAGTCACCTACAGACAACTTTCAATTCTTACAGAATCCTACATAAATTCAGACTTCCACAGTTCTCTACAGACATATACAGATTCTTATAAACACTTATATAATCCTACAGACACCTATAGACTCCTACAGTCACCTACAGACACCCACAGACACCAGTAGTCAACTACAGATCCTACTGATACCTACAGACACATGGTTACTAGAGTCACTTACATGTACTTTTAGTCACTCAGACATCAACTATCACCCATAAAAACCTACAGTCTCCTACAGACACCACAGGACACCAGCAGTCACAAACAAAGTCTTACAGACTTCAACAGATACCTGTTGTCACTTACAGTCATTTATAGGTTACCCACAGACATCTAGAGTTACCTGCAGAATCATCCAAACTGTATACTGACAAATACACCTAGTGATTCTTACAGAAACCCACAAACACCATCAGATTCCTACAGAAATATAGACACTTACAGACACCTATAAACTCATACAGGCTCTTTCATAAACTCACAGATTCCCATAGTCACCTACAGACACCTATAGACACCTATATGATTCAATAGATGCCTAGAGACCCTACAGACTCTCTGTCTGCCCTCCTCTCTCTCTCTCTCTCTCTCTCTCTCTCTCTCTCTCTCTCACACACACACACACACACACACATTGACATATATAGATCCACAGACACAAGCAGTCACCTATAAACTCCTAAAAATACCTATAGACTCCTACAGTCAGTCATAGTCACCTAGAATCCCCTACAGGTACCTATAGTTACCCAGACACTGTTACAGTCACTTACACCCTCCTATAGATGCCTACAGATACCTACAGTAAATATGCATCCCTACAAACACCCAAAGACTCCTACGTACTACCTTCAGACACTTACAAAGTCCTACAGATACATAAAGACACCTACAGACTCCTACGAACATCATAGACTCCTGTAGTCACCTACAGATACCTATAGACACCAGCCATCACATACAAATACCTATAGATACTTACAGACTGCTATAGACACTAGGGGAAACTCTAATCACCTACAGGTAATCACAGACACCTGTAGACTCCAACAGACACCTACAATCACTTACAGTCACCCACAGTCACTTATGATCACCCACAATTATATCTAGTTGCACATAGACACCTATAGAAACCTACAGACATCCACAGAGTTTTATACACAACCACAAACTGTAGCTGTCCTCAGACACACCAGAAGAGGGCATCAGATCCCATTACAGATGGTTGTGAGCCACCATGTGGGTGCTGGGAATTGAACTCAGGACTTCTGGAAGAGCAGTCAGTGCTCTTAACCATGAGCCATCTCTCCAGCTCACACAACCACAAACTACTACACACATCCTTCAGGTAAAGCTACCCACAGACTCCTGCAGACATCTATAGATTCTTTTTTTTTAAGATTTATTTATTTTATCTATATGTTAGTACACTGTAGTTCTCTTCAGACACTTCAGAAGAGAGCATCCCATTACAGATGGCTGTGAGCCACCATGTGGTTGCTGGGAATTGAACTCAGGACCTCTGGAAGAGCAGTCAGTGCTCTTAAACGCTGAGCCATCTCTCCAGCCCCATCTATAGATTCTTAAGATACCCACAGACTCTGATAATCACCTACACACACCAACAGACTCTGATAAACACCTAAAGACTCCTTCAGAAATATATAGGCCCCTATAGACCATTACATACACCTAGCGACTCCTACAAAAACATCAGACGCCTAAAAATGCAGACTCCTACAGACTGCTGTAGACCTTGAGACCTATAGACTACTACAGCCACATCCAGATTTATACAGACTCCTACAGTCACCTACAGACTCTACCAGAAAGGTACAGACACACACAGATGCCTACAGACAACTAAGATACATATATTCACCTTTAGACACCCACAGACACCTACAGACTGATAAAAATGCCTCCAGACACCTAAGGACACCTACAGACTCCAGAGACACCTATAATCACTTACAGTTACCTACAGTCACCTACAGGTACCTAAAGCCACCCACAGACACAAATTCCCACAGAAAACCACAAACTTCTACAGACACAGACAGACTCCTACAGTCACCTACATCCTTCTAGGGACATCTAAAACCTCTTACAGACATGTACAGATTCCTACAAAAACCCACAGACTTGTATAGTTACCGCCAGACACCTACAGATTTCTACAGACACCTAGAGACACCTGCAGATACCTATAGATCCCAAACTCCTACAGACTTCTATAGTCACCTAGAGACTTTTACAGATACCAACAGTTGCCCACAGACACCTACAGACTCTTACGGACATCCTACATACCTCCAAATTCCTACAGGTACCTAAAGATTTCTATAGTCACCTACAGACTCCTATAGAAATACCTACAGATATCTACAGACTCCAACAGAAAACTACGGCACCCACTTATACATACAGACATCTACAGACCCCGACACACGTACAATTATCTGCAGACCCCTACAGACACCTTAAATCTCCTCTTGACACCCATAGACTCCTACAGACAACTAGAAATCATAGAGCCGTCCACAGTTATCTACAGACTTTTACAGACAACTACAGACTCCCAGTGAACTTATTCAGTCAACAGACACCCACATGATCCTTCATATAGCTACAAACATCCAGTGACTCCTACGAATAACCACAGACTCATGGATACCTATAGACACATATAGACTATTATACACACCTATAGACTCCAACATATTCCTAAAGACAGGTACAGACACTAATGTACTCCTAGACAAATACAGACACCCACAGATACTAGTAGTCAACTACAGATTCATTCAGATACCTACAGACACCTACAGATTCCTACCGCATCTACAGACATCAATAGATTTCTAAATACACCTACAGACACCCACATACTTTTTCATAAATCTACAGACATGCACAGACTTTTACAGACAGCCAGAGACTCATACAGATATTTAAAGACCCTTACAGGGGCTGGAGAGATGGCTCAGTGGTTAAGAGCACGGACTGCTCTTCCAGAGGTCCTGAGTTCAATTCCCAGCAACCACATGGTAGCTCACAGCCATCTATAATGGGATCCAATGCCCTCTTCTAGTGTGTGAAGACAGCTACAGTGTACTCATATTCATAAAATAAATAAATTAGTAAAAGAAAAAAAAGACCTTTGCAGACTTTTACAAATACCTTCAAACTACAGAACTCTTACAGACATGCAGACACCTACAGAATCCTATAGACACCTATAGAAAACTATACACCTTAACTTTTACAGACTCCTACATATACTTACAGATACCTACATGTTAGGAAAGACAGGTACAGCCACCTATGTACACCTACAGGCACCCACAGGCACCAGTAGACAATTACAGACCTGTTCAGACTCCAACAGACTCTATAAGTTACTCGTGATCACCTACAGTCACCTATAGACTCTTACAGACCACTACTGTCATGGATAGACTCCAACAGACACCTTCAGACACTCAAAGGCATCTATAGGCGCTGACAAAATCCTACAAACACCTACAGCCTCCTATGTAGAGAGAATCTCTTATAAGCAACACCTGTCAATAAAAAAGCTGATAGCCAATGAGCTGAGGTAGGAACTAGGAGGTGGGACACTGGCTGGAACAGAGAGGATTCTGGGAACTAGCCTGAGAATAAAAGGAGATGCAGAGGGATTTGAGAGGGGACAAGGGCGGACAGATGTAAACCAGGAGTCAGATGAACTTAGGCAGGTGCTGAGGAGACTCCACCGAAGAGGCAGGCTGGGACCGAAGGGGAGGTAAATGACCAAATGGTAGACATAGAGCAGATTGAAGGGGTTAAATACGCTAGTCAGGGAATGAGCCAAAGCTCCTGCCTAGGCATTCGATAATTAATAATTAGTCTGAGAGTCATCATTCCAGGAGCAGGACTGGGAAGGAAAATAGTTAAAAATTATTTTAACAATTCTACAACCATGTGCAGACACCAAGAAACTCCTATGAAGTCTTACAGACACCAATAGTCTCTTAAAGACATCTGCACACTGATACACACACGTTCATGTAACTATAGACTTCTACAGTCACCTACAGGCAGCTACGGGCACCTGCACTCACCCATGGACATCCACAGTCACCTACAGACTCCTACAGATGTCTGCAGTCACTTACATAAGTCAACCACTCACAAGCCACTCATGATCATTGACCCTTGTTTTCAGTCACCCACAGTCATCTACTGACACCTACAAATGCCTACAGAGACGTACAGACACCCACAGCCTCCTAAGGCACCCAAAGACTCCTATACTTCTCTACAACTATGAATTTCTACAGACAACTTTAGATCCAGCTGAAACTCACCGAATCCTATAGCTACTTACAGATAACAATAGATTCTTTAGTCACCTATAGACACCCACAAACACCTACAGATGCTAGGAGTTAACTGTAGATCCCACTGATACATACAGACTCATGCAGTCATCCATGGTCACTAGAGCCTCTTACATGTGTCCTCAGTCACCCACAGACATCAACAGTCTCTTACAGGCTCCAACAGACACCTATAGCCACCTACAGAGCCATACAGAAATGTACAGACACCCACATATTCCTGCAGCCACCTGCAGATTCCTATATCACTCACAGATTCTTACAGATACTCAGAGACATTTATAGACATTCACAAATCCTGCAGAAAGTCAAAGATTCCTATGAACCTATATAGCCCCCTGCACATTCCTATAGACACCCACTGACTCCTATAATAACTTACACAGACCTACAGACTCCTACAAAGACCTACAAAACTCTCAGGACACTTAAGTATACCTAAAGATGCCTACAGAAACCCACAGACCTCATCAGATTCTTACCGAAATCGCCAGACATCTTCAGACACCTAGAAACTTGTACAGACTCTCACAAACTCACGGATTTCCATAGTCAATTGCAAACACATACAAACCCCTATAAATACCTTTATAATCCTACGATGCCTAAATACACAGACACAGACACACACACACACACACACACATACACACACTGATACACATACACACAAACACATATATCCACGGACACCAGCAATCACACACCAACTCCTAGAGAGTCATGTATAGACTCCTGTGGTCACTCATGGTCACGTACGGATACCTACAATTACCTTGAGACAGTTACAGTCGCCTACATACACATACAGCCTCCTGTAGACACCCACAGATTCTTATCTATGCATTCCCACAGCCACCCAAAGACTCCTGCAGTTACCTGTGTTTCCATATAGAGTCCTATAGACACATAGAGATACCTACAGACTCCTACAGACAGCTATAGACTCCTGTAGTCATCCATAGGCATCCATCGACACCCACTGTTACATACAGATGCCTACAGATACTCAGAGACTACTGCAGTCACCAGAGGTCAACTACAGTCACCCACAGACACCTACAGTCACCTATAGACTCCAACAGATACCTATGGTCATTTACAATCATTCAGTTACTGTGATCACCTGCACTTACCTATAGACACTCACAGACACCTATAGAACGCTACAGACAACACAGATTTTAGAGACACCCACAAATTCCTACAGACATTTAAAGATTCTTACAGACATGCACAGACTCCTGCAAACACCTATAAATTCTTAAGACACCCACAGCCTCTCATAATCAGCTACAGACACCAAGAGATTTCTATAAACACCTAGAGACCCCTATACCTAAACATACCTACGGACTCTTACAGACTACTATAGACCTAGGGAGTCACACAGATTCCTACAGACACCTACAGTCTTCATCAGAAAACTATAGATAACCGCAGATAACTACAAACTCTAGAGACACCTACAGTCACTTACAGTCACCCACAGTGATGTACAATTGTGTGGTTACCTACAGGTACCTAAAGTCACCAACAGACACAAATTCCCACAGAAACCCACAAACTTCTACAGACACAGACTCCTACGGTCACCTACATCCTCCTGGGGACATCTACAACCTCTTACAGACATGTACAGATTCCTACAGAAACCAGACTGCTACAGTTACAGACAGAGTATAGTTACTACAAACTCCTACAGTCACCCAGAGACTTTTGCAGACACCAAGAGATGCCCACCGACACCTACAGACTCCAACAGACAACTTCGGGTACCCATAGATGCTTACAGATACCTACAGAATACTACGAACATGTTCAGTCATCTACAGACTACTACAGGACCCAACAAAACACTCAAAGATGCATATAAACATGTATAAACTTCGACAGACACCTATGGATTTCTTCAATACCTAGAAACTGCAGGTACCTTACAGACACCTTCAGACACCCACTGACTTTTACACCCACCCATAGATGCCTACAGACAATCAAATATGTTTTTATACACACACATACATAGATATCTACAGACATCACCACACATCTATAGACTCCCACACAGTTCTTCTGATACCTACAGTCTCCTACTGGCACCTACAGTCTTCTATAGACAGTCACGGACACCTAAAGACTCCTACCAACTCCTGTGTACATCTAAGGACTTTTGCAGACTACTCCAAACACAGACAGACTTCTCTAGACACACACAAACTCCTGCAGACACCTAAATACTCCTACTGAAATTAAGGCAGCAACACACTCCTAAACACACCTACAGATACCCACATACTCCTTCATATACCTGCAAATAGCCACAGACTCCTACAGAATCTTACAGACTCACACCAACCTGTACAGACTCCTATAGACTCCTACAGTCACTCACAGACAGCCACGGGTACCAGTAGTCATCAACAGGCTTGTTCAAATACCTACAAACTTACTGTCACCCACCTACACTTACAGTCACCTTAACTCTTACAAACCCTGACAGTTACTCACAGTCACATGGGATCACCTAAGGCCATTCACCAACACCTACAAAAACCACAGCCACCTTCAGGTCCACAAATACTTCTACAGACACAGACAAAATCCTGCAGACACCTACAGGCTCCTACTACCATCTATAGCCACCGACAGACTCCTACAGACATCTATAGACTGTTCGAGACCCCTACAAATGCTAGCCGTTCCCTACAAACTCTGTTGTCATCCACGGTCTTCTATAGGTATCGACATACACCTATAGCCACCTACAGTCACTCTCCATCACCTACAGTCACCCACGACTACCTACCCTTACTTAAAGTCACCAAGAGACACCTTCAGACACTAATAGACACCCATAGAAACCAGCAGGCTCCTACATACACCTATGAACTCTTAACAACTTTTGCAGACACCCATAGATGCCTAGACACCTACAAGTTTCTACAGTAATTATAGATTTCTATAAGCACTCCCAGACCCATAGAGTCACCTACGGACACCTACATAGTCTAACAGTCATCTAGAGACCCCTACAGTCATCCACAGACATCTACAGTCACCACAAAACTTGTGTAAACTCTTCAGACACCTATAGTCACCTAGTCATCTGTGGTCACCTAGAGTCACCTACAGACTCTTACAGAGTCTGCAGTCATCAGCAAACACCTGCTATCCCCCCCCCCCCCCAGTGCCCTGCACCCTGCCCTGCAGCCTCAGCCAACTGTGGCGACTTGCAGTCCTATTCTGCCCTCTACTGTTCACATCCAGCATTTCACCCACTGCTGCCAGCTTGAATGGACTGCAGTGTCCGGGATGAGACACAGCAGATCCTATGCAGCTGCAGAGGCTGGAGCAAGGTGCCCGAGTTGAACATAAATTTAGTGTGAGACAGATATAACCTCTCAGTACCGTGTGGTGTGCAAAGGGCATGGGTTCAATTCCCAGCACCACCTGGCTTCACACTTCGATGTCTGGGGTTTGTGATGTATACAACACCCTAGGAACCTCTGTTTTTCTGTTGATTTTTTTTTTTTTGTTTACTCTGATCTAAGGGGGTTTGGGCATCCTGAACTTGGCGTGGTCTGTGGCCTCCACCCACGCCAAGCTAGGAGCTCCCAGTTTGGGCAGTGAGTGGCTTGGAAGTCAGGACGTAGTCAAGGCTGACCTGCCTACCCCCTAGCCTCTGGGATGACACTGTGATCACGTGGTGCTCTCCCACTGAGCCCTGTCAGTATACAGACAGATACGGGTTTCATTCTCCAGGCTCGGGACAGGAAGGGTCCCCTGAGGAACTGACTCTCCACTTTGTACATCTGATTCCTCACGTGGACACAAGGCATCATGACTGTAGGGGCGGTGTGAGCAAAGGCTATGAGGTGAAGCCACAAACACAGGGCCCAGGTGGGTCTGCCCTCAGATTCCTGACAACATCCCTGTCTCTGACTCCTCAGAGGCCCAGGCTGCATCACCTGCATCCTCCACCGCAGATGCAACGCCTGTGTCCCACAAATTGGGTGGCATTGTGGGGGGAGCCCCAATCCCAGCTGCGCCAGCTGGGAACAATCCCAGGAACGGGTCATTAGGAGATGGGCTGGGGCGGCTGCTCCCGAGTACACAGACAGCATTTAATTTTCCACTGATTTCTCTGTGGTGGGTCTTGAGCCCAGTCGGGGGGGCAGTCACCCCAGAGAGTGCCCACAGCGGGCAGAGGGAGAAGGAGGAAGCCGGGAGAGGTAGACCTGGCATCAGGTGAAGCCTCTGATGCACTTCAACCTGGACCACACAGTCCATGGCATGAGAAGCAGAGACAGGAACAATCTAGGCATGGCTGCTGTTGTGAAATTCATCTGTCACTGCGGCTGCTACACAAAGGTCACAGGATATCTCGTGTCCTTCCAGCATGTGGGGCCTGGGACAGAACTCTGGGGTCTGACTGGCAACCTTTTGATGAGGACAGACAACTGATTCCTTTTATCCTGAAAAGTATTTTTCTTTCCCCAAACAGGGCCTCTCTATGTAACTGTGGCTACCCTGACACTTGATATGGAGATGAAATTGACCTTGAACTCAAAGATCCACCTGCCTCTGCCTCCTGAACACTGGGATTAAAGGGGTGTCACTACCCAGCTAGTGTTGGGATTCTTTTCATGACAATGTCTAACAAGGTGAGCAAACCTTAGAAGCCAATAGGGAATAGCATATCACCCACCTAGCATCCACCCATCCATCCATCTGTCCATCTATCCACCCGTCCATCTGTCATCCATCCATCCATCCATCCGTCCATCTGTCATCCATCCACCCATCCACCCATCAACCCATTCATCCATCCATCCATCCATCCATCCATCTGCCCGTCCATCCATCCATCCATCCACCCATCCATCCATCCATCCATCCATCCACCCGTCCGTCCGTCCGTCCATCCACCCATCCATCCACCCACCCATCCATCCATCCATCCGTCCGTCCGTCCATCCATCCACCCATCCACCCATCCATCTGCCCGTCCATCCATCCATCCATCCATCCATCCATCCATCCGTCCGTCCGTCCATCCGTCCGTCCATCCATCCATCCATCCGTCCGTCCGTCCGTCCGTCCGTCCATCCATCCATCCATCCATCCATCCATCCACCCACCCACCCACCCACCCACCCATCCATCCATCCATCCATCCATCCACCCATCCATCCACCCATCTGTCCGTCCGTCTGTCCATCCATCCATCTGGTTTGTTAATACTTCCATCTTCTTCTGTCCCTCAAAAGCCTGTGTTCAAATCCCTGTCTCCTGTTCTGTCTTTGTGGACAGCGAGCTTTCCTTCACAGATCCATTTCCATGTTTTCCGCATGTCGAGGGCTGGCATTCTCTGTGCCCAGCCTCTGGAGCTGTGGGTGTCAACAGTTCCGACGCTGCCCCCATGGCCCCGGCTTGGCCCTACTCTTCTTTCAACTGGGTGTCCCGCCTCCCTCTGCCCCCCAACATCCCGCCGGGCGCTCTGGGGAACATTCCGTGGTTTGCAGCAGACTGTCCGGCTCCGCGGAGCCTCAGATGTGGGCAGAGTGGGCGGCGGCCTGGCGGGCGCGGGCTGGGGAGACAGAGACCAGGGACCCTGCACTCCAGTTTGGCGCAGGAGGTGGTGGGTGGCGCAGAGCAGCAACGGAAGGCAGCAGGCACCCACTTGGTAACTAGGGAATGCCACCTGTCTGCCGTCCTCCGTGTCTCCCTGCGCCTACAGTCCTCCCTGCAACTCATCCAGCCCTGGCCTCTGCTCCCAAACCTCCTGTCTCTGCCCCAGGATGCGTATGCTGCAGCCTCACGGGTCTCCTTCCAGGCTCCATCCTGCCCCGGGGCCTTTGCAGCCGTGTCCCCTACCCCCGGCCACTGTCCTATTGCCCTCTTCTTCCAAAGCTGCCTTCCTCCACTCTGTCTCCCTCCTCATCCGTCGGGGCGCTCTGCTTCACCAGGACACATAATCAGTGCCTAATCAAGGCGACCGCTGCGGAAATCCTTCTGGAATTTAACCAAAATCCCTCCTGCCTGGTTTCTGTGACTGTTACACAGCTCCTGACTCACACTGTGGAGGCCCTTCATGGAGACCGCGTCACCCACCCATCCCCCACTCTAGTGGATGAGGAAACTGAGGCAGGGAGATTTCGCCACGATTGTTCTTGAACAAATCATTAGGACCATGGACAGTGTGGCCTGTCATGGCCTCCACTTTCGGTCGCCCCATGCGTAAAGCGCAATTGGTAAAAATTCTTGGAGCCAGAGAGACCCTAGGTCAGTGAAGTGCCCTGGGCGCGGCGCAGAGCAGGGTTCTGAGTCCCACAGCTCCTGTCAAAAGTAAGGTAGAATGGCAGGGACAGGAGGACCCGAAGGCCAATCAGCGAGCTCCAGGTAACAGCGGCCCTGCCTCACAGATAGTGTGTGGATAGTGGAGGGCGACCCCCAGGGTCAACCCCGCCTCAGCCTCCACAGGTTTGCAAGGGGCTGCACACACAGGAGTGCTGGTTGTCGCTGGGCTGCATTCCCCTCCTCTGGGAATATACCGTGCTCACCGTGAAGTTTTGTTCTTTACCGTGACTCCAGGGTCTTTGCACACACTGAGGAAAATGCTCCACTACCCACGCTCCAGACACCTCCAAAAAAAATTTTTTTTTTGAGACAGGGTCTCATTGTGTAGCTCAGGCTGTCCTGAACTGTCTCTGAAGACCAGGCTATCCCCAAGCTCACAAAGATCCACGTGCCTCCTTCTTTTGGAGCTGGGGCTGGATTTCTTCCACTGTCCACAGACCCTGCGGATTGGACTTGTGTATGCTCTGACTTCCGGCCTCTGATCTCAGACTTCCTCTCTGTCCCTCTCACTGTGTGACTCTTGTAGCTCAGTCTCTGGGCTTCTTCTAGAATCCCAGGTCCCACCCATTCATGGTCTGAAAACACCCTACTTCCCTCACAGACCCCCCCCCAATATGCCACCACATCATCATAGCTAGCTGTGCCATCCTCCCTCAGAAGCAAGGGAACTTTCAAAAAGATACAGTGTGAGTCCCAGCTTGACCAGCAGTTCCACCTCCCACCTCCCTCAGGGTCACAACCCAAGTCCTTCTTGCAGCCACAGTCCTAGCCTGCCTGCTCCTTCCTCTCTCTGCCCAGTCACCAGGTTCTCCTCCATTACTGCCCTAGAACCTCTGCGCCAGGGACTTTTGTTGGGCTCTGGTTGTGCATTCTGCAGAGTTGCTTTAGCAACTCTTCTGGCAAATTCCATCATCCATTCATCTTAGCTCAGATCTCCCCTCCTCCTCAGGAGGCCATCCTGGCCCCCCCCACCCTCTCTGTGGTCCCCTGCCTTCCTCCACCCCAGCTTCCCCACCCACTGCGGTCCCCTGCCTTCCTCCACTCTAGTTTTCAACTATTACACACCATTAATTTAATTCCCCCTCCCCCCTCAGAGTTCTAGTCAAAAGAACTGGGGACAGATCATGAGACACAGTAGGTGTTCAATAAATGCTGACAGAGCACGGAACAGACAGCTCCACAGGGTGCCAGTTGCTGCAGATTTATTAGGGAAACTGCCTGACTGCCCTGGCTGGGTCACACATCAGTAGACTAGGGACCGCCATCCACAGCCAGGCCCATCATCCCACTCCAAGGCCCAATTGTCCCTGGGATCTTCAGAGCAGAATTAGAGACATCCCACAAGTCCCAGCCACAGATTTCATCGCTCCCCTCTTCCCAAACCTGTGACCCAGAGAGGGTGAGACAATGCAAGGACACACAGCAGTGTGTGACCCGGAACTGCATGGAGGTTATTTGAGAGCCATGGAGAGCAACAAGCAACCAAGTGGCTCTTGGGCAACTGGATGCCCAGGACATGCGGCTGAGGCTGCCCTCTCTTGTAGCCAAACTCACCCCCAACTACCTCCCCCGTCCCAGAAGCTTCCAGAAGGATTCCTAGTTTAGGCAACATCCATCCACAGACAGGAAAACAATCTCGCCACCTCCCTTCAGTCAGTCAACATTGCCGCAAGTGGGTACGCTTTCTGCCTGGACGCAGAGACACCCCGAGGTCAGATGGATCACACAGCTGGACCCTCAGCTCGGGTGGGGGTGGGGGTGGGGGTGGGGGTGAACCCTGGGATTCCTGGCCCCTAAGCGTGCCTAGCTCTGGTTGGGAGTCTGTCTGGTCCCAGAATGAGGCCTAGTGGTTTCCGCCACCTTGTCAGGTAGAAGACACAAAAGTAGCCCCGTCACCCCATCTGCCTGGGTCTCCCCACTTGTGAGCACGCAGAGGGGTCCCCACACCCTCTTGGACCACTCTACTGAGGCGGGCCCCTCCGCACTCACCATCCACCACATCTTCGCAGTCATGTCGTAGCACAGTTGCCATTTGACTGAAGTCTCCCCAGGCTTCCCGGACACTGGGGGCCCTGGGACCTCCATGTTGGGCCGAGATGCCTCCGAGTCACCGGAGGTCCCGGTGCTCGGCTCCCGTGGAGCCCAGTGAGTCAGAGGAGGAGGGTGCCTGGGACAAGGGGAGGGGGGGTATAGGGCCAGGGAGAGAGAGCTGGAGGGCGGGGACAGAGGCCACCCACAGCCCAGGAGGCGGCTGCAATCACAGCAGCCCTGGATTTGTGAATGACACCCCCCTCGCGCCCCCGGAAGCACCGCGGCTGTCCCCGCCTGCCAAGCTGGGGGCACATTAAGAACTCAGACCAAGGGCACCAAAGACTCTTCCACTTCCAGGGACCTCGGGTGAGAAGGGAAGGCTGAGGTGCCCATTCCTGAGTCTGGAGACAGCTTGAGGCTGTGTGAATGTAGGTGACCGCTTTGCCTCTCTGGGCTTCTGTATTTAAATGAGGAAGCTATGAACGAGTCCAGCGTGCGGTGGCACAAGTCTGTCATGTCAGTGCTTAGGAGGCTGAGGCAGGAGGATTGTTGTGAGTTTGGGGCTAGCCTGGGCTACACAGTGAAAACCTGCCTCAAAAACAAAAATGCCAAAAAAAAAAAAAAAGCATACAAAACCCCAAAACCATTAATGTTTTTGTTGTTTTGTATTTCCCTTCATTCTCCCAATAGCACATATGGAGAGAGCAGGAGGCAAAGTCCATCTCCTTAGTTTAGTATCACTGTGCATTCACGGAGCAGAACTTGTGTGCCCAAGACAGGGATAGGGGCTGTGCTGCAGGAGGGACTAAAGGTGGACTGCAGGAAGAACTTCCCAGGGAAAAAGACACCTGCTGACTGGAACTGGTGGTCTCTTCTGTGAAGGACACAGGTAGGGGGCATTGGGTGCTGGGCTGGGTGATCATCCCTTCTTCTGGATTCTCCTTCCTTTCAGTGCCTGACGGCTCCTATGCCTCCTTCAGAATCCCCAGCCCTGCCATTCTCTCTTGCAAGGACAGGCTGTGGAGGCTCGGAGAAATTCAGTCAGGAACCCAGGGCTGCATGGCTCCTCTGCCACAGAGCACCAGCTGTTGTTACTTCCTTTACGTCTCCCCCACTTTGTACCCATTTTACAGACAAGAGGGGGTAAAGTGAGGGCATCTGTGAGCCCTCCCTCTGCCTGACCAGGGTGAGGGTAGAGGGCGTTGGGAGAGTGATGGACTGTGCAGGCGCAGCCCCCACAGAGCCCAAGAGAAACCCGGGGGGGGGGAGGAGGCTCCTGGTGAAAATATGAGGACTAGGGGTTGGGGATTTAGCTCAGTGGTAGAGCGCTTGCCTAGCAAGCGCAAGGCCCTGGGTTCGATCCCCAACTCAAAAAAAAAAAAAAAAAAAGAAAAGAAAAGAAAAGAAAAAGAAAAAGAAAAGAAAGAAAGAAAGAAAATATGAGGACCAGAGTTTGAGTCCTCGGCGCTCACATCAAAATCTCGGTGACGTCAAAGCTGCTTCACAGCTGGGAGACGACAAAGCCCTGAGGATGCAGGGTCATGGCCACCAAGTAACCTTTCCTCTTATATACAGGTTATCTCCTGCATTTTGTCATAGTCAGGGACACCCAGAACATGAGTGCCCACTCAGGAAGTCAACACACTTCTACATAGCCCAGGCTGCTCTGAAAGTCCCTGGTCCAATTAATCGTCCCACCTCAGCCCGCCGAGACACTTTGTAGGTGGGTTGCTTATCTTTAAAAATAATTAATTCCCAGGCTGGAGAGATGGCTCAGCGGTTAAGAGCACCGACTGCTCCTCCAGAGGTCCTGAGTTCAAATCCCAGCAACCACATAGTGGCTCACAACCATCTGTAATGGGACCCGATGCCCTCTTCTGGGGTGTCTGAAGACAGCTACAGTGTGCTTATATATGATAAATGAATAAATCTTTTAAAAATAATTAATTCCCACTGGAAATGAATTTCTCTTAAATTTTAATTTCCTTTTGAAATTTCTCTTACAATTTACTTACTTTCTTTCCTGGAGTCTCCTCTTTTCTATTTTATTATCCTATCTTCAGACTGAATCAGAAGCTGCCGCCTAGGCTGGCCTGCATCTCCACATCCTCCTGCCTCCGCCTCTCCTGGGTGAGGTTTGCCTTTGCCCTTCTCTTCCATTTCCACAGCATCTGCTGAGAACCACCTGTGCAGCCCCATCCTGAGCACCAGCCTGGCCCTTGGGTTGGGAAGTGGGTGTTCCTGACAGCCCCGGAGAAGGGATGCCCGGATGCCTGCTGGAGATGCTGGAGACGCTGGGTGGAGAGACATACGTTGACTTTGCATATTTTGGGGAACCCCTTAAGAACTTTGGACAGGGGCTGGAGAGATGGCTCAGAGGTTAAGAGCACTGACTGCTCTTCCAGAGGTCATGAGTTCAATTCCCAGCAACTACATGGTGGCTCACAACCATCTGAAATCAGGTCTGGTGCCCTCCTCTGGCCTGTAGTTGCATACATGCAGGCAGAAAGCTATATGATGTATACATAATAAATAAATAAATGTTAAAAAAAAAAGAACTGCCTGCTGGAGACGCTGGGTGGAGAGACACAGGTTGACTTTGCATATTTTGGGGAACCCCTTAAGAACTTTGGACAGGGGCTGGAGAGATGGCTCAGTGGTTAGGAGCACTGACTGCTCTTCCGGAGGTCCTGAGTTCAAATCCCAGTAACTACATGGTGGTTCACAACCATCTAGTTGAGATCTGATTCCCTCTTCTGGTGTGTCTGAAGAGAGCGACAGTGTACTTGCATACATAAAATAGTTAAAAAGAAAAAAAGAAAGAACTTTGGACATGATTTTTTTTTTGTTTGGTTTTAGAGGATACAGGTTTCTGTGAAGTCCTGGCTTTCTTGGAACTGGCTCTGTAAACCAGGCTGGCCTCAAACTGAGAGATCCCCCTGCCTCTGCCTCCTGCGAAGTTAAGGACCTGTAACTATCACGCCCAGCTCAGAAAAGTGTGTGTTATTCATACATTGGGATGTTACTCAGTTCCACACAAGGAGCACGCCACGACGGGGAAACAAGGTGACAGATAATCCCTGTTAACAAGTAAAACTTTTATTAAATAAACTTTTAGGGTTTTTGTCTCTTCTTTTCCAGACCAAGGAGAAGTGATTTGATGTTGAGAAGCTCGCTCACGAATAGGAGGCGCGAGACTCAAACCCCACATCCCTCTCCACTCTTGGCTCCCCCTCTGCTCATCTCCAAAATTGAAGTTTGAAATTTCACGAAATTCATCGTAGCAGAAACTAAGCCCGTTGTACAAATCACGTAGGGTCTCTTGTGTGGAGTATAAAAATGGTATTTACAGCTCGTAAACATGAACTAGACAGTGCGCACGCCAGCGCACGCCAGCACGCACTCAGCGGGCAACTTGCGTGGGGGTGGGGGGACACAGCGACACCCCGGACACACACGTTCGCACACTACGTAATACAGTAAGTCTTACTGTGTTACGTTCAGAACAAGGGATCATCAAACCGGAGACGAGAAACAAGGTGGGCAGAATCAGGGTGGGTTTTTTTTGGTTTTTTAACCCCCCTTTAGTTTAGGTCAGTCAACAAACATTTTGGTAGAAAAGAAAAGGGTTTTTTTTTTTTTTGCTTGTTTTTACATGTTTTTTAGACCTTAAAAAACTTTTATCTCTTTTGTTTGCTTTTGGACCAGTCGGAAGGGATCTGGACCCCCCCCCAGGACCCCCCTCCCCTGCTTGGTGGGATGTCCAAATTAACGACTCTGTGCTTTGTGGTGGGTGTGTGGGCAGGCTGGGTAATATACAAGAGGTGGGCTCTCTCACCAGGCTTCCCAAACCTCCAACTAGGAATCAAAGGCGGATTATCATGAGTCCCCACATCCCCTCCCTCTATGCCCTTCTCAGTGGTCTTGTTGGCACTCACTCAGAAAAAGACCACCGACATGATGATAGATAGATGATAGGTAGGTGATACGTAGAAAAGGAAAGTGTGGAGCCTGCGGGGTCAGCAACCGGGTCCGGTGTGGCCACATCTGACTCACGGTGACCTCGGGTATGAGACCTTCAGTTTACAGCTGGTGATTGGAGGACCGTGTGTGTGTGTGTGTGTGTGTGTGTGTGTGTGTGTGTGTGTGTGTGTGTGTGTGTGAGAGAGAGAGAGAGAGAGAGAGAGAGAGAGAGAGAGAGATCTGGGTGGGTGGGCAGTGGGGGACAGGAGTCTCCCCTGGCAGGAAGCTAAAGACACCTGGTCACCCAAGTAAGGCTATGAAAGTGGGAGGGGCAGGGCGGGGGCAGCAACCGTGGAGACCCCAAAAACTGGAGGTATATGGTGTTGGCGGGGTCCTGGTTTGGTGTCCAGTCAGGGCGGCGTCCAGCCGGCCTCAGCTGGTCTGTCCTTGGTCCCCCGCTGATTGGCCGGCTCAGAGCCACCTCCTTGACGGAGTTTGGCCACTGTGGTTCATTCTCCAAAAATATATAGTCTATGGTGCGCACATGTCTATGCACAGCTACGGGAATAGGAAGTGGGCGGGGGAGGGGAAACCTGGCTAAGGGGGATACTGGCTGACCAGGAAAGCCTCTGAGTCACGTGGGGGTGTCCCCAAGTTGAGGGGCATGTGGTTATTGGCAGTGTATAGGCCCCTCAAACCCGGGCTCAGACTCCTGTTCCCTGCCCCACAACACACCACGGAGTCTTCTGAACCTCAAGTGGCTTTTGGTGGCTTCGGAATTTGGGGGGCCACAAGTCGGGGACAGGTGGAGGAAGGGGGTCACTGGGAGAGCTGGTGTCCAAACTTGGCTGTAATTTACATAAAAGTCCTGGAGCGGTTGGAAGCGGGAACCGCTCAACCTGGGGAGGATAGGGGGACATTGAGGAGAAGCAAGGGGAGCGGGGCGCAGAACACAGTGCCCCACTTTGTCCTGGCAAGAAAACCCCAGTGTTTTCAAAACAACAGTTCCTGACAGTCACCATCAGTCTGGGGACATTTGCTCCTCACATGGACCTTCTCTCACCAGCCCAGAGCAGATGGCCTGCAGGACACTGGGTTGAAAGTGAAAATACGGCAGCAGTCCGGGGATTTCTACGTGATTGATGGGTTTCCTAATCGAAGCCAAAATAGATAAAGCCCAAAAGACCCAGGTAACGGACAAAAAACACCGAAGGATTAAAGACTGTCGATCTCTACCAGGCCCTGGGCTGGG
Source organism: Rattus norvegicus (assembly GCF_021556685.1). Lineage (NCBI taxonomy): Eukaryota > Metazoa > Chordata > Mammalia > Rodentia > Muridae > Rattus > Rattus norvegicus. Next base: position 13,519,830 of record NC_141540.1, on the reverse strand, counting down.
TGATGAAAGAAAGAAAAAAAGGAAGAAAAAGTACTCCTGGGTGCTCTGTAGCCGCTGCTATTGGACAGCTGGGCTGTCACCTCCACGGCGCCGCCATTGTGCAGTTGTGTTCACCTTTTAAAATCAGTCCAGTCCCAAAGAAAGTGCTGAGAATGTTGAAGGGGAAATTGACTTTTGGGGGGTTTTTTGCTTGTTTGTTTGGGTATTTGGTTTTGTGTCGTTTGTTTTGTGAGATTATAACCGGCACTCTGGGTTTTGTTAACCCACTGGGCATGATATTAGAAGACAGGACTCTCAGGGTCCATGAGAGCTGGTGGGGACAGAGGTGGGGGACCACAAGGCTATGATGTGTCCCCATTTCCTCTGCTTCAGTCCTGGGCCATGCTTAACTGGGCATTCCAAGTTCAACTGTAGGGACACAGAGCTGGGTGTGTGCGGCACGTCCTTCTCTGGATTAGGGCTTCTCGGCTGGGGGAACAGCTTCACAGGATGGGATAGAAGCCCCGCCCATCACATCCTGCACCCCAGACCACAAGCCCCAAACCAGTTCACTAAAGTGAACTCCTATTCATCCTTCAAAACTTTCCCTGGGAAGGAAGTCACCTGTGTGGAACCTCCTAACTTTCTCTCACCCTAGTTTCCCCACCCTAATCCCACCCTCTCTGCCACCCAAGCCACAGGTGATGGGGGAGGGTTTGAACCCTCAGTTGGCCTTTTGGAGTGTCACTCCCGCCCCCAGGATTTGGAGAGTAAGCTTGGGATGGGAGGAGGGTTGAATGACGCCAGGGCTGGGCGGAGCACAGGGCCGCCTGGCGGCTCACCTGGGGCCACACCCACAGCGCAGAGGGGCTGTGGGCGTGGTCAGTACGGGTGTCCTGGGTCTTTGGGTCTCTTCAGCTGCACCTTCAGCCTCTTCATACCAATCTGAAAGCCGTTCATGGCCTGGATGGCCGCCTGCGCGCTGGCTGGGTGGTCAAAGCTCACGAATCCTGAGAGAACAAAGTGACAGGAGCTGGTGAGGGACGTGGTCCAGGCTTCCTGTAGATAACGCTGGTCTTGTACGGCTCTAAGGGTGGGGGCCTCACTCCCACTCCATCCAATCTGCTCAACTTTCCTTGTGGTGCGGGGGCCACAGCCTCCCTTTCTTCCTACAACACTGATGTGTCAGTGAAGAGTATTCCAGAACCTTCTACATACAGGGCAAGCTCTCTACCCTGACCACGCCCCAGCCCCTCACTGAGAAACTTTAGACCGGGTTCTACCCCTGGTCACGCCCCCAGATCCTAACTGGGGGATTCTAGGTGGGACTCCACCCCCTGACCACATCTCAGACCCTCAATGGGAGTCTCTAGGTATGTCCACTCACCGAAACACTTGCTCTGGTTGGTAGCCCGATCCATAAACACCTTGGAGGAGATGATATTGCCGAAGGGGAGGAACATCTGGGTCAGCTCCGTGTCTCCAAACTCCTGGGGGAGGTGGTAGATAAACAGGTTACAGCCTTCGGGACCTGTAGGTGGGGGAGAGAAAGACATAAAGCCCCCAAGGAGAGGAGGCGGACCCCCCCTGGGTTGGGGTCCAGTCCTTATCTCTGGCTGTGGATAGAGTGAGGAGCTTCTCAAGATACAAGGAGGGAATGGCTAGGAGCAAGGTTGGGCCATGCGAGCCTTGACCCAAGTCCACCCAGCCATCAGCTCACCACAGACCAAACCCAAATAGCATCTTCACCCCTGCTGGAACTCCACAAGCCAGAGCCTCCCTGACAACTCTAAGCCCCCAGGTGATTCCCAAAGCCCCACATTGCCTGCTGCCAGCTTCCTCCTGTGGGTAATGCACTGGAGTCAGGAGAACAGGGTGAAGTGATGGGGGCAAGGTGGGTGTGGCTCAGCAGTGACTCTGTGGGCCTTGTGTTGGTCTAAGAAACACATGACATTTAAAAAGATGCTGGGCCGGGTTGGAGGCTCACAGCCATCACTGCAGCACTTGGGAGGGCAAGTCGGGAGACTTGCTGTGATTATGAGCCCAGTGTAAGCTGCACAGTGAGATCTTGTCTTTAAAAAAAAGCCCAGAGAGAGACGAAGGGACGAATGCACTCAGCGGTTAACTGCTCCAAAGGTCCTGAGTTCAAATCCCAGCAACCACATGGTGGCTCACAACCATCTGTAATGGGATCCGATGCCCTCTTCTGGTGTCTGAAGACAGTGACAGTATACTCATAACAAAAATAAATAAATAGATAGATAAAGTATGAAAACAAACAAACAAAAAAGAATTCACTCCCATGAGGGAGCCAGGCCTGTCTATGTAATTAATTTGAGGGGGCGTGTATACCACTGTGTATGTGTGGAGGTCAGAGGACAATGAGCAGGGGTCCTTCACCATGGGGTTCTGGGGATCAAACTCAGGTTATCTTGCTTGGTGGTAGGTATCTTTACCCATCCTCCTGTCCTGGACTTGAAGGAGGGCCAACCTTCCCCAAGTGCCCACTGATGTCACCTGTGGTTAGGTTTCGGTCCTGGCTGTCAATATTTAGACAAGCATATCCTTCTGGTGGCCTCAGGTACAGTGTCCAGGGGACACAGTGCAGCCCAGTGTGAGACAATCCAGGGGCACTGGCTACCCTCAAAGTCAAGGACTCAGCTGTGAACCCAGCCCCTGCCCCCTGGAGTGTGAATCCCAGGTGAGGGCAGACTCTCCATAAGGGTGGCCTAAGGCTCCCCCTCCCATCTCTCCCCAGGCCCTCCAGGTCCATAGGTAGGTAAAAGTAGGGCTTCCTGCAGAGAAGGCCCGCCCACAGAACAGGAACTTCTCAATGACTCTATGTCACACAGGTGGGCCCAGGACATCTGAGCTCCAGATGGGGAAACTGAGGCAGGTTGTTAAGTACTCTCTGATCACTGTGCCCAGTCACAAGAGGATTTGAGTGGCCCTGGGTTGCAGGGCTCTGGACTCCTGCTTCCTCCCGCATGTCCTCCACAGGCTTGGCTTCACTGGGAAGGCCTCAGTTTACCCAAGATACCTCCTCAGACTCCAGATTCCTGCTTTCTCCCGCATAACCTCCACAGGCTTGGCTTCACTGTGAAGGCCTGTTTACCCAAGATGCCTTCTCGCACAAACGCGCACCAAAAAGGGGGTTTCCTCGCTTGTCCATAGGAGTTGGGAACCTCAAGGGCCGCAGTTCCATGGAGGGGCGAGGTCAGCAGTGCAGGTGAGGGTGGGGCTGGCAGGGGTCGCCTCACCTTCACGCTGCTGCTGCAGGAGGTGCGGAGGCTGCGGAACGCTGTGTGCCACGGGCGCGATGGCCGCGGTGGGATACATGGCTGTAGAGAGCAGAGGCCATGCTGAGCCACAGGACCAGAGCAGAGAGGGCTAGGCCAGGGCTGGGGCTGAAGACCTGGCCAACGGGGTGGGGCCGGGCTGTGGCTTTGCTGAGTGGCAGGACCAGGTCAGAGGATGAGGTCACGACCAAGGGGCGGGGCTTGGGCTGTGGCTGAGGGGCGGGGCTGTGGCTGAGGGGCGATGCCTAGAGGGTGGGGCCCAGCTGGGACTTGCGCTGGGTGGCAGGACCAGGACCGATAGTGAGGATAGTGAGGCTGGGACTAAGGGCCGGGAATGGCCGAGGGTGGGGGTGGGGGCTGTGGTAACGAGGGGCGGGGTAAGGGCTGAAGGATGGAGACAAGGGGCAGAACTTGGGCCTAGGGCCAGGTTTGGGTGGATCGAGGGGCACTGATGGTGCTGAGAGTGGGGTGGGGCCAGGGCCAGAGAGGTAAGACCAGGGCTGAGGGGCAAGACAGGAATGTAGGAGGGGCTGAGTGGGTCCAGACTTGGGGGCTAAGGGGTAGGCCCTGACCCTTGCTCCATGTCTCTGCCTCCCTCCATGCCTTTGCCCTTCATTCTGGCTCCCCATAAGCTGTGGCTCTGGCCCTGCTCCTTGTGCCCTGAGCCTATTCCTCAGGCCCTAACGCTGACCCTTATGCCCTAACCCTGCTCCTCAGCTCAGGCCCCACCCTTTTCTATCCCCACCACCACTCTGCCTTTACCTTGCCCCCAGACCCTGGTCTTGACCGGTTCCAACCTTGTCCCCTGTCCCTTGCCCTGCCCAGTCCCTGGCCCACCCCTCAGCGCTGCCCCTGCCCCACCATTCAGCCCTGCCTCTCTGGCCCTGGTCACACCCTTGAGCCCAAGAACCACCCTCCACCCCTCGGCGCTGGCCTCACCCAACCCTCAACTGGAGGGAGCAGGCACAGTGGAGGGCAGAACCACTTTTGGTCAAGAGGTGGGGCCAAAGTGGAGGACAGGTTCTGAGTGTAGTTGAGGCACCGCTGAGGGAAGGGTTATGAACTGAGGGCTGGGATTGGGGCGTGGCCACAGCAGGGAGGGCAGAGTGGAAAGGGCGTAGGGGTGGAGCTCCACAAGGGACTGAGGAATGAACTTAGTTAAGCAGGGCTCATGGGCAAGGCATTGGGTGGGCACAAGTCTCAAGAGGTGGGGTTAGATTCACAGTTGGGTGGGACAGAGCTACGGAAGGTACACAGCCAGAGGCAGCCCTGGCTTCGGAGGAGGTGGGCAGGCCCCTGAGGGACCTGGCAACGACACGTGGGGAGTCCCAGGTTTAAGGGACCTTGTACATTCCTTGGGAGGTCTCGTGGAGGGTGGGACATGTGGCCAGGACAGGGCTGCCTCTACCTGTGTACTGCTGGACTCCAGAGAAGGCAGGATGGAGGGTCTCTGCCACAGTGGGGCTCTGAGCTGCAGGACAGAGGATGAACTGAGTACTGACATCCACAACCACCCAGCTTCCCTTGTATGGTGACCCCCAGGCCAGCCAAGCCGAAGAAACTGCATCTCTGATGTGGCTCAGCCCGTCCAGGTACACACACCCCCACAGTAAACACCGGTAGCCAAGTGAACCTGTGTGACCATCATCTGACCCTGCTCCCCCACAGCACTCAGGAAAACCCTTCACTGAGAGTCATCTGTACCCCATCCCCTGCCCAGACTCCCTCATCCAGCTTGTGGGGACCCCTGGGTGTTCTGTGGTTCCCCCAGTTCCTGGTTTGGTCCGTTAGGACTCAAGGCCATCCTGCCTCACTTCGACAAAGCCAAGAATAAAGATTTGAGCCAGGCAGGTGCTCTGGCTGTTAGCTTAGCATTTGGGAAGTGGAAGCTGGAGGACTGCCCTTGGTGTGAGGCCAGCCTGGTCTCCAGAGAGAGTCTAAGGGCAGCCTGCGCACACAGGGGATTGAAGGCAAGTCTGAACTACACAATATGACCTCCATCTGTAACAGCAAACAAGACGTGTGAATCCCAGGCTCCTATCCAGCCTTTGATGTCACCTGTCCCATTGTCCAGCTTTAGAAACCAGCTAGAACTGGAATTTGAACCCAAAAACCAACCGATTCGCCAAGTGTGTGGTTGTGAGGTAACTTCCCTCCTCAGCCTCTTCCTGTGCCCACACCTTTCTAGCCACTCCTTGCCCTGCCCCGCACAGGTATAAGGCTGGGGGACCTAGGTGTGTCCCTCAGTTACCAGATCCATTCCAAACACTGTCCTAGGCTCTGGAGCACTTTCTCAAATTACCTGGGTAGGGCACAAGGCCATTGGCATACACGGTCTCCAGGGCAGGGTGGCTCCCGGGAAAGGGCAGAACACCTGGGAAGCCACTGGGAATGGATGTCATCAGGCCAGGGACGGCGGCAGTGCCCAGCAGTGGGGGTGAGTGTAGCCCTGTGGGGCGAGAGAGGGTCAGACACAGGGCCTAGAGGGTTCCCACTTGTCCTGAGACCTCCCAGAAGCTGCTCTCACCAGAGGCAGGCGCGATGGGTGTAGCAGGCAGACCATTAAGGCTGACAGTGCCAATCTGCTGAATGTGGCAGGGAGGGAAGGCCACACCGGGGCTCAGGTAGCTGCCAGAGGTGGACAACACTGTTGTCTGTTGCTGCATGAGCTGCGGACAGAGATGCTGTGAGTGGGACCAGTGCCGCGGATCAGGAACTGGGGTCAGGGAGGACCTCGAGAGACACCAGTTCAGTCAAGAAACCGGGCTCTGGGTTGGGGATTTAGCTCAGCGGTAGAGCGCTTGCCTAGCAAGCGCAAGGCCCTGGGTTCGATCCCCAGCTCCAGAAAAAAAAAAAAAAAAAAGAAACCGGGCTCAGCTCCAGATCAGCAGCATCTGGTTTGGGATCAGGGTCCGGTAGGCATTAGCATTTAGCTTCTGAAAAAAGGCTCAGTCTAGACTTAGGGCTCCATTAGAAACTGAGGCTCATACTTAGGTTAAAGTTCATTCTGGGATGAGGGGTCACTCAGGCAGTAGGGCTCAGCCTGAGATCCCAGGTTAGTGAAGGATATGGGGTCTGGTGTGGCACAAGGTGACAGCCCAGCTTTGACTCAGAGCCAGGGTTAGAAACAGGGTTCAATATTTACATCCAGATTGGGGTCTGGACTAGGAAAGGAACATGGTGGCATTGGGATGTCAGGAGCTGGGATGATGTCAGCCTTGAGGGTGGAGCCAGAGTTGGGCTGAATGCAGATTTAGGAATGGTGGGATCTAGGCTCCAGCCAGTTGGGACACGAGCACTCTGCCCACCATCAGAGTGTGTCTGGGTCAGGCAGGGAGGGTGGCTGTGGTTAGAGCTGTCCATCAAGATCTGGGCTTTCGGGCTGTGCCCATGGGCTGGGGCCACTCACAGCCTGGGCGTAGGCACTGTAGGGGCTGAAGGGCAGGGTGAGGGATGGCGTCAGGATGCCCAGCTGGCCAACCATCTGCTGCATACGCCGTAGTGTCCGCTCTTTGTCCGTGTCGGCGAATTTGACCACCAGGCTGGAGGAAGCTCCCTGTAAGGAGAGCGTGTGGCATTGGGACAGGGGAGCCCGGACTCTAGTGCTCCTCATGGATGGGACTCCACAGCCAGAAGAGCCAGGACCACATGAGAAGTGATAGGGCTTTTCACCCTGGGCCTGGCCATGTGGTGACATGGCCGTTGTGTCTGGGAGGAAGCCACAGCCATACTGATAAGTGATAAGAGGAGTATAGAGGTTCAACTGTCATGTCTGGGACAAAGATTGGGGGTGGGGAAGTCCTAGCTGAAGCCATACCCTCAAGGCCGGGGGGGAATCCAAAGCCCAGAGAAGGATGGTGGTGGTGGGGCACCATGCAACCCACATCTGGGACCAGTGGGTTCCCTGTAAGGATGGTGTGTGGCCAGCGAATGGGGAGGACATGACATTTGACAGTGGACCAATCGCCCATGCTGCTCAGGGGACTCAGTCAGGAGCTGGGGCTCAGAGTAAGCAGCATGTAACTCGGGCTCAGTGAAGAGTTAAGGCCTGGGAGGCAGAGGTTAGCAGGATCAGGGCTCAGCCAGGTGCTTCCTGGGGACTGTGCTCACATACCCCCGGCCTAGTTTGCAGAAACCCCTTGCAATCTCTCCCTTCCAGATGCCCCCCTTGGGCAGACAGCCTGTTCCTCCATTCCAGTCATGAGAAAGCTGGCCCTGGGGGTAACCTGACCCAGCTCTACTATGTTAGGGAGACAACTACTGCTCTCAGCTAGGGACTCAGTTTATGTGCAGTAATGTGGACTTCCCGGGGTAAGATGACAGCCGTACGCACATGATGTTCTACCTAGGACCTTGGACACCTGTTCTCTACCTCCCTTGGCTAAACGGGTCCCCAGGACCCCTCATTATCTCCATACAGTCTACAGATGAGCTCACCCTCAGGTGAGAGCCTGAGCTCAGGCCCCTCTAGGTACAGCTCCAGGACAGCGTCCAGTCACACATGGCTCTGATCACAGTCTGGGCCGCACATCCGGCCTCCTGTCTGAAGCAGTCCATGATGGGAAGATGACAAAACCACCCATATCTCCCACACACCCTCAACTTGCCCCCAGCCCCACTGTAGCTGAGCACAGGTCTCACTCACCGGCATTGTCTGGCTGCCATGTAAGGCGTGGATGGCAGCCTGGGCCTCTGTGTGGGAAGAGAACTTCACGAAGGCACAGCCTGGGAGGAAAGGGAGGAGGAGGTGAGGGACTGAAGGATACAGTGGATATAGTGGGAGCCAGGGGGAGAAGAAGCCCTCGATTGTTGAGTTCACATAGATATAGGCAGGACCAAGATGGCCTGAACTGACAGGACACACCTACATCTTCTAAGGCCAGAGACTTAGATGTCAGTCATGAATTCAGCTAAATAGAAAGTCAGTAATCCATCCACCCATCCACCCACCTGTCCATCCATCCATCTATCCACCCATCTACCTGTCCATCCATCTACCCATCCATCTACCCATCCATCTACCTGTCCATCCATCCATCCACCCATCCATCCACCTGTCCATCCATCCATCCACCCACCCATCCATCCACCTGTCCATCCATCCACCCACCCACCCACCTGTCCATCCATCCATCCATCCATCCATCCATCCATCCACCCATCTACCTGTCCATCCATCCACCCATCCATCTACCTGTCCATCCATCCATCCACCCATCCATCCACCTGTCCATCCATCCACCCACCCATCCACCTGTCCATCCATCCCTCCATCCATCCACCCATTCACTCATCCACCCACCCATCCATCCACCTATCCATCCATTATCCATTCATCCACCCATCCATCCACCCAGCCACCCATCCATCCATCCACCCATCCATCCACCCATCCACGCATTCATCTACCCATCCACCACCCATCCACCCATCCACCCATCCACGCATTCATCCACCCATCCACCCACCCATCCACCCATCCACCCATCCACGCATTCATCCACCCATCCACCCACCCATCCACCCATCCACCCACCCATCCATCCATCCACCCACCCATCCACCCATCCACGCATTCATCCACCCATCCACCCACCCATCCATCCACCCACCCATCCACCCACCCACCCATCCAGACAACAGGAAGTCAGCTTAGCATCCAGGAACTGTTGAGACCCCAGTAACTACACACACTTCCAGAGGAGCCTGGGCTCCAAGAAGGTTCCATCAGAACAAGTAAGAAAAGGTTTAAATGGCCACTAGCCCTGACTTACAGAGCACAGATGGTGAACAGGGACCTGTGGAATCATGGAAGCTGGCCAAATGGGCAAACATACGCATTTATGTGGTGTTCACCAAGGCACCTCTAGCCAGGGTCATCCAACGTGGAGCCATATTTTATGCCTTCCAGTCATATAGATGGACAGAGACACATAAAGACTCAGAACTTGAGACACAGGGAAAAAGCTGAGAGGCTCGAGGACAGAAAGAACTCAGGCCATATTCCGGAGGGCCAATCTGCAGGGACACTCAGGAGCAGGGACACTCAGGAGGAGCCAGGGCTGACTCTGTCTCCCATAGACCTGATCTCTCCTCTTCCTCAGCAACCAGGCCTTCTCCTTCTTTCCCTTTCTTCCCTCCCCACACCCAAATCCCACCCACTAAAGGAATAGTGCACCAACACCTCTCCTCCAACCACAAACACCCACCCCACCTGCTCCACCCCTTCCCATTGGCCATGCCCACCTCCAGTCCCATCCCATTCCACAATTCGTGCAAGTTACTGCTCTGCACCTGTGCCACGCTCAACCCCGCCCTCGCTGCCACGCCCTAAGCCCCGCCCCAGGCCCTGCCCCAATCGCCTGCCAGTCACCTTTGCTGCTGCCATCGGGTCCTCGCAGCACTGTGCACTCGTCTATAACGCCAAAGGGCTGGAAGAGCCTGAGCACGTCTTCCTCCGACTGCTGCTTGTTGAGCATGCCCACGAACAGCTTCCGGTCCCCTGTGGGCGGAGCCCCGGCCCACGGCCCCGCTGAGCCCGCGCTGGTCCTGCAGACCCTCAGCCCTGGCCCGCGCTGCCCCAGGACCTTTGCTCAGGCTGCCCCGCTGCCCCTTCGCCCAGGAATGAGAGCCAGGTTGCTAGGGAAACCATACTCAGATGGCTGTCACTCACTGGGGTGAGAGGGAAGGAGGAATGGCAGCAGAGATGCTTGGGGGCGTCAGGGAAGAAGAGACAGGAGGTCGGGGACAGTCAGAAGCAGGAGACAGCGCAAGAAGGATGGGGGTCGGGGGAAACCCTGTCCCGATAGACATAAAGATGGAAAGTGACAGGACTGGAAAGGCTGATTTTACAGAGCTCCTACACATACATATAGGGTCCCAACAGCCTTGCCCACACCTCTCCCCGCACCCCAAGTCTGCAGCCTTCAGGCACCCGTGAGGGAACTGGAAAGGTGTGGGGTATCTGAAGTCTGGGGGAGCAGTCGGAGCCGGCCGGAGCCCCAACCCTGAGGCTGCAGAGGCTCACAGCCACGGGGAGGTTACTACTACCTCCACGGTTCTCACTGTCTGCCGGTTTCACCTGGATCGGCCGCGCCATCTGTGGAAAGGGGGACATGGTCAGGGTGGCAGAGAATATAGTGGGGCGCGGGCACCTGTTGTCCACCTTTGTCTCTGCACACACTCAAGTCCAGTGCAAGGGAGAACTGACCCGCAAACTCTTAGCTAGTTTTCAAAACCCAATCATAATTATTCCAACAGGACAAACTGTCTTTGAAAATGGCCTGATGTCACCTTGTGACTTGCTAGCCCACAGGATCACCAACAAATGAAATGGTAGGGGGTGGTAGGCCTCCCTTCCCCATGCCCCAAGGATGGGCTAACGGGGAGCAGGGGGTGGGGCAACTCATAAAAGACTGAGAGGCTTTAATTTTCCACTGGCCCTGGATGGGAGAATCCTGGGTGAATTCCTCTGTCTGCCTCCAGACAGGGGCCTTAATGTCACCACGTGGAAGAAAAATCTATCATGCTATGGGTAAAGAAGGAAGGGATCAAGAGCGTCCAAGAGTGGGATCTCCACCAGCGTCAGATCAGGCTAGCCCTCCACACGCAGTCCTGTGACATTCTGGTCTCCTGTGTTCTGTCCCTGAGCCAGAGAACTTGTCTCTGGTGCGGTGCCCCCCTGACAATGACAGTCCGACGACTGAGCCAGACGCCCCAACCTCATCCCCTCACACCTCGGCCTCTTCCCGCTCCTGAGAGTCCCTCAATGTCCTCACTCAGCTATGAACACCCCTCCAAGTTCATTCCCCATGCCCTCCACCCCCAAACCCCACCCCTACCCCTCGCCCTTCTCCACACCTCTCTCCACAGCCGTCCCCTCACCCTCACCCCTCTCCACACCCCTCCCCTCTCCTTCTGCTTCCTTTGGGCCCCTCCCCTTCCGGAATCCTCCTCCTCCCTCCCCAACTAGGAGAGCCCCTCCCCTCCTCTGAGACCCTCCCAGGGACTAGCACTACCTGCCCCCCTCCACAGCCGGCCAAATCCCCCCAAACCCGCCCACCCACACCCCATCCCCTCTGCACCTGGGTACCACACCACATCCCGGGATTGGGGGAGGCGATCTGAACCGAATAGTTCCGCTTCTGGGGTCAGGGCGCCTAGGAGGGGTGTGGGGCGAAGAGGCAGGGGAGGGGTCCCCCAGATCTAGCCTCTCATTCCCCCCGCGGCCCCACCCACACGCCCCCGCCAGCCATCCCCCCTCCTAGCTATCCTCTCTAGCACCTTGGGTAGATGAAGATGGGGTTGCCATGGCAACGCTGATTCACCCCGCGGAAGCTGGCAGTTGTTGCTACCATGGAAACCGCCTCTGTGGGGGCCCCCTCCGAGTTCAGATCTCGCCTCGCACAAAAGAGATTTAAATATAATCTTTCAGAGACGAAGAAGGGAGGGGGAGGGATGGAGGGAGGAAGGACACCGGCCCTGTCGCCATCACCCCATCACTGACCTCAGTCTCCCGCGCTCCCGGGATCCCCCCTCCACCCCACAGTGACAGAAAAGGGGCCACGGAGCGCCTTCCCCGCCCACACCACGTGCCTCCGCCACGCATCCGAGCTGGGTCTCTCCACCCTCCTGCCCCCCAATCTGTCCCGCCCAGGTGCCCACCCATCCCCCATGCTCCTTCTGCAACTCCCATCTCCGCCCCCTTCCCCCACCCCCTTTCTCCTCACATTCAGCGGACACCGACACTTCACATTTCCGGTTGTGTAAGATCTGAGGGGACCCTAGGGAGGATCCTTACTAGTGTTGCAAAGTGGGGTAACAAAAAAAAAAGAAGTTGCCTATGACCATGGTGGAGAAAATTCTTTGGCGGGTTTTGAAGCAGCAGTAGGAGTTCCGTGGGGTGTCTGGGATCCATTTCATCTCTGAGCTAGGATGGGAATATCTGAGCTCTGTGTGTGTTACAGATGGGGAAACTGAGGCCCTTGGACAATCTCACCCTGTCTAGCCAGGGCTGTGCAGATTTCTCCTGCAGTTGCTAAGTTTTACCTTTGGAAGATTCCAGAACCAGGGAAGACACCAGTTGACCTCTCCCACGTGGACACGGTGAACCCCTTACCCATCCTGCACCTGCCATGGCTTCTTAGCACTCCAGCTGCTCTTACAGTCTCTCGCTGCAGCATCCAAAGCCTCCAGCAAGAGCCAGCTCCCAGGACCCCTCCTCCTACAGCCCTCTCTACCCTTTTCAAAGCTGATGCCTTTAGGAGTGTTTCCAAGGAAGGATGGCTCCTCCCACCTCTAATCTTCTGACCCTTTGCCAATAGACACCAGAGGACAAGATCTAACCAGAAATAACATGGCACCCTCAGCTTCAGACCTGGTGGATGAGCCCTTCCATTGAGCTGTGGAATACTACATAGCTGTGAAAAAGCATGGGAAGACTCTTTTAGTGGGGGGAGAGAAGTAAGAGAGGTTCCAGGAGCCACCTGCGTGGTGGCTGACTCCTTCACAAGTGTGTGGTGTATTGTGTGGACACTACAAGGTGTCTGGTCCACCTCGGTGTCCTCCACCGCTCTCTGCCTGGTTCTTTGAGGCCAAATCTCTCCCTGATCCTACTGATTTTTATGGAGGTCATGGTCCCCACATGTGAGACCCTTGCTTTCAGAGAGTAGATGCTTAGGTCTGGGGACCTCGGGCAGGTCACCTGCCCTCTCTGAGCCCTAGTCTTCCTGTCTGTTGGGCAGAGGAGGCACGGCTGGGGAAACTGAGGCCTGGAGCTGTGGCTCGACACCAACCACAGATCTCAACAAAGAAAGACCTGGAACGTCAAGGTTTCAGTGTCACCCTCAGCGGGCACCAGAGTCTAGAACATTCAGGATCTTCCTGGGCCATGTCAATTTCTCAGAATTAAATGATATCAGTGCCTCGCTTCCAAGTCCCAGCAGAGGACACTTCTCACCTGGCCCACGGAAGGGGCAGGGGCAGTGGGGGTAGGTCCTAACTGAGTGCTGCTAGGCCACGCCCACGCCCTGTTCCAGCCCACCCATGTTTCTTCCCCCCCCCCCCCCGCCCCAGATGGGGACCGAACCCAGGGCCTTGCGCTTCCTAGGCAAGCGCTCTACCACTGAGCTAAATCCCCAGTCCCCCCACCCATGTTTCTAATAAAGTTTTATCAGCATAAGGCTGTGCCTACCCATCTCCATGTTGCCCCTGGCTGGTTCAGTTCTCGTGTGGCCTTAGTACTCGTTGTATGAACAATGGAGCCATAAGCGCAGAATCCTCCGTGTATGGGGAGGAGCGACGGGACAAACCTGGCCTATGGCGGAGCATGGAACGTTCTAGAATGGTGCAGAGCAGCCACGTGCGGGTCCCTGAGCGCAAGATGGAGCCCGAGTTTCAGTTCATCCTAAGGCCCATAAATGTGGGTTTGACATTGACACCTGATCTTATTCTGGGAAAACTTGTGGCAAAATCAGGACTGTGACTGTCCTATGTCAGCGATGATTCCCATCAGTCTCTGGTTGCTGACAACCCGCCCTGCATGGAAGTGGAGGCAGGGGGATTGTGTGTTCAAATCAGCTTGGGTTACATGTAATAATCATCCTGCCAAAAATTATGAAAATGCAAGAAAACAGGCCACATTGGCAGGAGGGAGGGGGCGTGTGTCCTCCAGGCTGCTCGGTATTGACTGCGTACTAAAAACCTAGTATTAACATGGACATCAATGTTTCTGTCAAAAATTCCCAGCAACAGACAGGGATGGCCTCACATTTTTAAAAGTCAACGTTTTTCCAGAACATTCTCCACTTCTTCCTGTTCTAAGCAGAGTCTGTCCCTGGGCACTGGAAGCACATGGCTGGGTCATTCTCAGTGGGTTCTGGGCCCGAGTCCCTGGCTTCCACCTACTCCGTGCCAGGAGTCGCCCAGTGTGACAGCCACACTTGCCCCACAATGTCACTCACCATCCCCAGAGAGCACAGGGACCCGTGGACGGGACCCACTCTCAAGCTGTCAATCAATGAACCTCTTAGGTTCCTTTCTCAATGGGGCCACTCCCACCTGGTCTTCATACTCTGCGCCCCACATCTGCCCGCCACATGCCTAGTGCTTACACTGGCAACATGCCCAAGGCCACATGGTCTTCCTCCCTGACCTCACACACTGCTCACAGCTGACAGGAACTTACTGATACCTCCCTCACCAGAAAATCCCTCCACATCCATCCCTTCCTGAACACCACCAACCTATGTTTGGGGAAAGGGTCCTTGGTGCCCTGTTTGGGGGAGAGGAGAAGCCAGGCAGGGAGGGGTAAGGACAAAGATGAGGGCAGGGGTGGGGGCAGGGGTGAGGGTAGGGGTGGGGGTAGGGGTGGGGGCAGGGGTGAGGGTAGGGGTGAGGGCAGGGCTGAGGGTAGAGTGGGGGCAGGGGTGAGGGCAGGGGTGAGGGCAGGGGTGAGGGTAGGGTTGAGGGTAGAGTGGGGGCAGGGGTGGGGGCAGGGCTGAGGGTAGAGTGGGGGCAGAGATGAGGGCAGGGGTGGGGGCAGGGGTGAGGGTAGGGTTGGGGACAAGCATGAGGACAGAGATAACGGCAGGGCTAGGGACAGGGATGATGGCAGGGGTGGGGGCAGGGATAGGGGTGGTGTGGTGGCAAGGGAGGTGACAAGAGCAGGCACCATATCTCCACAGGAGCCTGGGGAACCACAGAACAAGGTGAGCATTGGAACAGGAATGATGCTCCTCAGAGCCACACCAATGCCAGCCCAGGTCCTTGAACCCCAGAACTATGAGACAGTTTTTCTTTATAATGCCTTGGGTGTGTTATTAGAGTCCTACCAAACACCAACTGTTTCTGGTGACATCTTCCCTGGCACCAGCCATGCACAGCTGCCTTCTCCCTCTTCTCCACCCTCACCTGTCAAGTTCTTTCAGGTATCAGAGACCAGAGTAGTCAAGTGACTATTTCAGGGTCACACAGTAAGAAGTGGATGGAGCAGAACAAAGCTGTTTTCTCTCTTCGGGGTGGTAAAAAAGGTCCACGTCCTTTGTGGCCAGAAAGCCCTGCCCAGCCTTTCTCCTCCTGTCCCTGTCCCCTAGGCTCCCTGCTCCTGTCCCTTCCCCAAACCCCCTCTCTGTCATCCCTTCTGCTCCAACCACAGGGGTCTCCTCGACATTCCCCCAATGCTGGGCTGCCCTACCCCAGGGCCTTTGCATAGCTGCCTGCCAGTGAGGCACATTTCAGACCAGGTCAACTTGTAGTGTGTACAGCCAGCCCTTCTGTGATGCACAGAGCCCAGCATACAGTAGGCATACAAAAGATGCTCATGTTCATGGCCTTTTTATTCTACCCCCTTCTGTGTCCACTGAGCCCAAGTCTCCTACAGCTGAGAGTGTACCCTCTGCTCCACCGACCACTCACCCCTGGCAGGGTCTTCTGCTCGTGCAAGGCCGTCTGAGCTTTGATGGCAGAGTCCCTGGCGCAGTACGTGAGGAAGGCACAGCCTGGTGGGAGAATAACAGCTGGTGAGGAGATGGTCCCAACACCATGGACACAAGGACCCAAAGGTAGTGGGCAGCCCAGGGGCAGGGGTAGATGTCCATGGACACCATGGAGTATTACTCAGCCACAAACAGGACTGAGGCTCTGACACACACACCCCCCAGCATGAGGGGGCCTTGAGGCCACTTGAGCTAAGTGCAAAAAGCCACACAGTATGGACTCCAGGAGAAGTCCCAGAAAGCAGACACAGGAAGTGGATTTGTGGGTGCTGAGGACTGGAAGAGAGGATGGGGTACCCGAGTGTAGGGGGTCAGTGCTGGGGAGATGGTGGTGCACTCTTGCCATTTAAGCACTGGGGAAGTGTAGGCAGGAAGATCCCTTAGGCTCGGGGGTGAGAGATGTGGGTGGAGACTGAAAGGCAGCTCCTAAGCAAACCCTCTGGGCTGTGCACGCACGTGAATTACATGGGGAGGAGTCCCCTGTAACCTACCCAACCCGTTCAGGATATGGACCACACCCTCCAAGTTGAAAAGTCCAATTAGATGTGGTTGGGCCAGAACCGAAGACAGCAACCATGAAAATGTCACCAGTTAATGGATAAATGATTGACACATGGGGTGTGCTCTCCCACCCACAGCCATGAAAATGAAGCTGTATGTCCCGCCGCAGAACAAACAGATGGATGTCAGGGTCCTAAGCTCAGCCAAGGAGGCTGGACAGACAAGGAGTGTGGTGGGCACCGCGGAGTCCTTGAGGTCACTAGCATCAACAAATTCACACGTAGGAGGATGAATGGTGGTGGGCAGAGCGCAAAGGAGACCGATTTTCATCTTGGGAAGATGGGGACGCAGCCTAGAGCTCCACACTGGGCTGCGGCAGTAACAAAAGGAGCCGGCCTGGGGAGCCGGCTGCAGAAAAGAAGCCTGTAGCCCTGGCTGTCCTAGAACTCACTCTGTACCAGGTTCCCCTGAACTCAGAGATCCGCCTGCCTCTGCCTCCTGAGTGCTGGAATTAAAGATGTGCACCACCACACCCAGCTCTTTATGTATCTGAGATAGGTCCGCCCTTGCCTGACAATCACTCGACGCCATTGGTCCCAGCACCTGGAGGTACAGGCAGCAGAGTTCCAGGTCCTCCTCCCCTACATAGAGTTTATGATAGGCCTTGTCCGGAAAAATCCAAGAGGAGGAAGAAAAGGACAGAGGGAGGATGGAGGAGAGAGGGCAGGGCGGAAGATTGTCACAGAGAGCAAAGAGAGAATCGCCCTACCTCCTGCAGTTGCGAGCTCCCCCACCCTCAACCCCACTCCCACTGCAGGCCCTGGGCGAGGGAAACCCAGGCGCATTGGAAGATGCCGCTGTCCGCGGTGCTGAAGCGCGTCCGCCGCCCTGGTCTGGCCACCAGGGTCCCGACGGTCCCTGGCTGAACCTTAACACTGGGGCTGTCACCTCCCTTAGAAAACTTATCCCTCATGTCTGGGTGCCCGCTTTTAGACTCAGAGATAAACGACGTGTTAAGAGGTTCCTGGACACTCTTAAATCTGGGAACCTTGGAGAATGTGGAGAAAGTCCCACCATGCGGACAAAAAGACTGAGGTTCACAGTGGCCCCCGGTAACACTCAGATAAAGGCCAGCTCTCTTCCGCGTGCATGTGCGCTGGGGCTGCCTGGCTTGGCTGGAAGTCCCCACCCCCACCCCTGCCACTCTCTTCGTGCCTAGATTTCAAGGGTGGCTTTCAAGTGCCCCTCATGCAGATGACCCTGGGGCAGACACAGACACTAAGAACTGAGGGTGTCCTGGAGACAAGTGGAAGGAGACTGGAGTTACAAGCAAGCAGAAGCCACAAAAGTCAGGGCACTGGGAAGCCATGGAGGGTGTATGAGCCTCTGAAGCTATCCAGGGAGAAATCTGAACGACCCCAAATTACTCACCCAGGCTAGAGGTGCCCCTGTGCACTTGCTTCTGGGGTGTGGTTAGACCTCGGCAGATACCACCAACTGGTCAGGAGTCTTAACACACACACACACACACACACACACACACACACACACACACACGGTAAACATAGAGAGGCACAGCAGCCTCACCGAGGACACACAGCAAGTTGGGAACATCTGCCTTTCAACCCAAGCAGGGATGGGGAGGGAGGGGATGGGGGAAGCTGGGGGTGATGAGTGCCTGAAGGATTTCTGAGATTCAGAAAATTCTGGAATGTTGAAGAGGCCATGTTTAAATTACTTTTCTTGGCCTATGGAGGGACCATGGCATGCTAGCAGGGGTGAGCAGGGTCCCTGCTGGAACCCACCAGGCACCAGGTAGCAGGCAGTTGTAAGCACCTGAGGGTGCTGGGAATCAAACTCAGGTCTTTGGGGGGAGCAGTATTCACTCTAAGCCTCTGAACCACCTCTCCAGCCTCCCACGCACCTTATTTTGGAAATGGGCCCCTGACCACCTCTGTAGCCAAAGCCAACATTGACTGATGATCCTCAGCCAACCAACACCAAGACACCCAGCTGGACACTCACCCCACAGCAAGAACAGTTTCCTGTGAGTCTATCTGACCCTGCCCTGTCATCAAACACGACAAGACGGGTGGCCTCCCCTCACACCCCTGACCCCACCCTCACCTCCAATCCATCCTTCCTGAAGCAGCAACCAGAGATGGCCATGAGCACTAAGACAGCATGACTCTCTACCCACGGTCATGCCTGTGGCCTCCCTCGGCTCCTCCAACACACACCCCTTCCTGCCCCAGGACCTTAGCACAGGCTGTGGTCAATCTGCAACATCATTCTCCAGATAAATCAAAAACCAATGCCTTCCTCAGCCCTTCCAAATCCTCAGCATCTGATGAGCCCTACCTCAAGCTCTCCAAGCTTTACCCAGGAAAACGTGTGCTCATAACCACATCTCCACCAGGCAGTTTTGCTGGGGATATCACCGTCCACCCACCCTCAGTCCATCCACCACTTATCTACCCATCCATCTGTCCATCAATCCACCCATCTGTCCATCTACCCATCCATCCATCCATCCATCCATCCATCTACCCACCTGTCTACCCATCTGTCCATCCATCCATCCATCCATCCATCCATCCATCTACCCACCTGTCCACCCATCTGCCCATCCATCCATCCATCCATCCATCCACCCATCATTCCACCCATCCATCTGTCCATCTACCCATCCATCCACCCATCCATCCATCTACCCACCTGTCCACCCATCTGTCCATCCATCCATCCATCCATCCATCCATCCATCCACCCATCCATCCACCTACCCACCTGTCCACCCATCTGTCCATCCATCCATCCATCCATTCATCCATCCACCCACCTGTCCACCCATCTGTCCATCCATCCATCCATCCATCCATCCATCCACCTACCCACCTGTCCACCCATCTGTCCATCCATCCATCCATCCATCCATCCATCCATCCATCCATCCACCCATCCACCTACCCACCTGTCCACCCATCTGTCCGTCCATCCATCCATCCATCCATCCATCCATCCATCCATCTACCCACCTGTCCACCCATCTGCCCATCCATCCACCCATCATTCCACCCATCCATCTGTCCATCTACCCATCCATCCACCCATCCATCCATCTACCCACCTGTCCACCCACCTGTCCATCCACCCATCCATCCATCCATCCACCCACCCATCTACCCACCTGTCCACCCATCTGTCCATCCATCCATCCATCCATCCATCCATCTGTCCATCCACCCATCCATCCATCTACCCACCTGTCCACCCATCTGTCCATCCATCCATCCATCCATCCATCCATCCATCCACCCATCATTCCACCCATCCATCTGTCCATCCATCCATCCATCCATCCATCCACCCATCTGCCCACCCACCCATCCATCTGTCCATCCTCTCCCATTCACCTCCATTCACTTTCCCCAGCACTTTCCGTGCAGCCTGTGTCCTGCCTCTGTCACACAGCAGTCGACTCCCTGCTGAGCTTTCCCAGGCCTTGCACCTCTGGGCTTTTGCAGTTGCTGTTCTCCGCCCCTGCCTGAGAAGCCCAGGCATCAGAGTGTAACCCACTCTGTGAGCCCAGGCCTTGTGCCCATAAGTTCATTAAAATCCCCTCTACCCTCTACTGTGGCTTCCCCTGAGAAGATCTTGGAAGCAGCTAGGGAAACTGAGGCACAAAGCACGATGCTCCCCCACTTGAAGCCATCATGGTGGCTCAAGCAAGCATCTGGCTGTGGCCCAGGACAACTGCTCCTTCCACACCTGTGGGTGGGTCCATGTGTCCCCAAGGCTGCTTGTCACTTGTAGGCTCCAAGTCACTTCCTCCTGCACCCAACAGCTGCTGCTGCTCCCATGGTAACAGCAGGCCAGGCCCCCAGAGCGAGCGGCTCCAAGGCAAATGCTGCCATTAACATGAAAATGCATATGGTCTGTAGGGCCAGAGAGACCTCAAGGGTTCTCCCTTAGAAACGGGAGAGAGGACCCCAATGTGAGCCCTGACTGAGGGAGCCCCCACTCTCTGGATGGCTCCAGGGAGGGTTACAGAGGGTCAATGTGCCCCATCTCTTCTCCATTCCCTGTTCCTTCTCTGCATCCACCCTGGGACTCCACCTCTGCTGTTATGGGCTATCTTGAAGATGTATCCCAGAAACAAAGCCATTGAAATGTTGACAGGAGGGCCCAGGTTTACCAGCTCCACTTATTCTGTCTTCATTTGCCTGAAGCCGAGAGAGGGGCAGCTATTGGCTGACAGTCACTCCATATTAACCCACACAAATCCACTTTTCTTGAACCAGGATGGTCAAGTAGCCCAGGCTAGCCTTCAACTTGCAACGTAGCCAAGGATGACCTTGAACTTTTGATCCTCCTGCCTAAGCACTCTAAGTTTCGGGGTGAGAGTCGAACACCAGTGTCCCTGTCCTCCAAATACAGACTTCTGTTCAGATCCTAAACCCCTCCTTTGCTGGCCTGGGCATCCCCCTTTCCCATTTGGGTGCGGCCTGGGAGGTTGTTGTTTCTCTAGTCCCCAGTGTCACAGCCAATGATACCCTCCGCTGCCCAAATTTCACCCCGCAAGCAACATCCCTAAATACCAAGGCTCCCAGATCCCCTACATCTACCAGAAAGACAATAACTCCATGTCCACACCAGCCCTCACAGTCCCTTCATGGGCCCCTCATCCACCACTGTTTCCTGTCTGGAATTCCCAAGGGAGATGACTCCCCCACCCCAGCACCCACCCCAGGCGCTAAGGCGCCTCCTGGGGTCCTGCCAAGGATGGAGATCCTGGTCTTAACCTTGGGCCCCTGTCAGGAGAGCTGGTCAAAGCCACTAGATTCAGACACTAGGGCTTGAGACAGAGCAGAGCAGGGCGACCCTGCGCCCCCCACCCCCATGCGTCCATGGGAGGGAGAGTCAGGTTTTTTTAGCCACCTGCCGGCGAGGCCACATCCCCCAAGATCTGGGCTCTGCCCAGAGGACCTCACGTTCGTTGTCTTAACCACAGCTCTGGCTCTCCCAGGTTCCACCTGAGCCCATGGTTGGTGTAAGGGGCCAGGAAGATGGCACCACCCAGGGAGGGTTTCCCTGGGACCCCGTATCACCTGGGCCCCAGCCTCATCTCCCTCCCCACACCCCCACGTCTTTGTAGTTACCGCTCAGACTCGGGTCCTGGACATGTGTCCTGGCTGCAGCCCGAGCTAGCCCGGCTTTGTGAGCAGGATTCCCAATCCCGAGGTGGGAAGTTCCAAGCTGGGCCAGGAAGACCAAAAGCAACAAGAAGGGTGGTGGGGGCTGGGAGGCTGGGGTCTCTGGCGCTCTAGGCACAGGTTAGGAGGGGTCTGGGAATGGGAATGGGAGGGAGAGGGGAAAAGAGAGGTAGATGCCCGGGGAGAGGAGGGAGACAGAGGGAGATGATGGAGAGCTGGAGAGCGATGGAGGAGGAGGGAGTGGGGAGGAGGGAGGAAGAGGGGGCGGAGGACAGGAGGGGGCAGCTGGATCGCGAGCGGCACCCCCAGGGCGGAGGAGGGTGCAGGGGAAAGTGAGTGGGGGCTGGGATGTAGGGGTGCAGGAGGAAGGGTTTGGGGAGGAATCTAGAAGGCTCAGGTGCAAGGGAGGAGTGTAGGGGTTGGGGGGTGCAGGTGTAGAAAGAGAGGTACAGAAAGGGCTGGGGCTGCAGGGTGGTGGTGCCGGGGTGCAAGGGCGGGTTCGGGGTGCATAAGGCGGGGTGTAGGGGTACAGAGACGAGTGAGGGGTTCGGGACATGGTGCCCACCTTTGTGCACGCCGGTGTGCGGGTCTTTGAGCACTGTGAGCTCGTAGATGCGGCCGAACTGCTCAAATAGCGGCTTGAGGTCCTGTTCGTGCAAATGACGCGGGATTTGGCCCACGAAGAGCTTGATGGCGTCCAGGTCCTTCATGCCGTCGGGCCGCGCCCCGGGGCGCTCGGGCCCGCTGCCGCCCACCGGCCTGGCCCGGGCAGGAGCTGTGGTGCGGCCGCTTCGCTCCGTCAGCGGCCCCGCCCGCGCGCGACTGCGCCACAGCGTTCCTGGCGGCCGCCGCGGGTCCTGCAGGAGACGGGCGGGGCTGGCGCCGGGAAACTGAGGCCTCGAGGCTGGCAGAGAAATGGGGATTCCAGGGAAAAACTGAGGCCCAGAGGTCCTGGAGCTGTGGGGGTCTTCAGGCTGGACATGCCCATCAGAAAGACTGACGGGTCTCCCTGCTCTGGCCTTGGCATCCTTAGTGTGTCTGTCACCAACAATCATGAGATCTGCCTGGCAGCCAGGTGCGCTCAAGAGACTGAGGCAGGAGGATCGGGAGTTCTGGAGCAGCCTGGGCTACATCATAAGAGCCTGTGTCAAGATAAAACGAGTCAGCAAACAATGAGTAGCCATGGAAGGGAACTGTGGCTCTGAAAACAGGGAGGTGCATAATGAAAGCCAGCTTGTGACATAGACACAAAGGGCAGGGCAGGGTCAGGGCGGTTACAACAAAGTAGGGTAGAGAAGCCGACGAGGACAGAAGCAGACACCCAGGCTGGCCTTTGGAAGCAATCCTCCTGCCTCAGCTGCCTCCATCGTCAGAGTGGGATGGCAGGCCTGCGCTGCCTTGCCCTGCTCATATTTTTATTTTCAATTGAAGTTCCTAGTGCCATGGATGCCTGTTCCAACACGCTGGCCGTGCCTATGCTGGCCGTGCCTACGCTGGCTGTGCCTACGCCGTACATAGTGAAAATGGTGACATTTGCTGGGTGAGGCAGCACATGAACGAACTCTGTGAGTCTGAAGCCAGAGGCTACACATTGTATTTCAGGTCAGCTAGAGTTATGTCAAGAGACCTTGTCTCAAAACTAAATAGGTAATATTTTGTGCATAGCATTTCTGTGTTCATTTTAATTATTGCAAATAGTTAATATTTGCAATATTAAATAAAATACTCTGAATGTTGATGACTGAATTTGATGCTTTCTTTTTTTCCAGAGGAGGAAGAGGCAAAAGGATCAGGGTTCAAAAGCATCCTTGGGGGGCTGGGGATTTAGCTCAGTGGTAGAGCGCTTACCTGGGAAGCGCAAGGCCCTGGGTTCGGTCCCCAGCTCCGGAAAAAAAAAAAAAAAAAAAAGAGAACCAAAAGCATCCTTGGCTACAGAGAGTTGAAGGGTAGCTTGGGGCACATAAGACAGTGTCTCAAATACATAAAAGAATTAAGGAGTCCTGTTCCTAAAATTTGTTTTTGTAAAAAGATTTACCTATGTGCAGCGTGTTGCCTGTTTGTGTACATGGCCAGAAGGGGGCGTCGGGTTCCCCGGAACTGGAGTTATACGTGGTTGTGAGCCGCCATTGTGGGTGCTAGGAACAGTACTGGGTCGTCTGTGGGAGCAACCAGTGCTGTAACAGCTGAGCAACCTCTCCAGCCTCTATAACAAAAAACAGAAACAAAAAACAAAAGACAAAACAAAAAAACCCCAAAAACAAAAAAACAGGAAATGAGGCCCAGAGCAGTTGATGCTTTGGGCAAGGTCACAAAGCAGGAGTGCAGGGATCTAATGCCAATTATGGAAGCCCAGATGTCTCCCATGATTTCCTCTGTCTGCTGCATGGACCACGCATCTATACCTCCATTTCTGCATGTGCTATCGACACTGGAGGGAGAACGGGCTAGCTCCTCATGGGCTTGGTTGACTGCCATCACTGTAATCCATAGGTAGCGCTAACTGCAGAGACACCATGTCTAGGCTGGAGCAGGGAGGGGTGAGGCCCAGGGTCCGGAGTCACATACAAGCATCCCATCCTCTGTACCCTGGGAGATGCTGGTCCTCAGATGAGCTGTTTCCATGGAGACCGGAGCAGGATGCTGGGAGCTCCATGGGCCTCTGAGCTGTGGGAATCATTAAAAAGCATCAAAAGGGGGACCAGGCTTCCCAGGAGCTGAGGATGGTGGTAGAAGGGAGTCCTGCCATCTGCCCCACAGCTGTCATCCCCCTGTCTCAGTATCAGCTCTGCAGTCACAGGTTTGAGCCACCATGCCCAGTTTTAAAGATATCTCAGTCCTCAAAACATGTGGACAAGAGGCCTGTGGAGCTGGCGCTGCTCCCCTCAACCCCGAGCACCATGTTAGTCCTAAAATAGCACCTGTCTGGGGGACTCCTTCCCCCACACCTCCAAGCCCCCGCAGGAACTGATGTCACCATAGCTATGCTGCAGGAGCCTGGCGGCTGCTAGTCCACAAGAGACAGAAAACCAGAACGGGGGGGGGGGGGGCGTGAGGGTCTTAATCACCTTGCCTGGAGCCTTTGCGTATGCTCGGGTGAGTGGACTGCTTTAGAACTTGCTTCAGGCTCATTTGCCAACTTTCAGGGCCAATCCATTCTCCTGGGTGCTGAGCTGAGCCCCTGCTCTGCACACCGTCTATGGTGGGAGGTTGCCCCCACCCTGTTGTGACAAGTGCAGGTCCCCAGAGGGCGGTCTCCCCCAACAATGACCCCGACGCAAGAGCACTGAAGGTGTCCTAGATCCTACGAGTACCTAGGTGTCACCAGCCCCATCCCTTCCCTGGAGGTCATAGGCTGGGGCCAGCTGTGTCCACCACTCACCCCTGGGGTTCAGCACAGGTACCTGTGGATGCCAGGGAGAGGAGCGAGACTTACAATCTCTTCACTTTTTTTTTTCCTTTTCTTTTTTTCGGAGCTGGGGACCGAACCCAGGGCCTTGCGCTTGCTAGGCAAGCGCTCTACCACTGAGCTAAATCCCCAACCCCATCTCTTCGCTTTTGAAGTAGGGTCTTATGTCTCCCAGGCTGGCCAAGGATTACCCAGAACTGATGCACCGCCTTTAACCTCAAGTGGCAGGATGACATCACGTGCCACCATGCCCAGTCTATGTAGCCAGTGTGGTAGTGCAGGCCTGTCACTTCTGTTCTTAGAAAGCTGGGGTAGGAAGACTGCCATTATGCCAGCCAAAACTGCAGTGACATCCTCCCTCAACAGTAGAGGAGCTAGTCCCCACCATGAGCCCAGGGACTTGAGTTGGGATCTCCAGCACCCGGGCATGTCACAGCTGAGCATGGCAGCCATACTAGTCACCTGAGTTATGGAGATCAGAGCAGGAACCTGACTTAGGGCACAGACAGAGGCCTTAACTCAAAAGGTAAGGCAAAGGGATGCTGAGAGGGCTCAGTGGGTAATGGTGCTTGCTGCCAAGCCTTATAACCCAAGTTCAATCTCCAGGTGAGGTCAGGAGAAACTGATCTTGTGCTAATCATCCACAAGCACACATGTGCCTGTAGGAGGTGGGGAGACCCTTGCAATCTGCAGCCTCTGAAGTCCCTATGCTGGGACAGGCTGGCTCTCAGTGCAGATCTACAACAGCCCCCCACGTTGGGCTCAGGAGCACAGCATCAAAACCTGTTATTGTACCAGTCCCAGGACCTGGGAACAGGCCATGCCTCTGCTTGAACCCAGACCCCCATTTTGCCAGGATCTGTGGTTATAGAGACAGAAGAACTCCTGGTGCAAATGCCTGTGGCCTACCTGGCCTGCTCCCTTTCAACAGTGGGAGATTAGCAATCCCATCATGAGCTGGTGGACAGGCCCCAGCCTCACAGCGGCAATTCAACTTTTGTTTGCTGACTGACTTTACCAGACAGGCACTTGAGCAATGAGCAGGGCCCAGAATCCCAGGAGCAGCAGGGCCCTAGTGTAAGCTTGGGCCTTCAGCCCTGCCATGACCCCTGCCCCATGTGGCATGTCCCCAACCTCTTCCACTGAGAGCACGTGCAGTGCCAGTAAGCGATGTTCATTGGACAGCCCAGGAGAGATGGCAGGGCCTGAGGTGACACTCCACAGACCCAGAAGAGAAGCAAACAGCACATGTTCAGGACACCTACAGGCTCGGTCCTTCAATATGGCTTTTATTTTGTAACCCACCAACTGCAGACCCGCGGCCACCCCAAGGGGCCAATCCATCCCCATGACCCATCGGGACAGAGGGAGGTGGCACATGCCCTGTGTACTTCTTCAGTGGCAGGTGGCACTGGCCTCAGACCCGTAACCAGCTGCCAGGTTAAGAGTAGTGAGGGGAACGAGAGTGCCCAGGGCCAGGGCAGGAGGCTGACCCCCCTCGTCCTATGACACGAGTGCCACCAGGGTGGCAGCCACCACTGCTGAACCGAGGCAGCCTACGGTGGGTGGGGGGAGCCAGGCCTCAACAGGTGCTAGAGGGATGCAAGCAGCTGGTCTTCAGATGGCCTCCACTGCCCCGCCTGACACCTCCTGGGTCATATTGCTATTGAATCAATTGAATCAATTCACTGTGGGGTCCCTGAGGTCAACCATCAGCACCGGTGTCCCCCTCCCAAGGCCATCCTGTTGGGGACATCCAGGGCTGTGCTAGGCCTGGTTGTCCCATCAGACACTATGACAGAGGACTGGACTCCCCAGAATGTATCTCAGGTAGGGAAACTGAGGCTGGGGGGGCAGTGTAGAAGGTGGGGAGACCTCAGAACTGCACACACTCCAGACCAGGGCCAACTCCTGCTCAGTCACCAGCACTGGGACTGAGCGAAGGGACGCTTGCAGGAGGGGCCAGAACCTCAGGTGGCTCAGATCCAGCTGGGGGACCAGGTGGGTTCAATGGTGGCAGAGGTGACAACAGGCGGGACAGGGGTATGAGGAGGAGCATCAGGGAGACATTGTCGGGTGCTGGCCAGTGCTGGGGCGAGGCAGGCTGACGGTGGCTGCCTCTGGGGAACTGCAGAGACGGGCTTCTGGGACCCAGCCACTGGGGAGGCCAACAGCAGTGTGCGGCCCTTCAGTGCATGTGGCCCGGGTCATCATTCCATCCCAGTGGGCTCGTCTGCAGGCGGGCGGGGCTCTCCTCCAGGGACATTCAAAGAAATGGACAGGGAGAGGTGTCCCTGCATCCTAGTGACCCATCCAAACCCTCTGTGGTTCAGTCTGGCTGCTGTGGGTGCGTGGGCTAGTACCTCCTGGGCCACCTGTGCATGGCCACTGTCACTGTGCCTTGGCCTTGAGCAGCAGTCTCTGCACCGTCTTGTACAGCACATGGAAGTGCTGGTGGGAAGAACAATGCATGAGGGACACTGGAGAGCCAGCCCCCGCCCACCCCAGACGCTTGCACAGTCGTTCACCTACCTGGACGGCTGTGTATGCCATGCCCAGGTACGCCCCAATGCACAAGGCCAGCAGCAGGTCAAAGATGGCTGGCTTGACCCTGAGGGACAGTCCATGGGGTCAAGGACGGGAGAATGGTCATCCCCACAGATGGTGGTGCCCTGGACTCTGGCCCACCACTCACCTGTAAGCGTTCATCACTTGCTTCAGCTGGTCATAGAAGACAAACTCAGGGTCCCTGTGGAGAGACAGCCCTGGTTCAGTGCCTCTCCCCCAGGCTCCTCCTCAGAGAACTCCCTGGCACCACAGTGCTTGGGAGGTCCATGCAGGAACATGGCAAGCGTGACGTGAGGCTTGCCCAGACTACAGGTCAAGTGCTCAGTTCAGGAAGCTAAGAATATTTCTGAAATAGTCAAGAAGGGGACTAGGAACTCTCCTGGACTGACACCCATGCTGGCCCCTGGCCTGCTCCTATTTTGAGCCTGTGTCTCCCGTGCTGAGGGCCCGTGGCCGGCCGCTCACCGCTTGTCGGCCTTCACGTGGTGCTGCCGCACGTCCTTCAGGTAGCGGCTCAGGAAGTGCTCCAGTGTACTCAGGAACGTCCCGTCCTTGTCCAGCAGTTGGGCGGCCCGGGGCTGGTTGGTGAGCCAGTCCATGACTGAGTCTATCTGCTCCTGCTGGACCTGCTAGAGGGGTGCAAGCTGGGGTCACAGCATGGGTCCCTGTGGCCCCCCCCAATGCCCCACACTTTACCATCTGCTCCGTGAACACTGGCATGTCTGGGGGCGTCCCCTGTAGAGGGAAGGACAGGGAGGTGTGAGCTGGTCAGCAGGGCTGTACGGACTACCCAGACAGGGCCAGCCCAGGAGGCTCACCTTCTCTGTCAGGTTGTAGATGACCCTTGTTAGGGCCTCAGCGATGATCCTTGTGTTCCGAGTCAGGGTCTTGGAGTC
Source organism: Rattus norvegicus (assembly GCF_021556685.1). Lineage (NCBI taxonomy): Eukaryota > Metazoa > Chordata > Mammalia > Rodentia > Muridae > Rattus > Rattus norvegicus. The sequence continues at coordinate 13,491,471 of NC_141540.1, read as the reverse complement.
CACCCGGGACCTTGGGGACACAGGGACAGGCTCCTCAGGCAAGGCAGTCAACCCTAGTGACTAGGCTCTGGGGACAGCAGCTAGGTAGCAAGGACTGGGCCTAAGAGTGTGCGTGAGCATGGCCTCCGCCCAGGACAGCCAAGGCCCAGTGAGGTGGAGGTGCTATAGGGAAGTGTGGGGGCAGCACCGCACCTGCAGGGCCCAGGACACCCCGCAGGGAATAGGGAACCCAGGATCCCTTGGCAGGTGGATGAGTGACCTTCTTTCAACCCAGCAACTAGCCCGAGTGGTGTCCTGGAGACCCTGCTCCTCACTGCTGACCTCCAGCTGTGGGATGGGCTCTTGGCCCTACAGCCTGCTCCTGACTCAGCTCCACCCCACCCAGGACAACTGCCCACACCCTGTTCCATGGGCAGCCCATGGAGAGCTCTAAAAGATGGCCCTGCTCCCCTACAAAGAAGGTCATTAGCTCATGCCCCACCCAGGAAGCTCACTCGCTCTGTGCGGGTGCTGTAAGGTGCCCCTTAAAAGGTTCTAGAAGGAAGCCCCAGCATAGGCCCCAGAATTGACCCCCACAGAAGATACCCAAGGGAGGGTTCTCCACCTCCCCTAAGAGACCCATGGAAGTTTCTAAAAGACAACCGTCCTCTGTGAGACTGTTACAGAAGAACGTCTCAGCAAGTTCTAGAAAGAGCCTTCTATGAAGATTCTAGAAAGTGCCACCCACAGGTTCTGAAGGGTGCTCCACCAAAGGTACCCCTACGGAAGGAAGGTTCTACAGCAATAGTTCTCAACCTTCCTTTAATATAGTTCTTCATGTTGTGACCCCCAAATATATTTTTTAAAGATTTATTTACTTTGTTTATATGAGTACACTGTCACTGTCTTCAGACACCCCAGAGGAGGGCATCAGATCCCATTACAGATGGCTGTGAGTCACCATGTGGTTGCTGGGAATTGAACTCGGGACCTCTGGAAGAGCAGTCAGAGCAGTCAGTGCTCTTAACCGCTGAGCCACCTCTCTCTACCCCACATTATTTTATGGCTACTTCAAAACTGTAATTTTTGCCTGTTATGAATCTTAACGTAAATATCTGATGTGCAGGATGTCTAATACGCAACCTCAGAGGGGGCTCAACCTAAAGGTTGAGAACCACTGTTACAGAAGCTGCCCCTGCCCAGAGAAGGCCTGGAAGGCAACGGGCAGGCAAGAGCCCCAGAGGCCTGGAGTCCCAGAGGGCCTGGAACAGTCTGCTGCTCACCGCACATCCATGATGCTGCTGCGGGGCCCTGCGCGGTGGTTCTCCAGATGGGACAGCGTGAAGGCGGGCAGCCTCCGGATGGCAAAGCGCTCATGCTCCCAGGCCAGCACGTCATCTGCTAGATTGATTTTCTTGTGTACCATGGAGAAGCTGACGTCAGGGAACTGGTGCGCAGCCACCATCTCCAGCTCGCGCAGGAAGGCATGCTGCAGTGTCCCCTCCCGCGGAGGCTTGGACACATGCAGCCGCAGGTGGCTGCCACGTCCCACGGTGTCCAGGCATAGAACAAAGGCTACGTTGTCCTGCAGGAGGCTGGAGTCTGTAAGGTGAGGAAAGGGGTCAGAGGGGCATGGCCCCGCCCACCAAAGACAGACTCCGCCCACCAGCCCATCGTCTGGGACCTCCCACACCCAGCCGGGCTTGCCTGTGTGATCCAGGCTGTCCTCAAGCCAGCGCTTGGTGCCCTGGTAGTTGAACTTGCCCCCTCCAGATGCGAAGAACAGAAGGTTGTACCTGTGGGTGTGGGTGTCAAGAGGGTGACAGGACCAGGACAAAGGTTCCCAACTGAGACGGGAAGCCTCAGGTTTCTGCAGACCCACCACCAGGTGACAATCCCCCAACGCCAGGCCAGGGGCTCCACAATTTGGACAGCCACAAGTGTCCCCTGAGGGCCCTTCAGGGAGGCCTCTGAGAACCTTAAGTGGAGGAGCTCAGACTACCTCCACACTGCCCCAGCCCCAGATGCCAAGGGCCAGCGGACACACAAATGTGTGGACTTCACAGGTGCCTCACATTCTCACCAGTCTGGGAACCAGAGCCAGGCCACTGAGCCCAGGTTGTCCATGGCCTGTACTGCTGACTGGCCACTGTCACACAGGGCTGCCAGGGCTGAGTGAGGCCACTGGTGCTGGCCGTAAGGGACAGACATATCCATGGTGAGCAAGAACAAAGCTGCTTCATGACTTTTAAAAGAGTGACGGCCCTCAGTCCTGTGACCACTACGGGACCACCTTGTGACCATGAAGAGGCTGCCGGATACTGGCCGCCACCTCTCACTGTTGTAGGCTCCCGACTGTGGCCACCCTGTGTGCCCCAGCTCACAAATGCTGAGACCACTCTCCTGTGACCTGGGTGGTACCTCAGGACAGGTGTGACTGTCCCAACTGTGGGCATGGATGGGTGGAGGCCGGGGATGCTGCTCAGGTCCCTCCAGGGCTCAGGGTTCCCCAGAGATCACCCAGGAGTGTCCATAAAACAGAGGGGAGATTCTGGCTGCAGATGGTTTCATCCCCACTGACCAACAGCACCCTGGGGTGGGCTGGACCAGCCCCCACCCCCACCCCCGGAACTCACGCTGCATGAGTGCGCTTGTACGTGTAGAGGCGTGAGAAGAGGCGAGCCAGCTCCAGCAGTACAGAGATGCCACTCCCGTTCGAGTCTGCACCCAGTGACAGCCACTGTGGGCAGAGGGCCCATCAGTCATGGCTCCTGTAGGCCAGGCCCACCCACCTGGTGCAGAGCCACAGGGCACCAGGGGAGAAAGCATGCATGAAAGCCCACTGGACAAGCATGGCCACGCCTTTAACCCCAGCACGTGGGAGACTGAGGCAGGGGGATTTGTCTGAGCTCCAGGACAGCTAGAGCTGCAAAGAGAGACCATCTCAAACAAACAGTCATGGGAGGTTGGGGCAGCCTGCCCTTGGAGGCTCTGGGGACAGATGGACAAGGCAGGGCTTGGGGCCAAGTGTGGTAGTTTGAGTAAGAATGGCCCCCAATGCTCAGTCAGCAGTGACACTACCTGAGGAAGATTAGGTGTGGCCTTGTTAGAGGAAGTATGCCACTGGGCTGGGCTTTGAGTACCAAAAGCTCATGCCCAGCCCACTCTGTCCATCTGTCTCTGTCTGCCTCAGCTTGCACATCAGAATGTAGGGTCCAGCTCCCCACTGCCATCGCGGTTAACTGACTCACCCTTTTATAAGTGTTGTCACAGTCACGGCACCCATCTCCTCAGCAACACAACACTCAAGAGTAGGTGTAAAGTTCTGGGTCCCCGGCCACCCACATCACCCACCAAGATGGTGCCAGGCAGCCTCTGCCCTTCTGTGGTGCCCCTGACCTTTCCTGGCCCTGTGCCAGGGTACTTACTGGAGCTACCCCAAAGGCGTCGTAGTGAGCTACGATGACGATGGTGGGGAGGTCCTCCCCTCCCAGCCCTGTCAGCCGCCCCTGTAGAGAGACAGAGATGGATTCTAGATGCCCAAGGCAGTGGCTGTGATTCCTGAGGGTCACCCTGATGTGCTATAAGCCTTGACACCAAGAACAGGCAGTGGTAGCACCCGTAGGTGGACGGTCCCCTCAGCCCCGGTGGACCAGGGCACAGACTGAGGTCCAGGAAGGGACTGCACAGAGGTGACCACACCAAGTCCCCAGGACCCTCCATGACTAAGGACAGTCTGTCTACCTGCCATCACAGCACTCACCAGAATGCCATAGACAATCATGCAGTGCACACTAGGTCTGCACGGCTGCCCGTGGCACTGCAGTCTGGCTTGCTGTCCCCCTACTGTGACTGACTGACTTATCCCCTCAGAGGACCCCTGGTGACAGAACTAAAAAAGTAGGGCTTTCTTTTCTTCTCATGCTCTTGCCCTCTTTCTCTTCTCTGCTCTTGTGCCCTCTTTGTCCCTGTCCCTATTAAACTAGGGTCTCCTGTGTCTCAATGGTAGTCTTGAACTATGTAGTCAAGGATGGCCCTGCACCCCTCATCTTTTTGCCCCAGCCTCCCAAGTGTGTCTTAGCACACCAGGCTCATGTGACCCTGGGGAGTGAGCCCAGGACACTGAGCTGCTAAGTACTGCCCACTGAGGCACAGCCTCAGCCTGCAGTAACGTTCCTTTGTCATGCCACCTCCCACACGTGGCAGATGGGTGACTAGATGTCTGGGATCAGGGTGCTGCAGCCTGTGCAAAGGCCCTGGGGCGAACTAAGAAGGTGGGGGCTCACCTCCACACTGGTGATGAGCCAGTCACTCACTGCCTGGCTCTGGGCTCCACTGGTCACCATCTGGAAGCCATTGGCTGTGGCTGTGTGCAGCAGTACTGGGGACAGAAGGGGGGGTCACTTGGGTCTGTGTCTGGGGCCACAGCTGGGGTGGAACTGCAGACACAGAAGCCTAGGAAAGGCCCGTAGATGCAGGACGCAGCTACCCCACCTGCTCTGGAGGCTTGGCTCACCTTCGGCCGCAGAGGCAGAGCCCTGGGAGGCAGAGGCAGCCTGGGTCTGCTCATAGATGGACAGCAGGGCCTCATCCTCCACAGCAAAGTACACGGGGACCACAGTCTCCATGGCCAGCATCTCAGGCTCGATCTCCATGAATTGCTGTGGGGAGTGCAGGCATTCAGGGACTTGCAGCCACCCCCAGAATGCCCCCAACCTCAGCTTCCTTCCAGAAGGGGAAGGACACGCCCCCGTGTTTCTAAGATGCAACCTGAGGGACACACATGGGACTGAGACATGGGCTTACCCGTACAACATCCTGAGGCACCGCAGCCATGGCACGGGGCAGGATGATGACCACAGCACCTGCTGACTGCCGCAGGGCCTTCTGATAGTGCTCATAGGAAAAATCCAGGAGCCGCATGAGCACGCAGCGGCGGCTCAGCACATCCGCGTCCACTGTGCGCGCCTCTGTGTTGAGTACAGCATTCCGTGTGCCTGTGGGAGACACAGGGTGACAGTGTCATGACCTGGGGCCTGCACCCGTCACAGCAGCACAGTGAGTCCCCTGGGCCCCACTTACAGTTACACTGGGTGGCACAGAATACATTAGGTGTTTTATAAATGCTCAACTCTCACAAGAATGATGGCAGGCAGTACCCCTTAGATGCACATGGCCAGGAGGGGGCACAGACAGAGGGCTCACTGTGGAGGGAACTCCATTCTAGTGGGGTCTCCAGGGTGGTCACCTGAATGCTGACAGGACACCCTCCTACTCAGAGACCCGGGTGTCAAAGGCACAAGGTGGCTGAGTCTAGAACAGTTCATGTATGATCTTCCCAATCACATGGGGTTGAGACGCACCCCAGGGCAGCAGCCGGATGTGGACCTGCTGCCCAGACTTCCCTGTGGGCAGCATAGAAATGGCCATCTCCTGGGCACACAGGGAACCTGGGGCGCAGGCCCAACTGAGGCCCAGCCCCCACTTCCTAGGACCGCAGAATCCATGGGAGCCAGGTGAGGGAACAACTGGAAACAACTTTCCCAAAAGTCAGCATGGGCCAAGCACCTCCCGGCAGGCAGACACCCTACTCCCTTCAGGGAGAGGTGACAGCTCTCCTCCTCAACTTGTTCCTGGCCTCCAAGGGCGGCTCAGATAGCAGCGCTCCCTGCAGGTCCCTCCAATGTCCCGAGGGAACAGTGCTTTCTGGGAGTCCTAGAGACTGAAGCTGGATACGTGGCAAGATGGTGTTCCGTATCCAGCTTTGTTGTCTGTGGGGACGGGACACAGAGCCCCGGTGGGCAGTGCTGGCCAGCACCAGTCCCCAGGACTCCCCAAAACCATTGTGCTACTACCCACAGGAGGCCAGCTAGGGTCTCAGTTCCAACTGAGTGGTGCCAGCTCAGGGGTGTCATAAAGGCAGGTGGGCAATCAGCAGACTCCCCCCCAATGCTGGCTGCTTGGCTCGGTGGTGTCAGTGACCAATAAAACTTCATCCACAACCAGGGAGGCCAAGCCTCATCAGGTGGCTCCAGGACAGTGAGGTGACACTGGGCCTCAGGGTCACCGAGGCCCTGGGGAGGCTGACAGATGCTGAAGTTCTACTCCAAGCCTCAAGATAAGAAGGCCAGAGTCCACAGCGGGAGGGATGGCAGCCTGGGTCACAGTCACACTGCACAAGCCGCCTTTCCCACCAGTGCTGGTTATTTCTCAACAAGACGCAGGGGAAGCTGGGTAAGGAGAGTTGCGGTAAGGCTGTTGAGTAGCCAGGGGCTGAGGGGAGCTCACGGGACTTAACCCCAGGGTTTTTCAAGACCTGCTCTGGCTGGCTGCCCCATGCTGGGTCCTCCAGGGTACAAACAGGATGCAAGATCCCACTGGTTCATGTCCACCCAAGGATGTGCTAGAAAGCCACACGCCAGGCATTGCCCACTGTAAACGAGTCCACTCACACTACACGCCAGCCCATCCAAGATTCTGTGCATTTGAGAAGCAGATGTGAAAATTAGTGGTTTAGGAACTGCCCTCCGGATCACGGAATGCTCTGGAACAACCGTAGGCTTAGTACCACTTGCTTCAAGTGGCTTCTATGATTCCCTCGGCCATCCGTGACACCCCACAGTTGGCAGTTTAGCAGGTGGCTCTTCAGAAGACGCCAGGTCACTAAGAACTGCAAGCAGATGCTGACGGCACTAGGAGCACCTGTTTACCTACTCTTGGTCCTGTGGACCTGGCCTAGAATAAGACCCTCACCCCAGGGTGCCCTAGGCACCAGGGCACTGTTTCAGGGCACTTTTCTAGGCCCTGCAAGGTGCTGAGCAGACCTCCACCCCTTAGAGCTCCCCAAGCTGGGGCAGCAACATGACCCTGCCATGGTAACAGTGCGCTTTAAAGAGAAATTAATGTAATTCTGGGTACAAGGGCCCGTGGGGTGCACATAGACAGGCTTGGGTCCACAGACCAGGCTGGCACACCCGCTCAAAAATGGGGGACTGGTCTTGTCATTCAAGCAGAGACTTAGCATCAAGGCTGAGAGGCAAGCCAACGAGCAGAAGGTTCTGGAAGGCTAGACACCATAAGCAGGGAGCAGGAGGCTCTGCGAAGCCCAAAGCCTAGGTATGGGGACAGAGATCCTGGGGAACCTTGGCGAGGGGTGGGGAGCAGAGCAAAGGGGTGAAGGCGTGGTGCTGTGGAAGCCAAGGCCCCAGGGAACCCCAGGGGCAGACGCCAGCCTGAGAGAGGTCTGAGGCAACCGCTATCAGAGAGGGATCAGGGTGACTGGATCGAGGAGAGGTAAGAATCAGGGTGGCGATAATGGGATAGGGTGACAGGAGTCAGTGTTACAGCAGGGAAACTGAGGGGAAGGGCTGGGGAACACGATCAGTATGTCAGTAGGGGTAGCAGTCGGGGGTCCTCTGCATGACAGTAACTGGGGGGACTAGTGTGGCAGTAGGGGGATGGCAGTGTCAAGGGAGGAGGTCAGGGGTCGCGCACCGTATGGCTGGCCCTGTAGGTCGTACTGCTGCATGCGGTACACGGTGAACTCGTGCGCGGCGTCGGCGGCGGGCAGCGGCGGCGCCACGAGCAGCAGCACAGCGGGCAAGAAGACGATAAAGCCGAGCGGCAGGCACGACGCCTTCAGCACGTTCTCGAGCACCTCGCCCGCTTCCTCCAGCATCCCGGTGGGCGGCAGGCCGCAAAGGCGGCGGCGGCGGACGGCGACAAGGAACGACCGCGGTTCCGCGGACTCAGCTCAGCATGGGCGGCTGCTGAGGTCCTTCGGGCAGAACCACGGATAACCCGCGCCTGCCCTAGGGTCCTTCGGGCAGCGCTGCGGACGTCCCTGTCTGCCGCATCGCTTTTCGGGAAATGTAGTCTTTCTTGTGAGCGAACCTCGTTTTAAACGGCTCCGTGCGCGGTGGAACGCTGGGAGTTGTAGGCATACTAAGACTCGCGTTGCGGCCTCTCAGAAGCTGTGGCAGTCCTTGCGCGTGGAGCACCCTGGAAGTTGTAGTACCACTGTGCGGCTCCCAGACGAAGCTATGGCGGACAGTCTAACTCATCCAAGCCTCAAAATACAGATCATTTACAAAGCTATTTAAACCTATTCTCAGTAAAGGTTGTTTAAGCCCTATGTTTGGCGCAGTTAATGAAAAGGAAAATAAAAGACTTAAAAGTGCAGGACATGACCGTCCGACCCGGAAAGAGGTAGGAAAGGAAAGAGAAAGTGCCCATCCGGTACCTTGGTTTTCTGGGAATTGTAGTCCTATCGGGCAATCACAAAGGAATATGGGAACCGGAGTCGTTCTTTAGTTTCTAAAAGGAGGGGGGATTAAAATGTGCAAAAAAAGGAGACTTGAAAATGAAGGCTGAGGTCTTTGTCTTGAAGTTTCTACAGGATTTAAGTGAAGAAGAGGGGCAGGTAGTAAGGTAGTAAGGCAGGAATTGGCACAGGCTTTAATGGCAGTGAGGAGATCAAGATAACTGGAGTGGGACTAGGGCGACGATGGGAGGTCTTTAGTGTCCCTGTTCATATTTGGGACATATTTAACTTAACATTTTTGGTTTACCTATTGCAACTTCAATTTTAATTTCAGAGTACCCAATATTGCTGTGGATTTGACTAGTCCCCGTGTCTTGGGGTAAATTAGGTGTGAATTAAAATTCTGTGTCGGGCTGGAGAGATAGCTCAGCAGTTAAGAGCACTGACTGCTCTTCCAGAGGTCCTGAGTTCAAATCCCAGCAACCACACAGTGGCTCACAACCATCTGTAATGGAATCTTCTGGTGTGTCTGAAGACAGCTACAGTGTATTTATATACATTAAATAGATAAATCTTTAAATAATTCTATGTCACTCACACCTCTAGGGATACAATATTTGAGAAATAAATGACCGGGGCTGGAGAGATGGCTCAGCGTTTAAGAGCACCGACAGCTCTTCCAGAGGTCCTGAGTTCAATTCCCAGCAACCAGATGGTGACTCACAACCATCTGTAAAGAGATCCGATGCCCTCTTCTGGTGTATCTGAAGACAGCTACAATGTACTTATATATAATAAATGGATAAATTAAAAAAAAAAAAGAAATAAAAGACCAAACAGTGCCACCCACCCACCTCCAGGCACAGTTGGAAATTCATCATGCAAACTGGCATGAGCTGACTTTGAGTAAGGTGTGCAGTAGGTGACTGGTGAGTGCGGGCTATTAAGAAGCTTGTGGAGAGGGAGCTGGAGAGATGGCTCAGCGGTTAGGAGCACTGACTGCTCTTCCAGAGGTCCTGAGTTCAAATCCCAGCAACCACATGGTGGTTCACAACCATCTGTAATGAGATCTGATGCCCTCTTCTGGTGTGTCTGAAGACAGATACAGTGTACTTATATATAATAAATTAGTAACTCTTTAAAAAAAAAAAAAGAAGCTTGTGGAGAACTCAGGGATGGTGCCTTCTCTGAAGACCTTGCCCTAGGGTCCTTCTAGGTAAAAAAGCAGAGTCTAAGACTCAAACTTGTGGCCTTTTCCCCCAGGGTAAGCATTACTGCAAGGCATGGATGCCAGCTGTCTACTAAGGTCACAGACAATGAGAACTGAAAGTATAGAAAAGACAGTTGAGATGATGTGTGCCCAACACCTTGAACTTGTGTCATCTATAACGGTGACAATCACTAGCGTCCTAGAGTTACTGTCAGTGGGACTCGGTTACAATACACTGAGAAACTGAATGTGTGGGTTTCACTCATTTTAATGCATTTTACACAGTCCTGTGTGGTTCGCAGCTGTACTGTCACAAGGTAGAGTCCACAGCTTCCTGTCACAGCATATCTTGGTGATTCAGAACCGGAAGGGCGAGGCTGTAGGGTTACATGACCAGTTGAGATTGCCCCAGACCTCGGGTGGGTGGGTCTATCTCCCCACAGAGAGATAGAGAACCCGGAGGAGAGAGGCCATGGGGGCAGGTTGCTTGTCCCAATGGGGAAGTCACTGAGAAGAGGAATGGATGACAGACTGGGGTGCCCCCAGCCCCTCCTGTAGTTCTTACAACACATCAGGTTGTCTTCAAACAAATGGTGCAGGTGTACCCCATCCCAGCACACTCCCAAAGCACTGTGTGCCAGTGACACACCCCCAAAGCACTGTGACCAAGAGACATGTTACAGCATCCTGGTCACAGCACACATGTGTCTAAGAAATAACCGTAAGGCCCTGTCCCATCCATGGCCTCGGACATGGACACCCCCTTTGCTGCCTGGGAGCCCCATCGAGGCCCAGACTCACTGGATCTGGATCTGGCCACTCCCTGCCAAACATTCATCATGGGGAGTTTCGTGGAAGGAACCCGGGGCCTGCAGGCATGTTCTCAATCACTGTCAGGCTAAGATCTTGTGTCCAGTCCCTTCTCACCTCTCCTGGGAGGGCCTGCTCGGTGGGCGACCGGCTGGTTCAAGCTCTAGGCGCTGCGGATGCTGGAAACGCTGGACAGCGGCTCTCGCATCTTGAAGCTGAGTGACCTCGAAGTCCGAAAACTGTCCCTGGGCCTCAGCGAGCTGTCAGTGGTGGATGCCCCAGAGTGGGCCTCGGTGATCCGGGTCAGGCAGTCTCCAGGGCCTCTCAGGCCTAACCTGAGGCAGCCGCAGCACAGGAAGGTCAGCACAGCGTGCTGCACCTCACGGCTGCGGAAGGAATAGATGAGAGGATTGATGGCTGAGTTGAGCACAGCTAGGGCCAGGATCCAGTCCATGCCGCGCAGGTACTCCTGGGCCCAGACATTAGATCCAAAGATGTCGGCCAGGAGCAGGCCAAACAGGGGACCCCAGCACACCACAAAAGCCACCAAGATCATCAGCACGGTGTTGAGTAGCCTGCGGGACTTGCGGCGGGCAGGAGGACGCGGGGACTTCTGCCCGTTGGCTCGGACCACCCTAAAGATGGCCCCGTAGAGGCTCAGGATAGTCACTAGGATTAGGGCGAAGACCACCACACAAAAGAGCACATAGCCCTTGGAGTAGAGGGGCAGCAGGCTAGAGCAGCGCTGGAAGGCGCACACACAGTTCCAGCCCAGCAGGGGCAGCAGGCCCAGGGTAGCTGCCAGCAGCCAGCACAGACCGATGCAGCCATACACACGGCTGGTCTTGGTGGCCCCGCTCTCAGCCACCCGCACCATGGTGGCGAAGCGCTCGCCGGCTGTGAAGAGGAGACTGAAGGTGGACGCAGCCAGGGCCATGAAGAGCAGGCCCTCCCGCAGGAACCAGTGCACAGGTGACAGCTGGAAGGTGCGAGTTCCTGACAGCAGCACGTTGACCACGTAGGCCAGGCCTGTGAGCAGGTCGCTCAGGGTGATATTCAGGAGGCAGTAGTACACCCAGCGCCGTGAGCGCATGTGGATGGCGATGGCAGCCAGCACCATGGCGTTTTCCAGCACCACCAGGCAGCCCGCTGCCACCGACGGCCCCCGCAGCATCCCCAGCCCGCCATTGTCCTCAGGGCCCCCACGGCTAGCCAGCCTGCCGCTGTGATTGTAGTGCAGGACGATGAGCAGGCTGTGACCGCTAGCCGCCAGTCGGTGGCAGGACTCTGGGGTCACTAGCGTGGACCAGGTACTGATGTTCATGGCCTTCCCCGGGGATAGACTGAGAGCGGCCCCCGGCAGGGTGGAGTCACAGCCTGGCCTGGGTTTCCTGTTGTTTGACATTTCCTGTTATGCTCAAGGTGCCCCAGAGTGGGTGGGGGCGAGGCCAGGGCAGGGAGGGGCATCTGAGCAACCGTTGGAGTGACTCTGGGGGCTTGGAGAGGACGACTCCTCTGGGCACCCCACCCTGCCTGAATTGCTGTCCTTGGATGGGAGTCAGAGCACTAGATGGGATGTCACTATTGGACAATGGGCATCACCTGGCACCTGCTCCGGTCCCAAGAACCCCTCCGCCCACCTCCTTGTGCCTAACCGTTCCAAGCATGCTTATATACAGCAGGTACCTAATAAATGTTTGTCAACTGTACACAGGAAGTATGTCATAAATGCTTGTCACTTGTATACACCAGCCAAGCCTCAATAAATGTCACCCAAACACATAAAGTGCCAGCTGTGAATAACAGGTGCTTACTATCTTCTTAAGATTTTTGTTACATTTATTTATTTGTTTGTTTGTTTGTTTGTTTGTTTATTGTGTAGGAATCTTTCTGAGTCATGTCATGTGCTGAGGTCAAAGGGCAACTCTCAGGAATCCGCTCTCCCCTTCCACCATGTGGGTCCCAGAACCAAACTCGGGTTGGCAAGTTTGGTTTCAAGCACCTTTCTCCCTGGGCCGTGCATTCACGGGTGCCGAGTGTTTAGTGACCTAACACAGCAAGGGCTTGATCATCAGTGTTTGCTGTGTGTACACAGAAGGTGCTTAAAAACAGGTGGCGGGCTGGAGAGATGGTTCAGCGGTGAAGAGCACTGACTGCTCTCCCAGAGGTCCTGAGTTCAATTCCTGGCACCCACATGGTGGCTCACAACTATCTGTAATGGGATCCGATGCCATCTTCTGGTGTGTCTGAAGGCAGCTACAGTGTACTCATATATAATAAATAAATAAATCTTTAAAAACCAAACAAACAAAAAAACGTGGCACATCGGGCATAGCAGCACACACCTTTAATATCAGTACTTGGGAAGCAGAGGCAGGAGGATCTCTGTAAGTTCCAGGCCAGCCTAGGCTACATAATAGAGACACCCTGTCTAAGAAAACCCAAATAATTAATAATAATAAAGTGTGCCACCAATTCATAGTAGGTGCCTAAAGTCACCCATCGAAAAAAGTCACCCACACATGCCAGGTGCTTAACGAGATTTCGTTGCCTGTACCGGGGGTGCTTCATAATGTTTGTCAACCCATGGCAAAAACAGCAGGTGCCTAATCCATGTGCAAGGACCCCTATAGCTCCCCTGGCAGCGCCGACTCAGCGTCACCACACGGGGTTGCCCTGTGCTCTGATCCCAGCCTCAGCCTGGGACTGTCCTGAACCCCGATCCCTGCACTGAGCCCCAGTCCTACCAGAGCACAGCTCTGTCCAGGGCCCCTCTGCACTGACTCCCCAAGCTTATACCCTATACTGAGCCTTGATCCCAGGGTGAGCCCTGAGCCTCACTGATGTGATCACAGACACAGTGTAGTGCTGACACACACAAGCTGAAGTTCCAAGCTGAAGACCAACTCCAGCCAAGTCCATGACTGGGTCTCATGTAGTGAGTTCAAGCACTGGGGTACTGAGCACAGTACAGCTCTCTGCCCTTCGAATCTGTAGCTGAGTTTCAAATGCACCCTGAAGATAGCACCGGGGCCCGCCTACAAGGCAATTCTCTGGGGTGCTACAGGTAGATAAAAAAATGTTGGCCGACACAAAACAGCAGTAGTGTCCAGCTTAGAACTCCCACCCCCAGCACCCAGACCAAGCCATGCTCTGTCCCAGGGTGGAGTACTATGCAACAGTGTAAAAAGACATGGCCCAGGGAAGGAGCTCACTCAGTAAAGTGCAGCTGACCCTGTATCTGGATTCCAGGACCCTGAAGACAGTCACATCTCTAACTCCAGTGCTCAGAAGGCATGGGAAGGTTGTGGGTGACGGGGTGATGTGGACACAAAATATGAGAGCAGATGACTCAGTTCTATGCCCTCAGTGTCTCTTGTGATGTCCTCAGAGGTCCGGCGTCTTCTTCAGTCTCTCCCTGGGTCTCTCACCAAACCTGGGGCTTGCTGATGATCGAGACAGCTGTCAATTCCTGCATTTTACCCTCTTAACCCCCCTCACTCCAGTCCCTGTCCAGATTTGACATTGTCTCTTTGAGTCAGCACCCTGTTCATGTCCCCTGCCTTGCTGTGAGAACGCTGAGCTGTAATTTAGGACATGAAACTTGCAATCCTCCTGCCTCAGCACCCGAGAGCTGAGATGATATTTCTCTCTTCCTTTCTGCATGTTTGTTTTTAAATTATATTTATTTATCTGCGCGGGTAGGTGTGTCACCACCATGCATGCCTGAGGAGATGGAGGACTTCTCACGAGACTCAGTTCCCTCTGTCTGCAGAGCAGGTGCGTGGGACTGAACTCCAGTTCAGTCCACTTGGCTTAGTGACAAGGCGCCTTCACCAGCCATCTCACCGACCTAAGTTTCCCCATTGGTAAGATAGAGTGAGACCCACGGAGGTCGTGGGAGAACGGAACGCACAGCGATATGGGGCAACGCTGAAGTGTTGTGGGCCGGAATTTGAGGACAGAGGGCTCCTCACAGATACGATATATCAAAAGTCAATCTTTAATTGGAGTCTACCTCAGTCCAACCAATGGGTAGACAGCAAGTAGAACTTCCTTCCTTGCACATTTCACTTACCCAGCATGAGGCCCACAGGAGGACTTGGACAGGATCCCTGGGAAGTCACAAGCCCCGGACAGTTCTATCCGGTTTTGTTTGTTTGTTTTTGGCCCAGGATCCCGGAACTCACAGAGATCCTCCTGCCTCTGCCTCCGAGCGCTGGGGTTAAAGGTCCTTTCTCTAACAGCTAGGAGAGTGAGGGGATAAATTACAGAGGGGCTGGGCTTGGAGGCCCCGTGGGGAGCAGACTCTGGACTGACTTCCTTGGCCTGCAGTTCCGAGAGTGGCCACCAGGGGGCGCAGTGTCCTCGCCACCACCGCTTCGGGTTCCCCGTGTCACAACAGGTTGATCTCGTCCAGGTACCGGGCCAGCACTGAGTCCCGCACGTCCTTGAACACGCTGCGGACGCTGTGCGTGTCCGTGGCACAGGTGAAGTGTGCGAAGAGGCGGCGCGCGCGGGATCCCTTCCTGCCACCGTCGTGGGGCTCTGCACAGCTCGCGTACACGCGCGCGTACATGTCCAAGATGAAGCGCTTGGCGGCCTCTGCGTCCCTCCGGGGTCCTGCAGAGAGGGCGTGGGGTTGGATGGGCTCCTTTTTGTAGCCCAGACTGGCCTCAAACTCCCTACGTAGCCTGAGATCACCCTGATTCCCTTATATAACCCAGGCTGGTCTCCAGGTCAGTCTGTAGCCCTGGCTGACTTTGAACTCCTGACCACCTTGCCTCCACCTCCCCAGAGCAGGATGGTGGATCAGCAGCATCCAACCGGGTTTGTGTGGTGCTGGGGATTCAACTTAGAGCTTTGTGACGCTCTGGGGATCCTTCACTAGGGTAGGGAGGGGTGCGCAGAGCCACTCGGGCCATCCTTCCTGAGGGCAGGTGCCATGTTTGTCAGGCCAGCCAATGGGAAGGAGAAGATGTACCGTGTAAGAGTTGCTCATGTGACCTGAAATGGCCTGGTGGGGCTCAGTTTGAGAACTTGAGTGCTAAAATGGGATGGGGGCTGCTCGCAGTGGGAACTCTGTGAGCGTCCAGAGATCTGGGTGTTCAGCACATGTGCTCCTCACTACGCACTGTCCATCTCCTTAGGGAAACGTGGAGGTCATACAGGGCCGAGTGGGAGTGAACTCTGGCTGCAAACAGTGTGGGCTCGAATCCTGCCTGCTTTCAGGGTGGTGGCTCACTTGCTGCCAAGCCTGAATTCGAATCCCCAGCACCCAGGAAAAACAGGAGTGTGCCTGTGCATGAGCCTATAACCTCAGTTCTGGGAGTAGGGTGTGGGCTCGAATCCTGCCTGCTTTCAGGGTGGTGGCTCACTTGCTGCCAAGCCTGAATTCGAATCCCCAGCACCCAGGAAAAACAGGAGTGTGCCTGTGCATGAGCCTATAACCTCAGTTCTGGGAGTAGGGGTACGGAAGCAGGCAAAGATCGACAGAACAGGACTCAGGCAGCCTCCACCTGTCCCCCACCCCTGTCCCCAATCTGTTCCTCACTGGTTCAACTGCCAGCCAGTGACTGCCCCTCTCTGTGCCTCAGTTTCTCCATTTCTACAATGGACACACCCTACTCTATGGGCTTGCTTTATTTTTCTTTTAATCTGACCAAAGTGCCGTGAGTTTTCTTTTGTATTTACTCGGTATGTGCGTGGTTGTGGGTGCATTGATGTGTGTGCATACTCAGGTGCAGGGGCAGAGGGCCACCTGGGCTGTAGCTCTTTTCTGAGTCAGAGCCTCACTGAACTTGGTACTAGGTGGTCTGTCTGGTGATGCCTCCTGAATCTGCCCAACACCGTGCTCACTGAGCTATTTATGCCACTGGGAATTCAAACCCAGGTCCCCATGCTTGCGTGCCACACCCTTTATTCACTGAGCTAGGGAAATGCCTCTTCAGATTCAATCTTTTGTTTCCACATGACAGGGTTTCTCTGTGTAGCCCTGGCTGTTCTGGAATTCACTCTGTAGACTAGGCTGCCTTGAGCTCACAGATCATCTTACCTCTGTCTACTGGGTGCTGGGATTAGAGGTGTGTCCCACCACTGCCTGGGTTTTAATTTTTTTCCTGGCAATATTGGGAATAGAAACCAGGGTCTCTCACTTGCTAGGTAAGCACCTTAAGCATCCTCAGGTATTTTAGTCTTTTAAAGCAAATAACTATGAAAAAAATGTCGGCTTGGGCTCCAGTTCCGGTGACATGGCTAAAAGCACCAAGAAGGTTGCAATCCTCAGGAAATACAGGACCTGCTATGGTGAAAAAAATTGCGGGGTTGGGGATTTAGCTCAGTGGTAGAGCGCTTGCCTAGGAAGCACAAGGCCCTGGGTTCGGTCCCCAGCTCCGAAAAAAAAGAACCAAAAAAAAAAAAAAATTGCACGCCAAGTACACCTGCTCCTCTGCAACAGGACCAAGATGAAGAGACAAGCCGTTGGCATCTGGCACTGTGGTCCCTGCATGGAAACAGTGACCAGTGGGGCCTGGACCTACAATACCACCTCTGCAGAGACAGTGAAGTCTGCCATCAGAAGACCGAAGGAACTGAGAGATCAGTAGAAGCCCTACCATCTGAGGCTTGCCAGCCCGCAATAAATGGGTTAATTTACACCACAAAAGAAAAGAAAAAATCATCACAGGATATAAAACACCTGGAGGAAATTTCAGTGGTAAATAAGGTTTCTGGAATCTGTCCATGGTGTTTGAATGAGAGCTATCCCCACAGGCCAATGTGTTAGAATACTTGGTTCCTAGTTGGTGGACCTGTTTGGGAAGGATAAGGAGTAAGGAGGTGCGGCCTTCTTGTAGGAGGTGTGGCCTGGTTGGAAGGGTGTGGCCTTGGGGTTGGGGATTTAGCTCAGTGGTAGAGCGCTTGCCTAGCAAGTGCAAGGCCCTGAGTTCGGTCCCCAGCTCCAAAAAAAAAGAAAAAAGAAAAAGAAAAAAGAAAAAAGAAGGGGTTGGGGATTTAGCTCAGTGGTAGAGTGCTTGCCTAGCAAGTGCAAGGCCCTGGGTTCAGTCCCCAGCTCCAAAAAAAAAAAAAAAAAAGAAAAAGAAAAAGAAAAAGAAAAAGAAAAAGAAAAAGAAAAAAGAAGGGTGTGGCCTTGTATAGGAGGTGTGGTATTGTTGTAGGAGGTGTGGTATTATTGTAGAAGGTGTGGCCTTGTTGGAAGAAGAGATGTGTCATTGGGGATTCAGAAGCCATCAGTCGCCAGGCTGTCTCATTCTTTCTTTGCCTGCTCCTGAGGATCTGGATGTGAAGCTCTCCACAACTGCTCAACACCATGTTTGTCCTCTTCCTGCCATGATGATTACAAACTAACCCTCTGAGTTTCAGAGATAAACAAACTAGTTTCAGAGGTAAACAAACCAGTGAGAAAATGCTTCCTTTACAAGAGTTGCTGTGGTCGTGGGATAGAACAGTCAGTGAGGTACTGTGCAAGCCTGATGTTGTAAACAGTCCTTCCAAACTACCTGTTTCCTCCTCCCAGCCTCTCTACGCCACAGCCTGGTTCTCGAGATGTCTCAGCTAAGTCAGGGTTGGGAGTGACCAGAACTTCACTTGGGGTGAGAGCATGACAGATTTTAGCTCTCAGCTACAATGAAGTCAGTGGTCAAATTCCCATACCAGGGGTCACCAGGGTTGAATTTGAGTGACCTTTGACCTAGTGTCAAGCATGGACCACAGCTGAGGTGGACTGCCATAAAAGTCTCCAGAATCTCATCTGCCCAGCATTGCAGATCATTGCCTGGTTCACAGTGGGTGTCTCATGTTCACCAGTATTGGATTTCGGGTCTCCTAAGTTGGCATGAAACTCATTTCTGTTTGTTTAGGGCCCTAGGCACAGTCCTCTGTCCCAAGAGCCACAAGAAATGAGAGAACTTAGCTCCAAGCTGGCTGGCACGGCCTCCTGCCGCCCTCCACATTAGGTAAAGCAGCTTCCTCTCGTGTTGAACCTGCCTCGCTTGGTCAACCGACTGTGACACAAACATTCCTGAGACTTGATCATGAGAGGCAGTCTCCACATGGTGGAAAGTCTGGCCACCCAGAGGCAGCCACTGTGACAATTCTGGGTATGGACAATGAGGTCCAGAATGGGGGAGGACAGCAAGATAGGGAAAGATACCTCAGTGCACATAGCACTGGACTGCTGGGAGGTGGCACCTTGTGTCTTTCTGGTCCCAGTCACCAGGCAGTCTTACCTAGCTCAGCTTATCCCAAATCCCTGACCATCGTGCTAGGCCGGGTGGTGTACGCCTGTGGTCCAGTGCACAGGAGGAAGATCTGGGTTCTAGGCCAGCCTGGTCTACAGAGTTGAAGGCCAGTCAGAGCTATGCAGTGAGACCCTGCCTCAAAAAGGAGAGAGAGAGAGAGAGAGAGAGACCCAAATTCCTGACCATGAGACCTTGAGCCAGGCAAACCAGCTGGTCCAAGCCCGGATGGTGTCCTCAGCAACAGAGAGAGGATCCTTCTAGCACTCTATGTTCCCAGGGCTCCAAACGCTACCTCCTTCCAAGACAGATCTGAGGGAAGGTAAACGGCAGTCCCGCCTAGCTGCTTCAACCTGCCTTTCTTTGTGGAAGGTGAGTTTTCAATACTATTTATGTGTGTCATATGTTTCTGCATCAATATACAGCTGAGTGTGGGTAGTCACGGTGCACCCCTTCAATCCCAACATTGGGGGCAGAGACTGGTGGATCTCTGAATTTGAGACCAGCCTGGACTGAGTTCCAGGACAGCCAAGGCTACAGAGATCCTGTCTCAAAAAAATAAAAAAACAAAAAAAGGTTACACAAATGAGATAAAATAGAGACTAGTAAAAAAGGGTTGATGAAGCTATGACAACTATAGTATAGGATATGTGGGGATTTCCTGTACAGAGAAGCCCCACCTAGAATCCCCCAGTGAGAGGCTGGGGGTGTGGTCAGGGTGAAGCTCTGCCTAGGACTCCCCAGTGAGACACTGAGGTTGTGGTTAGGGCGGAACCCCGCCTAGAATTCCCTCATTGAGGGGCTGGGGGCGTGGTCAGGAGTGAAGCCCTGCCTAGAATCCCCCAGTGGGAGGCTGGGGGTGTGGTCAGGGTGGAACCCCGCCTAGAATTCCCTCATTGAGGGGCTGGGGGCGTGGTCAGGAGTGAAGCCCTGCCTAGAATCCCCCAGTGAGAGGCTGGAGGTGTGTTCAGGGTAGAATCCCTGCCTAGAATCCCCCAGTGGGAGGCTGGGGGTGTGGTCAGGATGGAACCCCACCTAGAATCCACAGGGCGGGGCCTGGGGGCGTGGTCAGGATGGAACCCCGCCTAGAATCCCTCATTGAGGGGCTAGGTACCATGTCAGGGTGGAGCCACTGCCTATTATGTTCAAGGTCATGCAGTTCCACCCCTATGGTGAAAACAGAAACCGATTTTTATAGAATCTTTTCTCGTTCAGTGGCATCTGCTAAGAGGATCATCTTAATTTCCACTCCACAGAGGAAGAAACTGAAGCTCATGACTTATATCAGAAGCAGCAGAAGAGTCCTATTCTCTTTGAAGCTTCTGCTGATTCCATGTAAGGGCTGAGCCTTGGAGAAGGTTCTCCCCGGGAAACTACCTTTGGGAGGTGAAAGCTATAAAATGTTCTGGAACAACTTACCCTGGAAGCTGGGGAAGTATGAGGCTAGGTGGGAGGTGTGGATTTTATCCTCCAGGATGTCTGTCTTGTTGAGGAAGAGGATGACCGAGGTGCTCTTGAACCAGGGCAGCTCTAGGATCGTGCTAAACAGAGCGAGACTCTCCTTCATACGGTTCTGAGTGGGAGACAGAGGTGGGTGGTGACCCTAGCAGGATGTCCTCTCCCAGGGGATGATGCAGCCTCCTGTCTGGGTGAGACCTTAGACCCTGTGTGCACAACATCCTGTGTTGAGCTACGTTCTTCTGAAATCAGTGTCTGATTGGATGCTAGAGCAGATCACCTGCATAGAGCTAAGATGTGACTGGCAACGACCAGTCAGCAGAGAGCCGTCTAACCCAGTGACTGTAAGGAGGAGGTACACGGGCTGAGCGCCTACAGCCAAGGACACCAGACACTGAGAGGAACCTGGGACTCAA
The DNA here is from genome assembly GCF_021556685.1 of Rattus norvegicus. Lineage (NCBI taxonomy): Eukaryota > Metazoa > Chordata > Mammalia > Rodentia > Muridae > Rattus > Rattus norvegicus. Next base: position 13,471,080 of record NC_141540.1, on the reverse strand, counting down.
GTGGTTCAGCCCCTTCCTCACTCCGACCTCACTCTCCAACTCCCAGGACTAAATAAGAATCGGGGGTGTCCCTGCTTCAGACTGAGCTGTGTCTGCTTGGTCACAATCTCAGCACTAGGTAGGCCAAGCCAGGAGGACTGAGAATGTGAGCAAACCCGTGTGTGTGTGTGTGTGTGTGTGTGTGTGTGTGTGTGTGTGTGTGTTATATTGAACCACCCTTGCAATGGGGACACCAAACCACTCTCCTAAAAGATGTTGAGCCGCACCATGGCCACCAGCAACAGGACTGAGGGCACAGTGACCCCCCAGAGGTTGTGTCACGTTATGTGACTTGAGATGTAATTTGGCTACAGCTGTGCATTGGTGAGGCCAGCAGAGGAGGGGACCCCTGTGTGTGCCGAGGTGAGCTTGGGGACCCCACAGAAAAGATGGAGGGTTAAGATCAGAGCTGCGTGGGATCTCACCGGCCCTCCTTAGCCCCTGGGCGCTGCGCCTGAGGCAGCAGTTCCTCACCTCCTGACTGTTCTCCTCCAGACACTGGTCATACTCGCTCAGAGACGCCAGGTAGATGAGGGCAATCACGTTCTCGAAACAGTGGATCCATTTCTTACGTTCTGACTTCTGGCCGCCAACATCCACGATGCTGAGGACAAAGGAAGAGACTCACCATGGAGAGGTCCCTGCTCACCGGCACACACAGCCGCACAGAGGTGTGAGGCCTACTGTGGTCAGACAGAAGACCACACTGCACAGCTGTGCCACCTGCTGTATGCTGGCCACATTATGGAAGCTGGGGCAGTACAGAACAAGCAAAAGGCTAGCCTGAGCTATGGAATGAGATTCCTTCTCTCTCCCTTCCCTCCTCAATCTCTCTCTCTCCCCTCTGTCTCTGTCTCTGTTTGTCTCTCTGTCTCTGTCTCCCTGTCTCTCTCCTCTCTGTCTCTGTCTTTGTCTCTGTCCTTTCTCTCTCTCTCTCGTGTGTGTGTGTGTGTGTGTGTGTGTGTGTGTGTGTGTGTGTGTTAATAAGAATATAAACCCCAGGGCTGAGGAGTTGGGCAAGGAGGTGTGGTTCTGGATTCTTGGCATGAAACTGTAGTCATAGCAACGGGAAAGGGAGCTGAGACTGGGGGGTGCTGAGGAAGGGCTGAAGAGGCTCTAGGCTCAGTGAGAGATGCTGGCCCATGAACCTGAGGTGAAAGTTGATGTTCACACACATACAGCACAAAAATCACAGGAAGGTTGTTCATTCACTCAGATAAGCATGGTCTTTAAGACATCAAGACTGAAGTCACGTCATTAGGGCTGAAGAGACAGGCGGCTGAGCTGTTAGGGCACCAGCTGCTCCCCCAGAGGACCCAGGTTCAATTCCAGCACCTACATGGCGGGGGGGGGGGGTCACAACTATCTAGACCTTTAGTTCCTGGGAGATCCACTGCCCCCTCTGGCCTCTTCAGCCACCTGCATTCACATGCACAATCCCAGACCATGCACATACAATTAAAATTTTAATTAATTAACCAGTATCAGATACATGCAAGGCATAAGGATATTAGAGTATAGGACACAGGGCCCGACAGAAATTCTGTTCACAATTCCTCAGGCTCAGTTTTCCCATCAGTAGAATGGGCCACTGTGTCCTCTGCTGGTTCCCCTGTGTGGCAAAGCTGAACGAGAAGAGCACCCCGTTCCCTTCCTCCATCACAACAAAAGCATGGACGTCACCCTTCCTGTGGCTTCTTAGAAACTGGGTCACTGATATGGATCTTGGTGTCACCTTCCTGAGTATAGCTGTGACAAAGTGTAGATGACACAAAGTCCTCAGCGAGAGGAGGGAAGCTGAGGCAAGCTCAGCAGCCGGACTTGAGGGGGAGAGAGAGAGAGTTCCTCTATCTACACGTAGGAAGCTCTGCAGTCACAGGTCTCAAAGGCTCACACATCCCCTTTGCACAACAAGCAACGTCACACAGAAGCAGGACCAGGCCCGTGGGGCACGCCTTTAATTCCAGCACTCATGAGACAGAAGCAGGAACATCTCTCTCATTCAAGGTCAACCTGGGCTACATAGAAAAAAATCTGTCTCAAAAAGAAAAAAATGGGACATGCAGACAGACAGGCCTGGTGACAGACTTTTGATATCACTGTCTCAAACCTCACTCTAGGTCACAGAGAGTCACCAGAGCATTTGTGAGTTTCTATGCCAGACCACAAAGTGCTCAGGCAGCTCTCCAAGAAAGATCACACGTTAGCTCTGTGTCCCATGTGCTTCCAAGCTGGACACCATTCCTCAGCACATGCAAACCATGTGCAATAATGGTCCTCCCATCCATCCATCCATCCATCCATCCATCCATCCATCCATCTTCCCACACACCCACCCACCCATCCACCCATCCATCCACCCATCCACCTACCCATCCACCCATCCTCCCATCCCCCACCCACCCATCCATCCACCCATCCACCCACCCATCCACCCATCCACCCACCCATCCACCCATCCTCCCATCCCCCACCCACCCACCCATCCATCCACCCTCCACTTCTGTTCTCCCTCAGCATATCCACGCCCCTCCACAAGTATCTATGCCCTTGTCTCATGGCCACCACCCTGTTTCCCAGCAATGTTCTGCCTGTGGATCTCAGCACATCAGTGGCAAACCCTGGGGCTCACCTGGTTTGGATGGTGTGAGATCTATTCCAAAGCACTTGGAGGATCCAGACTAAACTTCCCCAGGAATGTGCTGTGACCGGTATAACCCAGCATCTCCTGCACCCATCCTTAGCCACTCTATATTACAGGTGGCCCTAGCAGTGATCCCATAGTCCTCTCTCCCTGTATCCTTCTTCACCCCTGCCATTTGTCCAGTCTCTTGGCACTACCTGCTCCTACCATTTAAATGGGGTTCCCAAACGTCTTTCTCTTCTTTAGTCTCCTCACTGCAGGTGGCTTCTTTGCTTGCCCTCTCCCCTGGCTATTAACCACTCCAGAACTCACTCTATTCCCGCAGCCCAGAGCCATCCCTCCATTCCTGTGATGACCGTACAATCTGTCTTCACTTCCCCAGCAGCATCCTTTTGAAGACTAGAACTAAAGAACTCCTCTTCATCCTCCAATACCCTAATAACAATGTCCTTTCTCCAGGAATATCTGTTCTCCAGTTGTGGTACCTCACTCTGCCTGTCAAGGTTTCAGGCTAGTCCACAGAAGGGTCAATGTCAACTTTTCCTTCCCTGAAGGGCAGGACCAGGAAACCCAGCTCTTACACAAGGACTCCCCAGGCCAGGCCTCTGCTGAGTGCTCACCGCAGTTTGGTTTTCTGCACGGAAAAGCAGTACTCATTGATGCCAGTGGTGGGCATGCGACTGCGCAGCACGTCCTGCGCAGTGGGGATGTAGTCGTCCTCGGCGATGCGCTCCAGGTGTGACAGGTAGCTGTTGGGGGAGACTGTGTGAGACTGTGAGGAGGAAGCTAGGTGAAGCCTTTTCTGTGTTCCCTTCCCACCCCACCCCCCACCTCCCGCGCTCCACGTTCTGAAACTCTGCCTCAACTCTGGCCACGCCCCTTGCAGACCACTTCTCTCCCTGGGCCCCTCCCTTCCCCTGGGTGTCCCTTCCTTGGCCACATCCCGAGGCCAGGCCCCTGAGACCTTGCCCACATGACCACTGGCCACGCGTCCCCGTGCTCCGATTCTATGACCCCTCCACCCACCAATCCTAGACTCACTACACCGCGGAGTCCAGCAGGTGGAATTCACGCCTCCGCTCGTAGCATGCGCGGATGCCCGCGTCCCGCCACAGGTACTGCATGGCCACTGCATATGGCTTCTCGAACGAGCTCACTTTATAGGGGTCCTGGGTCATCACCAGGCTGGCGTGCTGCTGTGTAGGGAAGGGGAAAGGTTCGCAGCCTGCGGGAACTGTAGGTCCCACTGCCATCCCTAAAACACACCCTTCTCTCCCTTTCTCCATCCTAGTGCCATTTTGACAGATCCTACAGGGCTAACCGGCCGCATCCCTTCATACACGGGCCTACACAAGGAAAGGCAGCATCTGAGGGGTGGTACTAGAGAACTACTATTCATCATTCTGTGCCTTTACTTACAAATACCCCTCCTCCAGTAAGACCTCTCCCAGAGCTCTGCTGTCTCTAGGCTCCTCCAAGGAGAAGTCTTGACTCCAGATGGGCTGTGGGTGTCAAGGACCATGCATGAGGCTTCCCACCAGTGAAGTAAGAGACTGAAGTTGTCCCCACTTTATGGAGTGAGGCACAGAGAAAAGCAAGGGCCTCCTGGGAGGGGGAGGCAGGCATCCCTGTCAGACCCTGCTGTCTCTGTTCAGTCTCCCACACACTTGCCTTGCTCACACCCCCATGATGCACTGTGCATACTAGTGCCTACGTTCACACTCATGTGTTCACGCATGCACTTTCCTGTGCTGTGTGCGTGTGCATGTCTGTATGTGTACAGGCAGGATGTGCAAGGAGGCAAACCTTTTCCCTCCGGACCCTGGGGACCTAGGCAGCCTGGGGGATCTTTTTTTTTTTTTCTTTTTTCTTTTTTTTCGGAGCTGGGGACCGAACCCAGGGCCTTGCGCTTCCTAAGTAAGCACTCTACCACTGAGCTAAATCCCCAACCCCGCCTGGGGGATCTTAAAGGCAAGTCTCCTGTTGTCTCTGCAGGGCTTGGGGTGGAAGATCGTCCCAGCTGAGCCTGTTCTCACCCCCCAGGGGGGCTGGGGCCATATCTGAGTACACAGCCACTCCCTGGCACCTGGTACTTGCAACTGGTCCTTAAATGTGGCCTCTAGGAAGGACTGGAGTCTAAGGGCTGAGGAAGGCTAGTGGCAGGGCCCATCCCTATATGGTTATGCTCCCCGAGGCTTGTTAGGTGGAAGGAGCACCCACAGCCGTCAGTATGTTCTGTAAGGTGACCCAAGAAACTCTCTGAAACCCAAGCGACCATTTGGCAGATGGTGTCTCTGTCCTTTGGCACCTTGGGAAGGAGAGGGAGTTGTCCATGTCTCCACGGGGGTGGGGATTTTACTAAGGCTGTCATGAGGGTATCATGAGGCTGGGGAACATATGGGTGACCCTGGTCAGAAGAGCTAGAAATGGTCCGTGTCCCCAAGGGCCTGTCAGAAAGCTTGTAGTTGGCTGTGAACCGAACCTTGCAACCCCAAGTGAAGCAGGACCCTGGGGATCTCTGCATGTTTGGAGATGGAGCCATGAAAGAGACCTCATCAGGACGTCCTAAACCAACAGCATTGAGACCTTAGAGAAAAGGAAGACCATGTCTGGGGAGTCGGCTCAGTGGCTAAAATGTATGCTCTGCAAACGACCTGAATTCCAGCCCCACATCCATCTGTTCCCAAGTGTAACTCTAGCCCTGGGATCCAGCGGCCTCTTCTGGCCGCTATGGGTTCTCAACGTGTGGCTACTAACCCCTTTGGGGTCAACAACCCTTCTTCTTTTTTCTTTTCTTTTCTTTTTTTTCCGGAGCTGGGGACCGAACCCAGGGCCTTGCGCTTCCTAGGCAAGGGCTCTACCACTGAGCTAAATCCCCAACCCCCCTGGCCGCTATGGGAACTGCACTCACATGCACAGACACAGTTTAAAATAAAATAAATAGTAAAATAAATAGATAAATAAAAAGAAATCAACTGCCCCAGTAAGCTTGTTTCTGGCATAAAGGGGAGCCTGACTGGTGGTTCTTTGGATGTTCCTGGGATCCCGTGCTGGGACTTTTCATCCACCTCTGGAAATGGCAAACAGCACGGGGGACTTGGTTCTCTCTCACCTTGCTGTCCGGCCTGCTGAAGGGGATCTGCAGCCTGTCCATTGCTTCAATCATGGCCTGCATGGAGACGAAGATGTTCTGGTAGACGAGCAGCCGGAAGGCTCTGCGGTCCTCCTCAGAGTAGCCGGCGCCGTGAATGATGCGCATTTGCTTGATGAACGTGCTTTTCCCGCTCTCACCGGGCCCTGGGGACAAACAGCGTGCTTAGGGGTAAGGGCTACACGTGGTGCTCACGGTGAACACAGCGCTCACAGTGCTCATGGCACCAGCAGCAATCACGGTGTACCCAATGCCTACGGCACACAAGGTGCACACGGTGATCACGCTGCCCACGCCACCCACGGTGCCCACAGAGTCCATGGAATCTTGGGCTGCTCAGTATGGAACAGCATTTTAGTTACTCCTCTCCTTGCTATGCCAAAATGCCCAACACAGCTGCTTTAGAGAGGACGGTTGTGTGGCCCAGGGCTGCAGGGCACAGCCCCCCGTGGGGCAGAAGCAGAGGTGACTGCTACCCTCTCATCTAGTCCCGACCCCAACTCTGTGGGGTCTTCACCCTCAGCTACAGATATTTACACAAGCCCTGTCAGGCTCTGCTAGAGGCCGACCTGGTCTAGATTGTTTTCCCTTACAGTGTGGGTGGAGCTTAGAAGATTCTAGATCAGACCAGCTGACCACCACTATGAAGCAACATGGGTCCCCGTTCTCGTCAGGGTTTCTATTGCTGTGGTGAAACCCCATGACCAAAAGCGAGTTGTGGAGGAAAGGGTTTATTGGCTTACACTTCCACCTCACAGTTCCTCATCAAAGGAAGTCAGGGCAGGAACACGCACAGTGCAGGTTGGAGCTGGTGCAGAGGTTGTGGAGGGTGCTTCCTTGACTGGCTCAGTCAGCTTCTTATAGAACCCAGGACCATCCACAATGATCAGGTCCTTCCGCACTGATCGCTAATTATGAAAATGCCAGCTGGTTGGTGGTAGCACATGCCTTTATTCCCAGCAAGGGAATACCTCTGTGACTTTGAGTCCAGCCTTGTCTACATAGTGAGTTTGGGGTCAGCCTGGCTACATAGAAAAACTGTGTCGTAAAAAAAGAAGAGGAGGGTTGGGGATTTAGCTCAGTGGTAGAGCGCTTGCCTAGCGAGTGCAAAGCCCTGGGTTCGATCCCCAGCTCCGAAAAAAAGAAAAGAGAGAAAAAAAAAAGGAGAGGAGGAGGAGAAAGAGGAGGAAGAGGAAGAAGAGGAGGAAAGAAAGAACAATGGTAACATAAAAAAGAAGATATGCCTGCCCTCGACCTCTGACCTCAACATGAACACACACCACCACACAAGTACAAATATGGAAAGAAATCAAAATGAGAAAGTGGGGGGTCACGTGGAAATCACATCACATCTCCCTGCCCGTGGCATTGTGTGGCTGAACTGAGCTCTGAATAGAACTCAGCAGCTACACGGGCAAGGCAGATGTGCTTGAGCTGTACTCCTGGCTACCAATAAATAAAGTTTAGTCAGAACCTGGCCCATGGGTTTGCTCTTGTGCTGTAAGGGCAGCCGTAAGAACAGGGCCTGTAAAGGTTCCTGCCACCAGGGTGCCACAGGGTGGGAGATGCCCACTTACCTGCAGCCCGGTCCAGTGGTACTGAAACCACTCAAGTGTTTCCATAGTGGTTTGCTTTGCCAGACCCATTCCAGGAAGAAGACACTTTAGGACCATTCTCTCAGGTTTGATCATTTTACTTTGCATGTATGTGTGCTGCCTACGTGTGTGCCTCCGTCACATGTGTGCAAAGCCTGTATTGTTCCAAGAGGGCTTTGGGTTCCCTGAAGTCGGCATTGCAGACAATTGTGAGCGAGCTGTGGTTGTTGGGACTTCAACCCTGGTCCGCTTCGAGAGCAGCCAGTGCTTGTGAGTGCCGAACTGTCTCTCCGGCCGCTACGCTGGGGTGGAAGTACTCGCTGTAGCCCAGGCCTGGAGCTCATAATCCACCCGCCTCATCTTCCAAGGGCTGGCATGGCAGGCATGCCCAAAAGGAAGAGGACCGTTAGTGAGGGAACAGAATAGAATTCTCATCACCAGGGCAGTCATAAGTGAAGCCGTGGCTCTATGGTGTGTAATGATTATATTACAGTCTTCCTTTGGGGTCCAGGGCCTGGAGCTCAGACCGCACCTCCCTGCTGTCTGACTCTGATGCTGAGAGCATGTCTGATCCTGAGGTGGCGTCCACTCTCTCACCTACAAAATGGACCAAAGCAACAAACCCGCTGTGGTAGAAACCAAGAGACTAGCCCCAGCTTGTTAACTGTCCGTCCCTTGGGTACACTGCACACAGCCTTTCCAAGGAAGGGAAGTGGAGACCAACTGCTTGGGGCTCCCCAGAATGAGGGTCAGGGGCTCACCCAAAAGGAAGTGAGAAAAGTTACAAGAACAGAAAAAGGAACAAGGTCCAGGGCTCACCTGCCGTGCGTGTGGCTCTGCGTTTCATCTCTAATACCACATAAACCTGGCACAGAGGCCATAGCCTGCCATTTCAACACTCAGAGATGGGGACAGGAAGATTAGAGTTCAGAGCCATCCTTGGCTACACAGTAAATTTAAAACCAGCTTGGGCTACATGATAAAAAGAAAGGACGGGAGAGGAACAGACTAGGGCCCTGTGGTCCTTCTGATGACAGGAGCCTCAGGGGACTGGGAGGCAGCCAGACAGCGGTACTGTCTGAAAATCTGAGGGTCACGTGGACAGGACAGGTAGAGGCATGGCTCCTCTCTGGGACTCAGTTCCCCAAGGTTCTCAGAAATTCTTTGTTATTAATGATATTTTCAGGAAGACAGGGGTGCTGCTGTGAGGGATAGAGGAAGCTGTGTGTGGAGCAGAGCCTGCGGATGCTGGAGGGGGTGTTCCCTCAGTAGGGTTTGCACACTAAGCAGGGCTCCACCCCTAACCACGCCCACAGCCCCTGACTAGGGGTGCTGGGTGGGGCTGCACCTCTGAGTCATACCCCTAGCCCTCTGTTACTCTTCAGACAGGGTCTCACTGAGTTCCCAGAATGGCCTGGAACTCACAAGCCTCCTTGGTCAGCTCCGAGAAGCCTGGGTCACAGGTGTAAGCCACGGATCCAGTTGACTTGTACATTATGATGTGGTTCATGTTCCTGTACCCAGCTTTAGTCATGATGGTGATAGCGTATGTTTCCCTTTGTTCTGAGATACTGAGATCCTGGCTGAGATACTGAATGTCTTTGCCCAGTCGTCACAGATGATCAGCAATTTCTAAGAAGGCACAAGGACTCAGAAAGGTCATGATACCAGTCTCAGAGGAAGACCAGGGTGTCGGCCTACACAGCCTCTACCACTGATGCCTGTGGGAAGGCCTGTAGGAAGGGATGCTGTGGGAAGGGACAACAGGACAGGACATGGCCTGTGACTTCCTTGTCATTCCTAAATACTCACACCCCACTTCTGACTGAAGGGCAGAGAACAGTTACAAGCTCCACCCACACACTTTATTGTAGTTCAATGACATAAGTTTTTAGATTTTGCTATTAATCTGTTTTTCACTTTATTTTTTGTATATGGCATTTTGCCTCTTTGTGCACGTGCATGCAGTACCTGCAGAGGCCAGAAGGGGCGCCAGGTTCCCTGGAACGGAGTCAAAACAAGTGGCTGTGAGTCCAGGTGCGAGCTGGGGAAACCGGTGCTGTAACCGCTGAGCCACTTCTCCAATCCCAGTGATATTACTTCCCTCCCATAGTGGTGGTCAACACTGGCACAGGAGGATTGGTACTTTGAAGTCACTTTGGGCAACGTGGCAGAAAATAAAATAAAATATAGAGCTTGGGGATTGGAGATGAATCTCAGCGCTTACACCACTGGCTGCTCTGCAGAGGACCCAGGTTTGGTCCCAGCGCCCGCTTAGCAGCACGACCATTTGTGACTCTAGCTCCAGGGGATCCTATTTTGTCCTCAGGCCCTTCATGTTCTGCTTACACATGTTGCATAGACAAACACCCAGGCAAATAAAATGAAAGTAAAATAACCCTTTTGAAAGGTTACTTAAGCTGGGCATGGTGGCACACAGCTTTAGTCCTAGCACTCACTCGGGAGGCAGAGGCAGGAGGATCGCTGGGTGTTTGAGGCCAGCCTGGTCTACAGAGTGAGTTCCAGGTCAGCCAGGTCTACAGAGAGAAACTCTGTTATGAAAAACCAAAAGAAGTCAGTTAAAATAATCTGGTCAGGACCAGCCATGGTAGGACACGCCTTAAATACTAGCAGCCTGAGAGTTAGAGATACAGGCGTCCTGGGGCTGTTTGCAGGGCCCTAGGGAATCCATGAAGCAGTCACAAAACAAGGAAACAAAGGACTAAAACAGGTGCCCTGTGTGGACTGTGGCCTCCATACACGAGACAGAAACACCCGAACACAGCCTGTGACACATCACTATTCTGAAGCATACAGAGCCAATGCGCCTACGGGCAAACTGTGGTATTTATCTCTTTCCAGAAACTTCCACAGGGGGTTCGGCTGTGGCAACAGCTCTCTCCACCTGGCCAGGCTGCCCAACCCAGACAGGAAGTGTCTGCTTCCTTCTGGAGAAGGCAGGAGGAAGTGCAACCAGGCTGGGGACAACATGTGGGGGTAGTCATGCTCGACTCGGGTGGCATGAGGATCCAGAATTTCCCTCACACCCCAGGAAATGGAGCATGTGAGGGGCAAGGCTACCACAGCTGGTTCAGATTAGTTGCAGACCCCAGGCAGATACTGACACCTTCCCATGCCTGTTTCCATAGTTGTCACTGGTTGCTGGACAGAAGCACACGAGGAATACAAGACTGTGGGACTAAACCATGAGCCGTGTGGCTTCAGGCGAGTTGCTTTACCTCTCTGGCCTTGTTCAGCAAAGGCCACTTATGCCTTCATTCTGACTTTTTTTTTTTTGCTCTTGGTAACATGCAAGCTGCTTCATTCTTAGCAGAGACATGTCCCTCTTATCCCCACCCAGGCTCACCCCAGCCAGCTTCCTCAAAATCCTTGCCCACTCCAGCAAAGAAATTGTATACTTTTGGATTCAATTCCTGTTTTCAAATGGACTGAAAAGCATCCACAAAGAAGGGACAGCCAAGGTCTGCAATGAAACCTTGTCACTGCTCAGAGGACAAACACTGGCCCAGCTGACTTGGAAGAAGGTGAAAAGGTGCAAAGAGGTGAAAAATGATTACAGTGAAACCGTAAGAGAAAGCCAGGGAAAGGCTGGGAAAGACTAGGGAGAATCTGTCCAGAAAATGGACTAATTCATTTATCAACCTGCTCATCCACCCATGTATCATGTATCCATTTATCCATATAGCAACACATAAATTGAAATATCCACCTACCTATCCGTCTTTCTGTCTGTCCATTTACCCACCCATCCATCTACCCACAAACCCACCCACCCATCTACCCACCCATCCACCCATCCATCCATCTACTTATCCATCCATTCACCCATCCATCCATCCACCCACCCATCCATCTACTCATCCATCCACCCACCCACCCATCCATCCACCCATCCATCTACTCATCCATCCATTCACCCATCCATCCATCCATCCATCCACCCATCCATCCATCTACTCATCCATCCACCCACCCATCCATCCATCCATCCATCCATCCATCCATCCATCCATCCATCCATCCAGTCATCCATCTTTTACGGTGTGTTTACTGAGCTCCACCCATGTGTGTTCTTCTGCATGAAGAAGACAGACTCAATCCCTGCCCTTTTGTTGTCTGCTGTGTAATTAGAGACACAATTAGTTGAGCAAGTAGAGGACTTTGGATACCGATCTAAATAAGGAGGAAGAAGACTATCTGGGAATTGGCGATTTGGACAACCGGACAACACTGTTGTCCTAAGATCTAAGCCCTGTGCTCAGACTGCCGTGGAGCAAAGAGCCAGGGCTTGCAATGTCCAGGGTACAGAGGCTGAGAGCTCAGAGGAGGCAAGCGCAAAGGCTGTGCGGTGGAGCCAGGGATGCTAGACATCGCAGACATACTGCTGCAGTGAGGAAACATAGGCTTGATGGATCAAGGCAGAGGAAGAGGGAGAAATGGCTTTTTTTTTTTTTTTTTTTTGGTTCTTTTTTTCGGAGCTGGGGACCGAACCCAGGGCCTTGCGCTTCCTAGGTAAGCGCTCTACCACTGAGCTAAATCCCCAGCCCCGAGAAATGGCTTATATGAAGCAGATTCAGTCGCTGTGAACCTTGACCCAGGAAGAGGGGCTCAGGCAGTGTGGACTTCTTTTTTTTTTTTTTTTTTTTTTGGTTCTTTTTTTCGGAGCTGGGGACCGAACCCAGGGCCTTGCGCTTCCTAGGTAAGCGCTCTACCACTGAGCTAAATCCCCAGCCCCCAGTGTGGACTTCTTAAATGCTCCCATTTCTCGTTCTCTTTCTGTTACTGGAGGCATGGATCAAAGGCCTCACTGGCACCGTGCAAGGGCTCCCCAAAGATGCCGTCCACAGCCCTTACTAGGGGCCTCTAGGAAGGGGCTTCATCCCTGAACAGTGCTTCCAGGACTCAGAATACACTCCTCTGAACTATCAGAGGTGTGATGGGGGCCATGCATGTGGAAGTCACAGGTCTATTTTAGTGAGTCTCTTTTCTCTCCTCTCTCTCTCTCTTTAAAGGATTTATTTATTTTATGTATGTAAGTACACTGTCACTTTCTTCAGACACACCAGAAGAGGGCATCGGATCCCATTACAGATGGTTGAGATGTGGGCGTTGGGAATTGAACTCAGTCTTCTGCAAGAACAATGCTCTTAAGCCCTGAGTCATCTCTCCAGCCCCTCTTTTCTCTTTTCATCGTTGCTAGTTCAAGCTTTGAACCCAGGTCACAGGTCTCTTCAGCAAGCCCCTCTCCCCTGAGCCATCTTATCTCCCTCAAAAATTCAAATCCTTCATTCGAACCTTCTTGGGCTCCCACAGATTCTTTGTCAAAGTGACCAAACATTGAAAGACAGGAGAATTAGGTGATTCTCTGTGGAGCCAGGAAGCCAAATGTGTGTATGGAGGATTCTGAGGGAGAGTCATGGGGGCTCCCGTCTGAGGGGTGAAGTTGGGGTGGAATGTGGCTTTATGCTATACCAGAACTATTTTAAAAGGAAGAAAAACTTCCCATTTCAGAAATAGGAATTAAAAAGCACTTATTGAGCTGTAATTATTTCATCCGCATATGGGCCTTGTTTCGTTCCTCTTTGATGACATCATCATCATCATCATCATCATCATCATCATCATCATCATCATCATCATCATCATCATTTAGACTGGCTCTCAGTACATAGCTCAGGTGGCTTTGAACTTGTGGCAATTCTGATGTCTCAGTTATCAGCCTTAAATTCCTTCTGTAGCTCAGGGTGACCCTAAACTCCTGATTTTCCTGCCTCCGTCTCCTGAATGCTTGGTGACAGATTTATACCTCTGACATCTGGCTCATGTGGCCTTGTGATGGAAGCCAGCATCTCCCTAATACTCAGGGGTCTTTCTGCCTGCTGAACCCCAGTTCCTGTTCTACCCCCTCCCCACTTTTATCGATTTCTGATACAATGTCTCACATGGTCTAAACTGGCCTCTAATTCACAACCCTCCGGCCTCAGTGTCCCAAGTACTACTAACTGATAGACAGGAAACACTTCGGTCGGTTCAAGAGTTTAGAATTGGGCTGGAGAGATGGCTCAGTGGCTAAGAGCACCGACTGCTCTTCCAGAGGTCCTGAGTTCAAATCCCAGCAACCACATGGTGGCTCACAACCATCCATAATGGGATCTGATGCTTTCTTCTGGTGTGTCTGAGGACAGTTGCAGTGTACTCATACACATAAAATAAATAAATAAATCTTAGAAAAAAAGAGTTTAGAATTATGAATGAATGGACGAATGAATGAACGAATGAACGAACGAACAAACGTTCATAAGCCCAGAACAAGGCCCTTGGTGGACATGACCCAGTGACTAGCAGCTTGGAGCCCCGGTTCAGGCAGTCGGAGGAAGAGGCTTAGCCCCTCCCTGGGCCAGGCTGAACCGAGGCTCACCTTCATTCCCTTCCCGTGACACATACGGGTGTGTTAATACGGCAGCGCTCGCCAGGGACACCTCCCCGCAGCCGGATGCATGGCTCAGCCATGAATGAGAGAGCCAGCTTCCTAAAACCTTGCTCACCCGTCTAGAATTTGGGTCTGCAAGCGAGCCACTGCTACCTCGGGAGTCGTCGACCCAGTCCGCTCTCGCCTCGGTGCTGCATCCCACACTCACCCAACAGCAGGAGTTTCAATTCCCCGCGCTCTTGTTTCTTCTGTTCCAACAAAATCTTGTTGATCTCCTGGTCGATTCTGGCGGCAGTCTTCTCCTCTTCCGTCAGGCACCAGGGACAGCAGCCCCAAGTCAGGGACCGGGCCATGGTGGGCGCCTCACAGGCCACCAGGCGACATTGCTCCTGCAGCCTGCACAGCCCCAGCTACCGGATTCTTTCTTCTCTGGATGGAGTGGGGGGTGGAGGTCCCTCCAGGACCCCCCGTGTCCCTGCCCAGGGCCTGTGGGAGCCCAGGCAAAGGCTTCAAGAGGCCTGGGTGCTGGAAACAGGGCGGGGACCTAGGTGCTGCTTCCCGCCCCCTCCAACTTGCCCAGACCTGGCCGTGCCCGCCAGACAGGTCGGTGGTGGAAGCTCCAGTGGCTGGGGAGGGAGGGGTGGCTGCCTCCTGGGGAGCACAGTCCTCGTGGTGTCTCACTTGAGCCTCCTTCCTCCTTCCCTAGGAGAGTGGCCTCACCCCTGGGCTTCTGACACTGCTGGCCCCAGCTGCCCCCTTCTCTGGGCCAAGTAGGAAGCGACCAGTGGGCACAGCTATTGCTAAGGGCTGATTTCAGAACTGCTGAGGTGGGAGGGAAGTCTCTGCTTCCGTGTCTGTCTGGGCTCCCTCAGCACACGCACCAATGTGACAGACAACTGAGGAGACTGAAGCATGGAGTAAAGGCAGGGGCTCCCCCAAGACCTAGGGAGGAGACAGAGGGTCACGTCTGGCCCCTTGGGTCCTAGAGGAAGAAGCAGAGGAATCAGTGCGAGAGGGACTGATGTGTTTCTGGAGCACCTACTGTACAACAGGAGGGCTTCTATTTTGCGCCACAGAGGACTAAACAGAAATGTTTTAAAAGTTGGTGACAGTGAGCTGTATCAGTGGGCATCCCTGGGGCTCATGTGGTGGGAGGGAGAGCCAATTCTGCCTTCCAACTAAACCCCAAACCAAGCAGAACAAAACAACTCTCAGGATGCCAGACGGTGATGAGTTCTAGAAGTGAAGCAGAGCTGTTGAAAGGCTGGAGGGGAGGCTTTAATAGGGAGTTGGAGAGTAAAGGTGACAGACACTAAAGGACTCTGAGAGTTGAATCTTTGGGCTGAGCCTCTCAGACCCCAGACTACTCAAACTAAAAGTTCTAGACCCTTCTGGCTCATGTATCTCTAGCTGTCGGAGATTAGCAGAGCCCGGAGCCTCTTCATGGATTGGTAGGGTTCGGAAAGGGTGTTTGATCCCAGGAACACACAACTTCCTAGTCTTTGTCCTCCTCTACTCCGGGTCGGTGGCAGGACGTTGACAGGTTGGCAGGCCCACGCCTGCTTCAGGCTGACTTCAGTTGACTGTTGATTCATATTGCTGCAGATGGGAAGTGAGATAGGGGCGGGGCGGGGTCACTGAGGCCAGGGGGAGCTTCCCTGCCCACTGAGACTTATGCTGCCACCATGGGGAGCAAGGTGGAGGGGGTTTGGGGGAGCTTCAGAACCAGCCTGGTCTTGCAGTAGCTGGAGAATAGTACCCTGCCTGGTCCTTTTGGGACCAGACACAAGGCCCTCAAGATACCCCAGTGGGGACCAAAGCCTCACTCTGATACCGTCTGTGCCCCCCCCTCTGCGGGGGTCCAGGGGTTTCAGCAGGTGGATCCTGTGAGCCATGGACCAGCCTGTGTCACACAGTGAGACCCTGTCTGAATTTTTACACCGTCTTCTTCTGCCCAGTCGGTTTCCTGTACCTCTGTGAAGACATTGTATCAGTTGCTAACAGGAACCTGTTGTCTATTTTTTTCTAATGTGCTGGGCTTTTTTTCTTTTTCTTTTCTTTTTTGTTTGTCTGTTTGTTAGTTTATAAGTACATTGTAGCTGTCTTCAGACACACCAGAAGAGGGCATTCAATCTCATTAGAGATGGCTATGAGCCACCAAGTGGTCACTGGAACTCAGGACCTCTGGAAGAGCAGTCAGTGTTCTTAACCACTGAGCCATCTCTCCAGCCCTTTCTTTTCTTTTCCTTTCTTCTCCTTCCTTCCTTCCTTTCTCTCTCTCTCTCTCTCTCTCTCTCTCTCTCTCTCTCTCTCTCTCTCTTTCTTTCTTTCTTTCTTTTTCAAGACAGGGTTTCTCTGTGTAGTCCTGGCTGCTCTGGAATTCACTCTGTAGACCGGGCTAGCTTTGAACTCACAGAGATCCCCTTGCCTCTGCCTTTCGAGTACTGGGATTTGAGGTGTGCACCACCATTGTCACTGCTGGTCTTTTTTCTTAAATTTGTCTAATTACATTTGTCTATTTGTTGTGTGTGGCTGCACATGCCAGGAACGTGTGCACGTCCCATGTTCTTTGAGTTGATTATTACCCTTCCAGCATGTGGATTCCAAGGATCAGACTCAGGTGGTCAGGCTTGTCCACAAGCTTCCACACCCACTGAGCCTTCTTCTCACTCTTACATTGTTTCTTTCTAAAAAACAAACAGGCACACAAACAAACTAGATGCACTTGCTTAGTCCCAGCACTTGGGAGGCAGAGGCAAGCAGATCTCTGAGTTAGGGGCCAGCCTGGTCTACAGAGCGAGTTCCAGGACAGCCAGGGCTACACAGAGAAACCATGCATCCTAAAACATAAACACACACACACACACACACACACACACACACACACACACACACACATATTTATACATATATATCTTTGGTGTACTCGGGTGCTTTGCCAGCATGTGCATTTATGCACATGTACGCGGAGTACTCATAGAGACCAGAACAGAGCATTGGGTCCCCTGAAGAAGGAATCACAGGTGTGGGCGCTGGAATCGAACCCCTGTCTTCTGGAAGTGTAGTCAGGTGACAACATGACTGGTGCTGAGCAGCGCGGCCGCAGGCACACATCTGAACTTGTTCCTTGCTTTCGGTTTATGCCACAGCTGTTCCTGGATGGCATCTGGCCTCACAGCTGCACTCGAACTCAGGACCCTCCTTCCCAGGCTGCGGTGACTGCGGTCAGAGGTGCCTGGTTGCAGCTGTGTCGGTCTTCTGGCGACACCTGCTGGACATTGGTGGAATAACAGGCAACTACACTGCCGAGGAGACCAACGACCATCCTTCCTGACCCTCTGCCAGCACCTTGTCCAATCTCAGCCACTTCTGTTTGGTCCCTGACTGGCTCTGACTGTCACTCCGCGTCCTCCCTGCAGTCCTCGGACCTGCCTGTCAGGCCCTTCCTCTGCTCCAGCTACACACGTCTCCAAGCCCACGTCAATACCCAGAACCCACATGGTAGAAGAGAATGGAGTCTTGCAAGTTCTCCTCTAATGTCCACTGGTGTCCCAAGGCACCATTCTGCTGGCTTCATGCCTACGTGACATAAGTTAGAGTCATCTTAGTCAGTGACCAACGGGGGAGGGCACAGCCCACTGTGGGTGGTGCTGTCCCTGGGCTGGCGGTCCTGGGTTCTATAAGGAGCAGGCTGAGCAAGCAAGCACGGGGAGCGAGCCAGGGAGCAGCGCCCTCCACGGCCTCTGCATCAGCTCCTGCCTCTGGGTTCCTGCCCTGTGTGAGTCCCTGTCCTGACTTCCTTCAGTGATGGAATGTGATCCGGGAAGTGTAAGCTGAATAAACCCTTTCCTCCCTGGCTTGCCTCAGATCACGGGTTTAACACAACAATAGAAACAAAGTTCCGAATGACTGATGTAAGGGAAGCCCATCTCACACCCTGGATCCCATCTTTCACCCCCCCTTCAGTAAAGGCTGTTTTATGGGGACCCCACTGCTAGGCACACAGTGTTTCCCCACGCTCACGTCACTGGAGACCCTGAAGTCATTGAGTGGGTTTGGAGCCGCCCTCCATAGCTGGTGGAATGGTGTGATGCCATGGGAAGTGACCATTTGTGGTAATACAGAATTACTGTGTCACCCAGCCAGTCTTCTTAAGGGGTGGATTCCAGGACACCGACAGCCAAAGGCTCAATAGACCAAGCTTCTGTTGACTGGCTTCCCAGCAGCCAAGAACTGGAAGTCACCCTAATGCTGTAGAGATGAAGATACCACAACCTACCCAGTGGAAGAAGGAATGTTTTTTTTTAAAAAGATTTATTCGGGCTGGGGATTTAGCTCAGTGGTAGAGCGCTTACCTAGGAAGCGCAAGGCCCTGGGTTCGGTCCCCAGCTCCGAAAAAAAAAGAACCAAAAAAAAAAAAAAAAAAGATTTATTCATTTATTATATATAAGTACACTGTAGCTGTCTTCAGACACACCAGAAGAGGGCGTTAGACCCCATTACAGATGGTTGTGAGCCACCATGTGGTTGCTGGGATTTGAACTCAGGACCTCTGGAAGAGCAGTCGGGTGCTCTTAACCGCTGAGCCATCTCTCCAGCCCAGGAATGTTTTTTTTTAAAAAAAAAGATTTATTGGGGGTTGGGGATTTAGCTCAGTGGTAGAGTGCTTGCCTAGCAAGCGGAAGGCCCTGGGTTCGGTCCTCGGCTCCGGAAAAAAAAAAAAAAAGAAAAAAAAAAAGATTTATTTATTATGTATACAGCATTCTGCCTGCATGTATGCCTGCAGGCCAGAAGAGGGCACCAGATCCCATTTATAGATGGTTGTGAGCCACCATGTGGTTGCTGGGAATTGAATGCAAGACCTCTAGAAGAGCAGTCGGTGCTCTTAACCACTGAGCCATCTCTCCAGCTCGGAGGGAATAATATACAACCATGAAAAGGAAAAGGGCATTCTGAGCCCTGCTCCAGGGCGAATGAACCTGGACATGGGCCAGTGATGCCCAGGGTCCCACACGAAGGAGACTGCTGATTGCTTAGACCCACAGAGACAGGAGGTGGGAGTGTGGGTGCTGAATGGGGACAGACTTCACTACCGAGATGGAATGTTCTGAAGCTGGTGCTGGGGACTGGTGGACAGCTGTAGGACTGAACTTCATGCCACTGAGCACTTTTTTTTCACTTTTTGTGTGTGTGCCTGTGGAGACCATCGGTATCTTCAATTGTTCTCCACCTTGATCTTTGAGACAAACTCTGAACTTAGTTCATGGACTGGCCAAATTGGCGACCAGCAAGCTCTGTGGGCCTGCGTGTCTGTGTGTCCTCAGTGCTGGGGCCTCAGGACCACTCCAAAGGACAGGGTTGAACCCAGGTCTTTCTGTTTGGGTGGCAAGCACCCTACCCACTCATGCCGTTTCCCCAGGTCGGCCTTCCCCACCCCCCAGCAACGGTGGCAGCTGGGGATGGAGAATCGCTGGCCTAAAGTCCTGTAGCAGGAGTTGGGGACCGGGCAAGGGCTCCCCCCTCCTGGTGAGCAGCACAGGGGACCTAATGTTTCACGGCAGAGGCACACTGGTTGATCAGGTGATGCTTGGGTGACGGTCAGAGGTGCCTCGGGTTTAAGCTTGCTCTGACCCCACTTCCCACACCCACACTTTAATAACAGTCCCAAGGGAGCCAGAGTTTAGGAACAAAATTTATTCCGATTTAAAACAGAATTCAAGAGAAAGATATGAAAAGGTGGCTTCAGCAAGACCCTCTGGGTTAAGGGGTCAGGACCCTGACCTGCTGCTCACACCTTGGCGCCCAGGGCCAAGGGCCTGTAGAAGCCTGGCACTCAGTCGGGTGCCTGAGCCTCCCCTCACACAGGAACATGCTTCACAAAGGACAAGGGTTAAAAACAGTGTTTTAAGTGTTCTCTTAAATAGGCTGAAGTTTGAAATCAGGACTGTGTAATATACAAGGGTCACAGCAGCTGCTGTCAGCCACCACAGGCCCGGCCTGGGCTCCCTGGACCGGGTGCTGGATGGTGGTTGGCACTCCCAGTGCACCAAGGTGGACACAAAAAACCAGCCTGTCCCCTGCAATTGGGCCATCCCTTGGTGAGGATCGAGTCAGAAGTAGGGAGGCTGGGGTCCCCACCCTGACCTGTATGGCACAGTCCCAAGGGCCCCTGACCCAGTTCCCCTGGGCAGAACCGGCCACCCACCACTCGGGTGAGCTGGTTGCTGCCCCAGAGCTTTGGCTGTGGCCACCATGGCCCAGCGCACTTGGCACACACTGCTCAAAAATGGGTAACACTTTGCTGGCCTGGGGTGCTCCAGCCCTCAGACACCTGTATAGTCCCAATTTCTCTTCCCACTGTGTAGCACAGATGCCTGCTGTGAGGCCCTGGGTTCCCCAAGGAGAAGTCTGTGGGTGGCCAGGAGGACCCTGACAGCCTTCAGCTCTGCAGTGGGTGGGATGGCACAAAACTGGACCCTCAACTGCAGACAGGAGAGGGGCCTGGTGTGGGAAGGCGGGGGGAATCCATGGGCTGGAGGCCAGGAATATGGGTGATCATCATAGCCACCCATCATATCCTAGGGCTGTCATGTCCACTGGTCCTTTGTTCCCTTCTGCCTGGGAGAGCAATGTAGCCACCTGCCCAGACTGGCATGTGTCTGAGTGGACACTCTGGGGCCTGGAGCCCAGCTTGGCAGGCAGGACAAAGGCATGGCTGGATATCCAAGCCCAGAGCGCACGTGCAAAAGTAAAGAAAAATCTGACGGACAGACAGACAGACAGACACACACTGTAGTGTTTATGAGCAGCAGGGGCTGCCTGTGCCCTCTCTGGCTGTGGCCATCACCTGCTATACGCTGGCCCTCTGGAATCTGACAGACAAACAGACAGACAAACACTGTAGTGTCTATGAGCAGCAGGGGCTGCCTGTGTCCTCTCTGGCCGCAGCCATCACCTGTTACACGCTGGCCCTCTGGTTTAGGATGCACCAGGCATGGTGCAGTGACTAAGGCCAGGGACCAGTGTGTGGGGTGAGGCCACTACCCGTGTCTGGGTACGGACCTGAGAATACTTGGAAGAGGCCCCTGTGTACCCTGCTCTGACTGGGCTGTGTGGGGTGGGCCTTGCTGAGCCACATAGACTTGGGCAGCCCCTCCAGCCGCCCAACTCTACGTAGCCCCTCAGGGTTCCCAGGGCCTTTCCTAGGCAAGCCAGCGAGCAGTGGGTGTTTGGGGACTTAATTCCCCCATCCCCACTTCACCAAAGGCCAGGCCCTGCCTGTAGCAGGGGTACACGGGGGTTATGGTCACTAGACCCTGCAGTGTATCACCTGCCTGCCAAGTCAGAGTGGAGAATATTTCTCTTTTCTTCAAAAACAAAAACAAAACACAAACGATTAGGCACTTCCCAGGGTGGGCATGGGGCTGCCCACCCCCACTTCTTGGAGTCTAGGGAGCAGAGAGGGTGCAGACCCTGAGGGCGTATGGGACATCAATAACTTAGAAAAGGGGTGGTCCGTGGTCCCCAAGCCTCCAGCCTCCTGGGGGAGGAGTTGAACTCGGGACCATGGGCTGGGGCTGCAGTGGCCCTGATCTCAGTAGCCCGTGGCTGTGGGGGAGGGCACACTGTCGGTCACGTCTTTTTTCTTTTTGTTGTTTTTTGTTTTCTAGGAAAAAAAAAAAAAACCCTCAAGCCACATGGAATCAAGGCCAAAAAGAGGCCACTCTGCCCTTGAGGGACAGGGACAGAAGTGAGCAGGAAGAGAGGCGAGCCCCAGTCCCCTGTGCCCAGGTCCCTTGGTTGGGTGACCGATGCTGGCCCTGGCGGTGCCGCAGTCGGTCACACCAGATTGTACTCCTTCAGGTTCAGCTGCAGGATGGTGTCCTTCACGGCAGCAAACACGAAGCGGATGTTTTCGGTGTCCGTGGCGCAGGTGAAGTGCGAGTAGATGATCTTGTCGCTGTCGGGGTTCAGATCCACAAACATTTTCAGGATGAACTCGCGGGCGGCCTGTGCGTCCCTCTGTGGCCCTGCATGCAGGAAGAGGAGTGGTTTGGTGAGTGGCCTCCAGGGCACCCACCCTGGTGGCATCCAGGCCTTGGGGTGAGAGTGGGGACCTGGGACAGTGCTCACCATCGAACTCGGGGAAGTAGTCGACCAAGTGTGAGTGCAGGATCTTGTCTTCCAGAAGGTCCTTCTTGTTGAGGAAGAGGATCACAGACGAGTGCTGGAACCAGGGGTAGGTGATGATTGTGCGGAACAGGGCCTTGCTCTCCTCCATGCGGTTCTAGAGCAGACACAGTGCGTGAGGGGCCACTCATGCCCTGCCTGCCCCAGCCCTGCCAGCCCCCGAGTGTGTCCCTGCCTCACCTCGTTGTCCGACTCCACCAGGACCTGGTCATACTCGCTTAATGCCACCAAGAACATGATGGACGTGACATTCTCAAAGCAATGGATCCACTTCCTGCGCTCTGACCTCTGCCCGCCCACATCCACCATCCTAGGGAGAGATGGCAAGCCACTCTAGACACTGCCTGCAATCTGTCCCCATCCCTAAGGGCCCGGGTGGCTGCAGGCCAGGATGACCTGGCTGGTGTTTCTGTAAATGCTCAAGGGCCTTGTACAGACAGAGGGCAGTGTTTGCCTATTCACCTCCACATCGCTCCTGACCACACACTACTGCGCAGGTCGGGGCGCATGACATTTCCCTACCACTCGTGTTGCTGGCATCAAGTGCGAGGACAGTGAAAGCCTCTGCCTGTGACTTCCTTGCTAGTGGCCTGAGGACCACGAGGCTGCTCACCTGGTCACACACTGCCAAGACTTGAGGTCACAGGCCACGTGGTCCCAAACTATGCCCCACAGTCTCTGCCCTCCCTGGAGTAGCTGTGGCGACCAAGGGGGGAACACCCGGCTGGGAGGTTGGGGGCATGGACACTCTTCTGGGGAGATGTGGCATCAGTGCTGAGGGAGCACGTGTCTGAGAGGCCACCCAGGGAAGCGAGGAAAAGGGAGTGATGGACGTGGAAGGCTCACACGCATGGCCGCCTGGGAAAGGCTGTGAACAGGAACAGGTTTCTGCCCTGGGGTCAGCATCACAAAAAAGATTAAGGAAAGAGGGCGTAGAGATGGTACAACATGCCTTTAGGCCAAAGACTGGAGGACAGTGGCCACCACTAGACACTGGGGAGGGCGAGGGGGAGCTGGGGCAACCGTCATCTAATCTGCCCTGACCTCCTCCTGTCTGACCCTGGCCCTCTTGAGTCCATGGGAGAAACTTCTCAGTGGGAGCAAAGCACACCCGTCCCGATCCCCCATGCATCTGCAGGGTTTGTCTTGTGTTCTTCAGGTTCACAGGGGTCCCAGGGAGGGGCCCTGACAGGTTCCTCAACAGAGTCCATAAAGCCCCACTCTAAGTCTCAGGGTCCCTGCTGCCGCCCACCCTCTGTCACAGTGGAGCCTGCACACTCTTCCCGCCAGCTCCCTGAGGCCTCACAGAGCTCAGACCATCACCTGAAGATGATGTTCTCCAGGTCAAACGGGTACTCGATGATGCCAGTTGTGGGCACACGTACCCGCAGCACATCCTGCTGGGTGGGCAGGTAGCCTACTGTAGCGATGCGGTCCACGTCCGTCAAGTAGCTACAATGTAGAGGTATCTGCTCAGGAGCCCACTGGGGCCAGTGGGCACCTGGGACATGGCACAGCACCCCACACCCACAGACAGACAGGGACTTGGCACTGGAAGGGCTGAGGGCCTGGCTGTGTACTGGCTGTGGTGAAAGCACACTGTCTCCATTGGCCTGGAGTCACCGGTGGCTCAAATAGATCGCAGGAAGAGATTCAGTGCTAAAGACAGCTGGAGAGTGAGGCCCACTACAGCCAGAGCCACGGCGTGGGGACACCTCAGAAGGCTCAATTCACGGTCACTACTGATGCAGGTGCCTTTCTCAGTCCTGAGTGCCCTATCAGCTGGGACTCTCTGGAACAACTCCTCGATCACAGGCTCCCCTGAGCTGTGACTGTCTCCTAGATGTCCTCAAGTCTCCACTGCCCCGGTTGGCCCTCCGGTCAGGCCAGGACTGGGCTCTTTTCCCAGCCAGGCATGAAACAGATGAGAAGCCTGAGTGTTGCCCCTGCTCTCTAAGCCTCGCCTTGGTCTCTCTGAGGCCAGCATGTAGGCAGTGAGTGGTCAGGCCAGCCCTGCCCTGTGTGTGATGAGTCTGTGGAAAGGCTTTGGGCTAGGTCATGGCCACTCTGACCCCATCCATGTCTCTTGTGTTAGCCATGCATGCCAGCCCCACTCACTACTTAGCCGAGTCAGAGAGCTGGAACTCTCGCCTGCGATCGTAGCACTCCTGGACACCAGGGTCACTCCACAGTGTCTTGATGGCGTTCACATACTGATGCTCAAAAGTCGTGACCTTCTCCACATCAACCTCCCGGATCAGGAGTGCATTGGCCTGAGGGAGAGTAGGACTGTGAACTCCTGGGGGACCCTGGTCAAGCAAGGAGCCTACAGAGCCGGCAGGGCAGTGAGGGGAGCCATGGTCTCTAGAAGACAAAGCCTCTGACCGCTCAGTGTGGGTGGGTGTGAGGGCTGGGAGAGATGATCATAGATTTGCATTTCCATTTCTCTACTTTTCTGATTTTGAAACAAGGTCTTGTGTAGCCCAGGCTGACCTAAGGATGTAGCCAAGGATGACCTTGAACTTACCCTGCAACCTCTATCACCCATGTGCTGGGATTTATTTGTGCTGGGAATGGAACCCCAGGCTTCATGCAAGCCAGGCAAATGCTCTACCCACAAGAACCCAGTCCGCCCCTGAACCTGCTCCTTGGAGGCCCAGAAAGGGGAGTTGCTGCACAGGGCACACATAAGCTGAGGTCGACTCCCTTTCCTGAAAGCACCAGAAGGTGGCCCTTCCACATCTCTAGGTCAGAGGAGCCGGTAAATACACAGCCCCCAAGAGCCTGACTGTGGGTCCCTCCTCTGTAGCCTTGTTAAGGTGGCCTCTGTCCTGGGCTACTAGCAGACATGGCTCCCAGTCTGATAAGGTCTGTGGCTCTACACCATTCACACAGTACCCAACATGCACTGGGCTGCCTGGGCCTTGCTGAGCCCTGGCAGGGCAGCTCCCACACACCTGCCTGTCTCTAAGTGGGAAGAGCCCTACCTTCCCAGGCCCCACCCACCTCCCCCGCACCAACAGGACATGAGGCTAAAAGGGGCCACACAGCATCCACTGTCAGGACACTGCAGACCCCAGGGCAGGGCAAGTGTGAGCCAAGGTGCCCCATACATCCACACCCAGAACCACAGGACTCCAATTTGAAACGGGGACTCCTCAGGTCCCCATGATCTGAGTAAAGTTCTTACGACAATCCCTGGCCCTTGGGAGACGGAGGCAGGGGGATGGAAAGTTCCAGACCAGACTGGAGCTTGAAGATCCTGAGCAAGAAGACCCTGTTTCTAAAGCAGAAGGGTGAGGAAGTGCCAGCTCAGGCCTAAGAGTGCCAGAACCCTGAGCCTCATCATATGTACATACATACATACATACATACATACATATGTACATATATACATACGTACATATGTACATAAATACATACGTACATATGTACATAATAAGAACATACAGCCTGGTGGGGAAGGATTAAGAAAAAGTGGGGGAGGGGAAATACTAAGTTCGAAATACATGAAATTCTCAAAGAATAAATAGCTCTATTTCAAAATACTACTTCAGCAGCAGCAGCAGCAACAACAGCAACAGTGAAGCCCAATGGGCACGGGTCTGCAGGAGGCCAGGCGATAATGACACCCACAGCTAGTTGGCACCCTCCCATTAGTGGTCCTTAGCTGTACTCCCAGCTTCTCCCCTACTAGGCCCCGCCCTCTGGGGGGACGGGCCCTTCCTGCAGACCCCGCCCAGCAGGCCCCGCCCCTTAGCCCCAGCCCGGCCCTCACCTTGTTCTGCTCATACTTGTAGCGGATCTTGAGCGTGTCCATAGCGCGCACCACAGCCTGCATGGCGGTGAAGATGTTCTGGTACACCAGCTTTGTGAAGCCGCGTTTGTCCTCCTCCGAGTAGCCGGCGCCATGGATGATGCGCATCTGCTTGATGAAGGTGCTCTTCCCACTCTCGCCAGTGCCTGCAGACCATTTATGTGCCTTCACCTCAAGCCCCAAACGCCTGCCCACCTACTATGGGCACTATAAACCAGCCACCCTCAAACGTACTGCAAGCTTGCCCACCCAAGGGATCCTGCTTGCCTCCCACCTGACAACACGGGGTGCAGCTCAGGGTGCTGCCTGCTCCCCAGCTGCCGCAGACAGGCCCTGAGTCTGAGCCCGTCCATGGCTGAAAGCACAGTAGCCCCTCAGATACCAGCAGCACCAGGCGTCTTGCCATCAGTCTCTGTGTCAGCCGTGATGGTCCCCTGAGGTCAGTTGATATTTCCCTCTGACACCGTGCAGCCACCACATACAGTCTGCATAGAGGGTGCTCACTTGGTCACCCTAACCCTGCTCTCGGACCCTACCTACACCTCCTACACCTGAGGGAAATGCCCAGGGCTACACCAAGAGAGGTTGCTGGGCCTTAGGCAGTGGGCCTGAGGCCATGCTTACAGCCACCTGCTGTGCATGTGGCTCTCCCAAGACCCCACACAGAAACTGCAGAGTGGGCAGACACTCCCTAGGCCTGTGGCTCTGAAGCTGCTTCTCTACAGGCTACACACGCTGGTCCCAAATGTTGGGGACATGAGAGACATCCAAATCTGAAAGGGTCCCAAATTCCAAAACTCTAGGTGTTAGGTCAGCAATCAACAATACTGTCTTGTGGCCAGCCTGGTCTACGCGGAGGTTCAGGCTAGCTAGGACTATATAGTGAGACCCTGTCTTTTAAGAAAAGAAAGAAAAAACTCTCCAGCACGAGTGCCCCTGCCTACGGCACACATTCACATCTGTGTACACATCTGACAGCTGACGGCTGCATCGGCATGGGGGCCCAAGCACACAAGAAACCTGAGAGATGAGGGTGGGGTGCCCACCTGTAAGTCAGTGCTTAGGGCATATAGGGACTCCACAGCTGACCTAGCTGAACGAGCACGATTGTGCTCAGTAAAGTGAGGAACAGCTAACCTCTGGCCTCCACATAATATGCACACACGCATCTGTAGGGACACAAACATGATAAATGCTCACATGCCAAAAATAAAATACAAGTATAAAGTAGGACTAGGGCTGTCGTTCACAGGCAGAACCCCCACCTAGAATCGCCCAGTGAGGGGGCTGGGGGCGTGGTCAGGGTGGAGCCCCGCCCAGAATCCCCGCAGTGAGGGTTAAGGGGCGTGGTCAGGAGTGGAGCCCCGCCCAGAATCCCCGCAGTGAGGGGCTAAGGGGGCGTGGTCAGGAGTAGAGCCTGACCTAGAATCTCCCCGCGCCCTGCATAGTCCTCCTTAGAGTTTATATCTCTTTTGGAGTTACAGCTTTTAAATATTAAAACCCAAGGCTCAAGAGATGGCTCAGGGGTAAGGCTTGCTCCTCTTGCAGAGGACCTGGGTTGGGTTCCCATCTCCCAAGTCAGGCAGCTGGAATTATAGCTCCAGAATGTCTGTCACCCTGTTCTGGCCACCACAGGTACTGTACTCATGTGCACAACCCAACACATACAAGGTTTAAAAAGTTAAATAAAGCGTGAAAAATTACTAAAACGTCCATGCTTGTGTGAGTTGTGCTCAGAGAGACAACATGGGCGTCACACCTCTCTCATCAGTGAGCCCTCGCCTACAGTCAGCAGGTCCCAGTGTCCTGCCCTTGGCCCACTGAGCTCAGCCAACCACATTGCCAGAGGATGCAGCAGGCAGGCAAGCAGTTGCCAAAAGACGAGGAGCCACAATACAGGGTAGAGAAGGGGGACCTACAACAACAGGCGCAGACCAAGGAAGGCCGGGAGCTCAGGCTGCTAGTCAACAAGCTAGGCCTGCCTAGCCTGGGCTTCAGGCCACCCTGGGGCACTTGACTACAACCAAACAGCATGTGTCAGGGACAAGGTGCAACTCAGATTAGTATCCGGCTGGGCCATGCCACCGTGTGTGGCCATGTCTCTGGAAGCCAAGTCTGCCACTGTTATGTCTGGTCAGCCAGCTCTGGGGCTGGACACAGGCTCAGGATCCCCATGCACCACACCCGAGTCATGCCTAGGACCCAACATGATACCCAGTGTCCATGGGCAGAGACAGGAGTGACGTTAAGGAGCCAAAAGGGCCGGCGTCCCTCTTCCTGGCTCTCACCACAGATACCCCATCCCTTGCCTGCTTAGGGTGGAGTCACAGTTCATCTGTGGGCTGGCAGCAGGCAGTACTAAGGACCCTGGGGTATCAATGGATCACAAAGCAACAGTTAAAGAACACCCAGCTGGTGCCTTTCCTGAGGATGCTGGGCATGGTGTTCCTAGGAGGTCTGACCGCACTAATCTGTTTCACAGCTCCGAGTCCACAGACTGACACCAGCACTATACACGCATGCTCTGGACAGCCACTGAAGCCATGTACCCTGCAGTCCTCAGCAGGGTCTGTGCTGGGTGTCGTGATGTTGGAGTTCTGCAGGCATCTTCCTGCAGGTGTTCCCTGAAAGTCAGAGGTACCCATGGAGGAGGACAAGGCTGAAGCTGGTACATCACACAGCAAGCCCACTGCACCACTAACAGGGGCCATGCTGTGCTAGCACCAAGTAGACGGCGAGAAAGGGTGGCCACCAGCCAGACTAAAATAGGTTGATCAGAGTTCCCACCTAGAGCGAGAGGACACAGAGGGACTGAGCCTCCACCCTAGGAGGATGGCAGGACAAGGAAGAAGATGCTGTAAAGGAGGGGCAGTCAGACCAGTGGATAAACAGATGGTTGGAAGAAGGGATAAATGAATACATGTGAGGGGGCAGAAGAATTGATGCGTGGATGGGTGAGTGTGTGGGTAGATGGGTGGGTGGGTGGTGAGTGGGTGGTGGGTGGGTGGATGGGTGAGTGTGTGGGTAGATGGGTGGGTGGATGGGTGAGTGGGAGGGTGGGTGGTTAGATGGGTGAGTGGGTGGTGAGTGGGTAGTGTGTGGGTGGGTGGATGGGTGAGTGTGTGGGTAGATTGGTGGGTGGGTGGGTAGGTGGGAGGGTGAGTGGATAGATGGGTGGGTGGATGGGTGAGTGGGTGGGTAGATTGGTGGGTGGGTAGGTGGGAGGGTAGATAGATGGGTGGATGGGTGGGTGGTTAGATGGGTGAGTGGGTGGTTAGATGAGTGGGTGGATAGATGGGTGGTGGATGGGTGAGTGGGTGGGTAGGTGGGAGGTTAGATGGATGGGTGGGTGGGTGGTTAGATAGATGGGTGGGTGGTTGGGTGAATGGGTGGGTTATTGGGTGGGTGGATAGGTGGTGGGTGGATGGGTGGATGGATGGATGAATAGATAGATGAATGGGTATGTGGGTGGGTGGATATATGCTAGCTGTGTAGGTGGGTGAATGAGGTTGGATGCATGTAGACTGGAGCTGTGTTGCCCTGTCCTGGCACTCACATCTGGACTCAGTGTTTTAATGCAGGCGGTATGGGAGTCAGCGCTGCCCCACAAGGTGGCCAGATGGCTGCAGGTGGCAGAACCTGCAGTGTAGTGAGGGAAGGTGAGACGGGAAGCCCTCCTGACCTGGGGAGCAGGCTCGGACCTGGAGGAGGCAGAGCTACACTTGTATCTACCAAGCTCACCCCCTCCCATGTGAGCCTCAGACACTCAGACCCCAACTTAAAATAAGAGTCAGGGGAGGAAGTGTCACCTCTGGGCTGGTGTAGAGCCCAAGCTACCACAGCACCCACAGACTCAGTTACAGAACTGTCACTGAGGTCCACTTCAGGGAACTGAGTCAAGGAGCAGTGAAGTGGCTGGCTGACAGGCCTGCGCACACCTGTGTGCTGCGGCTGTAAGGCCTGGTCCTGTCTCGTGACAGCCCTGGGTAGTCAAAGTCACAGCTACCCAGTGGCAGTTGCCACCAGCAGTCACAGGCCACATACATTAGCCTCTGGACTTACCACCATGATCTTATCTCCAGGCTGGTAGCAAAGTCTCCCAGGGAGCCCAAGGTGTGGACACTGATGGCCTCAGAGGGCCACAGGCCACACTAGTGGCTGATAGATAGGACGTGTATCACCTACTGTACAGCAGCCAAAGTGAGCCTTCTACACCTCACTGAGTAGCTGCACTCGGTGCACTGGGCTACCTCAGGCCTTTATGAAACTCCACAGAACCAGAGACGCCTGCTGTGACCTTGCCTTGCCTCCACACATCATTCGGCACAGGCACCAGGCTCCGCGACTCAGTCCATAGCTGACACTGGTTGACAGCAAAGGTTTGCTTGTCCACCTGGTGGAAGGTTTCGTTCAAGATCCTTTTTGGACAGGATTTCACTCTGTAGCCCAGGCTGACCCAGAACTCACAGGTCTACCTGGCTCTGCCTCCTCAGTGCTGGGATCAAAGGCATGCACCACACCCAGGCAGTCTGAAGGTTCAGCCTCCCTGATTTACACCTCTGGAGGGAAGGTGTGGAGCAAACCTGCACTGTGTGTGGGAAGTGTGAAACCAGCGTGTAAGCCGCAGCTGAGAGGTAGAGTACCCATTGGACACCGAGTCCCAGCTCCAGCACTCCATACACCCGGCTCAGGGGAGAACCTGTCACCCCAGCACCGGCTCCAGGTGGACGCAGGAGACTCAAACTCAAGGTCACCACCAGCTACATAGTGGCTGTGAGCCAGCTCAGGCTACAAGGCAGAAAACAAAACCCTGTTCCTCCTCTAGGCAAGGCCCAGAACCCCTGCAAAGGGCCGGGTCCCCTCCCCTGTAACACTCAATGATGCTTGTCAGGCTCCTGAGTCCACACAGTGCTGTGCCAGTCCCCTGTGTCCACCACATGGCCCTTCCGGACACCTGTGGGCACAAACCAGGTTACTAGGGTGAGTGCAGACCTTGGTATGTCAGCCCTCATTACAGAGCTGTGCTGACACCCATGACAAGGGCTGTCCCCACCAGCCATAGTGTCACTGCCATGCCAGGCCTGGGGTCAGCGCTGTCAATGGTGGGCAGGCCCAACTCTGAAGACAGCTACCCATGGCAGGGGACCACTGCTGACCATGTGGAGCCATGACCTGGAGGATGGCCATGAAGCAACATCACCCTGTCCCCTAGAGTGACCACATTCTGTCACTCAGCCACCCTCAGACCTTGTGGTGACCCAGAAGCCAGTGTGGTCAGTCCCCTGCAGAGGGGGAGTCTGGGGACACCGGCACCACACTGTAATAAAGACAGAGAACCCTTGCAGTTGGCAGCATGACACCCTGAGCACAGATCTAGGGACACTGCTATGGGTACTGGTGTGGAGTCTCCAAGAACACGCCAGAGTGCAGGGCACACTGTAGTGGGTGCCACGCTGCCTTACACACAGCCCATAGCATGTCCCATCCCTCTGGCTGAGGGCCTGTGGGGTTGCCCAGGTTGTCCCTTGTACACAGCAGGCAGTTGATTCCATTGGCCAAAGGGCAGCCCATAAGAACAGCACAGCCCACAGTGTGGGTGCCCTGTGCCAAGCAGGGGCCACAGCATGGGGACAATGGGCGCCTTGATTCCAGCCCAGAAGCATGTTGAGGACAGGTGTGACCATCACACTGGGGGGGGGGGGGGGAGTCCTGGCACAGTGGGTAGAGGGTGGAGATGCTGCACAATGGCCTGCAGGGAACAATCAGGAGCAATGTGCCCAGCACTCACACTAAGAAGAGGCCCGTGTGTGATGGCGCAGCCACCAAGGAAACAGCAAAAACATCCCCAGCAATGAGTGGACACAGGCGCCCCAGCTCTAAAGCCACCTAGCCCTAGGGAAACTGAGGCATGGACCTGCAAACATGGTGGCTACATGGGACAGCGGGGATGCTGAATGGTGAAGCCCCGCCCTGTTCACACTTGGTCATCTACATGCTGTGCACTGTACAGGGCCACGGAATGCAACTCGGCTCCTGCAGACACTCAGCCCTGCCCTGCCTCGGCTGTTATCCCCAGCCTGCTGTCCGTCCCTCCATGACATCTGACTATCCCGGGAACTCCGGGGGACATTGAGTGGCTCCTGAAGGCACCAAGTCAGTGGCCGACAAAGGGCTGACCTCGCTCTCTGTATTCACCATGCCCCTAGGGCCACACAGCCTGTCCGTGGCAGAGCCACCGGTACTGTGTGCCAGCTGGAGCAAGAGGGTCCTCTGTAGAGAAAAAGGCAAACCCATGCAGGTCACCACTGCTCCAGCCACCTTAGACTCAGGATAGGCCTCACCAGAGTAGGGACAGCACTGTACTGGTGGAAACTCCAAGTCCTTAGAGATACAACCTGTTCCCTCCTTTGGAGACAGGGTCTTATGTTGCCCAGGCTGGGCTCAAACTCCCTATATAGCCTGAGATGATCTTGAACTCCTGATCTTCCTGCCTGCACCCCGGCCTGCACCCTAAACACCTGGTTTGTGTGGTGCTGGGGATGGAATACGTCTTGCTAGGAATCAGTTAAGGACCTCATAGGGAGGGGCGGTGCATCCTTGGCCTCTAGGGATGACCTGAAGCCACCAGGGTCTGGAGACAGAAGCAACAAGCAGGGAGCCAGCTGAGGCCTCCTTCCCAGGGCAGAAGTCAGGCCCAACCCTTGGGCCACCCCCGCCGGATCCCCGGCCTTTGGCCGCCCAGCCCACGGGCTCGGGACAGGAAGCTGGGAGCCAACCTCCTGCTTTATTTAGAAAGCCGGGCCCAGCCCTGCCCAGCCTAAGGGACAGGGATTTCCAAGCGAGAGTTCTGGGAGCCTGGCTCCCCAGTGACAGCACTGCTCTGCTCTAGCCTGGAGCCATACAGGGAGGCAGAGGCCCCTAGGGTCTGCAGAGTCTGAGCCACTGGGACGTCTGAACAGCTGTACTGAGTGTGGAGCTGGAATCTGTGTCAGCCGGAAAGGCCGCTCCTGCTAGTCCCATACCATCAATGCTCACTACTTGAGCCACCTGAGTGTCACCCTATACCATCACTGCTCACTACTTGAGCCACCTGAGTGTCACCCTACAGGAAAGGGGCACAAAGTCCTGTGTAGCCTCAGCTCTGAGAACTTGCACTGGCCTCCAGTTAGTTCTGCAGGTTATTTTATATCAGTTACCACCATGGATGGCTCAAGGTGGGGTGTCTAAGCCTGGGTACACTGAGTGATGTCTAGGGATGCAGCTCATTACCCTGCAGTGACCAGGACGCCCACCCTGAGAACAAGCCAGTAGTCAACTGTTTGCCTGGCTGAACACTCTCTCCAGGACACACAGGGACTGGCAGAACAGGACAGAACACAAAACTCCCAGACTGGACCGTTTCTCACAGATGCAGTCCCAGTATGAGGGTGGTGGCTTCAAACCTGGACAAAGAGGTCAGAATCCTGTACACAGAGTGGGGCTCTCCCCGAAGGGACCACTCAGGGTATGTGGCGGGAACCCTGCCTGCTCCGGAGGGCAGGCTCCAGGACAGCAATCCTGGCCTGCTTCCACCTCAGGCAGTGGGGCACAGGGTCTCCACCCTATCCAGACAGCTGATGTGAAATGAGGGACAGTGCGACCGTGAGGCTGCAGGCAGGAGGTTGGAGCAGGTCTCACAGAACCGCCACCCCCAATACCTGGAACAAACAAACTGCCAGAGAACCAAGGTCATGGTCACCTCCTCCAGGAAGCCCTCACAGCAAGACCTGAGCAGTGCCCAAAGCTCACTCCTGTCTCCCTTTATCCTTCTGCTCTTATAAAGTAATTCCCAGACTCCTGTGGAAGGGTGTGACTGCAGACAGGTGCCCTGAGGGCACAGGTGGCAGCTAAGAATCCAATCACCTAGGGTAGAGGCATGGTGCTGTGTGCAGGTCAATGCAAGGCCCTTTAGCTGCTGGTCAGCTTAGCCTGGTCACAGCACAGAGGGCCAGGGAGCACTCCTGAATCCGAGGGGACTTCAAAGCCAGCTTTGGAGACAGAACAGAGCTGGGATGACACATCATTGGGCTCAGTCACCCAATGTCACCCTTACCTGGCAGCTTCTACCACTGAGCCCACCAGAAAGCTGCTGAACCTCTACAAAGGTCAGCTAGGGCCACACTGTGCCCCCTAGATGGCTACCTTGGGGCTACTGCTGTTTGCTCTGGACTGCTCTGTCCTCTTCTTATCCCTCCCTTCCTGGAAATCTGCATAGATTTTGAGGAATCCCACCATGTTGGGGAGAAGGAACCAAGGCCCCATGACCCTGAGAACCACATGGGCCACAGCAACAGAAGAGAACATGTGCTGACCCCTCCCATGGGACAGTTCAACTGTCACTGCCCTCCATCCCTTCTAGTCAAAGGCTCCCACAGTCCTTTCCTCAGGTTCTCCAAGGCCACCCTTTGTCTTGGGTCCCTGGACTGCAGCTCACCAGGGAGCTGGGAGGGGCAGGCAGAGCTGCCCAGTCTGTTTTGTAAACCCCCGCAGGGCCCAGGCCACCCTGCCCTCATTTTGGGCTCTTATTTAGGGTGACAACAAGAGGACCTTGGCTCCCTGGCTCCCAGCAACAGGTGGGCCTTGAGGAGTCAGAACTCCAGGGAGTGACAGACATATGTTGAGTTCCCTGGGGTGGGTGGGCTGGGGAGACGACCCCCAGGAGGCAGGACAGGGGAAGGGAGCCTGCAAGGCTGACTGCTGTCAACCTACTGAGCTCAGGCGCAACAGAAGCCCAAAGAAGAAAAGCCACCCACTCTCCTGCACCCAGCTCCAATGTGGAAGAATTCAGAGGCTCTATGGAAGGAACACAGAGGGAGACTGGGGAGTACCCAGGAAAAGAACAAGCCAAGAGCAAAGCAGGACCCTTTGGAGGTTGAGAAGAGGGTGTAACCCTTGGGAACTGTCTTGGGGAACCTGGAAGCCAAAGGGGTATCATGGGGGGCAAGACAGCTTAAAGGGTTCACCCGAGGCGATCTAGGGACAATGGAAATGAGAGTCTACTTAGTGCAGCAGGGCCAGGGGCAAGCTCTGTACAAGAATTCTCAGGAGTGACAGAAAGCAAGTCTCCCAGGGCCCTGGGGTCCGACGTGGCCAACTGGCCTCGGATATCAGAGGCAGGAGGCTGACCCCGAATGAATCCAAGGCCTGGATAACAGAGGCTGGCCACAAAGGGTCGCACAGGCTAAGCCCAGGAGACCACATGGAAGAAGCTGGCCACCACAGGCCCAAGCCACCTGCACCGCTCAGGGTGCAGCAATCCCGGAAGGGCTGACCGCTGCAGGACGCGCTGACCAGTTGCCCCGAGGACACCCGGGGTGGCCCGACCGGCCGTGGGCTGTGGTCTGGAAGGGTCGCGCCCCGCTGTCACCGCGCGCTACTAGCCGGAGACCAGAGACCGCGGCGGGTACAGCGCCCTGCGCGCGCGGAGACCCCGGCAAGGCCCGGATGCCCCGTGCACCCACCGGGTCCCAGTGACAGAGGTCCCACAGCTCGGAGACGTAGCTCACCGAGAAGCAGCAGCTTGAGCTCGCGCCGGGCGTCGCGCTTGTCTCGCCGCAGCTGTTTCTCGATCTCCGCGTTGATGCGCTTCGACTCCTTCACCTCGTCGCTCAGGCAACACGCCATCATGGACTCCAGAGTCATCGTCGCGGTCCCCCGGCCGCCGCCGGCACGGCCCTGCCTCGTCCCAGTTCCCCGAAGGCCTGGCCCGGCCCCAGAGGCGCGTCCACCGTCCGCGCCGTGCAGCGCAGCTGCCGCCGCTGCCGCCACCCGCAGCCGTCGCCACCGAGCGCCGGCGCCCGACGACCTGAAGCGCTGCCACGGGCCCCGCGACGGGCAGGCGGCGCGGCCAATGGGAGGGGCCGCAAGGCTGCGCGCGCGCGCGCCGCAGGGACAGGACTCTAGAATCACCCGGAGGCGGAGCCTCGCTACTCGGGGGCGGGGTCTGGAGGGCGCAGCGCAGGCGCACCTTGGGTTGCGTCGACGTGGGAAGGGGTTGAGCGGCCCGCAGCTGGGCGCGGACGCCGAGCATTGTGGGAATGGGGAGGACTCGGCCGCCCGATTTCGGTTCCTTTCGGGAAGCGAAGCTCTTCTCGGCTCGGGGAAGTGCCGCTCGGCTACACTCGGCTCTTTTCGGCACGGGGAGGCACCGCTCGGTTGCTCTCGGTTGCGCTCGGCTCCTCTCGGCTCCTCTCGGTTCCTCTCGGCTCCCCGAAGCTGTGCAGGGAACGCGAGGCGAGAAGAGAGTCTGCAATTTTCGCCTGGAGGGAGCGCCCACAGAAGCCATCACCGCCTGTGGATGTGAGAAAACGCCCTGACCAGGGTCGCTCATCTATTCCTTTTTAAAATTTTAAATATTATTTATTTAATGTATATGGCTGTCTTCAGACACACCAGAATAGGGAATCAGATCCCATTACAGATGGTTGTGAGCCACCACGTGGTTGCTGGGAATTGAACTCAGGCCCTTTGGAAGAGGACAGTCAGAGCTCTTAACCACTGAGCCATCTCTCTAGCCCTCGCTCATCCATTCTTAAGCAGGCCTGTCCTACTGTATACAGTGCAGCACTCGCCGAATATCACGCAAGTAACAAGTATGAACAAAACGCTTGCTGGAGAGTATGCGTTGATGCGGCAGCCTGCTGTAGCTCAGGTATTAATATCACATCTACTGTATACCAGGCTTCAAGGGAACACGCATATGAAACTGTCACCTTCAGTATAGGGTATATAAACTGGGTGTTTTTCACATATTACGACGTGTGCCAAACATGAATGCTGTGCCTGCTGTATACCAGACATTATATGTAGTTTGTATATAGATAGTTATGGAGCCCCTGCTGTCAATCAGGCTCCTGGCAGCTGAGGAATAAGCATTAACAGTCTGCCTGCTGTATACCAAGCACCAGCCTCTGCTGCTATACATGTGAACGCCATGTGTGATGTTTGCTGTTTTACAGTGCTGGGGTGGAACCTGGGACACCCCCCCCCCAGCTCAGGCAGGTAAGCTCCCTGTTGGGGGGGCCAATCTGAGTCCCCTAAGGGTGAACTAACTCACAAACCTGAGAAGTGTTTTCCCACCTTCCAGTCAGTGCTCAGTCGGTGCATTAATAACAAAGGCAACTTAAAAGCCAGGGCTGTGCTGCATGTGTTCCTGTCCCCGTCCCTGCCTGACCGCCCAGCCTTGAGATAAGGCTGCGAGGGGAGGGTCAAAGTCTCCGTTTACTAGTTGATTGGGGTTATAGCGTTATCCACCGAAACTCTCCTATCTGGGCCTCTGTCCCCACCCCAGGAGTTCACGGCACAGACAAGGGGCCCCCGTGTGGCCCAGTGAGGTCAAAGTTCCTCTTTCAGCTCAGGGCCACAACCCCATGAGCCTTGACCATACCAGTGCTGAGGTCACAGGCATGTGCCATCGTGCCCGATCACATTTATCTTTGTGTGCATACCTAGTTCCCTTTTCTTAAAATAATTTAATCTTATTTTATGCGCACTGATGTTTTCCCTGCATTCATGTCTGTGAGGGCGCCGCATCCTTGGAGCTGGAGTTAGGGGCAGCTGTGACCCCCTCGTGGATGCTGGGAACTGAACCTGGGTCCTCTACAGGGACAGAGGGTACTGTAACCACTGAGCCATCCTGACCCTCCAGCCCCTATGATCTGCTCTGTTTGGGTTCATGGGTTAGAGATCATCACTTGGTAAATTGTCACCAAGAAAGGGTTCCAAGTATCCAGACAGTGGTTCATGCCTTTAATCCCGGCACCCTGGAGGCAGAGGCAGTTGGATCTCTTGTGAGTTTCAGGACAGCTAGGGCTACACAGAGAAACCCTGTCAGAAAGAGGGGCAGGGAGAAGCTCAGCTCCTAAGAGAGCTTTCTAGGCGAGCATGGGGACCTGAGTTCAAATACAACACCTACAGATGGCTGTGCATGCTGGTGACCCCACTCCCTCCCCCTGCACTGAGGCAGAGACTGGTAAATCCGGGTGCGCATGGCCTAGCAAACTGGAGTTGATGAGATACCCTGGCCCAGGGCGAAGAAGCAGGGAGCCACAATGGAGGATAACTGATGGCCTCCACGTGGGTGAGCACACCCACAGCCAAGTGCCTGTGTCACCGAGGAAGGATACACTGGGGCTCTGGAAAGCAGGCTGACCTGGACGGCAGCTTCCTCCTGCCTCAGCCGGTTTGGGCAGTCGATTCCTGCACTCCAAACTGACCCAGGATAATTCCTGTTCTCAATGACAGTGACACCCAGCCTGAAGCATGGGGACTCTCCAAGCCATTAAAGAATGGAAAATCACTGGGCATGGTGGCTCGGGTCTTTTTCCCCCAACACCATTTTTCTTATTATTTGGGAATTTCATATTCATCTACCCTGATCACACTCACTTCCCCGCCCTCCCAGGTCTACCCCCAACCTTGTAACCTTCCAAAACAGAAAAGGAAAAATGAAAAACCTACAAACCCAGTTAGTGTTGCCCATCTACGCACCCACTCCCCAAGTCCAGCTCCTTAAAGAAACTGAGTCCATCCCCACCTGCATTCTGCCTGTCAACGGTGGGGAGCTACACTTCAGCATCCTTAGCAAGTCTTCTGTTTTTCTTTTGTTTTCTTTTTTTCGGAGCTGGGGATCGAACCCAGGGCCTTGCGCTTGCTAGGCAAGCGCTCTACCACTGAGCTAAATCCCCAACCCCCCCCCCCCTTAGCAATTCTTAAGAGGTCTGTTGGGTGGATGGCTGTCTAGTGTGTTACATTCCTTTCAGGGGTAGGGGTTGTCGACAAAGTCTTCCATGTTCCTTCCCCTCAACTGTGCACACTGCAAAAGTAGCCCTTTACAGTTGGGAGCACAGAGCATGGACTTCATATGGTCTTTAGTGTCAGCAAGTGCCACAGACAGCCATGTGGCCCTCAGTGGTGCCACCTTGTATAGCTTGGGAAGCAGAGACAGGTAGGTCTCTGAGTTCAAGGCTAGTCTAAGCGAATGAGTTCCAGGACAGTCAAGTTGACATAGTGAGACTGTGTCTGGGAGAAGGAAGGAGGGAGGGAAGGAGGGAGGGAAAGAAGGAAAAATATAATAACCCACAAAGCTGAGCCTGTGGTGTAGACCTATCCTGCTGACAACTTGGAGCCTGAGACAAGAGGATGACAAGTTTGAGCAGAGCAAGAGAAATTAGAAGTTACCTTGTATTGTAGCTTGAGTCTCAAAATAAAGAGCTCTGGGGGTTGTCACCAACACCAGAGGGAAACTGAGGCCTGAGCAGAGGCAGTGGCCTGAGATTATACGGCCACCCGAGGCCCTGGAGCCAAAGTCCAGCTGCCACACCCTGCAACCCGCCTAGCTGCTCCCTCCTTTCTCGGCCTTGGCCTGTGAACCTGGGTATGGCTCCATCTTGGGCTGGGGACAAGACCACTCCTTGTCTCAGAGCCTGGACAAAGGTATGGATACCGCGGAGGATTTGGGGAGCTCTCAAGAACCTTCAGACAGCCCAGAGAGGACCGCCCTCCAAGCTGTGCCTAGCCCTGAGGAGCTGACCTTGACCTTGGCCACCTGGGACATGTGGAGCCTGGGGAGAAAGACTTTCCTTGTCCTGCCCGGATTAAAACATCTTTAGTTCTCACCTTTATTTTTCCTTTTTATTCCCTTTTAAATCTTAAGACAAGATCTCACTATGTAGCCCAGACCGATCTAGAACTCACAGTGATTCTCTGAGATGACTACCTTGAGCCACATGTCTGGCTTTCAGAACTTTAGCTGAGAGTCACATCCCCGGGCTGTACCTCTCTGGGCTTCGTGCAGCAACCCCCAGGAGCATGAAGGGTGCTTACAGTGCCAGTCAGCAGTGCCATCAGCAGGAGACTCGCACCAGCCTGATGCTACTAACATGACAGGAAGGGGTGGAAGGCTACATCAGAAAGGCGGGGAGTGGGGGTGAGATGGGGGTCAGATAGAATGATGTCCGAGGCTCTGGGGTCCATCCCAGTGCACATAAATCAGGTGTGGACCGGTCCCACACTGGTCACTGGAAGGCAGGTCAGTAAACCAATGTCATCCTGAGCTACGTATTAAGTTTGGGGTTAGCCTGAGCTACCTGAACTAGCCTGAGTTAACATGAGCTACATGAGACCCTGCCTCAGGAACTCTGATAACCAACGGTGATGGAAACAAGACTTCTCTGTGATCAGTTACAGCTTCGTTCATAAACCCCAAGTGGGAACAGCCAGTGTTTGTGGTGATGAATGGTTAGGTGGTACCCACTAGAGTGAACCGGAGCAAGGCTCTGACACCCCATGGCATGGAGGGAGCTTGGAGGGCACAATGGAACTGGGTGAAGATGGAATGTTCTAGATCAGATAACCTAACAATCTGAAGTCACACAGTCTGCAATGTGAATTTCACAACACTTGAATTATACTTCAAAAAATACACCAGTAAATCGGGTAGTTCCAGGTATATGAGAGGCTGAGGCAGGAGAGTGGCAGCGAGTTTGAGGAAGTGAGGGCCTTTCTTGTAGATCATCTACAAGATTGTCCCAGGCAAGAGCTCACAGCCTGGGCAAAGGCCCTGGGGCAGGGCAAGCCTGTGCTGAGCAGCATGAGGGCTCCTGTGGCTGCACAGGGAAGGAGGGAGAGCGACAGGGAGGAGGACAGCAGGGGCTGGGCTTTGATCCTGACAGACGGGATCTAGGAGGACGCTAACTCTTCTTTGGCGACCTCTGGTGGCCGCTGTGAGAAAGACAGCCATGGCAGAGTGACCACCCAGTTCCCTGGTTCAAATCTCAGCTTTCTCTTTTTGTTCTCCCAACTCCACGCTCGTGGAATATCAACTGGAATTGAGAGGCCAGCCTCTCGGCGCCTCCACTGCCTGCCTCCCAGAGCTTCAAAGCTAAGTATTCCCTCCCAAGGCCCAGCTGCGGCCCCTGTATCTTTTCTGCTTGCAGATAGTTGGGGAGAATGGGGAGAATGGGGGTGGCGTGGAGATTTTGTTTTGTTTTGTTTTGCTTTGGTTTTTTGAAGCAGGGACTCACCGTATCCCTGGCTATCTAGACTTGCTATTGCAGACCAGGCTGGCCTTGAACTCACAGAGCTCTGCCTGCTTCTGCCTCCTGAGCATGGGAGATAGGCATCACTCCTCTCATCTCTCACATTCACCGCAATCCTCCTACCGCAGCATCAGCGGCAGCCACCTCAGCAGCCACCTTCCAAGAACTGTTTATCCTTTTTCTCCCAGCCTCCTTTGAGACTGGACCCAACCTGGCTTCCTACAGGACAAGGACGGAAGACCCACACACTGCATGACCCCAGTTCCCGGCTTTGGGCCAGGTAACTGGAGGTGGCCAGCCAGTGACCCATCTAGCTCCTTAGACATGGTTGCCTCCTTAGACAGGCTGTCCTCACAGCAATAGTGAACTTGTATACTTGCTTCAAAAACCTTAACTCAAAACGCTTCTTGCTCTAGGTAGCTGTCCTCAGTGTTTTTCTGTGAGATATTTAATCTACCTCCCATGGATTCATCTAGGCCTGATCTTTCCTTCCACTCCAGCCCACAATCACCAGTGAAAACATGACCTGCCTTAAGCCCCCCACACAGCTTGCCTTGTAGCTCCCACCTGTACTGCTTGGAGTAAATTCAAGGCCTAGAATCTGCCAGCGAGGGGCGGGGGCCTGGTGCGGAGAGAGTTGGCTCAATCCCCCAGTGAAGACCTCACGGCATAGCTGTCACACTGGGAGAGCTACTAGCATAAAATGGGTAGAAGCCTGGACTTAGTTCAGCACCCCGCAGAACCGAAAATATCCCACTAGAGACGACCTAGCCCAGTGTCTGCATCACCTCAGAGGACCCCCTGGACTAGCCTTCTAGGCTATGCTGCATCAGAATGAAGCACCCTGCGGGAGCCGGAGCTCTCCAAGCCTGGAAGTGACATCAGCACCCGCCAGGCCTTCCACAGGTGGGGAGGAGGGGGAGACGACAGCCAAATCTAGGGAGCTGCCGCCCCCGTGTGGTCCGTACTAGAATTGCAGCCTTCGCCTTCTGCGACTATCTGGCAGTTTTGATGTTAAAAAATTGTGTGCGGCCCTGGCCACCGGGCTCCGGATCCTGGAACTGGGATATCACCTGTGTCCCGGGGGAGAAGTCCCTACCAGACCAGCTCAGTCCCTGTGTGGGGCCTGGGTGCTGAGCATAAGGGTCTCTAGGGATGGCTGTCTGTGGCTCCCAGCCTGGCCCAGTTTTAGGAATATGTGGAGAACTGGCTGGTTCCGGATTCTTTGCAAGTTTCTGAGTCTTTAACTTAGGCCTAACACCCATTTTATAGAAAAGAGACAAAGGGGCAGAGAGGACGGAGCTGTGTGATTTCAAGATCAACTCAAAAAGAGAAGCGATGCAGTGTGGGTAAAAACACAAGAAGAATTATGGGAAGCAGGTAACTATCACAGGCAAGCAGTACCCCTCAGAGGCCATTGGCTCCCAAAGCACCTGGGCAATAATAACATGGTTCACTTCAGTTCTCAAAATGCAGGAGCCATGAGCTGGGGAAACGCACTATGCAAACCTGAGGACCGTAGTTTGAATCCCTACCCCACAAGCATACACCCTTCAGTCTAATGGCACACGGTATGACCATCAGATCTTCCCAGCAGGACATGAGCAGCTCTTGGAGACACCAGTTCAACCCTGTGATTGGTTCTCCCAGGCCAGGATCCAGTTCGAATCGCACTTTCCCTAGGAAGTTGTGTGCCTTTCGAGCACTGAGCACTGTGTTGACATCTCTGAGCCCCCTTTGGCAGCCAAAGCCGCTTACTGAGAGAATTCTCAACTTTGAATAATAGAACACATCATGCTCTGCCACCCGTTGCAAAGGAAGTACGATCTGGGTTCGCTCAGGATGGGCGTCACTGGGTGTGGTAGGTTGATATGGGGATCTGGGGTGGCCCTCTCTCTGTCCTCACCTGGCAGCCAGCTCAAAGCTGTTCCTTCCCTTACTAAATGGCTGAGTTTTGAATGCAGAGTACGATGGCACAGGCCTTTAATCCCAGCACTGGCAGAGCCAGGCATCTGTAAATTCGAGACCAGCCTGGTCTATAGATTGAGCTCTAGGAGAGTCAGGGCTATACAGAGAAACCCTGTCTCAAACAAAACAAAACAAAACCAATAAAACAAAACAAAACAATAAAATGGTACGCTCCGGCCTCTCTCCTTACTAAGCTGTTTTGTTTTTGTTTGTTTTAAGGTTTTTCATTCTTTGATGTTAAAGGTTCATTTTTATTTTGTGTTTATCTGCCTGCATGTTTGTGCATGTTCTGTATGCAGTACCCACAGTGGCCTGAAGGGGGTGTTGGGTGCCCTGGAGCCTGGAGTCACAGACAGCAGTGAACCCCATGTGAGTGCTGGGAACTGAGCCCTGTCCTATGTGCGAGCATTGGGTGCTGTAACCACTGAGCTGTCCCTCCATCCCCCTCCCTTTTATTCTGGGCCTAGAGTGCAGCAGTGAGGCTGAGCCAGCCAGGGCTCCCCAGGCATCCTCCTGCGTTGCCTCCTGCCACCTGAAACGGCACCTATACCACAAGCCCAGCCATGTGTCGCTTTGAACCCAGGTCCCCGTGGGCCCATGTTAACCCACTCAGCAAACTTTCCAGCCACAAAGCTTTTGTTTTTTTGAAACAGGTCTTGTGTTGTCCAGGCTGGCTCCAAACTCAATTAAGTAACAGAGGATGTCCCTGAATTCCTGATTCTCCTGCCTCTGCCTCCCGTAGGTAGCCTCATAAACAGAAGCCTGGAGATGGACATACCTCACTCCAGGGGTTGGCGGCTGAGCACCTCAGGGACCATTGAAGACTATCTGGGAGCCCAGGCCTTTCTCCTCCCCAAATTACCCAGGTGTCTCCAAAGACACATTTAACCTCACAGTTACACCGACAGTCCCCCTGGGAGGCTGGGCAAGACCTTAAAAGCCCTTAAACACCGCAGGCGACTCCCTGATCTGAGGTGCCAGTTCCCATGTGTGGGTCAGGTGGCCCTGAGCAGAGAGAAATCTCACAAACGCAAGACACTGTCCCTGAGGACACGGGGAGGGAGAGGAGGATTCCAGTCCCCTCAGCCAGGCCACAGGCTTCTGTCAGCCTCTGCTGCCTCACATACCCAGGGGGTACTGGACTCCATCCACAGTTCTTCATAAACTAGGTGTGGAAGCAAGGGCCTCAGATGTTCAAGGTCAGCCTCAGCTACAAACGGAGATGGGAACCAGCCTGGGTATATAAACCCTGTCTCAAAAAGAAAAAAAAAACAAGCATTTTTTAAAATTTTTATTTATTGTATGTATGTGAGTACACTGTAGCTGTCTTCAGACACACCAGAAGAGGGCATTTGATCCCATTACAGATGGCTGTGAGCCACCATGTAGTTGCTGGGATTTGAACTCAGGACCTCTGGAAGAGCAGACAGTGCTCTTAACCACTGAGCCATGTCTCCAGCCCAAAAACCAACCACTTTGAG
Source organism: Rattus norvegicus (assembly GCF_021556685.1). Taxonomy (NCBI): domain Eukaryota; kingdom Metazoa; phylum Chordata; class Mammalia; order Rodentia; family Muridae; genus Rattus; species Rattus norvegicus. The sequence goes on along the minus strand of NC_141540.1, from coordinate 13,426,667 downwards.
TGTTGGTCCTTGTCTGAGGTTTTGGAGATGAAAGGAATGAAGGCATGATGAGCAAATTAAATAACTACATGCACATGGTGTGCACATGCATGTATATGGTGTGCACATGCATGTATATGGTGTGCACATGCATGTATATGGTGTGCACATGCATGTATATGGTGTTTACATTTACATTACATTGCAACAGGTGGGGAGAGCAGAGGTCACAGCCACCATTGGGTGGGAACTAGGTCAAGGCAGTGGTAGAGAAACAGGAACCCCAAGGTGAGCCAGTGAAGGCGTAGTCCTGGATGCTGTGCGGTCAGCTGCTTTTTGTTGTTGTTGCTGCTATTGTCTGAAGTGCTGGGGATCCTGGGGCCTGTGAGCACTCAGAGACAAGCACCACACCCCCAGCCTGAAAGGTTTTGCTGAAGGACTCACTCAAGTAGCCCAGGCTGGCTTTACATTCACCAAGTAGCTGAGACTGTCCTTGAACTTCTGGTCTTCCCCCTCTGCCTTCTAAGTGCTGGGATAACAAGCATGTGCCCCACCATGTCTAGCCCAAACAGGAAGACAATGTATATAAAGTCCTAAAATTACTTAACGTCCACACATCCAGTCTTGACTCTGCCTGGATCCCACAAAAACCACCCACAGCCTTGGTGGGAAGGCCCTGAGCAGGATTGTCGGAGGAGCAGAGACCCCGATGTCTGGGGCACAGGGAGAGCAGCATTAGGGAGGGGGAGGCTTGGGTAGAGGTGGCCTGGGAAGACAGGTTGAAGGCTGCACGCCCACATACAGAACCGCCTGGCAGTCAGCACTCAGTAAATGCTCACAGAGGGAACAGATGGGAAAGAGTCCGTGTTGGAACCTTGGTGCAGCCTCTGCCTTGCTAATGGGGAACTCAGCCCACGCGAGGACCCACAGTCAGGTACCAGCCAGGGTGGCTGGCCTGAAGCTCCAGATCTGGACAGACAAGCCCCATTTCCACCTTGCCTGTTCAGCAGCTGCCTGTTTGCCCTGGCCTCTCACTAACCCTGAATGCTCTGCCATCATGGCCCTGCCCTGCGCTCTCCCATGTGGCCTGTTGGTCATGTGTATCCCAGCCGAGAAGGACGTGAGTGTCCCACGGTTGGACACTTGAAATAGGTCATCACGGTGAGTGGCCCTCAGGACTCAGAGCTGCAGACTGAGTATGAAGGGTGGAATGTGGGTGTCAGGGGAGACTGGACTCCCACAGTCCAGGCCACAAACTGTTTTGTTTTGAGTGACAGGTTGACAGCCCTCATTCTGGGATTTTTTTTTTTTTTTTTTTTTTTTTTTTTTTTTTTTTTTTAGGAGAGGCTCTTTTGGGAAGGTCTCGTGTAGCCCAGGCTGGCCTGAGACAAACTGTTTTGGGCAATGGCTCTGAACTCCTGATCCACTTGCTTCCACGGCCTGGTTACTGCAGTGCATGCTGGGAACACTCTGCCCTGTGAACCCAGTTTCTAGCTGGGGGTGACAGTGACATCATTGGGCTTGATTTCTGGAGACATGTGTCACTCTTTGCATGGAGTGGGTGGAAGCCATAGTCATAGTGGTCAGCACTGACAGAACCCAGGACACCCACAGAATTCAAAGGACAAGGCTGACAGAGAAGCCTCTCTCTCTGGCACCTCACAGGGTACCCAGTGCTTTCTGGGTAATAGCTCAGCTCTTAATCTCAGGGTGCAGCCCACTCCATCCAGTATCCTAGAGTCACCTGCATTCATGCCACCCAGCAAATGGCCCCGACACAATGAAACTGAGACTATATCCGTCCCTCTGCCAACTGCTGTGTGACTTTGGCCATGTCAACTCCCCTCTCTGTGCCTCTAGTTCTTCATTCTCTTATGGACACTGGTAGCTACTTCCCATTCAGGTATTTAAGCCAGAACCAGGTGCAGATAGAGGGAACTGGAGAGATGGCCCAGTGGTTACAGTACCATCTGTGAGTCCGGTTCCAGGGGACCCAACACTGCCTCTAGCGATTGTGGGAAGGGTAGGTATGTGGTGCCCACAGACTTGCATGCAGGGATACAGGAAATAAATAAAAGACAAAAATGAAACCAAGAATATCCTGACAGAGTCATGGTGCATGGCCCAAGACTGTTATCCCAGCTTTTTGGGGGTGGGGGGTAGCGGGGAGAATCCCAAGTTCAGAGACAGCCTGGGCCACTCTGTGAGACCCAGGCTGAAAAGGTAGAGTACAGTGCATAGTAAGAGGGCTGGTGCTTGGTGGAGGGGCAAAGTCCTCCCCACCTCCCAACCTGTCCTGCCGGAGGGAGGTCCTTGGATATCCATAGTCAATAAATCAGTTTATATGTCACTTATACATGAAACACAACCTGATCACAATTCTCTCCGTCCCTGAGTGCTATAGAAAATTATTGTTTTGAGGGGGAAGGGCTGTGATTGGGATATAAAGTGTATGAATGAATGAATGAATGAATGAATGGAAAGGGGAAAATTGCTTGTTTGTTGTTTATCCTTCACCCAACCACTCATCTACCCATCCATCCATCTACCCATCCATCCACCCACCCACCCACCCATTGGCATTTTGAGGTCCTGAAGAGGTCTTTGAAGATCAGGTTGGCCTTGACTCACAGAGATCTCCCTGTGTCTCCCTCCCGAGAGACGGGACTTAAGACATGAGCTGCCACACAGTTGATAAATTCCTGCTTCAGAACAGCAGACACAGCGATTCCTGGGCCTGCAGTGGCCTGCCCTGCCCTCCAGTGTCAGGCCTGTGTCTGGTCCTCCCTTGCTGGTGTCCCATGTTTGTAAGCTGTCGAGTCTGGTACTTAGTAGTCACTTCAAGAGAAACTGTGCCATCCTGGAGTCTGGGAAGTCAGGGAGGGGGTGTGGCCACATAGGGCCAGTGACTGCCATGACACTTGAGAGCTCTGGCCATGTTGGAATCAGAGACTGTCAGCAAGCCACAGAAAGGGGATCTGTATACCCCAAAGTGGGACAGGACGATAGTCATAGGGAAGGCTGGTCTGACGCAGGAGGGTCAAGAGTTCAGGGTTATCCTGTGCTACAGAGTTCCAGGCTAGCCTGATCTCCACGAGACCGTGTTTCTATAAATAAAACAAGACAATGTCACAGGCCAATCGTGGCACCTTCACCAAAAGCCCTACCAGCCGGGTATGGGTCAGCACCAGGAGCAGCCTCTTGGACTCCTGCCTCCAGGGTACCAAAGTCTGAGTCCGGGTCCTGTCTCTTGAGGCCTGGAGATGGCTTCCTCTTTCCTTCATTGGCCCTCTGTGGCTGGGGGAGGACCCCGACCACCCCACTGGGGCTTGGCATGGCCGTGGCCTAGCCAAGCCTGGCTGGCCACTGTGTCTGGGCCATTTGAGTCTGACACTGTATGGAATTGTGGAGACAGTGTCTCGCTCTGCAGTTTAAGTTGGCCTGAAATATAGGGGTGAATCATATTGGCCCAGGGAACTCTTCTTCTTTCATATATTTTATGTTTTATTTTTTATTATTTTTGAGACAGGGCTCAGCCTTGAACTTACAGAGGTCTGCCTGCCTCTGCCTCTGCCTCCCAAGGGCTGAGATTAAAGGCATGTGCTACCACAGCAGCATATTTATTTATTATATATAATATATGTCATATACATTTACATATACTTATATGTGTATTTAATTTTTTGGACAGGTCTCACTCAGTAAACTGGGCCACAGGTTAATGCTGAAGTCCAACAATCCTCCTGCCTCAGTTTCCCAAGTGCTGGGCAGAAGCTAGGACCTAGGGAACTCTTTATTTATGAGACAGGCTCTCTGTGTAGCCCTGGTTGTCCCAGAACTTTCTATGTAGACCAGGCTGGTCTCAAATCAGAGATTCGCCTGCCTCTGCCTCCAGTGCTGGGATTAAAGGCATGGGCCACCACCACCTGCTGTGCCCCTCTTTAACTTCTTGATGTTTTGAGATAAGGACTCCTGTAGCCCAGGCTGTATTCACTGTGTACATCAGGCTGGCTTCCACCTACCTCAACCTACCCAGTACCGGTAATAACTCTTGTAGCTCAACACAAACCACGTCTTACTTTTTGTTGTTTTGAGACAGGCTCTCTGGTAACACAGGCTGGCCTGGGACTCTTGATCCTCCTGCCTCCGCACCCCAGTCAGTGGGTTACAGACCTGGACCCCCATCCTACCTCTGAGGGACAGGTGTCACTCTGCTACCCAGTGTGCCCCCCAGTCATGCCAACCCTCCGACTCCAAAGAGGATGTAGCACGCTGTAGGCACTCCATAAATCCACCCTGAAGCCTGGGCGCCCAGGCTGTGAGTCCGTGGCCTGGGGGCTGGGGGTTTGGGGGACCATTGAGGCAGGCCTCGGGCCGGGGCTCCGGACCGTGGCGGGGGCGGGGCGCGCGGGGCCAAGGTCACGGGTGGGGCGTCCGGGCCTGCGCAGTGCCGGGCGCGGCAGGTGGAGCGGGAGCCCGGGCGGCACCGCGTCGCCATTACACAATAGCGCGGGCGGCGCGGGCGGGCGGCGGGCGGCGCAGGAGGCGGGACGCGGGGCCCCGGAGCTGTCGATCGGGGACAAAGCGCGGCCGCCCGGCGCCCCCCGAGCCGCCCGAGCCGGGGCGCAGCCCGCGCCCCCCGCGACTGACATGATGTTTCCGCAAAGCCGGCACTCGGTAAGGGGGACCCCGCGCACTGCACCCCAGAGCTCTTCCTGCACCCTCAGCTCAGCTCACTGCACCTCCAGCGCTCACCCTGCACCCCTTCTAGGTCGGATCCCTTCTGTCTCCCCGCCCAGGGCCTGTCCCAGAGGCTCCCTGTGCTCCCCCACCTCCTACAGGCCTGTGCCCCAGCCCTTGCACCCTACAACCCAGGCCCTACGCACCCCACCAGCCCAGCACTGCATCCTTAGCCCGGATCCCTGAACTTTGATCCCTGCCCTGAGTCCCCTCACCGCCTCCCCTCGCCGGCCCCCCCATCCCGACTCCAAGGTCTTCTCCCCACCCCCAACCCCTACTCCCGGGCTCCGGATCAGCCTGTCTTCAATCTTGGGCCCGCACCCCACTACAGCCGCATTCCGCCTGTCTCCCGGCCCTGGGGCTCAGACCCAGAGCTGCAGCACCCTAGGCACAAGTCCTTCATCCCCTTCACCCCAGGCGCGCATGTCCTCCAGCCCAAGACCTTGCATCCCCACCCTGTGCTCTGCACCCCACCAGGCCCAGCTCCTTAAGAGCTCCAGACTGGCCTGACACCAAGTCCAAGGCCCTGCACCCACCACCACCTCGGCCCTGCACTTCCTTCCACCTTAGATCTGCCCTGTCCCCAAGTCTGGTGCCCTCTACCCCCCAATCCAGTCCCCACACCCCCTGTCTCTCCCTCCAGCCCTGTCGGGCCTGGCGTCACCATCCGGGCCCAGCGCCACCTCCAGCCTGGCTCTGCGTCCCTCCTCTAGCTGCAGGCCCCGCACCCCAGCTGCCTTCCTCCTCCAGGCCCCATCCGGCACCCTCAGCACTAGGGTTGGGGGGACCCTGTGCCCGTATAAGGCCCAGTGCTCCCTTGTCCGGAGCCAGATATCCCCCATTCCCCTGCACCTCCTCCCCAGCACTAGGCTCTGTCCCCCTCACATCCATCCAAGCCCGGGCCCATCTGTCGCCTCCCACACCAGATCCCAGTGGCCATGCTCCCCACACCCTACCCCTAGCCTTGCTACCCAGAGAATCTTACAGCCCAACTCCTGACCCAGTGCCCTCAGATGCGGGCCCTGTAAACGCCCCCCAAGCCCCTCCCCCATCAGCTCTCTCCCTAACTCCCAGGCCATGACTTCCCTGTGGCTTTGGCTGGGACCCGGGAGGAACCCCACAGGGCACTCCTTGTGGCAGGGCAGCTTTTGGGGGGGGTCCACCCCTGAAGAGCACACCCCTGAGGAAACAGGTGTGATGGGGTACCCCCAGGAAATATAGGGTGGTAAGCTAGGTGCCTTTTCCATGCTGGCTTTGGAGGGAGGCCTGTTATCACCTTGCTTGACTTAGAGGGGCTTTCTGGGGAGTTCCTCCGGGGGGCAGCCACATGGGTGCTGCCCCTCACAAATGACCAGTGTGTAAAAGCATCACCACTGCCTAGAAGCCTCACAGTCCCTTCCTGGCTGCCAGGGCCTGTAAGCAACCCAGGAAGTGGGGCGTGGGTGGGGCAGGGCGCTGCTCACCCTCCTGCACTCCGCAGGGCTCCTCCCACCTCCCCCAGCAGCTCAAGTTCACCACCTCCGACTCCTGCGACCGCATCAAGGATGAGTTCCAGCTGCTACAAGCGCAGTACCACAGGTGAGCAGGGCCTGGGGACCCCACCTCTGTAGACTTGTCTGTGGCATCAAAGAAGGCGGGGTGGGGGGTGCCTCAGCCATCTCAGGGCCCAGGAGGTGGACCAAGAGTGTCAGCAGTTCAAGGTCATCCTCAACTACTTAGCCAGCCTGGGCTACATGAGACCATGTGTACAAAAACAAAACAAGCAGCCCCTAGTGTGGAGGAGGAAACCGAGGCACACAGCATTCGCGGTTTCAGAGGCCCAGTCCCCATGCATCCCTCTGTTTAGCACAGCCTGGACTGGGTGCCCAGAGAGGGTGAATAGTCCGCCCAGGTTCACACAGCCCCACCTTCTCCTTCTGTCCAGTTTTGGAGTGGGGAAGCTTGCAGGTGTCCCACAGACCCTCCAGCCTGGTCACTCCCACCACAAATACTTTTCTCATTTCTGACGGGTTCCTCATGTGTGAAACTGATCACCCCAAAGCCCAGAGGTGTTAGCAGTTTCCAGGAGTGCACAGCACAGAAGCAAGAAAGCTGCAAGCAGCCTGAAGCTGGGGAGTTGGGGTCCCAGCCACGGGTCTCCGTTTGACCCTAGGCTGGACCTGTTTTATAGGATCCAGTGGTGAGTGGGCATGGGGGTGCAGGCCCAACCTTCCAGCTCTCACACAGTCAGGCGAATGTTGTTCTGGGCTAGCCTGAGGTACAGAACAAACCTCTGTCTCAGAAAATGAACTAATAATAATGATGATAGTAATGATAAAATCTTTAAAAGACCCTTAGATTTCTCCAAGAAAAAGGTAAACCTCAGTGTTTGTGGAGTTTTCTATTTTAAAAAATTATTTTATTTAAGTTTTTGGTATTTATTTTGAGACAGGGTCTTATGTGGCCCAGGCTTTCCCTATATAGCCAAGGATGACCTTGAGCTGCTGACAGGACAGGACAGGCAAGGCCCAGGGGGTGCTAGGCCAGCCATCTACCCGCTGGGCGGCTCCCCCAGCATTTGCCATTTTAAAGAGGAATTTAGGGCACCATTTTGAAGAGGGATTTAGGCACCAGTGCAGGCTATGCCCGCATGGCTCTGGGACCACTCTTAGGGTGACTTCTGCCAGGACCTGCAGGGCAGACAGAGGCTGTGTGTCATCCCATAGGCAGATGCCATCTCTGAGCTGCATTGTGCTGCCCTCTGTGCACTGGGCCTGGGTTCGGGACTGGGGAGCGGACCTCGTGCACTCACGGTCGAGCCGCAATAGCCTTATTTATTGTGTTTGTGTGTGTGTGTGTGTGTGTGTGTGTGTGTGTGCGCGCGAGAGAGAGAGAGTATGAGAGAGAGAGGGAGGGAGAGGGGCCACAGTGTGACTCAGGGTCCACCACTCAGTCTTGCATCCCTGAGCGAGTGCGGCCTTCACTTGGAGAGCATATCAGAAGTTAGCTGGGCTAACAAGCCACGCTTTTCCCATTGCTCCTGTCTGAGCCACAGGCCCTTGAGCGGCTGAGCCTGTTCAGGGCTGGCCGAGAACAGGGTCACTGTGCAGGCTGTGTTGGCCTCCCGTTCCTGACCCTGTGGCTGCGCTAGGCTGGCTTTATGTTTGTTTGTTTTTTGTTTTTTGTTTTTTTCCAGGACAGGGTCTCACTCTGTAGGACAGGATGGCCTCAAACTCACAGACGTCTACCTGTCTTACCCTCCCAAGTTTTGAGGGCCTTTTGGATTTAAAAAGAAATATTTTGATGGGCTTGTGGGCACAGGACTTTAACCCCAGCACTCAGGAGGCAGAAGCAGGCAGATCTCTGAGTTCCAGGACAGCCAGGGCTACACAGAGAAACCCTGTCTTGGAAGAGAGAGAGAATGGGGGGGGGGGAGGTAGTGCTGTTGTTGAGGTGGAAGTCAGAGGACAACTTGGGGGAGTCACTGCTAGGCAAGAGCCTACCCCACTGAGTAGCCTCATAGGTCTGGAAAGCAAGCCACAGACCCAATCCCTTGATTCCACTGACCTGTCCTGGTCCAGGAAGGTTGCCACTACAAAGAGAAAGCAAGTGGAGTCCAGAAAGGTAGAACAGCCAACCTAGAATCACACAGCAGCAGAAGGCAAAGAGACCCCAGCCTCCAGCCCCGATGAGACTAGAGAGATGGGCTGGACCTGAAGAAGTTTCCTGAAGCCAGGACACCATGGGGTGTCTGTTCCTTTCAGCCCTGGGCCATCTCAGTCTTCAGCATTTGTTGTTGTGTGGAGATATCTCCCCGGGTTTGAGTACTCGGGTTACCGCCGGCTGTGTGACCTTGAACCTCTCACTCACCCTCTCTGGGCACCCACTGAATCCCATGTTAAGATGAGATAGGGGGATGACAAGTTCTGCAGCCCTCATCTCCTGCAGGAAGGTACCTCTGACTTTGGTGGTTGTTATTCCATTGAGAATGCTTTTGGAATTTCAGTAGGGGAAACTGAGTAACCTCGCCTGCCCAGGATTGCAGAAAACCCAGGGGTGTCCTTAAATGCAGCCAGATGTGGTGTTTGGCCCTGTCTCAGTTTGCATCTTGGGGCTGTGGCTCAGTTGGCAGGAGAATCAGGACTTCAAAGTCATCCTCAGCTACATAGTGAGTTCAGGGCTAGCCTGAGCTACATGAGACCCTGTCTCAAAAAAAAAAAAAAGTTTTTGGCTTGACCCTCCAGAGGTGCCCCCTACCCCGAGGGGACCTCAGTTGCCTTCCCTTGTGTGTCCTCAGCCTGAAGCTGGAGTGTGACAAGCTGGCCAGCGAGAAGTCAGAGATGCAAAGGCATTACGTCATGGTAAAGCCCTCTCGGGGCGGGGGCGGGGGCGGGGCGTTGTGAGCGGCGACCCCAGACTCCCCACATACTGCAGGTGCCTGCTACCGAGTCCCCACAGGCTATCGGCAGCCTGGCCACCAGCCCAGGTAGTGGCTGAGGTGCCAAACCACCGGCTCGCAGCTCAGGCCGGCCAGGTCTCAGCCGTCCTTGGCGGGCTGCAGGAGGAGGCAGCTGTGGAAGCCTGCCATAGCCAGCCGGAAGCAACAGTTCCCTCCCTCCAGGCCATCCGGATGGCCAGGCATCCCTTAACCCTTCCTTGACCAGAGACCTCCTAACCCCCACAGGACCAAAGGGATTGTGCTTCCGTCCTTTAGTTCCCAGCAGGGGAGGTTGCTGGGGTCTTGGGGCATTGTGACTGGGGTCTTGAAGAACAAATAGGAGCTCACTGGATGGGGGTAGGGTGGAAGGGCATTGCTGGAATGTGCAGGGAGAAGCAGGCCACCCATAAGGCCACAGCCCTTTGGCCCTGACACGCTTCTCCACCTCACAGTACTATGAGATGTCTTACGGATTGAACATCGAGATGCACAAACAGGTGAGCCTCAGTATCCCTCCTCCATGACCCCAGTGCCCTGTGATTCCCAGACTGAGCATTGAGGCCACTCCTGTTACCCCCAGAGGTGGACTCAACTCCCCCTCCCCTGCCCTCCAAGTGCCCCAGGTACTGAGGGAAAACCATGTGTTCCAGGCTGAAATTGTGAAGAGGCTGAATGGGATTTGCGCCCAGGTTCTACCCTATTTGTCCCAGGAGGTAAGCAAGCCACCAGCAGGGAGCAGTGGGATTCCCTTCTCCCTGTGCTGAGCAACCCCCTGAGCACACACCTGCCCTCTCTGAACTTAGCAAAGGTGTGAATCGGAGCAGCTGGAGTCAGACCCCTGTGGCGAGGCAGAAAGTGCTACCGGGGTGGGCGGGCCGGCGCAGATGATTGATGGGGGACCGGGTGGGCGAACTCTGAGGAAATCGCTGTGAAGCTGGATTCCTAGTCTCCCACCCCGCCAGCCCCTGAGCCCCTAGGACCGGACTTCCCTTGTGCACTCGAACCGATTGCCCACTGCACAGGAGCCTCCCCCTTATGTTTAAACTCCAGCCTGACTGTCCCTTTGCCTGAGAGAACTGTGTCTCCTCCCTTGCCTCTTCCAGCATCAGCAGCAGGTCCTGGGAGCTATCGAGAGAGCCAAGCAGGTCACGGCTCCCGAGCTGAACTCCATCATCCGAGTAAGTCGGAGCTCCTGGTGGGCGGGGACTTGGGTGGGCAGGTGTATGACCCACGGTGACTGGGGTCAGGTGACAAGACCCTGAGCTGACTCTCACCCCACCCCCACCCTCGCCCCACAGCAGCAGCTCCAGGCTCACCAGCTGTCCCAGCTCCAGGCGCTGGCCCTGCCCCTGACACCGCTGCCTGTCGGGCTCCAGCCGCCATCCCTCCCTGCGGTCAGCGCAGGCACAGGCCTGCTGTCACTCTCTGCTCTGGGCTCTCAGACCCACCTCTCCAAGGAGGACAAGAACGGACACGATGGGGACACCCACCAGGAGGATGATGGAGAGAAGTCCGATTAGCTCCTGGGGAGAGGGAGGGGGAGGGGGGATACCAGGGGAGACAGGCACAGAGAGCACAGTGTTCTGAGGGCCACACTGCACACAGCTCGGTCCCTACCCAAGCTTCCACCTCCAGTCCTGGTTCCAGCTGTGCACCCTGGGCCTAGGAGACGCCAGAGGGACAGCCCAGGCTACAGGGAAAAATTCCCCACCTTCAACATTTCCCCGGGCTATAGCCACCAATCTCGGCCCAGAATGTACACAACGCTAGCCGCCCCTTTCCACCCTGTGCACCCCGAATTTGCCCCCTTTCCCCTTCTCTGCTTCCTGCACTGCACACCTGCTAGGCCCAGACCCCTCCCCCCAGCTCACCCAGCTCTGGTTCCCTCAACCGCGGAAAGAAAGCATTGGCTCGGGACTGCAGTGGGGGTGGGCACCCCACAAACTTCCCTCTCCCCTTCCCCAAATAAACGTGAGGGTTAAAAGTCGGTTTGTTTATTATTTCTTTTTCGTCCCAGTACTCTATAGCTACCATCTAAGAGAGAAAAAGAAGGAAGCCCTGGAGCGAGCGAGGGTCTGTCTGTGCATATAGTTAGATTTTTCTGGTCGCCTCGGCTTTGCCACCGAGAGGTGGAGGGCCGCTGTACTGAGGGTGGGGTCTAGCTGTGCCTTCAAAATAAAAACATGAAAAGGTCGGATGGTGTGTCCCTGCCTCTGTCTTGTGGGGTGGGGACCCCTTTCCTCAGGGCACCCTGTGTTCTGCAATAAGACACTCCTTGAGCAAGCAAAGGCCCAGAGGGTAAACTGGGGCCCTGCAGTCCTGGGGCAGGACGGTGCAGCTCAGTGCTCAGGTTTTCAACTGTTTTGGCAGGGTGGCCTGTGGCACCCACATGGGTGCCTTGGTTACTTTCTGAGAGGTGGCCTGAAGGCTCTCTGTACCCCTTCCAGGCTAGGCTGTCCCCTGGGGACCATGCCTTTTTGGGCCTCAGTTTTGGGCCTTTTTCTGTCTTGGTTTTCTGTGTAGCCCTGACTATCCCGAACTCATTCCTCAAACTCATAGAAGTCTACCTGCCTCTGCTTTCTGAGGCCGGGCAGTGGCGTCCTGTGCCACCTGTTTTCTTTATTTGTTTTCTGTTTGTTTTTCATTTGCTGGTTTATCGTGTCTGTCCGGTTTGAGGACCTCTTACAGGAATCTGTCCTCATCCTCCTTGTATCCTCGGGGTCAAACCCAGGGCGTCACTCTTTGTAGCAACTCCTTCACAGCAAAGCCATGGCTCTCTCAGCCAGTTTTTGTTGTTGTTGTTTCAGACAGGGTCTCACTGTGTAGCCCAGGATGGCCTGGAACTTGGTTTGTAGCCTGGGCTGGCCTTACTCGGATCCCCAGATTGTTTCTGTGTTTTGAGACAGGTTCTTGCTACAGCTCTGGTCCAAGCACTAAGAGGCCTGGAGTTCACCCTGGATCTTGGGGTACTGAACCCACTCGGGATCTTCAGCCAAAGAGTCAGAGGGTCTAGGGGGGCCAAAGCTTCTCCTCCCTCTGCTCCTGGGAAATCATTTTGAGGTATCTCATTGAGGGGTTATTGCCCCCTTTCCCCCTGTGGCTCTTGTGGGGAAGGTCCTGCCAACAGCTGGACTGGCAGTACGGGGACCCCAGGGAGAGTGCTGAGCCAGCTGACCTTGTATAATTGATCACCTATGTTCTAGTCACCTGATGAAGTGTGGAGGGGGACAAGGAGGGGGCTGAGGGTCCCAGCTCCTTATGCCCAAGACTTGAGCCTAAGACAGCAATGGTGACCAGGTGACACCCCCTCCCTGAGGTCCTTCCTTAGGGATTTTGTGGCTTTCTGGAGTCCTCCTGAGGTAACTTCTGCTACTCCATCTCTGTTTACCCATCAACTCAGTGACTCTTAACATCTTTTGTTCCAGGGGTCAGCCTGTGGCTTGGGAACTCTTAGGATTATAGGTCCCCACCCCAGGGCCGGGCCACTCTTTGGGGTACCAGTTCCTAAGGCTCCATGTAGATTGGGAACCAACCCTGTGCCCAACAACTGTTCCCCTTCGCCTGGCCTTGGAGACTACACCCTAAGACATATCAAATGATCCTATTGCGCAGATAGGGAAACTGAGGTCCACAGAAGTAAAGGAAACCATACAAGGCTACAAAAGGGTTGCTATGTCTCCTCTGGGCAGTTGACCTTTCTGTTGGGAGCTCTTTAAAGAGAATGAGCAGGGAAGACCAAGACAGCACCCCCAAAATAGCAAGATGTTAAAGCACCAAGGCTTGCTGGGTATTGCCCAGGCCTCAGCTAACCCTGAGTCCCTGTTGCTTTACATGAACAGGAGAGAAGCCCAGAGACAGCAAGCAGCTGGATCAGGTCACACAGCCAAATGTGTGTGGACAACCCAACTTTTTTTTGTTCGTGTTTTCTTTCTTTTTTTTTTTTTTTAAAGATTTATTTATTTATTTATTATATATAAGTACACTGTAGCTGTCTTCAGATACACCAGAAGAGGGCATCGGATCTCTTTACAGATGGTTGTGAGCCACCATGTGGTTGCTGGGAATTGAACTCATGACCTCTGGAAGAGCAGTCGGGTGCTCTTAACCGCTGAGCCATCTCTCCAGCCCATTGTTCGTGTTTTCAAGACAGGGTTTCTCTGTGTAGCCCTGGCTGTCCTGGAACTCACCCTATAGACCAGGCTGGTTTCAAACTCAGAGATCCTTCTGCTGCTGCCTCCCAAAGGCTGGGATCAAAGGCATCTGTCACCACCGCTCAGTAAAAACCTAACTTTTTCAAAGCTCACTAAGTGTGAGGAGTCCATAGTAGTGACTTAGGGAAGGGGGAACTGAGGGGGTACAGATGGTCAGACCATCAGAGACCGGAGGGAGTGCTTGCGGGGCAGGGGACTGGCAGCCACTTCTCCAGGAGCCAGTGTTTCTGCAGATGCTCAGAGGGGAACCAGTTCAAATCTCAGAGGAGAGGAGCACCTGGGTCCTTGTGGGATGTCAGCTCACTGCAGCCATGGTGGGTGTTTGAGCAGGAGCGTGGCACCTTCAGATGGGAGCAGCACAATCTCATCTGGGAATGGGGACATAGAGGGACCAGGATGAAGACAGAAACAGGCCAGGCTCCAGGGAGGGAGTTCCCACGTGGCTGCTGACTCTCGGGGTCCTCCTCTAGCTCTGTCTCTGATTTCCACCCCCCTCATACCCTGTCCCCTCCGGCTGTGAAGCTCTTTATCCTTGCCTGCTGGGTCCCTACTCCTCTTCTCACGTGTCCCATCCCCACCCTCCCCTACAAACCTCTCCACAGGCTGTGGCCCAGGGGGCCTGGATGCTGGCCGCCAGCCAAGCCCCAGACAACCTTGACCGCCTCCAGCAGCCGCCTTGCCTCCCCTCCCCTCCCCTCCCCTCCTCCTCTCTCTTCCTGCTCTCCTCCCCTTCCTCCCCCTCCTCTCCCTTCTCTTCTCTAGCTTCATTTCTCTTCTGCCTCCTGCTTCTTCTCTTCCTCCTGCTCCTAAAGCAAATCCTCCTTCCAGCTCCCCCCTCCAGGGTCACAGGGCGTGCTGGCTGGCACTCCGGTCTCTCTGCTGCTGCTAATGTCTGGGAATAGAGGAAGAGGTGGCAGGTGACCTGTATTTGGCCTTAGATACAGGTACTGGTGACCCCAACCCTGGGTTATGCTAGGAGCTACCTCGGTTGGCTCTTGGGCCCCAGGGACCCTAACCCTCTCTAGGCCACTCTGACCACCCTGCAAAACAGGTAAAACCGAAGGAGAAAGGAGAAACAAGGCTCAGCAAGAACAGTAGGGGTGACTCGTGCCTAGCATGGGCCAGGCCCTAAGCTCATCCCCAGAACCAGAAAAGGAAGCCCCTCCCCCAAATTTTACAAATCCTCAGGTCCTGGTGAGCAAACTCCTACACACGGCCATGCTCTCCACAGGACCGACTTCAGTATTTACTAGGCACCTACTGTATGCAAGGGTATGAATGTATACCAAGGACTCCCAGCACCCCTCCACCCTCAGGGAACACAGGAAACGGGTGCTAGGGCAGGGAGGCAAGAAAGCATGGGGAAGGTTTCACAGACCTGTCACCAGGACCCCAGGTGACCAAGATAAACTTGCCTGGAGCTGCAGGAGTCCTGAAAGCTGCAGAGTGGAGGCCGGTGCAGGCAGTGCAGCCTGTGGGTGCAGACAGTGGGATGAGGCTGAGTCTCCACCCCTGACCACACCCAGTCCCATCAAAGGCCGAATTCAGGCTTTCTGTATCCTGGTGCAAAGGCTCTAAGGTACCGGTGCGGATAGTTCCAGCTCAACGGTTGAGCAGCTTAGGGAGTTTTTGAGGGCAATGGGTAGCTATAGGAGGTTCCTGAGCTTGGGGAAAGGCTAGGATGGGATTCACACTTAAGACGACAGTGAGGTAAAGTCCCCGCCTCTCTGTGGGTGTGAGATGTGTGTGGCAGAAAACATCACTTTAGCATGGTCGGTGTAGAACAGTCATGTTGGTTAAACATTTGCATTTGTTGTTGTTGTTGTTGTTGTTGTTGTTGTGACTTTTATTTTTGGAGACAAGTTTTTCTCAGTGTAGCCCTGGCTGTCCTGGAACTCTAGACCAGGCTGGCCTCGAGCGCGCTGGGATTAAAGGCATGTGCCACCATGCCTTGTGGGTAAGCATTTTCTGATCTCACTGTAAGTCTTTTTTGGAACTTCCAGGTTCGGGAGGAGAGCTGGACTGGGGCCCCTTGGTGCAGGGTTCAGGGTTCACAAGCCCCTTGTCTGTCTAGCTGCTCACTTACAGCCTAATCTTCAGCCAACCCTGGTGCTTCCCACATGCCAAGCTGCAGCCCACCCTCCCTCTACTTCTCCCAGTCATAGTCAGACGCTGAATCAGGGGCACACAAGCAAGGTCAGAGGTCAGGACTCCCCATTTTAGTTTGACCAGTGTTTAGTTAGAGGGATTTCTAACGAGCCAACTCCTATTCCCTCTGCAGAACCCCAGTATAAAACACCTACATCTAGGAAGCCTTGGGAATTTTCTAAGCAGCTTTGTGATTCCAGGCTCCGCTGTCCCGGGCTTCTCCCCTCCTGAGCCCTCTCATTAGCCTAGCCCAAGCCACAGCAGGGGGCATCTCCCTGGGAAAACTAGGCACTAAGTTTCGGGGAGGGGGTGGCTCCCCCGTGTTCTTAAAGAGAAAATGATTGTGTGTGCGCTCGTGTGCGTGATTTTTTTTTCCCTGCCAACCCAGGCAGGGAACTGGGGCTCAGAGGTCACTCGTGAGCCCTGGCCAGCAGGAGGGGACCTGCCTGGCTGGTGGCCCAGTGGCTCAGCTGGGGGCGCGGGGAAGGGGAGGCTGGCGCTGTCGGAAGCCAAAGGCTTTGGCCTCCCTGAGGGAGTCGCTTTCCCGGCTCGGGTCGGATCAATGGGCTGTAATTATACCGCGCCAGGCCGGGAGCCGGTGGGGAGGGAGCGGGAGCTGACAGGAGGGAGCCAGCAGGCGGGGGCGCGGGCCGCCCGGACCCACGTTACTTTGATTGACAGCCAGAGCAGAGAGTGGTGCGCGGGAGCTTCTGGGATACGTAGTTTTTTCCCGGTCCAGATTGCTTGTTCGTAATAGCAATGTTCAGTCTAGTAAACTGAGGCACGTCCGGCACCTTCAACCTCCCAACTCCCTGTAAGCCCATTCCACCTCCTCATGTGATTTAATGGGTCAAACGAAATAAGCTTGGGAAGTTAGCGGGGACAAAAATCAAATCGCAGCCATTCCGTAAGCGGCCAAGGTGCCTTCTTTGCCTCAGTTTACCTATCTCAGAAACAGGCCGAAGGAAGCTTTGGTTGCCGAGCCTTGGCAAGGGACTTATTTTTATTTTTTTAATATAGAATATTTTGAGACAGGAGTCTACGTAGCTTCGACTTCACAACGAACCTCCTGCCTCAGCTTCTCAAGTGCTGGGATACCAGGAACCCGCCACCACGGTCGGCTTCAAGGGGCTTTTGCTTTTAAAAGAGGATCATGATCCTCAGGGACCACCACGCGGGGCCCCACTCACGGGGAGGGGGAGGAGTTGCACGCCCCAGCCCCATTGGGACCTTTCCTATTGGTCTATCCCAGACCACTGCCTCCTGCTATTGGCTGCCGGGTACCCAGAGCTCACTGGCCAGCGCTTCTGGTGACGTCAGAGACCCATGTGGGAGCTTCGGGAGCTGAATGGCTGGCATACCTGACCAACCACGGAGGAGATAGTCGGGTCCCTGGGCAGCGGGGCGGCTAGTCTGATTTAAGGTGGTCCGAGAAGTCCCGGCTCCGAGTAGCAGCTTTTTCCTTTTTCTGTTTTTTTTTTATTTGCACAGCGCAGAACTGCGGAGCCTGTGTGCACGGAAGCAGGGGCGCACTTTGAGGCGCTGAACCTCACTTTGCAAAGTGGAGGATCCTGGATCAGGCTGAATGGGAAAAGTGGCTCAGGAGGGTGGGAAATTCTGAGGGTACTCCCCACTTCACCACTTCAGGTGTGGTGTCTGTACACTCCAGGGGTGGGGTTCAGGCTGTCCCAAAGGAAACCCCAGATCATCTCCTCTGCTTCTATGGAGGCTCAGAGGCTGTGGCTTCCCAGGCCGGACAACAGAGGGACAGTGACCCTCTCTTCCAGGAGCCCCCTTGGGTCCCAAAACCAGGCTTGACCCCCTCCGGGGAGGGCTCCCTTTGGCCTTGGGTTCCTTCATAGCTGGCCTTCTGTGGAAAGGTTGCAGCGGGCGGTCTTGGGCTGATTTTTTAATGAGATGGAGGTAGCCTTGGGGAGAGGGAATTCCAGGAAGAGAGCTCCAGAGAGTCCCAACTCAAATTAGGTCATTCACCTAGGAAGCACAAGACCCTGGGTTCGGTCCCCAGCTCCGAAAAATAGAACCAAAAAAAAAAATTAGGTCATTCAATCATGATTGGGTACCTGGAGCAGGGTAGAGGGTGTGGCCAGCACAAATAATGCCAAGAGGGAATGTGTCCCCTGATAATAGGAAACCAGGGGAGATTGTACAAAGTTAGTGAACCAACGAGGCTGAGGATCACTAGCAGGATGGGTGTTGCGTGGGACATGGGGGCGAGGTTGGTCTGAGCAAAACTTGGCAGTGTAAGCACAGATGAGAGCAGCCTGTGTTAGATTGGGAGACGCTACCAATAGCGAACAAGCTTGATTTGGGGAGATGGAGAGGGTTGGTAAAGGCGATGGTGCAGGGAGAGGAGATTGAGGGTCCCAGGGCCTCTGGGGATCAGAAGTTCTCAGACACCAAAAGCTTGTGGGACAGGAGTGTGCTAGAATTTCTGGTGTGATCCTCTGTCTGCAAGGAAAAAAATGATCAGTTAAACAGCAAAGCGGAAACTAGGACTAGTAAGATGCCATGCTCCTCGGAGCAGGTGCTGAGAGATGCATCAGGGCATCAGGACCGACCTTTGCAGGGGAGAATATGAGTGGTCAGAACCGGAAAGAATGTTACATGTATCCTTAAGGCTGGACAATGCCTACGATGCTACAGACCATGGTGGTCCAGATACTGAGAGGGCTCCACCCCTGGCCATGGCTCCAACCACTCACTGGGGGATCTAGGCTGGGGAATGGGGTAGGCAATGGGGGGGTCTACAATGCCAGCCTTACTGAGCACTCTCCCACACATATGTCACCAGTGGCTCATGTTTTTACTGCCATCGATTATCTAAATCCTTGCTTTGTTCATACAGCTCCTGGCCAGCCAGCTGTGATCTTGGCTGGTCTGTGCCTCATCTCCCAGAGTCTGATCAGAGAGAGCTTTCTGTCCTTTTATCATGGAAGTCCTAGGTTTCAGCTTGAATCCTCCTGCTGTAGAACACTGGCCATGAGTCTCATAAAGGCCCCTGTCCTCTGTAGTTGAATAGCTGCCCACAGAGATCCAAACTTAATATGGATGTGAGGTCTTCCCCCATGATTGTTGCCCACTGATTCCCAGTGCATAGTAGTTCACAGTAGCAGCAGCCATTTAAAAAAAAAAGATTTATTTATTTATTAGAAGTACACTGTAGCTGTCTTCAGACACAGCAGAAGAGGGCATCGAGATCCCATTACAGATGGTTGTGAGCCACCTGTGGTCTCTGGGAATTGAACTCAGGATCTCTGGAAGAGCAGTCAGTGTTCTTAACCTCTGAGCCATCTCTCCAGCCTGCAGGCATACATTTATTGTTGATTTAATTATGGACCAGAGCTCAGGTTTCTTTCCTTTTTTTTTCCCCTTCCTGAGACAAGGTTTCTCTGGGTAGAACCTGGCTGTCCTGAAACTTGCTCTGTAGATATCTTAGGGTTTTACTGCTGTGAACAGACACCATGACCAAGGCAATTATAAGGACAACATTTAATTGGAGCTGGCTGACAGGTTCAGAGATTCAGTTCATTATCATGGAGACTGGTGCACGGCAGCCTCCAGGCAGGAGTAGTGCAGGAGGAGCTGAGGGTTCGGTCTTCTTCTGAAGGGCCTAGGACAAGACTGACTCGAATGCAGTGGGCGGAGCTTCAAAGCCCACCCCCACAGTGATAGCTTCCTCCAACGAGACCACGCCTACTCAAACAAGGCCACACCTCTAAATGGTGCCACTCCCTGGGCGGGCATATTCAAACCACCACAGTAGATCAAGCTGGCCTGAAACTCACAGAGATCAGCCTGCCTCTGCTTTTCAAGGGCTGAGATTAAAGGCACAGGCCACCACTTTCCTTTTCTGAGGTTTCTTTATGTAAAATAGGATAAAGATCTGTCTTGTCTTGCCAGAACTTTACCAGAGTTGGAAACAACTGTGAGTGGTCCCCTGGTGACAAGTGGCTTCTCAACTCTGGGGGACACACTTAAACTTGATGTGGTAGGAGGTGGACCAGATGGCTTACGGAGGCCTATTGTCCCAACTACTACTGGGACTGAGGATAGGAGGATTCCAAGCTCAGGTTTTGCGGGGGTAATTTAGCAAGACCTCGCCTCCAAAAGTAAAAGGGGCTGGGGGCTTAGTCAAGGGTGGAGTCCCCAATCCCTAGTGAGAGATTGGGGGGCTGGTCATGGGTGGCGCCCCGCCTAGACTTCCGCAGGGAAAGACTGGGTGCGTGGTCAGCGGTAGAGCCCTTCCCTAGACTCTCCCAGTGAGTGGGGGGCGTGGTCAGTGGTAGAACCCCTAAGGAAGATTTTCTAGTGTTTAGGTTCAAAATACACAGAGCTGGGGTCCTATGCACTAAATTTGGGGAGTCTGACCCTTTAGGAGCCCAGTCAGGTAGAGAAGGCCACCCAGTTGACTGGTGATAGCAGTGGCACGCGAGTCTGTCCTGGACTCTGAGCCTGGCCAAGCAGCCCTGGGTTCTGTCCTGGATCTCTCCAGAGTCGGGCAGCATTGGCTGACAAGCATAGCCTGGGTCTGCCCTTCCTGGGACAGGTGCGTATCTTTCTTCGCGCTTGGGGGCTGGGGGGGGGTGTTTATCCTTCGTAGGGCACAGTGTCGCTGGCCCAGAGAAGCCACTTGCAGACCCCAGGGCTCCGGAAGCGCGCACAAGATGGTTTTTTGCCTAATTTCTTCTCTCCTTTTTTTTTTTTTTTTTGAGTGGGGGTGGGGCGAGAACACTAGGATCGAACTCAAGCCTCAGTTTCCCCAGCGGGTCTTAGAGTCGAAGAAGCAGAGCAGGCGGGGGCGGCGGTGCCACCTTAAGGCGGGTCCCGCCCGCGGCTCCCAGCCGAGCCCCGCGGAGGGAGGCGGCTCCGCAGCCACCGAGGCCACCAGCGCCGACCCCGGGCGGCGGCCACGGACCTGCGGCGCTGACTGCAGCTGCCCCTGGGCTGGACAACCCGGGACGCGCTGGCTGGAGGTGGGGGCGCAGCACAGGGTCCTGTTCCCCTGCCCCTACAGGCTCTCCCTGGCTGCTCTTTCTTTGCGTAAAAATCCCTCCCCCAGCTCCGGCTTCTCTCCTAGCTTTTCCAGCCTCAGTCTCCTTGCACCTCAGCTCTAGCTTAGCACCCTAAATTCTACCGCCTGCTCTTCCCGGCTCCCCGATTCTCTCCTCAGCTCCACCTCTGCACCCCAGCTCCCCTTTGCCACATCCTCAAGCCTCCACGAAGCTGGGGGACCCTTTTCTCACCTATCCATCAGCAGGATGTACCCCCAGGGAAGGCACCCGGTGAGTACGGAGACCCCCTTCTCTAGCTGCAGGAGGTGGGGGCAAGTGAGGGGACTCCTGCCTGCTGTTGCCCTGGAACTCACCCTGGTGTCCTTCCCCACTCTCCCCTCAGACCCCGCTGCAGTCTGGCCAGCCTTTCAAGTTCTCAGTCCTGGAAATCTGTGACCGGATCAAAGAGGAATTTCAGTTTCTCCAAGCTCAATACCACAGGTGAGGGGGGCCCTACTTCTGGGCACTGGAAGGCCCCATGGGGTTGAGCGGGGGGGGGCCTCTTGGAGGGGCGTGGTTTCCTGGACAAGGGGCGGAGTTAATCGGGCCTACTGGAGGGCTTCCTGGTGGAGGTGGTGCCCAGAAGGGTATGAAGTGAGTAGGTTCTGGGAGAACCTTCCCTGAGGAATGTTTTGATCCCAGGAGTAGACCTGGGCTCAACAGGACTGGGGACAGTTTACAAAGGAGTGGGAAGCCAGCGGCTTCTACCTGTCACTGTGGAAATTGACCCATGTGGGGTGTGGCAAGGCAACCCCCTTTTTTGTCTAACCTTCCTGCTCAGCCTTAAGCTAGAGTGTGAGAAGCTGGCCAGCGAGAAGACAGAAATGCAAAGGCATTATGTGATGGTAAGGGGTACCTGCCCAAACTGCCCACCCCATGTTCTCCCTACAAAGGGGCAGGCTGGGATATCAGGCACTATTTCTCAGGGTGTCCCCCTCCAATTTTGGGGACTGCCTGCTTGTCCCATCTTTCTGAGCCCAACCGTGATCCATCTTGTGGGTTTCCTGTCTGGGTCCCCATAGAGCTCAGGGTGTTTGTGTCCTGCCCTGATACTCATCACTCCCCCCACCCGAGGCTGCACCCCATCAGTGTCCCCAGGGTGGCACCAGCTGTCCACACTGGCCAAGACTGTCTCCTTTGCAGTACTATGAGATGTCCTACGGACTCAACATTGAGATGCACAAACAGGTAACCGACCAGGTGGGGTGCTGGTGTCTGTGGCAAGGAGCTAAACACAATCATTGGGGTTTTCAGGTGGTAGTCCCAAAGGTTCTGAGTGCTAAAGTCTGAGATTTGAGGTAGTCCTGAAGGTTCTGAGGGCTCAAGGTTCTGAGATAGCCCTGAAAGTTCTGAGGTAGCTGACAGTTCTGAGGGCTCAAGGTTCTGAGATAGCCCTTGGAGTTGGAAGGTTGATACCGTGGTCTTCCGAGTGGTGTTAGGTTTCTGAGATGTACTCTCTGTGGAGATTGACCCCAAAGGTCTGTAATTAACCCTGACTTCCCAAAGTGGCCAGTGGCTCCAGGAGGGTCTGAGGGTTCAGAGATCTGTAGATGAGATCTATAGGTTTCCGTGGATTTGAGTGCTGACGTGGGCAGCAGGAGAGCTGGTCTACTGGCCCATGCAGCAACCATCCTCACCCGATGGAGGATACAGGTGGGGACCAGAGGCACAGAGCACCCCCAGAGACCTGTGGCCAGTGGGGCCCTGCCAGGTGAACTCACACCCTTTCACACAGGTCTTCTCAGGCCTCAGGGGATGACCGCAGTGCTGCCTTGGGTATCTGTCCATCTGTTTGCATCTCTGAGGGATTCCTAGGGTGGTGGGGAGGTGTCACAGACTTGCAGGACCTCAGCCTCAAGGACCCCCGAGCTAGTCAGCTCCACAGATGCTCAGTCCAGCTGGGGTCTGGATGATGGAGGTGGCTGTCCCCCTCCCAGCCCATCCAGCTTGCTGCAGCTTGTTACTTCTCTCTCAGGCTGAGATCGTGAAGCGCCTCAGTGCAATCTGTGCCCAGATGGTCCCATTCCTCACTCAGGAGGTAAGTGCATAGAGCCTTGGGGGCAGGGAGGGCGTCCCAGGCCTGGGGAGACACCGGCTGGGGTGAGGACCAGGGGACTTTCTGCCCTTCCTATGTTCATGTGTGCACTCATAACTAGGCCAGAAGTCAGCCTCAGTGTGCCTCCCGAGGTGCCATCCACCTTCATTTGCTTTTATTACACTTTTATGCACTTATTTAATTTTATATGTATGGGTGTTTTGTCTGCGTAGCTGTACACCATGTGTGCAGTACCCGCAGAGGCCGGAAGAGTGCACTGTGTCCTCTGGAATTGGAGTTGTGACGGCTTGTGAGCCAGGAATCGAACCCTGTTCCTTTGAGAGAGCAACCAGAGCTCTTAGCCACTGAGCCAACCTATAATTTATTTTTTGGGAGGAGGTACAAGGGCCATAGCACACATATGGAGGTCAGAGGTCAACTTGCAGGAACTGGCCCTCTCCTCTCACTCTGTGGCTTGTTGTTGGCTAGGCCACAATGCTTTCACATGCTCACACACCTTGCTATCCCGTCCTTTAACTAGGCAGGGACTCTGACTGGCCTGGAACTTTGCCAAGTTGGCAATGCTGTCCAGTCAGTGAGTCCCAGGATCTTCCTGTTTCCTCACAGGTGCTAGAATTATAGACACACACTACCATGCCTGGCTTTCTTCAGGGTTTCTGGAGAATCAAACTCAGGTCCCTATGCTTGCATGACAAGTACTTTACTGATTCAGCCATTTCTCTAAGCCTGGCTCTCTGCTCTTGATGGTGCTAGCTAGGGGTGCCCCTGTACCCATGGCTTACATCTTGTAGCCTCCTGCAGCCAGGGCTGCTGGTACAAGGCCTGGCTTTGTGCTCTTGGGCAAGATACATGCCTCTCTGTGCTTATGTCCTGGTTAGGGTATCCTGAGAGTTAGGTGAGCAATTATGGGACTAATCTTACAGGGTGATGCTTGGTGAGTTGGGCCACACACGGGACAATATGCAGGTTTCCTTTCCCAAGGACTCTGAAATTATCAGATCCAGGGCCAGGAAGTGGGGGGTTGGGAAGTTCCAGAGGTGGGTGGTGGGGAAGGCCACACAGCCCTGTGAATGAGTTTCATGTCACTGAGCCGGTCGTGTGCTTGAAATGGCTCTGATTAGCAAGTTTTGTTAGGCATTTTTAGGACAGTGATTTTGAAAACACAGAATCAGCACAGGCAGAGGCTAAACATCAGAAAACTTTGTGTGAGCAATTCCTCACTCCTGCTGACCACAGGACCTTGGTGTTAGCCATTCCCACTTCTATGTGATGTTCCTCCAGAGACACGGCAGGTCCCACCTCAGGGTGGGCATGCTGGGTGCCCCACATGGCCAGAATCCTCAGCTTTCTTCTGTGGGACCTGCTGCCTTTCCCCTGAGAGTGGGTGACAGATCATATCACAGTGAGGCCAGCTACCAACCTGAGTAGAGCCACCAGACATGTGTGTTCAAATTTATTGACTCCATCCATATTTAATGTTGTGCTGGGGATATACACGCTGGGTGGGTCTTCCCCTGACCTGTATGCCCAGCCCCAGGTTGCACATTCTGAGGTGGGTGCTTAGTATGTGGGTACTTGGCATGTAGGTACTTAGTATGTGGGTACTTGGCATGTAGGTGCTCGGTATGTGGGCACTTGGCATGTAGGTGCTTGGTATGTGAGCACTTGGCATGTAGGTGCTTGGTATGTGAGCACTTGGCATGTAGGTGCTTGGTATGTGAGCACTTGGCATGTAGGTGCTTGGAATGCAGGTATTTTATTTTGTATGTGAGTGGTTATTCATTACACTGTCTATGCGGACAGACCGTGGTGTCACATGGACCTCCTAGCAAGTGGTTAGAGGCTGGGACACTGCCCAGCAGCCTTCAGGGTCCAGTAAGCCCCACAAAGCACTGGAACTGTGGCCCCAGGGCCTGGGGAAGAGGCCAGGTCTCTGAACTGTCAGTTAAACAGTCAGAGAGGGGCTGGGGAAGGTGGCCCACAAGCATGAGGACCTGAGTTCAAATCTCCAGCAGCCAGAAGAACCAACCAGGTGTGGTGTTTCTCCTCTGTAACTGCAGCAGGGGAGACAGGGACAGGAGATCCTGGGGTTACTGGACAGATTACAGCTGGGCCGGGAGACCCACCGCAAAATAAGGTGGGAGATGGCAGTAGCACCCACCGTGTCTCCACACGCAGAGGCACACATAGACAGACAGACAAACAGACAGACTGCACGGCCTGCTGCTCAGTGCCTGCCTTCCGCTTCCCCACTAGCATCAGCAGCAGGTGCTCCAGGCTGTGGACCGAGCCAAGCAGGTGACCGTGGGGGAACTGAACAACCTCTTGGGGGTGAGTCACCCCAGCCCATAATTGGAGACACCCTGCTCCCAGCCCAGGCACCCAGTGGGTACAGCATTCACCCTCCGTGTACCCTGTCCCCGCCACCCGCCTCCCCCTGGCAATCCTCTCCCCCTTCAGCAGCAGAATCAGCTCCAGCCGCTGTCCCATGCACCCCCTGTGCCTCTCACCCCACGCCCAGCTGGCCTGGTGGGTGCCGGGGCCACTGGGCTGCTGGCCCTCTCTGGGGCGCTGGCTGCGCAGGCCCAGCTGGTGGCTGCTGTTAAGGAAGACCGTGTGGGTGTGGACACCGAGGGGTCCAGAGGTGAGTTAGCAACTCAGCGCTGGCGGGAGGGGGACAGCTAGTAGGGCTGCAGCTGTGGGGTTCGATTTTCATGCTGTTTGTCCTTGGGAACACACTAGCTGTCTCTGCAGAGGCATCTCCCTGGGATGTGGGAGGTCAGGCTCTGACCAGGAAGGAGCTGTTTCACTCGCCGAAGCCTTGCATGGTTACAAACCCCTAATCATGTTTCCTTCTGGCTTCCTGCGTCTGCAGTGGACAGAGCTGCCAGCAGGGTGAGTGCCAGCCATGAGAACTTGCTTGTCTTTAAGTAGGCTAGGGGACTGGGGGTGCTGCCTGTCCCCAGCCTTCACCACCTGGGCGCTGTGAGGACACCAGTGCCACCACATCCAGTGTACAGGGCCTGGTGAACGAGATGTGAGCTGTTACTTTATGAACAGGGCCTCACTCACAGAGATCCTCCTGCTTCTTGGATTGTGACATTAGAACCGCCAAGCCAGCTGTGGTGTATTTAATTTGAGGCATGGCCTTGTTTTATAGCCCATACTGCATTGAATTTAGGACAATTCTTCTGCCTCAGTGTCTTAAATTCTGCTATAATGGGTGTACGCCAGCAAGACCTGCTTGGCTCCTCATGCAGACAGACGTTTTGCTTAGCTGAGAGCTCCCATCCCCCACTCTCAAGGGGTTGGCCATGGATTTTCCGTGGATTACAGATCTCTCTGTGATGCATTTTCGTAGGACTCAGTTTTCCCATCTGTACAATAGGACTATTCATTACTCTCTCTGCCTCTGTAAGCTAAATAGCAGTGAAGCTGAGGTAGAGCCCTACCTAGAATCCCCAGTGAGGGGCTGTGGGTGTGGTCAGGGGTGTAATCCCCCTATCCCCACTCCCACACCTAGAATCCCCCAGTGAGGCCACTCAATGTTGGCTGGACAAGAATGTGGTTTGAGAACCCACCTTACACCCTTTCTTGTAGAGTTCATCCCCCTCACCCCCTGAGAGTCTGGCGGAAGAGGAGCATCCTAGCAGCCGAGGCAGTAACGGGAAGCAGCAGAGAGCCGAAGACAAGAATATGTCAGGGCCTTATGTGAGTTTGGGAGGGAGAAGCAGAGGCCTGGGTGGACAGGGATGGACTCGGGTCCTGGTCACATCCACTAGAACTGTATCCATGGTGCTTATGTCTGTAGTCTCAAGAGTTTGTGGAGCACCTGCTAATCAAAAGACACTGTCCCACCAGGGTTTGTAGCCTATGGGCCGTGCAGCTGCTGTGATATTATATTTCCACTGCGAGCTGAACTGCCAGTATAGCTCAGAGGTAGAGCGCCTGCATAGAGTCCCCCAGTGAGGGGCTAGGGAACCTAGAGCTTCCAAGAGGCCCTAGGCACCATGGTCAGCAGCGCAAGGGAACTTGTGCTTTGGAGGGAAATGGGATGGTGGCAATTCTGCAGAATTCAACTCAGGTCGCACCCTCGGCCCCTCCCAGTGGCATATCTACCTGTGGTCTATCCTGCTGTTTGGGTCAGGAATCAGGTCCAGCATCTGGGGATGAAGCGGGAACCTGGTGTTCCTCCTCCAGAGGGCGGTGGGAGCTACAGAAGGCTGCAGAGCAGAGGCAGACTCTGGTGGTCAGACTCTGAGAGCAGTGAGGCTGGAGTTGGGGGGGTCAGAGGCCCCCCAGACAGACCTGCCTGAGACGTTAGTTGTGTTGCGTTTGAGGCAGAGAGAGAGCTGGGCATGGATGTGGAGACAGGGGCATGACGGAGGCTGTGTGTTCTCTGCCCTTCCATAGGACAGTGAGGAAGACAAGAGTGACTATAACCTGGTAGTGGATGAGGTGAGATTCGCAGTGGAGGGTGGGCAAGGGAGGGGGATGGAGGGAAGGGATTCCTAGCTGTCTGTGGCACACTCAGACTGGAGGCATGTGGGCGGAAGGTCTGGAGGACTCTGGAATGCCTGTTAGAACACAGGGGGGGGGAAACTGAGGCCCACAGGATGCTGGAAGAGGCCAAGGTGCTCCAGGCTCCCAGTCTCCATGAGGTGGGGAGCGGCATGGCAGCTGTGGGAGTCTTTCCTGCATCACTGGTCCCCACCCAATGTCACCTCTTGAATTCAGGACCAACCGTCAGAGCCCCCCAGCCCTGCGACCACCCCCTGTGGGAAGGCGCCCCTCTGCATCCCTGCCCGCAGGGACCTCACGGACAGTCCAGCCTCCCTGGCTTCCAGCTTGGGCTCACCACTCCCCAGAAGCAAAGACCTAGCCCTGGTAAGGAAGCCGGGCAGTTGGAATCAGATAATACCCCAGTGAGCAGATCAGCCAGGCCGGGCCAGTCTGCGTTTTCTCATTTGTTTTGCTTGCTTGCTTTTGTTTGGTTTGGTTTTGATTGTTGGTTTTTGTTTTTGTTTTGCTTTGGAGACAATATTTCTTGGCCTCCGACTCTTTATATAGTCTAGGACGGCACTGAAGCCTAAGCCTTGTGCCTCTACCTTTGTGGTACGCTCCCTTACATACAAAAGTTGTGGGGGGGTTTTTGTTGTTGTTGTTTGTTTTTTGTTTGTTTGTTTGTTTGTTTTTATTCTTTGGGCCTCTCCTTTTTGCCCCCAACAAGACTTGACTCTGCTGAGCCTCAGCAAACATTTTAAAAGCAGCTTGTTGACCAAACTGGGCAAAGAAACAAGATTGAGCCGGGTTACTCACTCTGCAATGGTGACACTTCCCTGCCCCAGCACTGGCTTCTATCTAGCTGGTCTGAAACTTGGTCCTAGTGTTAAGTGCTACTGGAATCCAGCAGAGGCCTCCACTAGATGGCCCTAGAAGTCTAACTCCCTCCCTGCATCTGACCCAGACCCTCTGTCCTCCAAGTTACCCAGGGACAGAGAAGATTTGCTTCTAAGCCTACCCATCCCTGCAGGTTACTATAGCAATAGCCAGCCATAGCGTGGTCCCATTTTTATCTAATCTCCCCACTCAGAGACTCTAGTCAGCTGGGGAAGCCACCAAGGACTTCCCTCAACCCACCAGGCTTACCTGTCACCCTGTGTAGGAGACAGACACAGGCCAGAAGACAGGGCAGCTCTCTGTGGTGGCCCAAGTCAGCGAACACTGAGGAGTTGGAGGCAGAAGGATACAAATCCAAAGTAAGCTCAGGGCTAGCCTTGGCTACCTGAGCCCTGTCTCACAAAGCCTGCCCCCAAAAAGTACAGGTTTGACTGGCAGCCCTCTTTATCAAGTTTCCCCTCAGGGAGGTGCAGAGGTGGCTGACATGTTTCACCTGGGGCTGAGGACCCTCTTGGGCCAATAGTCCCATTGCTCTGGGAGCTGTGATTTTTGTTAATTGCTTTTTGAGACAGGGTCTCACTATATAGACTAGGTTGGCCCAGAACTCACAGAGATCCACCCACCTCTGCTATGGAGTGGTAGGATTAAAGGTTGCCCCATCACATATTGAAATTAAAACATTTTTTAAAGCCAGCTGGTGGTGGCATATGTCTTTAATCACAGCATGCAGGAGGATCTCTGAGTTTGAGACCAGCCTGGTCTACAGAGTGAGTTCTAGGACAGCCAGAGCTACACAGAAAGACACTGTCTCTAAAAACCAAATAAAAAAAAATTTTTAAACTTTGTGTGTGTGTGTGTGTGTGTGTGTGTCTACACAAGTGCTGTAGTGTGCATGTGGAGATCAGAGTCAACTCTGGGGAGTCTGTTCTGTCCTTCTACCATGTGGGTTTTGGGGATTGAATACAGAGTATAGGTCTTGGCCAAAATCACCTTTATATACTAAACCATCTAAGCCAGCCCAATGGCCTCTAACATTGCTCCGATCTTTGGGTAACACAATCGCTGTCCCCAGGGACCCCCACCTCTTTGTATAAACCTTCTACTGTGGACCCAATTAACACCCACAATCCTGAGGATGCATTTACACCTCTAACCCAGGCTCATCTAGCATTCCTCTGTGTGCCCACCCAGTGTCTTCGAGATTGGCTGGCCAGTGTGCATGTGCCCTCAAGTCCCTCTGAAGGCTTCAGCCGGCTCTGGTGACTCGTGGTCTTTCTTTCTCCACAGAACGATCTCTCCACAGGTACTCCCGCCTCTGGGTCATGTGGTCCCTCTCCACCCCAGGACTCGTCCACCCCAGGGCCCAGCTCAGCCAGTCACCTCTGCCAGCTGGCTACTCAGCCGGCACCGCCCACAGACAGCATTGGTGAGTCCCCACCTGCCCGGCATTCCTCTGTTCCAGGGTACTCCCCCAAACAGAAAGGATGAGAGTTGGCCCTGGTGGCACACACCTTTAATCCCAGGTAAGTTCGAGGCCAACCTGGGCTACATAGTGAGACCATGTCTGAAAAGAAGAAAAGAGTGCTAAGGGCCACCTTGGCTTAGAGAGGGCTCTGATGGTAGGGTATCTGGGAGCGTTGAAAACAAAGGACTTGGACTGAAACCGTAGGTCCAAGCCTGTGTTCTTCTGCAGACAGAGTTCCAGACTGCCTTCTCTCTGATGTGCTTCCTCTGAAGATCTCCAGACAGTTCTCTCTACGTTCTACTTGAGACAGTTCTCTGAGCAGTTCTCTCTTGCTACTGTAAAAACTTTCTCTGGACAGCTCATCCCCTGCAGATCCTAAGCCCAATCTTTTATTTTACACAACAATCCAGTTATCTACTTCCTTTTGATGATCCTATGAATCCTGTGATCCCAGTACTTAATCCTTAGGAGACGCAAGCACACATTTTTTTTTTTTTAACATTGCAAAAAGGATTCAGAGATCTGCCTGCCTCAGTTAAGCATAGATGCTAAGCCAGCTGGGGGACCCTCCCCCCTGAAATTACCATTCCTACTACATCTGGGACTGGAGTTTATGTTCCAGGCTGACCTTGAACTCAGGAACCTGCTTGTGTTTGTATCTTTCTGATAAGCTGGCTCATAGTGTAGTTGCCTCTCTCCTTTAAGATTCCTGAAGTTCCTTATACAATTTTTATTGCATCTTTATATTTTTGCACAGTTAAGAGATTACGTATTTTCTTTTTCTTTTTAAGATTTATTTATTTATTATATATAAGTACACTGTAGTTGTCTTCAGATGCACCAGAAGAGGGCATTGGATCTCATTACAGATGGTTGTGAGCCACCATGTGGTTGCTGGGACTTGAACTCAGGACCTCTGGAAGAGCAGTCAGTGCTCTTAACCACTGAGCCATCTCTCCAGCCCCGAGATTATGTATTTTCAAACTCAGGTTTTTAGAGTTCTTTTCTATAGCCTTGAGGGCTGTCCTGAATGGCCTAGAGTTTACCACTTTGCTAAGACATTAGCCACCTTCCCCTCCTGGACTCAGCTGTCTGCTTATCATGGAGTCACTACTGCTAACAGGGAGGACATTCCTTAGAGGAGTGTAATATCTGTCCATTATTATACAAGCCTTTTGGCCTTGGCAGCCTTTGAAACTCTTGGGGTCCAAATCTACTGGCCTTGTTCCAGGGGCAGGAACCTTGTCAATCTGTCCCCACCTAGGCTATGCCAAAGGGAAAAAAGATACAGGGTGAGAGAAGCTGACTGACTGACTGACTGATGGCAGACCCCGAATTTACCACCGGGAACAACTTCTACCCCCACCCGGGTGCTGCCTGGCTCTGGGCCTTGGTTTCTTTGTTGCTGCTGCTTAGGTGAGGACACTGAGGTCCAGAATGTCAATGTGACTTTCCCAGGTTAAGGACTGTGAGACAACCGTGTGCCTTCACTTAGCTGTGTGACCTCAGACTAGTCGCCCAACCTCTCTGAGCCTTGGTTTTTCCTCTCACTGGGTCTCGGTTTTTGAAGGATTTTGTAAGATGTGTAGTTCATCAGCTAAAGGACAGGGAAGGTGTGATTGTGTCTCTGAGTGTGTGTCCCGGCCCTTTTCACTCAGCCCTGAGGAGTCCCCTGACCCTGTCCAGCCCTTTCACCTCGTCCTTCAGCCTGGGCTCCCACAGCACCCTCAATGGGGACCTCTCCATGCCTGGCTCCTATGTCAGCCTCCACCTGTCCCCCCAGGTCAGCAGCTCTGTGGTGTACGGATGCTCACCTCTGGTGAGTCCTTGGGGTGTGGAGCAGCAGGACAGTCAGCCGAGTCCAGAGGTCTGGGGAGGGCAGAGGGAGAAACCAACTTACCCAGAGAAACCAGGATAAGTAAAGAGAAGGGCTGAGGCTGAACTCAGAGGTAGGGAGCTCGCCTGGCACACACAAAGCCCTAGGTGCATTCCCAGAACCATATAAACTAGGCATATGGTGCCAGCCTGTCACCGCAGCACTCAGGAGGCAAATGCAAGACCACCAGGAGTTCTAGGCCAGCCTAAACCACGCATAAGTTAGCACTTGCCTTGTGGCCAAGAAAAGGAATAAGGCTGGGTAGAAAAGCCTGGATCAGGAGGCTATTTAAAAGTCCAAGTAGCAAGCTTGCAAGCATTTCCACTTGCTGGGGGAGGGGCTGAGGGACAGAGGGGTGTGGGGTGGGACCTGGGTGAGGGGGTGCTGGGCTCCCCTGCCCTGGGACTCTCTGGCATCTGGCAGATGGCATTTGAGTCGCACCCCCATCTCCGAGGCTCGTCCATCTCCTTGCCTAGCATCCCGGGGGCTAAGCCGTGAGTAGCACATGGGTTTTGCCTTCTCCAAGGTGGGTGGGAGGCCTGAGTTCTGGCCCTTCTTCCTGGGAACTCCCCTGTGTTACACCTTGAGTGCCTGTCATTGGCAGCCCGAGTACCTGTGCTGGAGTGGGGTGGGGTAAGCTACCCACCCACCAGTCTCTGCGGCCTCCACAGGGCTTACTCCTTCCACGTGTCTGCGGATGGACAGATGCAACCGGTGCCCTTCCCATCGGATGCACTGGTAGGCACTGGCATCCCTCGCCACGCGAGGCAGCTGCACACACTGGCCCATGGTGAGGTGGTGTGTGCCGTCACCATCAGCAGCTCCACGCAGCACGTGTACACGGGCGGCAAAGGCTGCGTGAAGGTTTGGGACGTGGGCCAGCCGGGCAGCAAGACACCTGTGGCACAGCTGGATTGCCTGGTGAGGGCGGTGCCTGTGCGTCTGGGTGGGGCTTTGGGATAGGGCAGGGTCTTTAGGGTTAGGGCGGAGTTTACCAGGCAGGGTGGGGTTTGTAGGGGCTCAGGGCGGGGCCTGCAGTAACACACGGGTCTGTGGAGACCTGGGGGAGTACCAATGCCTCCTGTCCCTGCTTCTTGCTGCGGAAGAACCGGGACAACTACATTCGCTCCTGCAAGCTGCTGCCTGACGGGCAGAGCCTGATCGTGGGTGGCGAGGCCAGTACCCTGTCCATTTGGGACCTGGCAGCACCCACACCACGCATCAAAGCAGAGCTGACCTCGTCCGCCCCCGCCTGTTACGCGCTGGCCATCAGCCCGGATGCCAAGGTCTGCTTCTCCTGCTGCAGCGACGGTAACATCGTGGTCTGGGACCTGCAGAACCAGGCCATGGTCAGGTGTGTGGTGCCGCCCCGGGGGTGGTGAGCACATAGGTGACTGCAGACGTGGAGCCTGCTGTCTCCCCACAGACAGTTCCAGGGCCACACGGACGGGGCCAGCTGCATTGACATATCAGACTACGGGACCCGGCTGTGGACTGGGGGCCTGGACAACACCGTGCGCTGCTGGGATCTGCGCGAGGGCCGCCAGCTGCAGCAACATGACTTCAGTTCCCAGGTGCACCCACAATCCTCGGCCTCCCCGGGGTGTTCCTACCTGACCTGAAACCGGGTGGGACACAGCATCTGTGGAGACGGCTTGGTGGGTAAAGTGTTGCCTTGATGGTGTGAGTTCAAATCCCTAGACTACATAAAAAGCCAGACGTAGTTAGACATAAAAATTGCCTATAACCCTGGGCATGCAGAGAGCTTGAGGGCCAGATTATTCAAATAAGTGAGCTCCAGGTTCAGTGAGAGGCTCTGCCTCAAACAAGCTGAGAAGCTGGAAATGGAACACATCTTTTAAAAAAAGATTTACTTACTTTATGAGTACACTGTCGCTGTCTTCAGACACACCAAAAGAGGGCATCAGTTCCTATTACAGATGGTTGTGAGCCACCATGTGGTTGCTGGGAATTGAACTCAGGACCTCAGGGTGGTCAGAGCTGCATATTGACAGTCTCAAACACCCCCCCCCCCAAATAAATAAAAAGTAAAAAAAACACAAAAACAAAAACCTCAGACTAAGAGAGACTCTGCAGCTCGTACCCCTAGTCCCCCTGACTCTCCATGAGTGAGAAGCAGGCCACCAAGCCTAGTCAGCCCTGGACCTTCGCCATCTGTACAGCTAGCTCTCTCTGCCCAGAATCCCGAGGTCCTGGGATCCTCTCATGAGTGCTCACGTGTGCACCTGTCCCTGGCCACCTTGTCCCCATAAGGGGCACCCCTGGGTCTCCGGCATCATGAATGGTCCAGAGTCTCAGCACTGTCTCTCTTGCCCTAGATCTTCTCGTTGGGCCACTGTCCCAGTCAGGACTGGCTGGCCGTGGGGATGGAAAGCAGCCACGTGGAGGTCCTGCATGTGCGCAAGCCTGAGAAGTACCAGCTCCGCCTGCACGAGAGCTGCGTGCTGTCGCTCAAGTTCGCTTCCTGCGGTACAGGCCTGGGAGAGCCCTGGGGACAGTATCGGGATGGAGGGAGGGTGGCACACCCAAAGGCTCGACTTAGACAACGAATCAGCCAGGCCTGTTCACCCAGCTGCTCACTGAGGTCCAAGCCAGTTTAGATAAATGCCCAGACACACCCACCACCAATGTCTCACACACACACAAAGGGATGGACCAGGTGAGGCGACTTGCATGCCTTTAATTCCGGCCCTTGGGAGGTAGAGGCAGTTGGATCTCTGAGGTCAAGTTTAGCCTGGTCTATAGAGCTCCGGGACACCCAGGTCTACATCGAGAAACTGTGGAAGAGACTCCATGTTGACTGGCAGTTCCATGTTGATTGATAGAGCAGAGTGGTGGGCTTCGGGCTGGAGTGAATTTCTAAGCTTTTGGACACTGAAGGGCTGACCCCTACCTTGGGGGTCACTCCCTGCCCCCTCCCCTCCCCAGGACGCTGGTTTGTGAGCACAGGCAAGGATAACCTGCTCAACGCCTGGAGGACACCCTATGGGGCCAGCATTTTCCAGGTATTCACCTCCCCGAAGTGGAGGCCATGTCTGCATTTTCCTGTCCTAGACATGTCCTGTAAGGAGTCCCGCACTGAGCTCCTTGTTGAGCACGATGTTGCCTTGCCAGGAGCCCTCCGTGTTATAGCAAGTGCCACAGCCATGCTCTGTTCATGGCTCTGTGTGCTGGGGTGAGGGCAACTTTGTCTCCCACTGCACTGTTTTCATTTTGGTGTAGATGAAGTGAAATCTTTCTGTAAAAGGGCCTCGTATGCTGGGCTGTGCTCTTCTCAGCTTAAGTGGCAATTTCTTTTTTATTTTAAGATTTATGTATGTGAGTACACACCAGAAGAGGGCATCAGATCCCATTACAGATGGTTGTGAGCCACCATGTGGTTGCTGGGAATTGAACTCAGGACCTTGGCGAGAGCAGTCAGTGCTCTTAACCGCTGAGTCATCTCTCCAGCCCTAAGTGGCTACTTCTAATAAGTCTCTTGAACCTTCTGTGGACCTGCCAGTCCTTCCCAACAACCAAAGATCTCAGACTCTCCAACCTGGAGCTGGATCATTACTGAGTTGGGGCCTTTATATCAACCCTTCACACATGAGGGATACCACTGCCCCTCTGGGACATGGTGACACAGATCTTCGATCTCAGCGCTTGGAAGGGTGGGTGGGGCAGGAGCATGGTTGGTGAGGGCTGGGGGTAGAGGAGAGGAGGAAGTGGAGGTGCTTTGCTGTGAAGCCATCTGAAGTCAGCTCAAGGAGTTAGGTACCATCTCTCTTAGATCAGTCAGGCTAGCTCAGTCCCCAGCTAGAAGGCCCTGGCCACAGCCACACCTTGTTGTCCTCCAAGCCCCATGTTTATGGTCTGTGCACTTTCTGGTGGTCACCATGTGTCCGCCCCTCACCTCTCCTTTGTCCCAGTCCAAAGAGTCTTCTTCTGTGTTGAGCTGCGACATCTCCAGGAACAACAAGTACATTGTGACAGGCTCAGGGGACAAGAAGGCCACTGTGTATGAGGTGGTGTACTGAACCATGTGCTGCCTTTTCAAGCCACCTGCCCTGGATGGCAGGCCACTCGGGACATGGGTCCCTTTGCCCACACTTGGCTTGCTCCCTCCCGGATGGGTGGGACTGGGGGCACTGGGGAAATATAAGATTATTTATCAACTTGCTTTCCGTGTGTGTGAGTGTGTGTGTGAAGCACACAGAGGACAGACAGAGGCCCAGCTGGGTGTCAGCCTTCCTTTCTCTTTACCTTGATTTTCAGAGTTGGGACCTTACTGTTGATATGCCCTGGCAGACAGGTCAACGAGCCCCAGGGACCCTCCTGTCTCTACCTACAGAGCTAGCACATCCTCGTTGCCTGCCTGGCAAGGGCTTTACCAACTGAGCCATCTTCCTAGCTCTCTAAACCAAAACCAAACAGGGTGAGGTCCGTAGCTGGTGTAGCCCTGGCCATCCTGGAACTCAGAAATCCGCCTGCCTCTGCCTCCCGAGTGCTGGGACTAAAGGCAAATACTAAGAGGTTGGAGGGCTCGGAGCTACAAAGTCCTTCCAAAGCCTGGGAAAAGGACAATCTCCGCCTTTTAAAATGCTTTATTACCTATGACTCAGGGTCTGCACACCTCATGGAAGTCTCTGGAAGCATCGCAGACCCTTCACACCCTGGCCATCCACCACTGTGCAGTTAGGGGAGGGGAGTTGAAGCTGTCAGTACTTGATGTGATATATGGAGGCACAGTCCCCAGATCCTGTGACGATCAGCCTGCTGTTCTCAGTGATGTCAAAGCATCTCACAGCGGCAGCCTCAGGGACCTGTGAGAGAGCAGCTGAGTGAGCTCGGGCCCTCTCCACCCAGAGCTTCAGAATCGGCCCCTGTGGGGATGCTGCTCACAGTCCCCCAGGGCACCCGTCTGCCCCCTGCACATAAGTACCTGAAACAGTTTCGCTCCCATGGGCATGCTGTGGACGGTGATGAGGTTGTCCATACCTACACTCACCCACCACTGGCCTAGGAGGTGGCAGAGAGGACAGTGAGGTTACGGCAGACCCCACCCATTCACTCCCATTCAGAACCCAGGAGGCTGAGGCAGGAGGATTGAAGAGTTTGAGGTGAGGATGAGCCTGGGCTACATGAGACCCTGCCTCAAAGAACAAGGCAGAACAGCAAACAGGTTTACCATTTTGTCATTTATGTTTTCCGTTTTAAGTCTTACGTAGCTCAGGATAGCCTCAGATTCCCCAAGTAGCCAGAGATGACTCTGAACTGATTATGTCAATAAAAGGGGTTGGGGTGTGGACAGTTCCACAGCACTGAGTGGGCATTGATTAAACAGAGTGGAATCCTCCAAAGGGTGACCACAGTGCATGCTCTCCTCAATGGACTCTGTTTCTTCTCAGACGGGGTTTGTCTGTAGAACCCTGGCTGTCTTAGAACTTACTCTGTACATAGACCAGGCTGGCCTCATACTCAGATCTGTCTGCCTTTGCCTGCCCAGTGCTGGGATTAAAGGTCTGAGCCACCACAGGCTCAGCGGACTCCTTACCGTTTGGGGAGAAGCTGAGCCTTAAGATGGTCTGGTCCTTGGTACCCACAGTGAGCACCTGGTTCCTCTCCCTGCTGTTGAAGAGGCAGTGCTGGCCATCGGCCAGACCCAGCAGCAGCCAGTCTTCAGTCACACTGTGAGACAGGCTCATGATCTGGACGCAGCAGGCAAAGGCAGCGATCAGACCCCAGCTGGGTAGGTAGGCTGCAAGACCTCCCCCACCTCCCATGACTCACTGACGGGCTGTGACCCGACTATCTCCTTTACATAATCCCCACACCTCCCTTTGAGGTGCATGGATTTTAGAGGGTTAAACATGGCAGTAACAAGTCTGCTTCCCATTTTTGGTTCTGAGACAAGGTCTTGCTCCATAGCCTAGGCTAGGCTGTAATGACTTATCCCATAGCCCAGTCTCTGTGATGATAGTCTTTGAGACCAGCTTTTATGTGGCCCCGGTTATCCTTCAGGCCCCTGTGTAGCTGAGGATGACCTTTAACTTGTGACCCTGCTTTCCCCAGCTCCTTAACGCTGAGTGACAGGAATGGCGGTGGAACACAGAACTTGGTAAAGTCTTTCACCCCCCAGAGATCCCTTTTCCACTATGTAGCCCTGGATGGATTCACTTTTTCATCCTCCTGCTTCAGCTTGAGTACTGGAATGACAGCCTTTGCCACCATTGTCCAGTATGACAAAAGGTATTTTAAAGACCCCCATGATGTCTCAAAAATCACTTGAGCTGACCCGCTGGGCTGTTCCCTTGCCCTCCACTGACTGCACCGTGTCATCTAACCCAAAGGCCCACGCCTGTCCAGCTGCAGCCCTTTCGGTGCACCTGGGACTGGACCGGATACTCCAGCGACATCTTGGCTACCCGCAGGTCCCAGCATCGCAGACAGGCGTCCAGACCCCCCATCCAGACACTGTCATCCTTGATCACAAGGCATTTGGCTGCACCGGCAGGGCTGTTGAGGTCCCTGTCCAGAAAGACAGCAAAGGTGTCAGCCTATGCTCTGCAGTCTGTATCCAAGATTCCCCCAAAGCCCCAGGACCAACCAGCAGGTCCTCTTCTACCTTTGGCAAGAAGGGGACAGAGTGACATCATCCCAAAGTCCCTACCTCTAAAGGATAATGTTCCAAACCAATACCTATAAATCCAGCACTGAGGAAGCTGAGGCAGGAGGATTGCCATGAGTTCCAGGCCAGGCTAGGGTACATAGAGAGACCCCTGCCTCAAAAAAGGTGTTGGGGGAAGACCCAGTGCTGGCCGCGGTGACTCAAAATTGTCATCCCAGCTACTGGGGCTGAGATAGGATGACTGCAAGTTAGAGCCATCCTAGGCTACAGAGCAAGTACAGTATCGTCCCTGCGAGCATGACCTGGTCCGACCTTAAGAAAAACACTGAGCAGGGATCGGCAGGCAGAGGCAGGTGGATCTCTGAATTCCAGGCTAGCCTGGTCTACATACCAAGACCCTATACCAGAGAAAATGAATAAAGGTAAGTGTTGACCAGATGGCTCCCAGGACGCTCTGTGGGTAAAGGTGACCCGAGTCTCATTTTCCAGGAACTGCTTAGGAGGGAACAGGCTCCCGCAGGTTGTCCTGAGCCTCTGCTCTCCCTCGTCCCACAAGAATTACAACGAATAAGCCAGGCGCACACAGCACTTGGGAGGCAAAGGCAAGACGAGTTTAAGGTTATTTTCTGTGCTTGCGGACAACCTGGGCTACACCAGACACACCCTAACCTAAAGGTAA
Source organism: Rattus norvegicus (assembly GCF_021556685.1). Lineage (NCBI taxonomy): Eukaryota > Metazoa > Chordata > Mammalia > Rodentia > Muridae > Rattus > Rattus norvegicus. The sequence continues at coordinate 13,387,993 of NC_141540.1, read as the reverse complement.
AAAGCAGGCTGGGGGCGTGGTCAGGAATAGGCCTCCTGCCTAGAATCCCCCAATGATGATCTGGGGGTAGAGTCCCACCCACAATCCCCTAGTGAGGGGGCGTGGCATGGCTGCCACTCCAGCAGAGAGGGCTGTAGGCAAGAAAGATGGCAGGACTTGCAGTCCTCAGCTGGTGGTGCTCCTTCCCCGTGTCTGCACCTGACTATTTCCTGAGTCCGCAGGTCCCATATCCTGACTGTGCCATCTGTGAAGCCAGCAAAGACCATGTTCTCCTTTGTGCTGGCCAGCGCCTGGCAGGACAGGCCGTCGCAGGGCAGTTGGTACTTTTCATACAGGGACCGGGCTGCCAGGTCCCACACAAACACGCCGGGCAGGTTATATCCACCCGCGAACAGGGTCCTGCTGTTGGAGGACAGCAGGCAGGTGCGCAGGTATCCCCTGTTAGGCTGCAGAGGACCGTCCCCATGAGCGAAGATCACCCGTGGTTCTTCCCGCACCTCCCCCCCAACCCCGCCCCCCTCCAACACCCTCCCGCTCCTGCACTGTCCCAGCCCTGTCACCTGGACGCCGTCACATTGCAAGTGGCTTTCAGGGTGTCTGTCCTCGGCTACCTGGCTCATGAGGTTCCACACCTTGATGCCACTCTGGCTGCAGGTGAAGACGTGCCGCGTGAAGGAGCTCACGGCTATGGCCAACAGCAGCTCCTGGTGTTTCAGCACACGCACCTTCTGCAGCGCTTGCGGGACAGTGAACCTCTCTGATTGCCAGAGTGATGTGCCTGGCACTTCAGAGTCCCAGAACCTGGGGATATGGGACACAGAGTGAAGTTTTCAAGACAAGGTCTTAGTCCAGGTTGGCCTTCAACAGCCTATGGAGAGAAGGCTGACTTTGAATTCCTAATCCTCCTGCCTTCACCTCTTGAGTGCTACGAGTCAGGCTCCAATCGCATCCTTTTAATTCTTGCCATAGCCACACATGCTTCCCCTACTCTAAATTGCTTTGCCCGATTAGACTAAGCTCCTATGCACCCTTACAGCCCTAACTGTTATAGTCCCCTTCTTCTCTGAGAATCTAGATTGAGATTTTGAATGAGACAGTCCTTCAACCCTTTAAAAAGTGTTCTTACATTTACTCATTAATTGGGGTTGGGGGTAGAGAGGGGGCAGTTTCCACTTTCAACCGTGTAGGTCCCAGGCTTAAGTTTGGTAGCAAACCCCGTTGCCTACTGAGCCCTCTCACCAGTCCCTCAATCTTCCACCACCAGGTAAGGACACGGAAGAGGGGCTGAGTGACAGGGAGACAGGGGTGGGAGACAAGTGTGAGGGAACCCTGCTTTCTCCTTGCAGGGGGCAATAAAGCAGATACTCACAAGGGATTCAGAAATTCATGAGCTCTTCCAGAAGACTCCTGCAGTACAAAGAAAGAAGCTGGCCCTGCTGGCTTGTGACCTCCCTTCCCATGTCTACATCCAGGACTCCCATTCACCTGGGTCTCAAACTGGGGCTCACTGATGTCTTCTTGGTAATCACTTAGCAGGTCTGAGGGAGACTTGATCAGAATGGGGTCATCTGTGTGGAGACAGGACGACTCAGAGCCAATCCAGGAACGGCGGTCCCGCCCCTCTGAGGCCCCGCCTTCCTACCAGAGTCACTCAGGCTGTTTCTGTGCCTGGGCTGAGGTTCCGGTTTAGAGTAACGCAGGCCTGAGTCTTTACTTTCCTTGGGAGACAGAATTGGGTCAGATGAGGGACATGTCACTCAAGGGGCCCTAACAGAAGCCTGGGGGTTCCCTGGCTGCAGTGGGGATTCTTCAGAGAGGTCAGAGTGCAGGCATGAAGGAGGGTACCGAGGGGACACTATGGGGTGAATCCTTGGGGATTCCAGTCAAGGGTACTAACTCCAGCAGCTTCTCTGTTGCCATGACAACAGGCAAGGGGGTTGGGAAGAGATGGAGAGGAAGGTTTGCGCCTGGGAGCTCCCCTCACCTGTGAGAAAACCTTGCCCCCGTGTTGGTTCTCTTGGCGGCTGTCCATGAAAAATTTCCAGATTTCCTGGGTCAGGGAGCCTTGCCAGAAATGGGGCTCCTTGTCCCAGACAGGCTGTGGATCCTGGGGCTCGTCAACCTCTGAGAGGAACCGACGTCTGGTGGATAGCTGAGGCCCTGGGATGGCTTTGAACTCGGGGTTCTGGGGGTCCGCAGGCTCTGGGACAGGCTTGTCTTCCTTCTTAGCCGAGTTCTGGGTGGTCTGGATAGAACCCACGGGGCCTCATGAGGCACATGACTTGGCCACCTGGAGCCTGTTCCCTCCAGACCCAAGACCAATACTTACCTTGACCATCTTCGAGATATGTGGGGTCCTGCTGAGGACCCCAGTCGCCTGGAAGTTTTCCACCTACGACAAATCAGAATCGAGCCTTGTTGAAGGGAAGTCCTTGCCAAACTCTTCACTTGGGGATAAACCACACCCTACACATCGAAGATGGTGGTGCACACCTGTTCACCCTTCCTTTCAAAGGCTGAGGCAGGAGGATCAGGAGTTCAGGGTCATCCTTGGCTACATACTGAGTTTGGGATCCTGTCTCAAAAAACTTCAAGAACAGTAACACCGCCATTAAGGACTTGGATGCTCCCTTGATACACAAAGTGCTGCCCCTCACCCCCCTGCAAGGCCCACAAAGGATTTAGTGTTTTTTGCATATTGGGAAACTGAGGCCCAGAGACTCAAACAGCAACAGCAGCCAGGAGCTGTGTTTTCACTGGCCCTGCTCCTCCCCTGGGAGTTTTTGGAGAGCACCCCTGATAGAGAGGGCGGAACCTGAGACGGAGGCAGGAAAGCCCATGGGTCAGAGCTGGAAGGCCAAGGATCTGCCTCCCAGGGAGGAAGAGGGGTTCCACAAAGTCCAGGGGAGCCTCCCAGCCTCTCCTGCCTCTGTAGTGTGCCTGGAGTTCAGTGTGAAGGGAGCAGAGCTGTTGCTCTGGGCTGTGGGGGTATAGAAGACATGGGAGCTGGCTCAGCGGGGACTGGAAAGTGAGGCGGGGAGGGGGGGGCGGGGGGGGAGGGCAGTTCAGAGCACTGGAGCTGCGGAAGCTTGCAGCTGCAGGGAACTGCCCAGGATATTCCCCGGCTATAGCCACCCCCATACACACCCTTGAGACAGTGCCACCCCCACACACTGGTCAATCATTTTCTCCCCCCTTCAGCCTTGCTGCTGCTCTCGAGGCCTGATCAGTCCCCCCCTTGGTTGACCACAGCCTTCCAGGGCTCCCACTGCCCACAGGGGCAACACCTAGAACTCCCTGCCGCTTCCAGTGCTGTGTCCTGTCTCCGCCACCGTCCTTCCCACTCCTGCTCCTGCGGCTCTTCCACCCTGGGCCCATCCCTACCTGTGGGTTTGCAGAGGACTGTTCTCCCAGACAAAAGCATCCCTTCTGCCCCTGCTGACCTACTCAGTGCACCTTCCTGTCCACCCTGAGTTGTAGTCCACACTCCAGCCCCTGCCTGTCGCTCTTGGCTCCCACCCTGGGCCCCTCGAACGTGCCCCACTGCCTTCCCTCCAGCCCCCAGACTTCACTGGTGAATGGTGGCAGCTGAGTGCCCTGAATGAACAACTATGTTCTGGTGGCTTCCTGTCCCCCTGCTGCTCACCCCCCCCCCCCCTTGGCCCGCACTAAGCTAAGCTGCAGTCTTGGCTCTGGCTCCCTGCCAGTGACATCAGGCCTCAGGCCGGCAGTGCCTACCCCCTTCCTGCTAGTGCCCTTGAGAAATGGGCCAGGTGGCAGGGGAAAGGCAGATAGGGACACACGTGCCATGGCTTGGGCAGGGGGTGGGGGTGCAGGGAGAGCTGGGTGCCCCTGCACAGGCCTGTCCTCCAGTCATGCACAGGACTGGCTCACTGACTTTGTCCCCAATGCTCTGCAGCTCCCAGTTCCCCGGAATCAAAGACCAGATCCTCCCAGAGGCTGCCATGGCTCCCACTCCCTTCCTGCCCTCTGTCCTGCCAGGGGAGTGTACCTAGCTCCAGTGCCCAGGTCACTGTTTGTGATGATGTTCTAGGAAGGACCGGTTTAGAGTGGACACCTGAAATCACTCAGCAGGTGAGAGGTAGGTCTCAACAAGGAGCGACCCTGAGCAAAGGTCTTCTTCACCTCTTTGAGCCTATTTGTTTTGGAGACAGGAGTTCCACAGAGCTTGGCCTGGCCTTGAACTCACTCTAGCCAAGGATGATCCTCCCACCTCCGCCTCCCCAGTGCCAGGATGACAGGTGTGTGCCACTTTGCTCTGTTCTTAACTTTTAAATACTACTGACTCTATGGTTTTTAATGAAAAATCCAAGTTCAATTTTCTTGCAACCCTCAGGCTCTGCCTGCCTCCCTCTCCCTAGCTGACATACAGAGCTTTTCCCTGCTGCTCCACCCCCAACCAGCCAGGCTCCCTCCTGCCCCAGGACTTATGCACAGCCTGTGCCTCTGCCCCAGGGCCTGAACTTGAAGACAACCCCCCAAATCCCCCCTCCCTCCCTTTGCTGCCACCAGGGTGGACTCACCAGGCTGGAGATGTTGTTTAGCTTGGCCGTCATTTCAGAGAGGATGCTGAGTAGGGGAAAAAAATTGAACATCCTTCTAGAAAAAGCCCCTGCGTCTACCCTAGAGCAGAACCCCAAGAGTAATCTATAAATGGAGGGGAAGATTTCTTTTTAATATTTTACCTAGTTTTATTCTGTTACCTAAATCTTTTTTTAAAAGATTTGTTTCGGGGCTGGGGATTTAGCTCCGTGGTAGAGCGCTTACCTAGGAAGCGCAAGGCCCTGGGTTCGGTCCCCAGCTCCGAAAAAAAGAACCAAAAAAAAAAAAAAAGATTTATTTCAAAACAAAACAAAAAGATATCTTTATTTCATGTCGCTATACTGTAGCTGTTTTGAGACACCAGAAGAGGACATCAGATCCCATTACAGATGGTTGTGAGCCACCATGTGGGTGCTGGGAATTGAACTCAGGAGTTCTGGAAGAGCAGCCAGTGCTCTTAACCACTGAGCCATCTCTCCAACCCACTATACAAACTCTTAAAGACTGACCCTGGACTTTGCACATGCTAGGCAGGGAGGTGTTTTTTTGCCCTGAGCAATCTGCCAGGCCTCCATCATTTGAAGCCGGGTTTGGTTGACCTAGAACTTGCCATCCTCCTGTCTCAGCCTGCACCACTACAAAAGACATCTCAGCTTAAAAACAAATCCAAACAACACTTCACTGGAAGCTGCACTTCCTGCTGTGAGGAAGGACTGGTTCTCTGGGGACAGGAACCCATCCTGAGATATGGGGCCCTGAGAGAAGGCCTTACATTTTGAGTTCCTCAGGCAGCTGCTCCATGATGGACAAAAATCGACCAGAGGAGTTGGAAGCCTGGAAAGGTTAAAGGTATATGGTCAGCATCTTCCCCTAGCCACCCAGGGGCAGAGTCATGGCCAGCTCCTTTAAGCCCTGGACCTCCATAGGCAGGGAGCATGGCAGAACCTTCTAGACCCTGGAACAGTGGTTCCCAACCTTCCTAATGCTTTTTGTTCCTACGTTGTAACTGTAACATTGCTAGTGTCATGGATTGTAATTGCTGACATTCAGGACACGTGGTATGCACCTGCCAAGGGGTGGAGAACCACAGGGTGAGAACCACTGCCCTACAGTCAATTTAGCACAGACTTCTGACATTACCTTGACTTTGAGAGAAACAGAAGGGAAAAGAAGAGAATATACTATTACCCCCACTCCCAAAGAAAGGGTCTGTGTATCTGATTATTTTGAACTAAGAGATCCACCTGCCTCAGCCTCCCAAGTGTGGGGATTAAAGCTGGGCACCCAACTTTAATCACAATATAGTGTTAACATACGTTACTGAAGACCAGCTTGCTTGGAGGGGCTCCAGCCCTGACCACACCATGCACTAGGCACCAGGTGAACTCCTATGTGAATCAGCACTTAAGTGACATTGGGGAAGTGTGGTTTTCACTTGTGCTGGCTGTCCCGGGTCACAGGTGCAGCCGCTGTGAGGGGCTCAAGCTGGGGTGCAGGCCTTTCATCCTAGCTAGGCAGGCGAGGTTGTGTGAGGTCCAGGCCAGGTGGGGACAGAGAATTCAAGTCTCCAAAACCCCAAACCCAATATGAAGAGAGAAAGGAAGCTGAGCCCCTCACCTCTGTTCCTTTCAGCAAAATTCCACCAAAAGTGTCATTGCTTTGGCTGTGAAGAGTCTTGAGGTCACAAACCAGACGAGGTCCTACAAGGCGCAGGTATAGGTTTTTTGGAAGGCAGCAAATTCGACCCCCGCCGCCCATCCCTGTAGCCTCTCCATCATCTCGACCGAGCTGAGAAGGAAGCCCCTTCAGCATCCCCATGTCCTCTGCATTCCCTAAACCCTGGCTTTACTGTAGAGGCTACGGTTTCAGACTCCCCCCATTCCTAGCTAAGCACCAGGGGGATCTCTTCGAATACCAAGAAAAGAGAACCGGGCACCTGCACTCCCTAGCGGGAGCAGTCAGAGATGTGGCAGTCACGGAACAAGTAAGAGTTTGCTAGGTGTACTAGTAGTGAAGCCTGCATGTGGTGCACATATATACGCTCAGGCACACACTGAAAACGGTTTTTTTTTTTTTAAACAAGAACAAAGGAGACAAGAGAAACCACACTGGGTTCACTCTATCACTCAATCTGAGTAAACTCCCCGCTCAAGTCGGTTTTGTGAGGGTCCACACCCCTCCCTCGGGCTCCCTCTTCTCCCCACTCCCCCACCCCCCAACCCGTGCAAACCACCGGCAGGAAGCGGGCTGCCCACACGCACCACTACAGAGGTTGGGGAGGCCCAAGGGATCCCAGAGGAAGCCTCAGAAGTCAGCCAAGTTCAGGCCAGGAGGAAGACCCTCGTGCTGGGCCCCGGGCCATTTGACCCCTCTCACCCCGCCCCTCTAGTCCAGGCCAAGCACCACCACGCCCACACCCACACCACGCCCCCTGCACCCAAGGTGAGAAGCAAGTCTGGGCCCAGGCCACGGGTGCACGTGGGTCCCGGACTCTGCGAGCAACCCCCGCCCCGCGCAGGCCCCGACCAATCAGAAGGCCGCGAGCCCACGTGGGCTGCGAGACAGGCTGCTCATTGCTCAGTTTGTGGCCATGCTGTCAATCACCGAGTTCCTGCCTTGGCTTAACCCTCGCGTTCCAGGTGTAGCGATTCAGGAACTGGGAGACTTTCGGAGCATTTGTGGACCATTTGGGGCATTTGAGAGCGGTCAGCAGGTGACGGTGATTTCGGCCTAGATCTTTGATCCTTGTTCAATCCTGGGGACCCACAGGGTGGTCGGCGAGCTCACTCTTGCACATGCACACGCACCTGCCCCCCAAATAATTTTCTTTTAAATCTTATTGACACAGGAGAATCAGGATTAATCCTGGCTGGCACGCATGTGCCCTGGGCCCTATCCCCAGCACCACTTGAAACTGACTTGGTTAGACACCTTCATCATCCTAGCACTGGGGAGGTGAAGGTAGGAGGATTAGGAGTTCGAGGTCATCCTAAATTACAAGTTCCAGCCTAGCCTGGGCTACATGAGACCATGTCTCTAAAGAGAAAGAAAGGAGAGGCTTAAGGCACAAAGCCACATGCCTACACCTCCCAATTCAAGGACAGGAAGTAGAGCAGACCTCTGAGCTCCTATAAGGCCTCACCCCCATCCCTCCCATCCTTGGCCTCGGATGGAGGATCTGAGGATGGAGTAAGCTGAGGGTGGCCTGGGTTAGAGTGGACTCTCTGGACCTCCCTACCCTGACTCCTGTGCCCACTCCAGCCATAGGTGTGGGGGGGGGCGTGAAATTAAACCATAGTGTAATCTCACCACTTTGGCTAGGGAGGCAGGGGGTGACCTTGAGTTTGGGGCCAGCCTGGTTTCCATAGTAAAAGCAGGTATAAAACAGAAAGGGCTGTGAGGGCTGAGTGGGTGAAGGCTGCCAAGCCTGATGGCTTGAGTTTGGTCCCTGTGCCCCACACAGTATAAGATGAGAACACATTCTTAATTCTCAAGAAGTGTCCTCCGGCACCCACACATGATTAATGATTATAACTCAATTAGGCCTTTGTCACAGTAACTTTTCCTTCATTAAAAAGTATTTTAAGGGGCTGGAGAGATGGCTCAGCAGTTAAGAGCACTGACTGGTCTTCCAAAAGACCCAGGTTCAATTCTCAGCAACCACATGGTGTCTCACAACCATCTATAATATGATTTGATGCCCTCTTCTGGCCTGCAGGTGTACATTCAGAGCACTCGTATTACGTAAATAAATCTTAGAAAGTATATATTTTAAGGTCAGGCAGTGGTGGCCCATGCCTTTTATTCCAGTACATGGAAGGCAGAGGCAGGTAAATCTCTTGTGTTTGAGGCCAGCCTTGTCTGCTAAGCAAGTTCCAGACAGCCAAGGATACACAGAGAATCCCTGTCTAGAAACAATAAAAAAATTAAGTGTATAAATGTTTCTTTGAATGCATGCACACTATGTGTGTGCCCAGTCCCCTCAGAAGCCAGAAGAGGCATTGGATTTCCTGTAACTGGAGTGGACATGTGGGTGCTGGTCCTTTGCAAGAACAGTGCTTGTCAGTCCAACACCATATACATACATATTTTTTTCTTTTTATCCTGGTCCTGCTTTTGACCCCAAGAGTTTTGCACATGCTGGGCCAGTGCTCAAGCCTTCACTATCCATTTCAGCCAGGACTGTCATTGAAGGGACCAGTAGATCTTCATTCCTAGAGGGCTGCTTGGGGCTGGATCCTGAAGGGGGTGGTGTTTTCTCTCTTGATCTCCCTCTAGCGGTCATACCTATTATGACACATCGACGACGAATTTACATGAGATGACGTCACCACCAAAGCTTAAGCTGCAAAAATATTCAATCATTGTGCCAGCTCTGGCCACCATCCCAGTCTGAAAAGATCAAGTCTCTTTGACTGGCTGTGGTGTCTCAGGGCTCTAATCCCCACAGTCAGGAGGCAGAGCCAGGATGATCGCTTTTGTTTTCATGTCTCAAAATAACAATAGCAACAATTTTTTAAAAAAGACATTTATTACATATAAGTACACTGTAGCTGTCTTTAGATACACCAGAAGATGGCATCAGATCTCGTTACAGATGGTTGTGAGCCACCATGTGGGTGCTGGGAATTGAACTCAGGACCTCTGGAAGAGCAGTTGGTGCTCTTAACCGCTGAGCCATCTCTCCAGCCCGCAACAATGTTTTTTGTTTTCTTTTGTTTTGTTTTTTTCTTTTCTTTTTTTCGGAGCTGGGGACGAACCCAGGGCCTTGCGCTTGCAAGCGCTCTACCACTGAGCTAAATCCCCAACCCCGAACAATGTTTTTTTTTAAGTCCCTTTTTTCTTTTTTTCCAGCCCTAAGAGGCTCACCGCCTTGTATATGCTGTTTATTGTATTTAATTGTCCTATTCACTTGTTGTTACTTACTTCTCTCTTCTCCCTCTCCATTTCCAGAGGGTTTCTCTGTGTAACCCCAGCTGTCTTAGAACTAACCCACTTAGACCAGGCTGGACTGGATCAGAGCTCCATCGGCCTCTGCCTCCTGAGCGGCTTAAATTGATTTAATTCCATTGTGTTGTTCTATTATCACATTCATTTTTTATTTCATTCTTGTTAGTTATTGCAGTTTTTTTTGTTTTGTTTTGTTTTGTCTTTTTTGTTGGTTTGATGTTCCATACAGTGTTTCTCTGTGTAATCCTGGCTGTCCTGAAACTTGCTCTGTAGACCAGGCTGGCCTTGTACTCACAGAGATCCTCCTGCCTCAGGCACGGACCAGCACACCCAGCCTGTTTTACATTTAAATTTATTCTTATATAAGAATGCACATGAACATGGTGAGCCTCCTGAGGCGCTGTAGCTGGGTTCCTAGAAGGCAGAAAATGGAGCAGAGCAGTGGCAGGCTGCTGGGCAGAGTGGAGGTGTAGGAAAACACCCAGGCTGGCACATCCCCACCTCAGCGTGTACTCATCAGCTGGATGCACACGGGCGCACTTCAGTAGACCCTGTGTCTACCTCTCCCCACCCCCAAGTGTCCCCTGTATTGTAGCTCCCAAGTGCCTATCATCATCCCCACCATGGTAGCCCCTTGTAATGAGCACAGAAAAATGCCTTTTAGACATGTAAAAAAATAACTTAGTCAGGAAGGATCTCCACTCTACCCAAGGCTGCACCTGATGACTAGAACCTGGTGACCTCGCTCAGTCACATGACCTACTGCTATGCTACTGCTCAGTACATAAGCAGAGACCAAGAGCACTGTTCTGCTCTGCACACCCGGAGAGAGAGCTACATTGATCTGCCCTGCAGCTAGAGAGTCATCTCTGCCCTCTACTCCCCATCCTGACCCTCAATTCACAGACTTCTTTTAGACACTGTCCTTCAGCTAAGAGATGCTGCACAGGTGAGCAGCCTTGTGGAGATAGGCTTAGGACCATAGTTAGGAATTGAGAATGTGAACCTTGAGTGATGACCCTTGGTAGAATAAAATACAACTTTTGTTTTACTCACTATGAGTATCTACCTTCTTGCTCGTGAGACCCCTGTGTCCAACTCCAACACACGTGAGCGTGCACACACACATACACACACACACGGCACTAACCACACACACCACACAATCACATACACCACACAATAACCACACGCTACAGAGTTCACACTAACTACAAACACACCACGCTAAACACACACGTACACGCACGCACACGCATATGCGCACGTGCACACACACAAGCATAGGAAGTGACCAAGATTTCAAGGCTTCATTCTCCCCTGCTCCCCCTCCGACCGTCTGGGGTGCAGACGTTCATCGAATAATCGCTTGAGACACGTGAACATTTTGGGGCTTCCTGGGCAGGGTGACCCCGGTGGTCACCTACAGGAGGTAAAGGCTTTTCCTTCTGGAAGCTTTCTTTGCAGCGCTGAACCTCAACGCAATGCGGTGCGCAGAGGCGAGCGCCGTCGCCATCTGCTGGCCGAAGCAGGACTCCACAGGCTTCCAGAGACCGGAAGAAAGGAGGTGGGGGCAGGGTGTGTGTGGGCACGCTGAGGAGCCAGGGATCAAGGGGGAGGGTTGGGGTGTGGGTGGGTGGCTGTGAGGGACCTGGGGGGGAAGTGGAGGTGAGCTAGGAGGTGGCTAGCGCCTCTGGGAGTGCAGAGACCAGGCTCCGGAGATATAGGCAGAGGCAGAGGGAATCTCTGTTGAGTAGGAGGCTTGCCTTGTCTACATAGTGCACCCTTGTCTCAAACAAAAATTAAAATAAAATGAAGAAACAAAGAAAGTGAAAATGTTGAAAGCGAACGAAATTAAGGAGGAATAGTGCCCGGCGGTGGTCACACTGTGTGCTTTCAAGGGAAGGTAGTACTATGTGGGAGTGCTGGTGAAAGACCCCCGGAGTGGGGAGACCCTCACTCAAGTCTCAGGATGACGCGACCCCCCAAGAACTCACACAAGACCGTCCTTGTTGTAATCACATGAGGTTTATCGATAGCAACCAGTGCACTGGGGTCAAGACTCGTATCCCACGCAGGGGCAGTGGAGTTCGACCACTGCCAGTGGAGAGGCTGGGAGAAGAGGTATTTAAAGGGAGAAACCACAACCCGAGGGGGCAGGGATGGCGTCATAGAATAACAGTGAAAAATCACAAGGAAAAACTTTCTGTCCCCCAAGATTGTTTCCTAGGAGAAGCTGTCTCCTACTTCTCAGATTGTTTAACTTCATGGTCCGCTAGTTCCTAGGAGAAGTTGCTTCCTGCTTCTCAAGATTGTTCTCTAAGATTTATGGTCAGCTAGTTTCTGGGAGAAAGCTGTTGAGCCAGCCAATGTAATTATCCATTCTATAGCCTTAGGAGAGGCTTCTTGGAACATACAGTTCTGGGCCCTAACCTGTTGTTTTTTTTTTTTTTTTTTTTCTTCTGTTCTAAACTTTGTGTCTAGGGGGGCAACTTTAAAACTTTTACCTTTCACTGGGAACTAAGTTTTACTTTACTTTTTTGTCTGTGTATTGCCTGCGTGTCTGGGCACCACGTGATACAGTGCCCACAGAGGCCAGAAAGGGGCTCGGATCTCTAGAGCTGGAGTTCCAGTGGGTTGTGAGTCACCTGGGTACTCGGAATCGAACCACTGAACCTCTCGCCAGTCTTATCAATATACTTATTTTGTGTACATGTGTGGCCGCGAGAGCCGCAGAGAACATGATGGACGTCAGAATTAACACTCGCTGGGCTCAATTCAACTTCCACCACTTGGAACTCTACCTCGAGTTCTCTGTTGCAAGCGTTCCCAGGCGCTGAGCCATCTTGCGGAGCTGAATATGAGCATTAATGCTTCGCTTAAGCATTGCTGACTAGGGGGTATCCAGGCATTCAAAAAAGGACTCATGCGACCCAAGTCAGAGAATTACCCGCTAGACCCCGCCCACCGAGCAAATTTTCTTCAGAAGGGCTGTCCACTATCCAATCACATTTGAGCAAAGGCGGGCATCAGAGGTTCTGGGATCGGCTAGTGGAGGATTTGAATGGTCCTGCCCATTTTCAATATTCCACCAATCACTTGGCCAAGATCCATTTTCACTTCCGGTTCGTGGGAAAGAAAAGGAAGTTCTTTGTACGGAAAACTGGAAGTTGACTGAAACCGGAACAGGATGCTGAGAATGGTCGGAACTGGATGTTAACTTCGATCGTAAGATACCAGAAACATAAATATGTTTCTCTGACGACTCGGCCTCCGTCGCTGTTGCTCTTGACCCAAAATAATTCCTCATTCGCCCAAAGAGCCCAGAGCCGCGTGCACGCGGCTACCGCTGGTCAAGATGGCGACATCTATGGTCCGAAAAGTCACCATCTTGCCCAAAGGTCTAGAATTGAGATGGAAGGGCAGGGAAAGGCTAAAAATTTGTGTGTCTGCAGGAGCTCGTGATCTTGGGTTAGGGTACAAGGTAGGATTAGTTTCCGCTCAGGACAACACTAGCGGGCCCCGCAGGGCTACTGGAGGGATGAGACGCGGTGCTGTTTCCATGGGAACCATGCGCCTCACTCAACACTGTACCTGGAACGCAGGTACACGTACAGTCGGTGTTGAACGGTTATAAGGAATATCTGCAGATGTTACTTGGAAACATGCAAATAAGTAAGTAAATGAATATTGGAAAAATAAAGTCCTGCAATGGGGCTCAGTGGTCAAAGTGACTCCCTAAGTTCAGGCCCACACGGTAGAAGAAGTTTCCCTTAAGATCTTAGGAATCACATTTTTTGTGTGCCCCGCCCCAAAGTGAAGAAAAGATGTAAAGTTCGGAGGAGAATGTGTACGGATTCTGTAGAAAGGGTATGTCATCATATTCGAGGGTTGGCCTTTCCAATGTGTATGTGTATGTGTGTGTGTGTGTCTGTGTGTGTCTACCATCATCTAAACTCCAATTCTGCTCAAATACAAGCTCTTAACTATGTCTAATGTGCCTGTGTAGAGACCAGAGGTATCTCTGGATATCTGTCCTCAGGAGTCCTGTACCACCACCATTTTCTTCCTTTGAGATAAGCTGTCTCACTGTGACCTTCGACTTGCTTCTAAGGCTGGCAGTCTCAAACCAGGGACCTTCCTGTCTCCGGTGCCCCAGTGCAGGCATCCCAGGAAGTAACCCTGGCTCCCTTGTGCTAGGGTGGGCCTCGGGTCCAAGTGCTTTACCAGCTGAGTCCCACGTCTGTGTTTTTGCTGGCGCGCATGCACCTTGTTTGCAGGTTTGGAGATCAAACTCAGTGTTGCAGGTGCCAGACAGCGTCTTTCTCTCCCACTGTCCCTGACCACAGCTTACATTGCAATTTAAATTACCCTAAGAGACAGATACTGTGTGGTGTGAGCCGCGTGTCCTGAAAAGGTCCCACTGTGTAGCTCGGACTGTGCATAAACGTTAATCCTCCTGCCTCCACGTCCAGAGTGCTGGGAGAGGCGTGTGCGACCATGCACAGCCCAATCTCATCCTGCTTGCAGAACAGATACCTCCAGTGTACGGGCAACCCGGGGACAGGCTGACACCTGACCCTGCAGGCCACCTGCCTTGTTCAGTCCCTTCAAGGCCGTGGCTAAATTTTAGACAGTCGGGAAGGGAAAGCCGAATGGCCGCCAGGTTACCTAGTTGTAAAGACCAGGTCTCTGCAAAGGGTAGTCAATCGTGCTAGCTAGCCATCAGTCTCTCCACAATGACTCCAGCAAGGAGAGTGTACCTTAGGGAGGAGACCTGATCACTATAGCCAGGAACTGGCTCCTAGGCCACTGTGTGGGATAGAGGGGCTGGGAAACCGGACTAAACCTTCGCAGCACGGGGCAAAATCTGATGTGTAGAACATCCCAGCAGTAGGAAATCTGAGGCGGGAGGGTGTGTGTGTGTGTGTGTGTGTGTGTGTGTGTGTGTGTGTGTGTGTTTTAGATTACCAGGAGTTTGAAGCCAGCCTGGGCAACCAGAATAAATAAATTACTGGAGGGATTGGACATTGGGACCAGGGGACTTGAGTCTTAGAGACAGGTTTCCAGCTACAGAAGCGAGTTTGATATAGCAAAGGTGATGGGGTGAGGGACACAGGAGTTTAAAAAGGTTTGTACATTACATTTGAGAGTTTAGGGAAAAGGAATTTCCTTCACTGGGTGGTGGTGTTACACACCTTTAATCCCAGCGCTTCCTAGGAGGAAGAGACAGGGGGATCTCTGAGTTTGAGGCCAGTCTGGTCTATAGAGTGAGTTCCAGAACAGCAAGGGCTTCACAGTGAGACCCTGTCTGGGGGTGGTGGTGGGGTTCCCTTCGGTGGGAAGGGTAACACAGGGCTGGGAAGGAGGTTTGAAGTACACACTGACCTGGTACCAGCCTGTTGCCAGGAGGAGTCCAAGGTGCTGAGTGTGACCATTGAAAACCTGGTCTAGGTGAACACTGAAGACTTGTGGTCCAGTCACACAAAGGACTGTGAATGTGGACTTGGAGAAGGGACAGACCTTGTCCTGGGTCTAGTAGGAAGGTATCAGGTTTCTATTGTCTGCTTGTGGAATGCCATTTCCAGGGCAAGAGTGTGTAGGACTTCTTTTGACCCTGTTGTTGTAACGAGCACAATGATGCAAACCATTCCATTCAGCATCACCAGCAGAGGAAGGTAGTCCACCCCTGACCACACCCCTAAGCCCCTCATAGGAGTTGCTCCAAAGAACCTTTCTGGTTTTGTTTTTGTTTTTGTTTTTGTTTGTTTGTTTTTTTTTTTGTTTTTTTTGTTTTTTGTTTTTATGATGTGGACCTCCCAAAGAACCTTTCTAAACAAGTCCACTTAACCTGTTTCCTTTCTCTCCCATTACCTCTGGTGCATGGTGGGCTACAAGAAAGGTTAAAACATTTAAAAAACATCACTAAAAAGAAACATTTTAAAAAATGAAAATCACAGCCAGCGATGCTCCATGCCCTCCGTGCTAGGAGGGAGCTCAGGTCTTTGAGCCTCAGTGGCAACTGTCTTATTGGTTGGTCTCACTCCCAAGGCACCACACTTGACTTTCCTTGGTCCACAGCCTCCTGTCACTAAGCTTTGTGTCCAGGAATGCAAATCTCGTATTGGCTCCATTTCCCCTCTCCCATCTGTAGTGAGAATTCTGGAATTTTGTTTTTTTAAAAAACAAATATAAGAATATGTTTTCGTTTTAACCCCAGGTATAGGATACGGGGCTGCTTCAGACTGTCCAACAGCTGACTACGATTTGTCTCCTGCTCTAGTGGCTGCAGATAGTTTCTGAGATTGTGTGACAATTGGAATTCAGGGACTCTTCGGCGATATATAATACTCTGAGGAACAGGCTGTGTAGTTCTTCGTCATTTCGGAGGATTGGATGTGGTTTGTTAGCAGTTGTGCTCAAAGAAGAAAGAAATTAGATTCAGGGATCTCTCCTCTCCCCCTCTCCCTCTCTCCTTTCTCTCCTGTCTAGTGATAGGAAGTGAAACCAATGTGATAAATGGTGGGAGAAAGAGTGGTTAAATCAAGTTACTCCTCTCCTCTCCTCTTTCCTTCCTCCCTTCTCTCCCTTCTCTTCTCTCTCCCCATCCCTCTCTTCTTCACCTCTCCCTTTCTTCTTTCTCTTCTTCTCTGCCCACCCTTTCTTTTTTCTCTCTAGCTCTCTGTATTTGAGATTGAACTGAGAGCCACACATATGCCAGGCAAGGGCTCTCCTACCGTCTCTCTTGCCTACTTTGCCATTTCTTGGTCAAGATGAAGTTGGAGCTGTTTCCGATCCCTGAGGCCCAAGGCAAACCCACAGTGATTACTGTACTCAGGGACTTAACAAGAAGATCAAGATAAAAAGAGCACATTCCTCAGTCGCATTCATCTTGAGCCTTGTCCTAGCCCAGTGTCAAATTCTTGGGCCTACTCCCTTGCCCTAGCCCGGTGTAAACATTCTTGCCCATATCCTTGAAGTGGCACCCAGAGCTCTCCACATTGGAGCATTCTTCAGATCTCCAACTCCTTTGTCACTGCAACACACTTTCTCGAGGGCTGGTTCCACTCCCTGTGTGCAGCTTCCCTCAGTAGTATTACACAGCCCTGGCATCTCTAAGGCCTTAGGGACTCTAAGGCAGTCCAGGCTTCACCTTCACAAATTCACACAATGGCCTCCCTGGGCCTCCACCATGACACCGCTGCTGAGTGCCTGGTTTCATCAGCTTTCCTTAGTCACAGAGGAACCTCCTTTTCTCTGTTTTTGACTATAAACCCAGAGCCATGTGGCTGAAGCTGGCAAGGCACTGCCTGTTGGCCTGGAAAATGGCTCCCTTGTTCAATTACTTTTTCACCAGCTTTCTGTTTCCCATGGTTTCCTTCACTTCGTAAGCTTGGCTGTCCTGGAACTTGCTTTGTAGACCAGGCTGGCCTTGGACTCAGACACTTGCATGTCTCTATCTTCTTTTTTTTTGGGTTCTTTTTTTCGGAGCTGGGGACCGAACCCAGGGCCTTGCGCTTTCTAGGCAAGCGCTCTACCACTGAGCTAAATCCCCAACCCACAGGACATGGTCTTAAACAAGATTCCGAGCATTGAATTGAAGCTACCTGTAATCTCTAATGACTCCTTAACTACTCTTCCTGCTGTGAATGGCAGTCCTTTTATGGACAGACTGTGAAGAAGGCTGCTTTGGCCAGGCTGAGGGTCCTGCTGTGTCCTGTAGGTGGAGCCAATGATGGTACAAAGTCCAGGCAGGTCTCTGAGATCTAGAAAGTGCCCCTCACAAGACACATTGTATCCTGGAGAGGACTGTGAGAGAGCCTGTTGTGCTAATGCGAATGTGGAGATTGGTGGTGAGAAGAGTGCCTGCGAGTGTGAGGACACTGGAAAAAACATCTTAGAAAATGTACAGAGTCCTCGTAGGACAAAGATCCTGAAATGTCTGGAATGTGGAACAGTTTTCCTTTCTCTTCCTTTAAGGAACACAGGAGAGGTCACAGAGCAGAGAAAAGTCATGCATGTGACTCATGTGGGAGAGCCTTCAGCTTCTCATAACTTAAGGACACATGAGGTCACACACTGGAGAGCTGCTCTGCAAGTGTACAGTGTGTGTGCAAAAGCCTTTGTCTGTCACTCGTCTTTCCTAGATGACTGCATGTGTGTCAGCGCTGTGGGATGGCCTTCTCTTGCTATTCATCCTTCAGAGAACGTGGAAGATCGTACACTTGTTAGAAGCATGGGGTGGAGCAGAGCCTTCTGGTATTCTGAGTCCTTGAGGGTACACTGCACGACTCATTTGGAACCAGTCTTTACTGTGTGAGCAGTGTGGGTAAACCTCCCCCTCCCCAACCTACTTCCAAACACACCTGAAAATGCACCCCATACAAGTACCCAACACTGAACTACACAGACAGCATCTGTTTAAGTGCTTACATTACGACGTGGTCAGAGCAAGCTGCCACATCCTGCTATGGATTTGTTCCTGAAGTCACTCTGCTCATATACACAGAGGGACTTCATAAACGTGTGTGTGTGTGTGTGTGTGTGTGTGTGTGTGTGTGTGTGTGTGTGCGCGCGCGCTCCAGGGACGGTAATCACAGGCATGAGTGTTCACCTGAGGATGTGGATATGTGTGCTCATGGAGACTGGAGGTCAACAGTGGGTGCTTTAGGGGATGGGGGTGGGGGAAAAACAATGGCTGCTTTGCTCTTCACCTTTGTGTGTTTGTGTACACTCACACGTGTGCATGTGAGGGATGTGCACTTGTGTATGCACTGAGACCCAAAAAGGACGTTGGTATCCTGGTCACTTACACCCAGCCTTGTTCCCTGGTTATACAGTCTCTCTTGGCCAGCAAGCTCCAGCAGTCCTACTGTCTCCACCCCCTCATGGCCTCGTGTGGTGTTGAGGGTGCAGAGTCTAGTCCTCAGACTTGTGCAGTAAGCCCTCCTATTTGCTGAGCCTTCTTGGCAGCCCCTCTTTAGTTTTTGAGACAAAGTCTTTTCCTGAACCTGAATCTCATGGCTTCACTTAGGCTGACTGTCCACCGAGCCCCAGGGACACATCTTTGCTAGCATCAGGCTTACAGGTATTGACAACCACACCTGGCTTTTATGTGGTTGCCGGGGATCAGAACTCATGTTTCCATGCTTGCCCCACGAGACAGCTATACAGCCCCGATTACTGTTACTATGCTTTCTGGTGACAGTTATATGGGTTTTTTTTTTTTTTTTTTGGAATATAATGGACTTGAGGAAAATAATTGTGTATTATTGCATAACAAGGAAGTGTATAGCCAATAAAAGAATGAGGTGAACTCAGAGAGTGAGAGGGAGGAGGGAGGGGAATAGCTGGGGGAGGGAAAGAGGAAGGGGAGGGGGAGGAGAAGAGGGAGAGAAATTGCAAGCTGTTTTTGAGCTCAGCTTCATCACAGCAATGACTTTCACCTGTCAGTTTGCCCCAGCATCAGTGCCTGAGAGGCTGGTTTCACATCCATCCAATAAGATGACCCCATTTTGGAGAACCCTGAATTGGCAGAGGCTGGTCCTGGGCAATTATTATTACTATTACTACTAATTATTATTATTACTGCTGCTACCACAACTAGTACTAGTATTCTTATTTTGACAAATTCTCATGTATTTCAAGCTGGTCAAAATCTTCCAGTGTAGCAAAGGCCAACCTGGGCTACGTGAGACTCTATGTACAAGAAGGCAGGTGTGTGTGTGTGTGTGTGTGTGTGTGTGCGCGCGCGCGCGCGCGCGCGCCCAGGAGAGATGGCTCAGCAGTTACTCGTTGCTTTTGTGGAGGACGTGGGTTCAGATCCTAGTATTACATGGTGGCTCACAGACATTTGCACTTCAGTTCCACAGACGTCCACTTCTCACCTCTGTTAGTACTGAAATCACGAGGCATAGATATATGCACCAAAACATTAATACACATAAAATCAATAATGAGGTTTTAAAGGTCCAAATTTCACAACTCAGACTCTTACTTTCAGTGAGTACAAATAAAACCAAGCTACGTGTTTGTAACAGACATTAGCACAGAATAAATATTTCTATTCCTAGAGGAAGGAATGGGTCACAACTAAGAATAATCAGAACAAAGAAGACGAGCTCAGCAGGACAAACCCCAACCCCACAGCTCCATGTCTCCATCTGGAACTCAGACAGAAGCATCCGGGCTCGCAAAGGCTCAGGTGGTCTGTGCTGGTTTGAACAAGATCAGCCCCCATAGGCTCATATATTTAAGTACTTGGTCCTCAGTGAAATTGTTTGGGAAGGATTAGGGGGTGTATCACTGGGGTTGGCTTTGAGGCTTCAGAAGCCCATGGCAGGCCCAGTGTGTCTCCCTTTGCCTGCTGCCTGTGAATACAGGATCCCAAGCCTGTCTGCTTCCCGACATGATTATCACGGACTAAACTGCTGTTTTTGAGTAAAATCTCAGTTGTTCAATTTTACCAATGAGGATTTGTGAGTCAGATGCAAGCTCAGAGAGAGAGAGAAAGCACCCGGCTGACCTTCCTCCTCAGCCAACATCCCACACAGATTCTCTTTCTGCCACACCATTTCAAACATGAGCCACCAACCAAGGAGCACACACAGGCTGGACAGAGGCCTTGGTACATGCGTGGCAGATGTGCAGCCCGGTCTTCATGTGGGTCCCCCAACAACTGGAGCAGAGGCTGTCCCTAATGCTGCTGACCTCTGTGGACTGCGTTCCCTTAACTGGACTCCCTTGTCTGGCCTCTGTGGCAGTGGATGTGCCTAACCCTACAGAAATTGGTGTGCCAGGGTGGGGGGTACCCAGGGGGCCTCCACCCCCTCAGAGGAGAAGGGGAGGGGATGGAGGGAGAGACTGTATGTGTGGGGCACTGGGAGGGAGGCAGTGATCCAGATGTAAAATGAATGAATGAATGAATAAATAAATGGGGAAAGCTCCTTCCACCTGAACGTCCCTCCCTTGTACTTCCTGTCCATCTCTCTGTCCTTCTGATTTTTCTTACTTTCTACGTTTTTCTTTTCTTTTTTTCTTTTTTCTTTTTAGATTTTATTTATTTATTTAATATATATGAGTACACTGTCGCTCTCTTCAGACACATCAGAAGAGGACATCAAATCATACTACAGGTGGTTGTGAGCCACCATGTGGGTGCTGGGAATTGAACTCAGGACCTCTGGAAGAGCAGTCAGCGCTCTTAACCGCTGAGCCGTCTCTCCAGCCCCCCCCCCCCGTTTTTCTTTTCTTAATAAACATATGTTCACTTCCTGTCAACAGTTGCTTGCTCCATCTCTTGGCCTATGGTTGACTCTATTGAGCCCTGTTTACAAAAGGATTTCAAGCAGGATGCTCTTGGATTAAAGGTGTGTGCTAGGGCTGAGCTGCAGCACATCAAAAAACACTTTTTCCACAGTAAATAACACAATCTCACAGTGTGGTCAAATATCCTGCACCACTATACCTGAAACTGTAAGCAAGCCCCTGGTAAAAGAATTTTTTTTTTTTTTGGTTCTTTTTTTTTTTTTTTTTTCGGAGCTGGGGACCGAACCCAGGGCCTTGCGCTTCCTAGGCAAGCGCTCTACCACTGAGCTAAATCCCCAACCCCAGTAAAAGAATTTTTAAAATACAAGTTTTCCTTTCCAACCCTGGCTCCTGGAATGACGATTCTGAAACTAACTAATTATTATTAAATGCCCAGGTTAGAAGCTTTGACTCATTCCCTGACTAGCTCTTTTTTTTTTTTTTTTTCGGAGCTGGGGACCGAACCCAGGGCCTTGCGCTTGCTAGGCAAGTGCTCTACCACTGAGCTAAATCCCCAGCCCCCCCTGACTAACTCTTAACTTATTCAACCATTTAACCGTTGTATCTCTCCCCCTTGGTTAGTTAACTTTCTTCAGTCCAGTTTGCTCCTTTCTTGGAGTCTTCTCAGCTCTGAGTTTATCTGTCTGCTGGTTTATGTCTCTCAGGCCCCCCCACTCCGCCCTCCCCCGCGCCCCATCTCTATTTCCCCCGCGCCCCATCTCTATTTTATCTCTTACTATTTCCCAGAATCCTCTCTTCTTAACAGTGTCCCACCTCTTATTTCCTGCCTCAGCTCATTGGCCATCTGCTTTTTTACTGACAGTTGATGTTCTCCCTACAAGCCCCAACCAAATGTTTCCTTTTTTAAGAGTTGCCATGGTCACGGTGTCTCCTCACAGCAGTAGGGCAGCTGCGATGTGGTCCTACTGCTCCACCTCCACTACTTGCAGGGCGCTTGTCCTGTTTGTGGATCAGCTCTATTTCCTGTCTGTAGACTTCCTGGACAGATACTATATGGTCCTGGGATTTCTATTGTTACTTAAATTTCACCTTCTAAGATGACACAATGGACTCTCAGGGCCTTCCTTCAGGGATGCAGACCCTGCCACACATGGTCCAGCCTTGGCTACTCTCTGAAGCCACGGAGACCTGAAAGCCCTTCATCCACTCTTGCACCTCTTTGTGCCTGTAAGGCCAGCCCTGGCAGAGCAGGATGGCATCTGCTTTGTCCCCCGCAGCACAGCTTTCCTGACAGTTGGGTCTTCAGGGCACGTTTCCCAGCGTCCCAGTGAAGAGGGTGCAGGGATTTCCCGTAACGTCAAAGGGCCATGAGAGGATGGTAGCCTAACAGGCAGCATGTCTGGGCTCCCTCCCCAGCTTCAGAGCAATCAGGCCTGCGGTGCAGACACCATCCCAGCCCTGGAGAGGAGGAGGCAGAGAGGCAGGAGTCCTAGGCCATCCTTGCCTGCACAGTGAGTTTGGGGCCATTCCGAGACATGAGATGGTGTCTGAGGTCGGTGTTGGACTCATTTTCCATCTCTCTCCACTCATGTCTTCAGGTTAGGGTCTGTCAATGAGACTGAGTTCCCTGTCAACCCTCTCAAGGCTGGAATTCCAGTTGGCATATCCAGGTGCAATTCATGTCCTTTCTGGAATGTCCTTTTCTACTTTTAACTGCCGAGCCATCTCCCTAGCCCACAAATATCTGCCTCTCTTGTTTGTTTGTTTGTTAGGCTAATCGGTAAGTTAGGTAGGGGTGCGGTTGCATGGCATGCATGTGGAGGTCAGAGGGCAACTTATGGAGTTGGTTCTCTCTTCCCAGGGAACTAACCCAGGTTGTCAGGCTTGGCAGCAAGGGTTAGCAATTAGGCACTTCCACCGGCCTGCCTCCATCGACCTAGTGTCAGTCTATGTCATCACCTGTTGCCAAGAACTCTAAGCGTGCCCTGTGTGTGCACAAAAGGCTCTGGCTACCCCAGATCTCTCTCCTGTTTCTCTCTGGCTCTGTCTCCTTCATGTCTCTCACTCCCCGCCTGGTTCATTCTCTCTGCCTGTCTCTGTCTCTCCCTCATGTCTCCACTCTGAGACAGCCATTCACTCTCCCTCCCCTCCAGTAAACCTCGCATACTAGATCTGTTGCCTGGCACGATTTCTTAGCAGCACATTGTGGCATGGGTCTTCCAAAGGTACCCCATGTTTGCACATTACCCTGTAGCAAGCCCCTTTAAGCGCTGAGCTCTCCTGCTGGTCCAAGTGCTCATAATTTCTAACATTATTATTGGATACAGATTTGGGGATTATGTACTTTAGGTTGCAATAGAAATCCTCCCAGGTCTAGCACTCAGGAAGGAGTAGGTCAGCACGCTTCATGAGCCATCCAGAGACAAAGTGGGGCATGGTGTCTGGGTAGAATCAGAGCTAAGGGAAGTGTTCAAATAATGAGGCATTCACCATCCAATTAGACATTTTAGTAACACATTAATATCTAAAGAAGACCCAGGTGGTGGTGCAGTCCTTTAATCGCAGACATGTGGGTGGGGTGTAGGCAGAGGCAGGGGCACCTCTGAGCTTGAAGCCAGTCTGGTCTGTAGAGCTGTAGCAGAGCTTTACGGGAGCCACCATTGTTCATGCTGAGCTCCGGAGTGATGGCTCCTAGGCTTTGAAGTACCCGTTTGTAAATACTGACTGTTATCCGAGGTCTGTGGAGTTGCTCTTCCTGAAGGATTCTCACAGCCTTTGTGTAACTTAGTCCTGAGACACACCTGGCAAGCCAGTCAGTCTCTCTTGCCTGGGAATTGCTTAGTTAATGGTTCCTTCAGACAGCGCCTAGATCTGATAAGAGGTTTGAAATGTGGAAATTGATTTGCTAACAGTGCCTTTTCTGAAAAGCTGCTATGTGTTCATTCCTTCAGAGGCTGTGTCTGGGTCCATGATTCCCCAAATGACACCCCAGGCTGAAATGGTATGTAACCGCAGAGAGTGTTTTATTCTGCAGAAGTCCAGCATGCTGGGGTCTCCCATTATCAAAATAGACCCTGCAGTGGGCTCTCAGGCCTGATTTAAAGCACATAGAAGATCCTGAGAAGGTGGCCTTGTCTTACTTTATCTCTAGGCATTCTAGAACCATTACCAGGGCACGGTGGCTGGAAAGTGTTGTTGAGGAATCCCGGGGTAGGTGGCCTTTGTCTTGTTGTGTCTTTAAGGACATTCCATTACCTGCTGCCAGTTTGAAACCTGTCATGGAGTCAATGTGTCTCTTCAGTTGATCCTTTTGCTGCTGAGAAGGCTAAATTCATCCTGGAGTGTCTCCTCTTCCCAAGTTCCTGGGAACCATGGAGGAACACTTCCCAGTGGCTGCTTCTCAGGCTCCCCAAGAGGTGGCCACCTGGCTGGGTCCTCAAAGCTCACAGAGCAATGTCACCCAGAAGTGAACTGAAATCCATGCTTCCCCGATGGCTCTAGGTTTGTGTCAAGTTAACAAAAACAAAAAAAATGTATCATCACATAGGTGACTGGAGGCATTTGTCAACTTCACCACCAAACAGCTAATGGATGCCAGAAGGGACCATCTACACAAGACTGCTCCTCGAGTTTTGCATAATTTGGCACTTCAGATACTTTATGAATGAAAAGCAATATGTTCTTCTGCCCAATAAGTAAAATAATCACAGTAGGAAACCTAGAAAATGCAGCGGATGAACTCCCACATTTGCTACTCTGAGGTCATGAGTAAATACCACCAGTCATTGTACAAGCAGCCCCACGAGATAGTCACTACTAGCCACTGGACAGAGACTGAGGGGTTTGGTCAGGACCACCACGGAAACAGAACCGCGCGCGCGTGTGTGTGTGTGTGTGTGTGTGTGTGTGTGTGTGTATGTGTATGAGCATGTGTGTGTATGCCCGTGTGTGTGTGTGTGTGTGTGTGTATGCACATGTGTATGCGCGTGTGTGTATGCGTGTGTATGTGTGGATGCGCATGTGTGTGGATGCACGTGTGCTTGCTCTGAGTTATCTCTAAAACAGCAATGCCAGCACAAGCCCACCTGAGACACCGAGAACCAGATTCCCACCACTGAGGCTGGAGCCTCAGTACCACAGCAGTCCCACAATGGCCGTCTCTCACTGGAGACAACAAACAGTAGTTACTGAGTCCACAAGGTGCCTCAGTAGTACCAATCTGGCACCAGAAGGTTCCTGGAGAACCGCTGGTCTCTATTCCATGATAACTGCCATCAGCCAGAGGGCAGCAGCCACAGGAGCAGAAGGTGGGATGGTGTTTCCCCTGACAGACCTTGTCTGGGCCATTGTTCCTCACTGGTGAAGGCAATCAGAGTGTCTCTTCAGGTGTGTCTTCTGCTCAGGTGACTTTAATTTGTGACAGGTTGACATTGAACCGAGCATAATCCGAGCCTAGTTGCATATAAAGAGTTCAGTTCAGAGGCTGCAGAGATGACAGCTAAAGCTGAAGGGAGCTCGACCTCGAGACGTGGGTTTGGATCCCAGCACCCATGAATACGTTTTGGTACTGCCTGCAACCCAGGTTCTGAGTGGGTGGCTGCATGGAGACCATTGGACTTGCTGGCTTCCAGCTTAGCTGAGAAGCACATGAGGCCCAGGTTCTGCCTAGAATAGTCTGGGGACCCAGACACTTTGTTCCAGGCTTAGCATATATATGCACAGGCAAATAGCCCCACACAGGTGTGAGCACGCCTGCACACATGAGCCTGTGTGCATATACTCACACCCATGAATAAAAAATACACCTTAGGCTGGGAATGTAGCCCAGTTGTGAGGTGTTGGTTTAGCACATGCAAAACCCTGGGGTCCATCTCTTGCACGCCACACACACACACACACACACACACACACACACACACACACAAGTTGCTCACACCAGCACCACAACATCTTCAACGCTAGTAGGACTGCTTCTCTTGTTTCAGGTTGCTTCTGGAACACTGTATGTGAGTCCCTTTGTAGGGTGACCCACACTATGTACCTTTGGGTTTCACAGGTGCTTTCTGATGCATCTCTGTAAGGAAAAGGAGCAACTGAAGGTCCTCCAGACTGCCGATCTGACCTTGTCTCCCACGTGCACTCGGGTGGACATAAAGACAGCGCTGCTTTATGGAAGCAGGAAGCGTCCATATGGAGTCCCTGCAGTGTGTGCACGTGCTGCCTGGTGGGTATGTGGATATGTGGAAGTCGACAACCTTCCTACCCACTTTGCATCCATGTGCTCAATCCTCAGGAACTGCCTTCCCACATTCAGGCTTCCCCACACCATGTACACTCTCTGTACAGTCTCTGTGATTGGGTAATGTTTGGGCTTCCCCATACCATGTACACTGGACAATCTCTGTGATCGGGTAATGTTTGGGGTTCTGGGCACTTTTTGGAGAACATATAAAATGCAAGGGTTCCCAAGAGGCAGGGTGGTTGGTTGATGATCAATGGCTCTGGGGCAGAAGTGTTAGGAGGGTTGGTTGGTTGTGGTTTGTTAGTAGTTGTGCTCAAAGAAGAAAGGGGTTAAATCCAGCCCTTCCACCCCATCCCCCTTCCTCCCTTATCTAGTGGTATTTGGTAAATGGGAAGGGGAGGAATAAGGAAGAACCCACAAAGTACCAAAGACCAATGGAGGGTTTCCCCATGCCATTGCTCCTGTGTGTGGAATTTCATGTGCATTTGAAAGGGTGAGAAACATCTGAAGATTTTAAGGCTTTCCCATGAGGTTTACATCTGCGGGATTTTTTTCTGGGGTCCTTTCCTGTCTTCAAAAAGACTGTAGATAAATGCAGGCTTCCCCACACTACCACACTCAAGGACATGGTTGCTTTCCAGTGCATATTACTGTCTTTGGAGCGCTGGGGGTGGCCAATAGACGGTCCGCCTCAGTCCTTCCACTGTGCGTGAGATCAGTGCTGTGAACCTGACCTCACTGCTGGCACCAGGTGGCTGCGTCTAGGGTGAACTGTAAAAGATGAAGGTTGAATGAAGACTTTGCAGGGTAGGTGTTGCTCAGGGTTTGGGGTGGGGACTTTGGTCTGGGTGACGATTTGGAACGTTATGAAGAAGCCTCCATACTGAGCAGGATTTCTGAGGATTTCTCCACCATACATTTGCTATTACCAAGTGGGAATGTTGGAGGTGGGGTATGGTGAGGGTAGAGTGGAGACCACTGGCCTTTGCAGGTATCAGTCGTGATTCTGCCTGAGACTCTCACTGTATATCCCGACCAGGAGGTCCTGCAATCAGCATCTATGATTCTTGAGGTTCTCCAGGTTCCACCCGTAAAATCTGCTTGATCAGGGCTGGAGAGATGGCTCAGTGGTTAAGAGCACCCGACTGCTCTTCCAGAGGTTATGAGTTCAATTCCCAGCAACCACATGGTGGCTCACAACCATCTGTAAAGAGATCCTATGCCCTCTTCTGGTGTATCTGAAGACAGCTACAGTGTGTACTTATATATAATAAATAAATAAATCTTAAAAAAAAAGAAAAGTCTTTCTATCAGGAAGACTTACAAAATTATAAAAAAAAAAAATCTGCTTGATCAGGTCCTCTAGAATGCCGGTGTGGGGGACCAAGCCCCTGACCAGGCAGTGGGAAGACAGACACAGAGACAGAGACAAGAGAGGCAGCGGCAGGGAGACCAGAGCACTTTCCAAGTATCCTCTCTTCTGACTTGAAACAGCACCAAGTTGAGTGCAGCCTGTGGCTCATGGATCTTTGGTGAGTGGGTTGACCTAGACCAACCAGACACCTAGGAACTCCTGGGATGTGGCTCAGTGCAAACATGGAAGACCTAAGTTCTAAACCTCAGAACCCACATAAAAATGTCAGGTCTCGCTGTGCCTGCATAAACAAGAGAGTTGTGGGAGATGTCTCCAGACCTGAACGTGGTCGGGAGGCCTGCTCCTGAGGTGATGGTGTCACAGGGATGGTTTAATCCATGGATTTGGCCATGTTGGGGAGGAATGACTTCAAAAAACAAAATAACAAAACAGGTCCTTCAAACTTCCTCCTTTGGGACAGGGTCTCCCATAGCCTGGGTTGGGAGGGACTCTAACACATTTAGGTGAATAAAGGAGGTGGGGGTGGGTTGGCTGAACAGGATTGGCGAGAGGGCTCTCAGCAGTTAAAGGTGCTTGGAGCCAAGACTGATGACCTGAGCTCCACGTCTAGGAACCATTTGGTAGGCAAGAACTGACTCCAAGTTATCAGCTGACCTCCATACATGAACCTACACACTACACACACAAAGGAAATAAGTAGATATAACAAAATGTAAATGAATGAAATGAATTTTTTTATTGCATTGGGAGCTTCTGGAAGCCTGGGGCCCTTAGCACAGATGGGTGCCTGGTGGGCCCTTGTCTCTCCTATGCATAGATGGGTCCTTGGTGGCTCTGTGTCAGGGCCAGGGGTGAGTGCAGGGGGCAGCAGTGGTGTGTGGAGTGTGTAGCTGCCGCTCCAGGCACATCCTGAGTGGTGAGTGGGGTGTGATTGGTGGAGAGGCACGTGCATCCTCAGGGCACAGCCTCTTCCTCATGCGTGGGACTCCCCTTGCCCTGAGATTCCTCAGAAGGACCCGGACAAGGGACACAGTGAGACTCGGAAGGAACTGTGCTGAACACTGGGTGTCTGCCCGCCATCCCTGCTACAGTGGAGGCTGAGGTGGGCAGGGCTAGCTCCAGGCCAGCCTGGGCTACAGTAGTGAGTTCCAGGCCAGCCTGAGAGATTTAGGGAACCCTGGTCTCAAAGGAAAATCTGAAAAGAGGCCGGGGTGTGGGATATGCAAACCTGGGTTTAGTCCCCAGGATATAAAAAACAAAGAACCCCCAACATGTGTGGTTTCTTCAAGCACCAGTCCCGCCCCACACACTCGGGTCAGCTGGCGGCAGCCTCTGTCTTCACTCTTTTGGGAGGCCTGTGGGGTACAGGGCTGTCGGGCTTGGGCTTATAGGAACCATTGAGATGCACAGGGGGCTCAGCCTTGGGTGCTACTGGGCGCGGCAGCGGTGGCAGGGCTTTCTCTAGCACTCGGGGTCCATCCCAGGTGGGGATCTCCAGCCCCAGGTGCTTCATGAGCTTGCACATCACCTCATCCACGTAGCCATGGATGCACAGATCAGCCTGGCGGTCCTGCCAGAGCGAGGGACAGTCAGTGCGGCGTAGGGGACATGCAGGGGACACAGGGGCGCTGGGCAGGGCACTGGCACATACATGTTTTGTGGGTTGCAGGTTGACAATGACCAGACGGCCTCCGCGGCGCTTAGTGGCAAGGGGCAGGTTCCCGCTGGGGCGGATCTGCAGTGAGGTACCCAGGGTGACAGACAGGTCTGCAGTCCTAGAACAGAGAACAGGACACGGGCTCAGGCCCACCTCAGGTTCCAGCCCTCATGCCCACCCGCCAGGCATTGGAGAAATACTTGGGCGCCAAGATTCAGTCTTCGTGTCTCACTTTGAACCACTGTCAGTTTTTAAAAACTAACAGCAGCACAGGCCTGTTTTCCTGGCTATTCCACAGGCTGAGGCAGGAGGATCAAAAGGTCCAAGCTTTGAGCCAGCTCTAGAAGCATTCTCCTTGAATTCCAGCATTTAGAAGGTAGACTGAGTTTGAGGCCAGTCTAGTCTACACGGTAAACCTTGTCTTAGAAAAGAAAAGGCTGAGGGCATGGTCAGGGTGGCCCCAACCTAGAACCCCCCCAGTTAGGTACTGGGGGCGTGGTCAGGGCGTGGCTCTTGCCTAGAATCCTCCAGTGGGGCTGGCTCTGTGCAGAGGGCTTGTTTAGAGTACACAAGGCCCGGTACTCTCCCCACTACCACAGAAAACCTGAAAGCAGGAAAGCACAGCGACCTTCCACTCACTATGTCTCCACTCCTCTGCACCTATCTTGCCCAGGGCTGTGGGCGATGGTACACCCCTGATGTCCCACCCAGTTCCGACCTTCTGCGGAAGTCTGTGCAGTTATTCCCTCCCACTTCTGCCTGGGGAGCATGGGGTCACACCTGCTGGCCTCATCAGCGAGCGTTAGGTCCCGGTCAGGCAACGCATCCTCCCAGTCCAGAATGGTGTCTCTCAGCTCCCCTCTATAAAAGGTCAGGGAAGGGAGTCAGGGGGCGCTCACCTCCTAACAGATGGAGTATGTGAGGAAAGTTACTTACCTACAGGCCCGAAGTCCCCTCGCCTTGGCCACGGTGCAGAGCCGGCCAGTGGCCTTGAGGCCCATGGTACCCACGACCGTGTCTCTCACGTACTGCCTATTAAGGGGAAGAGTGTGGACATGCATTTTCTAATGTTCTTTCAGCTGGGGGCTGTGTAACCAGGCTCAGCCCATGGGCTACAGAGCAAGACGAACAGTCCAGGGATAGACAGACTGCTCAGTCTGGGAAGTGCTTGGTATGCAGACACAGGGCTCTGAGTTCGAGTCACCCACAGAAAGAGATGGGCGTGGTGGAGCAGGATTGTCGCCCCAGAGCTTGGGAGGCTGAACTGGGGACCCCGGGGATTCACTGGCCATTCAGCCTAACCAAAGAGGGACAGGTTCTCAGAGAGTCTGCCTCAGAACACAAGCAGAGGGACTGAGCCTGACTGGTATCAGCCGCTGGTGTCCACACATGAGCAGGGTGGGAGGGAGGCGTCTAGGGAAACATGATGCACACCTGTGAGCTCAGCGCTCAGGAAGCTGAAACAGGAGGATGTCAAATTCCAGGCTAACCTGGACAACGTAATGAAGTCCTATCTGAAAAAAGACCCCTTAAGAGGGAGTCAGGGGCTGAAGCTCAGGGAGCATAGTTCTTGCCTAACACCTGAGGCTCTGGTGTGCCCACCATGTTGACAAGCAGCCCAGAGCCACAGTGTAGGCTCTTGGCTATAAGAACCCCTCTTGCCAAGGACACGACTGTATCACCCCATTTTCTAGCTTCTCGCTTGGGGGACTGTGAAGAAAGAGTTTGCCTATTTGTCTGCAAGCCCCCTTTCACCAGACTGCCCCTGCTCTCTAGGCCATGCTAGGGCCCTGAACTGGCTTAGGGAGGAGCAGGGCCTTGTGTTGCACACGCAGTACTCACGTCTTACACTTGGGGCACTCCTCTACAAACATGTTTCCGTGCAGCTCGGCCAGCTTGTCCCTGCAGAAGAGGATGCCAGTAAGGACCCTTCCTTCCCAGTCTGCCGCCTCCTCCAGAAAGCCCTCCTAGGTGGCTCACTCACAAGGTACATACACTTCTCTTTCCTGGAGCCTCACATTAGGAAGGACACCCCAGTCAGCCCCGTTCTGAGGAATTGCTACACGCATAGCTGACAGTATCTTCACACACACACAAATACCCGTTCCCCACTACAAAATATCTGTTGGCTAGCAGGGCGGCGGCACACTCCTTTAGTCCCACCATTGGGAGGCAGAGGCAAGTGGATCTCTGTGAGTTCTAGGTCAACCTGGTTTACAGAGCAAGTTCCAGGATAGCCAAGACATTGAGAAACCCTGTCTTGAACGCCCCCCCCCCCCCAAATCTGTTGGCCCTAGAGCCCCTGCTGACCTCCCCAGGGAGGGGCTGGGGGCATAGTCAGGGGTGGAACCCTGCCTAGAATCCCCCAATTGACCAAGTACTGCCCTGATTTGCACCCCTAATAAATACCCTTGGGCTCGGGTACCCTGGTCCAATAAGGAGGAAGAGACGCAAGCCGTCTGGTCGACTCATCTGACCTGGGGAAGCCCGAGCGCACATGTAGCCCGTCTACATTCTGGCTGACCAGGAAGCTGAGGAAGCCCATGCGTTCCAGCTGAACAAGGGCCATGTGGGTCTTCGAGGGCCGGGCATTCTCAAAGGTGATGTCAAACTTGGGGGCGAGGCCTCGTTCCTCCATGGTCCACACGCCATGGGGGCCCCTGAGGATAGCCAGCAGAGGAAGACAAAGAGGGAGAGAGGTTAAAAATTCATTTTCCAGGCTTGGCCTCTCCCTGTTAACACTGAAGTTAGCCCATGCTGGGCGACGCTGGGGCCCCTCCGGCCCCTAGCCTTGCTCTTGGAGTTGTTCTATATCCTGTCGGGGAGACAATGGCAGCCAGGTAGGCAAGGGTTCTAAGGAAAGAGTGGGAAATCTTCATGAAAGAGGCTGAGAGGCTGAGGGCCTGGGGGTAAACCGAGGCAGGGAACTCGTGGAGCTGGGCAGAGTACTGGTTGAGACCGAGACCGGCTGCGGATTCTCAGAATGCTTTCAGTGGTCATAGGTTGCTACAGAAGGTTATGGTTGGGGTTGGGGATTTGGCTCAGTGGTAGAGCGCTTGCCTAGGAAGCGCAAGGTCCTGGGTTCAATCCCCAGCCCCGAAAAAAAGAAAAGGAAAAAAAAAAAAAAAGAACTTCACTCTATAATATTGAGTCATTCTGACCCTATAAAACCCAATGGCCGGCTGAGCTGTGAGAAAAATACATTTCCCAGCATGTCTTGCAGCTACTATCACATGGGTATGTTCTGGCTATTGGGCAAATGGACTTTTTGCTGGGCCTTTCAGAGACATAGGAAAATGGAGAGGTCCTTCTGCCACCTCACCTTGGTCCCCAGAGGTATCAGCAAGAGCCCTGCCTCAGTTTCCCCTTCTGTTCACCGACCTGAAGTCGGGGATGCCGGAGGCGGTGCTGATGCCTGCGCCGGTGTGGAAAACCACAGTGGAGGACTGCCACATCAGCCGCGCCAGCTCCCACACCTTGCATTCCAGCTCCTCTGGTGGGTCGAATATCTGTGGGGTCAGAGGGCAGGAGGGGTCAACATATGACCTCCCAAGTGGCAGGCCTCCTGTGGGTCAATGCTCTGTCGGCCCCCTTTCAACATCCCTTAGTTCCAGCCACACAGATACCTCCAATATGTCGCTGTGCCCTACCCTACGTGCTTTGCACATGCTGAGCCCTCTTCCCAGAGTGCTGTTCCAGCAGGCACCCACTCTCCTTTGCCTTGCTCAGGTTGGGGCTCACACGACCTTCCCGGTGACATCATCCCTCATCCTGGACTTTAGATAATCCGTCTCTCTCCCCTAAATCAAGATGCAACTCGATATGTTTAGGGAATCCATAACATGAGACAGGCAGGCATGGTGGGGCAGGCCTTTAACACCATACTTGGAAGATTTGAGAGTTTGAGGCCAACCTGGGCTCAAAGAGAGACTCCCCCTCCACTCCACTATACCCCCTCAGAAACAACAAAGACTGACAGCCTCACTCTCAAGGACCATATGGCCCGGACTCAGGGAGGAGTACAGGGAGGAGTACAGGGTGGGGTACAGGGGTACCCCAGGTGAGGGTGCCGGCTTCCAGTTCTGTAGACCTTCCCACTGCTCCAGGTTCTCCCAGACAAGCCCACCTGGTCGCTTCCCCACCACCCTTAATGTATTAAAACGCCCACTCCCTGGCTTGACGATTGGGTCTCGTTTCTATTAACCCCTCACTCCCTTGACCCAGGTTCCTCCCGGTCACCCGGGTTGAGCAGGGGGCGTCACTTCCCGCCCCCAAGTCCCTCCCATTGTCTAGACTCTATGCTTCGTGCTGTTCCCACAATGCCCCGCTCCGCCCTGCAGCTCCCCGTCTGGGGTCATTCGGTGACCCGAACACCGCGGCCCTCACCTCGGGCAGCCCGCACTTGCCCTTATCCGCGTATGGCGACAACCCTGCTGCATAATTCACCGACATCACCAACACTGCCGCCGCACGGGAACAATAAAGTTTCCCTTGTTGAGGCCGCTTCCGCCGGAAGTGGATAAGGGACGGTCCGGAAAAATACGTGCCTGGGCGTGGGGTGGGGTAAACAGCATTCTTTCCAGAGCGCGTGCGCCCTTCTGATGCAGCGGGCGCAGTCTTTAGTGCTGGCAGAGACAACCCAGGGGTCGGGCTTGTCCGGGGACCAGAGCCAGAAAAATGATGAAGCCATTCACAGAAGCCGAGGCAGGGGGATTGCGAGTCTCAGACCAGCGTTTCTGTGTAGTGAGACCCTGTTTCAAAGCATCAACAACAAAACCCAGAAACAAAACAAAACAAAACAAACCTCTACCACAGTTCTCAGTGTTCAGAACCCTGCCCTGAGTGCTTATAGCACTGGCGGGACGGGACACAGCAAGTTCGAAGCCACGCTAGGCTGGATGATACCCTAGCCTATGGGTCTCTACTTTGTGACTGTCATCCAGTGTCTGCCTGTCTCTGGCTACAGGATAGAATGAATGAGCAATTGAGGTTCTCGAGCAGAGGAAAGACCCCTGGGCCCCCTGCCAACATTTCCCGGGTTAGTTTCTGGGGTGCAACTCCTGGGATAGCACAGAGCATAGGGTCAGGTCCACTGAGCTACTCCCACGTGGTACACAGGTGCCCAGAGATGCAGGGAGAGAGGTGAAGAGTATAGATTGGAGGCTCACAAATCTCCTGTGATATCCTGCTTCCGTGAGCCATCTAGAGATGGGAGGCACCATCTGACCGTTCTGCCTGTTGGTAATCAACAGACACAGGACCAGGCCATGGTAATGGTGACTGGGGGTCCACGTCAATGGCAGCATATGACAACTGAAGCCCCCTGACCCTCGTGGGGACCCCAAGAAAGGCTTCGAGGAGGCAGGAGTGTACAGGGAGATGGGAGAGGTCGTCCTTGGGCTGCCCTTCTGAGCAAGCTGACCAACAGCAGATTGTCTCCTCCCTTGGCTCATCCCGTCCCCTTGGGGCAGGCGCATACTCCCCCCGCCCCCCAACCTGATCGGGTGTCACCTAGACTCTGCTGCTGGCAGCTCACAGCTGGAGCGGGTAACCAGAGAGGCTGCTTGGAGGCTGGGCTCCGGCTTGGAGTCGCCTGAGGTAGGGGGATGCGGGTGAGGAAGGCCCAGGGAAGTCTGGGTGCTGGTGCTGCCCCATGGGTGTTGCCTGCAACAGTCTGAACACATGCATCGGCACACCTGTGACAGGCACACACATCCCACGCGGGAGCCGTGGCCTAGGCACAGTGCGCAGCGTTACCTGTGCTGTGTCACCTCTTCCAGGAGGCAAACCCTTAAATCCACAGGCCTTCCTTGCTGCCTTGCCGCGATTTCCTTCCCACTGGTAGCATGTGGACAACTATTGGGTGTTTTGTCACCCACCCTTGATGGTGGGTGTGGGGTGAAAGTGAACCTGAATCGTCAGACTGATTAGTAGAGGAGGTGGGGTCAGTGGATGGGTGGGTGGATGTGTGGGTGGATGTATGGATGGGTGGGTGGGTGGATGGATGAGTGGGTGGATGAGTGGATGAATGGGTGGGTGGGTGGTTGGATGGATGGTGGGTGGATCTGCCCTGAATAATTGCTCTTGCTTACCAAGAGTAGTGACAGTTTTGACCTGACTTTCTTGCAAAGGACTGACTGTCCAGTGTGTCTTCCCCTCTAGCTCCATTACATACAAACCCAGGTTAGAGGTATAGGAGGAGACCCAGGTCCGGAGACCTCAGGAAACTCCATTTGTGGAGGGAGTTAGTCCTGTCTGGGAGAGGCGATTTTATGAATAGACATTTCACGGAGAAGTGTGTCTGGGTGGTGGGAGTTCATGTCATCAATGACCGCACAAACTCCAGGTCGCAGAGCCTTGTGAACTGCTGAGCTAATGCTGGTGGTTGTGAGACACTCTCAGCCCCGGCTTCAGGGAGCTGCACCGAGCTGCCCAGATATGGAGGAATTATCTCTGTTTACAGTTGAGGACAGTTCCCTCAGAGAACACAAGTAACCTGCACCAGGAGACAAAGCGGATCTGCCCAGGCTGTGTTGTGCAGGACAGTGTGGCTGACCACCCAGCATCCTGTCTCTCACCCCACCCACGCCTTGCCCAGAAACAGGACGAGAGCCCCTAGCAGGCGTGATGAAGACCCTCCGGGCACGGTTCAAGAAGACAGAGGTGAACCTGCAGGTTTGGGGGAGGGGATGAACCCACCACTCCCTCCTTCTGCTCAAACCCCCCACCCCCTGTGGCTTAGCACCCATCAGTCCACTGCTTCTCTTTCAGGCTCCGCCTTTTGTCCCCTACCCGGTTCCCCTGGCTGCTCTGTGGTGATGCTAAGCCCATGTGGGTTCACCGAGTCCCACTCGTGGCTCAGTTCCCCTCCCCCAACGCCCACTCAGGGTCATGGTGGTCGCCGTGGCATCCCTTGCTCCGTTGCACATGCTGGCAAGGAGTCTCTGAGATACCCGCAAACTCTCCCTGCCCCTGTTTTCATTTTCATGTCTGAATTTAGTGATTCCTGAGGGAAGAATTCACTTGGGAGTGCTCTGCGCTGTGAGCCCTGGTCTCTCGCTCACTCTGATTCTTCCAGGAATGAACTTATATCATGTGCCTTTGAGAGGGGAAGGGTGGCTCAAGGAGCCGTGGAAGCTCCTCAAAGTCACACAGCTCGGAATTGATTTGCCTGTCTTGGGTAGAAGTTGGAGATAGGTATCAGTAGGTGTGACCTGCACGGGAATGGGGAGGGGAGGGTGTTGGTGCGGGCGAGAGCGGGAGAGAAGGAGCTAGTGAGAGCCAGAGAGCAAGAGTGGGGGGGGGGCGAGAGAGCGCGCGAGGGGGGGCGGAAGGCTGGGGGTGGGGTGGGAAGAGAAGAGAGAGGAGGACTGTTGCTTTCCTACACAGTAAGGCTGGACTGGTCCCTTATTATTTTCCACCTGGTCCATTATTTCCCAGATAAATTTTTGACAGAATCCCTGAGTATCTCAGTCAGTTGGAAACCAAGTCATTGCAAATGCTGAATAATGGGCTGGCAAGATGGCTCAGTGGGGAAGGGTACTTGCAGCCAAGGATGCATACCCAAGGGTTATTAAAGTATATTTTATTATTTTATGTGTGTGAGAGTGCTGTCTGTCTGTCTGTCTGTGCTGGGAACTAAACTGTGTTCCTTTGAGATAGCAGCCATTGATCTAACTGCTAAGCCATCTCTCCTGAGTTTGATTCCCAGAATCCACATGGTAGAAGGAAGAATGACTCCACAAAGTTATCCTCTGACCCCTGCCTCCGTGAATGTGTGCACGCATACACACAAATGCAACTTAAAAAAAACTCTTTTAAAAAGATTTATTTACACTGTCCCTCTCTTCAGATGCACCAGAAGAGGGCATCGGATCCCATTACAGATGGTTGTGAGTCACCATGTGGTTGCTGGGAATTGAACTCAGGACCTCTGGAAGAGCAGTCAGTGCTCTTCCTGCTGAGCGATCTCTCCAGCCCTTATAAAAGCAATTTTTAAGTTAAGGAAAAATAAGTTTTGAGAAGTTTAATGATGGCTAAAGCCTTTAATCCCAGCACTTGGGACAGCCAGAGCTATTACACGGGGACATCCTCCGTGAAAAAAAAGACCCACTCATTTAAAAAGCTGAATTATTTCAGAATCTTGCAGCCCACCCCTGGCAAGAGACACTTAGCTTGGAATGGTTGTGTTTTTGTGGGGCTTTGGTGAAGGGGCAGCAACAGGGTAGGGAGGGGCAGGGCCCTGGCACTGGACCAGACTGGGCAGCAGATGGGAGGCCTGGTCAGCCCCTTCCTGCCAGGAACTGGTCTGCCACCCCCACCCTTCTCTGGTTTCCCCACGGCAGCCAGGGAGAAGCTTGGCTTTTGGCTCTGCAGCCCCTAGGGAAGAAAGCGAAGTCTCATGGTTGCCTGGAGGGCCCCTGGGTCTCTCCTGCTGTGGCCAAGTGCCAGGCTGCAGCCTTGCAGATGTCAGCTCGGCTGAGTTCTAGTTCCTGGGGTGTCCTTCAAGGTCCCAGCAGGGGCTCAGTGGACTCTGGGCCCCAAATCTCTCTTGCACAGAATGGGAATTACTTTGTCTTGGGCTGCCTGCTGACCTTTTGAGTTTATTTGAGGAAAACCCCTTCAGGGAATGATGAAGGCTTGTAATGTTTTGGAAGTGGTAGCCCTGACTGGCCTTGGATTCCAGTCTTTCCCCTTCAGTTTCTGGGTGTTGGGATCAGGCATTGGAGCTGCACCAGGATCAATGTATGCACCTTCTCTTTCGTTTGTTTGTTTATTTTGTTTATTTTTTTTTCTGTGTAGCTCTGGCTTTCCTACAGCTTGCTCTGTAGACCAGGCTGCCCTTGAACGTCCAGAGAGCCATCTGCCTCTGCCTCTCAAATGCTGGATTAAAGTGTGAGCCACTGCACTGGCTCAGTATTTTCTCTGTTTTTTTTTTTTAAGTTGGCATGTGTGTGTATACATGTATGTATGTATGTATGTATGTATACATGTGTATATCTGCATGTGTATATATCCATATGTGTATATATGTGTGTGCATACTTATGTATACATATATGTATACATGGATACACACACATGCACACATACTCCTCGACTTCTTGCAGAGAGGGACACACCAGTGTCTCGAGTGTTGTGGGACACAGAGGCAGGAGTTGCTTATTAGGGAAGCCATATTTCCACGTGTGCAAGGCAATTTTGTGAACTACTCACTTCTCCCCAAATTCTGCCTCTCTGGGAACGCTCATCCCACAGTGCACAGAAGCCACAGAGCTAGAAAGGCATCCAGCAGTCACTCAATAAATGTAGAAGAGTCTCAGGCTGTGGTGGAGGGCTCTAATTTTAGGCAAGGCAGACAAGTGCCCAAACACCTTGGAGACGGAACGGGGGTTGCAACCGGCTCTTTCAGTTGATCTAAAGACGCAGTGATTCGTATGATCCGGCCTGGGCTGTGCACGGGCCCAGATCACGTGCCTGATGAACGAACTATAGCTTTTATTGTGTACTCCTGGCGTATCAGGCCTATACAGGGCAGTGCGTTCTGCTTAGTCTCTCAGCACAGCCATCCGGAGCTGTGCCTGGAAAGTCTGTATGAAACCCATTGTGCATATGAGGAGGGTGGAGTCTAGGTCAGTCCCATAGGTGAGAGTGGCAAGGCAGGCCTGCGCTTCAAGTTCAGAGTGAGACTTGAGCGCCACTGGAGGGACGCAAAGGATTAAAGAGTAGAAGGATGGACAGGTAGGCTGGAAGAGTGAATGGGTGAGAGGATGTGTGCGAGGATGAAGGAATGAGTGAGCCAATGCATTTGCCCATGAAAAGATGTGTTAGCGAATGAATGGGTGGTGAGGAAATTACCGAGCGAATGGGTAATGAAAACATTAGCAAATGTGTGAATGAGTGTTGGAGAGAATGAATGTGTGAAACGACGGATGAACGAATGAATGAAAAGATAGGCATGAATGTATGAATGAATGAATGAATGAACGAACGAACGACTGGAAGGTGATGGATGAATGAATGATGGGCCACCTGCCCATTATTCTAAGTAAGATGAGCTGGAGTTAGCGGGCTGACACCCGATAGGAACCATCCGGGAGGTACAGGGCGGAGCATGAAAGTGGGATGGAGAAGGGCGGGGTGGGAAGAGCGCGCTGTAAAGCGGGCGAGCGGAGCAGGGAAAATAGGAGCAACACGGAAGGTAGAAAGGCTGTGAGCCCGGGCCTGAGCTTTGGTTGAGGAGGTG
The DNA here is from genome assembly GCF_021556685.1 of Rattus norvegicus. Classification (NCBI taxonomy): domain Eukaryota; kingdom Metazoa; phylum Chordata; class Mammalia; order Rodentia; family Muridae; genus Rattus; species Rattus norvegicus. Next base: position 13,348,693 of record NC_141540.1, on the reverse strand, counting down.
GGAGGGACCTGGAATATGGGGAGAAGTTGGGTGGGTTCTGTGTCTGAGGAGGATGTGAACCAGGCTTGAGCCGGGTGAAGGCGGGTGCTGAGCCTGGGGAAGGGGTGTGAAGAGACTGTGCCTTAGGAGGAGGGCAGAGCCCCAAGTTTGAGAGGGTAGGCGTGGTCTGATCTGGCTCCGCCCCTTTCCCATTCTCAAAGAAGCAGCTCTGCTTGTGCGCTACTGCCTCCTAGGCGTTTGGGTCGCTCTGAGCCGTCCCCTCCTTCCTAGAAAGAAGCTCTGCAGCTGACGGAGCGCCTGTGGAGTGGAGCCCGGGTGGGAAGTGGAGGGCGGCACCGAGAGCGTCTGTGCTGGCGCAGGGTCAGCAGGCCGTTGCAGGATGCAGGTCTTGGAGGACATTGTGGACAGTGACTTGGGAACAGTCCATGTTCCTGGGCAATGAGTTTAAAAACATTCGCGGCTGGGGATTTAGCTCAGTGGTAGAGCGCTTACCTAGGAAGCGCAAGGCCCTGGGTTCGGTCCCCAGCTCCAAAAAAAAGAACCAAAAAAAAAAAAAAATGAATAAAAACATTCGCGACTGCAGTTCTACTGGCCAGGCCTTGATACTGCTTGGGGGCGATGGGGCTTTGGCTGAACAGTTGTGAAAGACGGGGGGCGAGGTCGTGGGCGCTGGAGGTTAGTTTGGAAAAGGCCAGTCATCGCAGCGTTCGGAGGCAAAGGCAGGGGATCTTTAATTTTAGTTACATTCTGTCTCAAAAAACTAAGACAGAAAAATAATTGTGAAGGAGAAACTTGGCACCCAGCAAGCCCTGGCTTCGGTCCCCAGCACTACAGAAACCAGGGGTGATGTTCCACACCTGTCATCTCAGGTGAGAACTGGGAGGCAGGAAGCTAAGGAATTCAAGGTCACCCTTGACTCAGAGTTTGAAGCCAGCATGGGCTACATGAGACCCTGACTCAAAAAACAAAAAACCAATCTGGGGCATTGAGATCCTTGCCTTTAATCCCAGCACTTTGGGGGCAGAGGCAGGCCTATTTCTGTGGCTTTCAGGCTAGCTTGGTCTGTCTACATAACAGAGATGCTATTAAAAAAAAGAGTTGGGGGGTTGGGGATTTAGCTCAGTGGTAGAGCGCTTGCCTAGCAAGCGTAAGGCCCTGGGTTCTCAGCTCGGGGAGTGGGGGGTGGGGGGAAGGGTGATACCTCGTCTTTCAAAACTGGCTTTGGATTAAGGCACACAGAGGTAGTTCGAGGAAGATTGGTATCTGGAAGCTGCCCTAGTGGTGGGCCTGGAGACACGTGCTGGGGGATGCAGGTTTCAGAGACACCGTCTCGAGGCCCCCCAGCCCAGGACTGCCTATCCCACAGCTCCGGCTCAGCCCCACCGACCTCAGCTCCTGCCCACCCTGTGGCCGGTGCCCTATCCCGAAACCTGCAGCCAGAGGCAGGCGCCAGGCAAGTGCTCAGGGGTGGGTTGGGGAGAGCCCGGAACAAGTGCCTCTGTTCCTTGGTGGGGAGGGGAGATCGACCCACTCAGTCCCTCGAACCTCTGGGTGTGCCACTGCAGGGCCAAGACTGGGGCAAAAGTGACCAGCGACTGCTCCAGGCTGTGGAGAACAACGATGTGGCCAGAGTGGCCTCGTTGATCGCCCACAAGGGGCTGGTGCCTACAAAACTGGACCCCGAGGGCAAGTCTGCGTGAGTGTCCAAGCCCTGGGGCTGGGGTGGCTTTGGACATTCTTCTGGGGTTAACACCTGACTCATGCCTCTAGGTTCCACTTAGCTGCCATGAGAGGTTCGGCAGGCTGTCTGGAAGTGATGCTGGCTCAAGGTGCCGATGTCATGAGCACGGATGGAGCAGGTACATCCAGACGTGCCCCTGGGTGGATGGCAGGGCTATATCAGCTGCCCAGAGCAGAGACCACAGGTCCAGTTGTGGGATCTCACTGTCCACACTGGAGCTGTAGCTAAGTTCATAGGACATTTCGCCAAACACGAGGGAAGTCCTAAGGTCTGTCCTCTGAATTGCTCGTGCACATCTGTCATCCAAGCACTTGTGTGGAGGAACGAGGATCAGAGTTCAAGGTGATCCTCAGATACTTATGAACTGGAGGCCAGCCTGGGCTACATGAGACCTTGTTAACAGTAAAAGTAAAAGGCCCCCTTGATCACAGCACCAGATGGCAGAGGCAGGATGACCCCTGTGCGTTCTAGGCCAGTCTGGGCTACTTGGGACATTGTTTCAAAAACAAAGATAGCAAACGAATATAGCAATGAAAAGGCCTCTGGGAACAGCAGAGTTTTAAGAATAGCTGAGTTTGAGGGGTTGGGGATTTAGCTCAGTGGTAGAGCGCTTGCCTAGCCTAGGAAGTGCAAGGCCCTGGGTTTGGTCCCCAGCTCCAGAAAAAAAAAAAAAAAAAGAATAGCTGAGTTTGGATGGTCAGGCTTGGGAGGCAGCTGAGAATACCTGGAGGACACTCCTGTCTCTTCTCCCCTCAGGTTACAATGCCCTTCACCTGGCAGCCAAATACGGGCACCCAGAGTGTCTGAAGCAGCTCTTGGAGGTCCTGATGTCCATTCCCTGCCCACACTGAACTCCAGCTACTTCTCCAAATCCTAGCTGCTCTTGGTCCCCAGCCCTTCCTTGCCCCTTTGTTTCAGTCATCAAAATAGGGTTATCGGGAGGGCTGGAACATGGGTTTTCAGGGAAGGAAGATGGGAACGGGAGAAAAAGAGCCTGAGAAGCTGGAGAGATGGGACAGTGATGCAGCACTGGCTGTTCCCGCAGAGGACTGCGATTCAATTCCTAGCACTCCCATGGAGAATCATAACCATCTATAACTCCAGTTCCAGGAGATCTGATGCTCCCTTTTGGTTTTCTCAGATATTACACTCACATACACTTCGCACACATACAATTTAAAGTAGAAGTTCTAAAACAATGAATCTGGGTCAGTGAGAGATGTCTCAGCAGGTAGAAACATTTGCCTCAAGCCTGATCTGATTTTGTTCCCTGGGAAGCACATGGAAGGAAAGAAGAGACTCCCACAGGTTATCTTCCACTCTCGGCAGTGCGCTGTGCCACATGTGAGCATGCACATGCACAGAAACCAAGGCAATAGAGAGTCACACGAAGGAGCCTGAGATAAAGCAGGGCCCAAGGGAGCAGGGGAGGACGGGAAAAATCAGTCATTCAGGAAACAGAGATGACATCACCTGTCACTCCTTCCCAGGCTTCCTGCATGGTAGACGTTGAGGACAGCAGTGGGTGGACAGCCCTTCACCATGCAGGTAGGTGCAGTCATGTTCTCCCAAATTCAAGGAAGGCCCTCTGCCAGTGAGCCATGTCCACAACCCTCACTGGGGGATTCTAGGTGGGGCTCCACCCTAACCACGCCCCTGGCTCCTCACTGGGGGATTCTAGGCAGGGTTCCACCCCTGACCACGCCCCTGGCTCCTCACTGGGGGACTCCAGGCAGGGTTCCACCCTGACCACGCCCCTGGCTCCTCACTGGGGGACTCCAGGCAGGGTTCTACCCCTGACCACGCCCCTGGCTCTTCACTGGGGGACTCCAGGCAGGGTTCCACCCTGACCACGCCCCTGGCTCCTCACTGGGGGACTCCAGGCAGGGTTCCACCCTGACCACGCCCCTGGTTCCTCACTGGGGGACTCCAGGCAGGGTTCCACCCCTGACCACGCCCCTGGCTCCCTTGCTGGGGGAATTCTGGGGGTTGGGGGTGGGGGTGTGGGCTCTATCTCTGACCTGCAGCTCCAGACCTTTTCTTAGTTTTTAAAGAATGTGTTCATGTGTCCTTATGTGTGGCCTGTGGAAGTCAAAAGACAACGTTAAGGTGTCACTGTCAGGTACCTTCCACATCCTCTGAGACCAGGTCTCTCTGAACCTGGTCTTCACAATTTAAGCCAGGTTGGCAGACCAGTGAACCTTGTATCCTCTTGCCTCTGCCTCCCTGGTGCTGGGGTCACAAACATGCACTCCCATCCCTGACTAATGTGGGTTTGGGGAGTAAAGCACAGGTCCTCAGTCTTACCAGCCCTCTCCTTGTTATGATATAGAGTCTCTCTCTGTAGCCTAGGCTAACCTTGGAGTCAAGAGTCCTACTGCCTCAGCCTCTGAGTTTCTGTGTGACGATGTGGACCACCATCCCCATCTGCTAAGCATTTTTTGACCTGTGTGCAGTTCAGGGGTCACCCCTGAATGCAGTCCCCATCTGAACCAGGCCTTTTGCCCATTGCACAAAGAAGTTAGGCACATGTACTAGTGGGTGCACCCTATTTCTTGGACCTCAAAGCCTAGTCTCAGGGTGTACAAAGTGGGGTGGGTGCCTAGAACCCTAATTCCTTTCCTGGTTTCCTGGGTGCCTTGAATGCAAATAGGTCCTCCAGCACTCCCCTCAAACCTAGACTCCATCCTCAGAGCAAGTAAGGACTTATTGGCGCTCATGAGCACAGGGTCCAGGGGATACAGAGCCACCAGTTCCTGGGGATGGCACACTTGGGTTTACTTTGGGGGTGTCAGCCACTAACTTCCCAGTCAGAGTGGCACCACTAGGTGGTGTTGGTGGCAATAGGGGATGTCTTTAAAAATCAAATTGCATTTATTCATTTATTGTGGGGTTTGGGACTCCTTGTAATGGTGCTTGTGTGACAGTCAGAAGGCGACTTTTGGGAATTGGTTGTCTCTTCACCAGCTGGGTCCTGGACATTGAACTCTTCACCAGCTGGGTCCTGGACATTGAACTCTTCACCAGCTGGGTCCTGGACATTGAACTCTTCACCAGTTGGGTCCTGGACATTGAACTCAGGTCATTTGGCAGCAAACTTTTGCCAACTGAGCCATCTTTCTGACCCATGTTTTTAAAAAAGTTTTTTGGTTTTAAATTTTTGTGAAAATACATTTTAAAATTCTTTTATGTGTGGTTTGGTTGCATGCATGGCTGTGTCCCATGTAAGTGCCTGGTGCTGTCAGAGGGGGGGTTACATCCCTCGAACTTAAGTTACATACACAAGCTGCTACGTGGGTGCTGGGAATTGAACCTGGGTCCTCTGTGGGAGCAGCCAGTGCTCTATTCAGCCACTGCTCCAGCTCTGAGGTTTTAGTTGAGGTATGGTCTCAATCTGTAGCCCAGGCTGGCTCTTAACATGCAGAGCCATCTTCCAGCCTGGGCCTTCTGGCTGCCTGGATGACCAGTGCTAACTGCTCTACTGTATAGTAAGTTCTAGGCCAGCCTAGGCTACAGACCTACGCTGTCTCAGCAATAAACACTATAGTGATCTTGGCAGGCCGCTGTCTCTCACACCCACTCCTATTTTTCTTGTCTGTAACAGCAGCCGGTGGTTGTTTGTCCTGCTCAAAGCTGCTCTGTTCCTTTAAGGCACATATGAAGCCCCGGGATCGGGTGAGCTGCTGGGATCTCATTGGGTGGCCGGTACAGTGTTATCCTTATGGTAGATGCCCCCCATGGGCAGCATCCCAGGTTTCATCTGCAAAGCACGGCAAAGCAGGCCATTTCATCCTCCCTACCAGTCAGGTGCCACGCCCCTCATCATAGCAGCTCAGATGTGTCACACAGATCTGTGCCGCCTCCTCCTACAGCAGGGGGCTGCCGCAAATGACCAGGACCTGCAAGGCAGGTGAGCACTCCCCCTCCCAACCTCCCCATCATATGCTGTACTCTGAGCTGATGATCTAGGTGCCTCTTCCTCACTTTCCTTCCTGGTCTGGGTATAGGGTGTTGGGACTAAACCTGTGCCATCTCAGTAACCCCTTTACCTCACAGGACAGCATTGATGCTGGCATGTGAAGGGGGCAGCCCCGAGACCGTTGAAGTACTGCTGCAGGGTGGAGCCCAGCTGGGCATCACCGATGCACTGGGTCAGGATGCCACTCACTATGGAGCTCTGACCGGAGACAAGCTCATCTTGCAGCTTCTACAGGAGTCTGCACAGCGCCCTTCACCTCCCAATGGTATACAAGCCCTGCCCCCGCTCTCCTAGACGGTTCCTGGCCATCCCCTTATATGTTACTGATAGTTCTGAGTTACCCCAATCTGCTGAGTTGTGAACATTTTCATGCTTCCTAACTCAGGGCAGTTTCAAGAAGCCCCAGTGGTGGGGCGGTCCACTGTGACTTCCTGGATCATACTTAGGTGGAGACTCTGCCTTTCCTAAGAGGTGGCCACCTACCTATCCACCCCAACCTGGCAGCTCCACTGCCCTGAGTCTCAAGGCTCTCCCACCCCGGACTCCATCCATAGGGACCTTATTGTCCCTTATCTAGAGGCTGGGTTTTGTGGTGCCCAACTAGGAGACCAGAGCAGTTAGATCTGGGTTTGAGGTTAGCCTGGGGTACACAGTGAGACTCAGGTATGAACAAAAGAAGCACTAATGTTGCCCAGTGACCTTTCTAGAACTGAGAACACAGAACTGGGTGCCTGACTGTTTTCCCTCTTTCCTCAGCCTCTCTAGAGGATGACTCCGGAGAGGCCTCATCTCAGGTAGGAATCCAGAAGGCGTGAGAGTCGCCTGCCTGCACACACACTCCCTGGCCCCTGCCCTGTGCATACACTCACTGTCCCCTGCCCTGTGCACACACTCCCTGGCCCCTGCCCTGTGCATACACTCACTGCCCCCTGCCCTGTGCACACACTCACTGCCCCCTGCCCTGGGCACACACTCACTGCCCCCTGCCCTGTGCGCACACTCACTGACCCCTGCCCTGCGCGCACACTCACTGTTCCCTGCCCTGTGCACACACTCACTGCCCCCTGCCCTGGGCACACACTCACTGCCCCCTGCCCTGTGTACACACTCACTGCCCCCTGCCCTGGGCACACACTCACTGCCCCCTGCCCTGGGCACACTCACTGCCCCCTGCCCTGTGCACACACTCACTGCCCCCTGCCCTGGGCACACACTCACTGCCCCTGCCCTGGGCACACACTCACTGCCCCTGCCCTGGGCACACACTCACTGCCCCTGCCCTGTGCACACACTGTCCCCTGCCCTGGGCACACTCACTGCCCCCTGCCAGGGGAAGTAAACACAGTGAACCGTATGATCTAGAGTAAGTGGGAAGACATGGGGTCGGTCACAGTATGGAGGAAGGCAGGGCAGCTGAGGCTGTTGACAGCAGGGGATGGTCACACTGTATCCCCTGTGCGGATCCTGGCCTGGTACCCATGTCCTACCTCCCCCTCTGCCCACACCAGAACTCAGCGTCCAGCCATGAGAAACGAGGAGCCCACAAGAAGAGGAAGGCACCCCAGCCTCCAGCCACCACACCAATTCCTGTAAGAGTTGGAGGCAGCCTGGGGCAAGGTGGGGTTCTGCCTCCCCAGAGACTTTACCTAAAGTGGTGTCCCCTGGTGGGGAGGGGACAGGACGATCAGGATGCTTATGAGGAGATCGTGCGCCTGAGACAGGAGCGAGGCCGGCTCCTGCAGAAGATCAGGGGCCTGGAACAGCACACGGAGCAGAGGAGGAGGAGGGAGGTTAGGAGGCTGCAGGCCCTGCAGTCTGGGTGTGGGGGAGCAATTCCCCGGGACACCAGACCACCTCCCTTCCTATCCTTCCTTCTCCCGCTCTTCCCTACCATCCCTTTGCTCCCAGCGCTCAGCCCCTCACTGGCCTTTCAACAGTGCAGGCTCTGTCCAGCCCCAGGGCCTTTGCCCATGCTGTTTGCAGTACAGAACTGCTGTCCCTCCAGCCGTCCCCAAGGCTCCCTTCCTCCAACATCACCCCTGCCACCATATTTAAAATTGCACCCTCCTTTTCAGCATCTTTCATTTCCACCATAGCACTCTACCACTCAAAGGCAGGCTGAGGGCGGGCTCAGGTCAGAGTGCTGAGCGCAGAGTGCATAGAGTGGCCTATGGTGAGGAATGTGTGATGGTGAATGCATGCAGGCATGAGTGAACGAATGGCCTAGAACAGGATCTGCTATGCAGCAGGCACTGTACCAAAGCACCTTGAGTGAAAGAACAGAATAGGGTCTGACACAGTGTGAAGGATCAGTCAGAGTGGCACACAGTAGGTGCTCACTGTATGTGGAGAAAAGACATGGCTATCAGACACTAGGTGGTACACGCCCCTCCAGTCCCAACCACTTCTACCTGCAGCCCCTGGAGGCAGAGGCCAGCTCAGTGCACAGCCTGGAGAGACAGGTAGGTGGGGAGGGCACAGCCAGGGTTCGGGAGGGTCCAGTGTCCCGAAGTCCTCAAGTGCTGACCTCGGTCTCTGCAGGTGCAGGAGCTGCAACAGATGCTGGCAGAGAAGCAGGAGGAGAAGGAGAGCCTGGGCCGGGAGGTGGAGAGTCTGCAGAGTCGCCTGTCCCTGCTGGAGGTGGGCGGGGCTTGGGAGTTCCGAGGCACAGGAGGAGGGTGGGAAGGGTTTGGTGGTTAGGTTGTTGCCTTCAGGGTCAGGGCAAGAGACTGGGTGGGTTGCAGCTTGGAATGGATGTAGAGGTGTAGGGGAAGGCAGGAGTGAGTGGGGAATGAGGGCAATCATCAAAGTATGACCTACCAGTGTATGGAGGTGCAAGGGGTGGGGTCAGGGCATAGGTGATGAGTGTAGTAGACTATGGCCAACTTTGATGTGCTAGAACTTCACCTATGTACCACGGTGCATCCATAATGCCCAGGGCACACACGACTTCCACAAAATCACACACATACCAAGACTTCTGCAAACACACACACACACATGCAAAGATGGCAGCCTCTCTGACGCATACATCACACATGCCCCAGATATACACCAGTCACACACAGGGCACCCCCCTCAAACACCCACATATGGCTCTAAGTGTGCAATTAGAGTTGGGGATATAGACCAGTCAATAAAGAGGTTGCTGCCAACCCTACTGACCTGAGTTCACTCCCCACATGGTGGAGGGAGAGAATCAATTCTCGAGTTGTTTTCTGACTGCTACCTTGTACTGTGGCATGTGTGCACCCCCTGCAGACACACATGAAATAAATGTGATAAAATATCCTTACAAGTATATAATTACGCAGACCTACACAGAGATGACATGTGCTTGGGGATGTGCTGGGATTCAAACCCAGAGCTTTGATTATGTGGTCAGAATGTTGCTCAGTGGTGAGCACTTGTCCTGCATGTGCAAAGGCCCTGGTCCACACCTGCATCGCATTAGAAGGTGGAAGGGCCATTTGGGTGCCCAGTGAATAGAGATAGTCAGTTGGGAGTCACCCCCACCCCTGGTGTGTGGGTATATGACCTAAAGTTAGAGAGGACCTAAAGTCTCTTGTCAGTAAGGGCAGGATCTGACAGTTACTTTGTGCTGAACTCCTAGAGTGAGAGAGGAAACACAAGCTATGAGGAGGAGGGTGAGATGCCTGACTTCCCAGGTGAGATCTGCACCCTCGACCACACCCTCCCTGCTGCCTACCCGGGATTCTGAGAGGTGGATGGCCGCGTGGATACAGAGCCATAACCAGAGCCTCCCATGGAGGATGTGTGTGATGTCATGTGCCCCTGCACATGCACCGTGATCCCCATCTGTCTGAGGCAATGCAGTTCCCCATTGAGCAGCTCCTGACTGTCCCTCGTGTTGCGTGTCCCCAGCCTGACTCAGTGCTCTTCTCAACCCTGTCAGGAGCCGAGGCACTGCTGTCAAAGAACCCGAGTCCATCAGGAGAGGAGATAGTGGCTTCCCTACAGGAGCAGGTGGCTCAGCTCACCAGGCAGAACCAGGAGCTGCTGGAAAAGGTCCAGGTGGGGAAACTGAGGCAGCGGACAGCTCTGCAGACCTCAGGGTGGGCAGGGAACATAGTGAACCTACCTCTTAGCCTACTTGCCCTCCCCCCCCCCCCCAGATCCTTGAGGAGTTTGAAAAGGATGAAGCGCAGTTGGTGGAAGAAAGTCAGCCTGAAGTTGTCCCCCTGGTCTTGTATGAATCCTTACGGGCAGAGCTTCAACAGCTTCAGAGGCAGCACACAGAGGCCATGCATATGCTGCAGCTGCAGCAGGGGGAGCCATCCGGAACTCATGGAGGAGAAGAGACAGCATACCAGGAAATCAAGGACAAGGGAATCACTATCCAGAATGGACTCGGTGTCCAAGACCTTAATGGCACCACGTATACAGAAGCCACAGCAAATGAAATGGAACCCCAAGCAGGAGGCTCCAAGGGCGTCGGGAACACTGAAGCAGGGGCTTCAGAAGCAGCGCTCATAGAACCCGAGGCTGTAGGTTCAGAGGCCAAGGGGAAAGATGGAGTGGCAGCCGAGGCAATGGACACTAGTGTCACTATAGCTGAAGCCCTAAATGTAAAATCTGTAGGCGACAATGCTGAAAGAGAACCAGTGACTGCAGAAGATACTGGAGGAAAAGAGAACCCAGGAATGAAGGCTGATGGGGTGGATGTGTTACAAGCAGGGCTCACAGGAACAGTGACTAGAAACATGGAGGCCACCGGAGTGCGGGATACAGGAATTCAGGCCACAGGAGTAGAGGCCACTGCAGTGAAGACCACTGGTGTGCAGGCCACAGTGGCGGAGGTTATAGGAGTTAAGGTCACAGGAGTGCAGACCACTGCGGCAGAAGCCATAGGAGTCAACAACACCACCGCGGAGGCCACGGAAGCGGAGGCTACGGGGGCGCAGGCCAATTGTTCGAAGGCCACGGAGGCAGACAGCACTGGAGCGCAGGACACGGCTATGGAGCCCACGAGAGCACAGGCCACTGTGTTAGATACTACGGAAGCCGAGACCAACGGCACAGAGGACCACTGCGCTGCGATTCTGCACCCGGGGGCAGCGGCCGCGGCGCTGCAGGCTGAACTGGAGAGCCGGATCCGTGCTCTGGAGGAGGCGCTACGTCGGAGGGAGCAGGAGGCTGCGGCCGAGCTAGAGGCTGCTCGAGGCCGTTTTGCGCAAGCGGAGGCAGAGGCGGAGGAGGCGGCGCGGGGGCGGAGCCGCGAGCTAGAGGCGCTTCGGGAATTGCTGGCCACGGCCACGGCTACTGGCGAGCGCGCACGCACAGAGGCCGCCGAGTTGCGCCAACAACTAGCCGCCTCGGAGGCTCGGGTCGCCGAACTCAGCTCTGCCCAGGACGCTGCTCGTGAGGAGCTGGAGCGCATGCGCGGGGCCTCGGTTCCTGCGGACGAGCACGAGCACGCGCTGGACGCCCTGCGCGACCACGTGGCTCGGCTGCAGGCGCAGCTGGCCGATCTGGCGCGCAGGCACGAGAAGACTAGCGCAGAGGTCTTCCAGGTGAGCGCCTGCGCCAGGCTGTCCTTTCTGAGTGTTTCCGCTTGGGCCTCGGTGCCTACCTGAAAGGTTATGCACGTGCGCAGTGCTCCTGAGGCCCGAAGAGGGCGTCCGAGTTACCGATGTTGGAGACATGAGCCATCATGTGGGTGTTGAGAACCGAACTCTGGTTTTCTGCAAGAGCAGTGTTCTAACCCCTTTGCTATTTTTTCCAGCCCGTAATATTTCTATTTAGATTTAATTTATTACTTTCTATGTGGTGCACACACATGGCATGGTGGGAAAATCAAATGGCAGTTTGTGGGACCCAAGCCCTGAGCACCAACCAAGGCGATTAGGCTTAGCTGCTGCAAGCGCTTTTACCCGCCGAGCCATTCCGGAGCCCTGGTCGTCGGTCTTTCCCTCCTCTCCCTCTCTCCCTCTCCCTCCCCTTCACCATCCCGTGTGTGTGTGTGTGTGTGTGTGTGTGTGTGTGTGTGTGTGTGTGTGTGTGTGTGTGTGTGTGTGTGTGTGTGTGTGTTTTTGAAACAGTCTCTCTCAGTTCTTGGGTTGGGTTGAAGTCACAGTGTAGCCTTGGAACTCCTAATCCTCCTACCTCAGCTTCCCGAGTACCTGGTCACAGGCTTGCACCATAAATGAGGACGCCAGGGCACAGAGAGGCCTAACCACCTGTCCAGGGACAAACAGTTCCATGGCCGGGTGGGAATCAGAACCTTCCTTGAGGTGGTATGGTGTGAGCTCAGCATGGAAGGGTGGGAAGAGTCCAAGGGTCCAAACCTCTTTGGGCTCTAAACGTCCCGAGAGTCACACGTTGGTTGGGCCACAGGTGCAGCGTGAGGCATTGTTTATGAAGAGCGAGAGGCACGCAGCCGAGGCCCAGCTGGCCACGGCTGAGCAGCAGCTCCGGGGGCTTCGTACAGAGGCCGAGAGGGCGCGCCAGGCCCAGAGCCGTGCCCAGGAGGCCCTGGACAAAGTCAAGGAGAAGGACAAGAAGGTGGGTTCCCTCCTTGCTCACTGTTGGTGCCCACTAACCCGAGGTTACACAAAACTGAGAACCTTCCAGCCAGCAATGTCTTGGGGATTTGGCCCATTTCTCACGTGGGAAACTGAGTCCCAGAGAAGGTGTCGATGCTCAAAAGTGTCATGGTAATCATGGTAACAGATATCCAGTCCTTACTGCAGTCTCTATTCCCATTTGAAGTAACAGGCACAGAGAGGTGATGCCACTCAGACAAGGTCGCACGGCCACAAGGTGGGTTATAAGCTGGGATTTGAACATTTAAAAATGTTTAAAATTACACGTACTTATTTATTTATGTTGGGGTTGGGGCATGTATCTGTGATCAGAGGACAACTTGGCTGAATCCATATTGTTCAACCACGCGGGTCCCAAGGATTAGACTTAGGTAGAGAGACAGGCTTGGCAGCAAGAGTCTTTACCCCTGAGCATGGGCCCCCAGTTGTATCTTCTTGTGTATGTCCTTTGTGTGCATGTGCATGTGTGGAAGTTACAGGTCAATGTTGGGCATCCCATAAAATGAGATAAAAATCCCAAGTTGGGTTTATGGGTTACTGGGTATGTTCAGACTGCCCCAGACTCTAATCCTCCTCCCCCAAAAAACCCAAACAAACAAACAAAACAAAAATACAGAACAAAAAAACAAAGACAAACAAAAAACAGTATTTATTGACCTGGAGGCTCTATAGTGTCTGGTTCCCGTTTACTGTGAGCAGATATGGCCATGTAACAATAAAACTTTATTAATAAGTGTGAAATGTGATTTGGAATTCCTTCAATGGTCACAAAATAGATCTTAATTTGGATTTTTTTCTCTCCAAATATTTAAAAATATGAGGAACATTTAAAGCCCCGGGCTGTATAAGTACAGAGTTTTATGGAGTGTTTTCATAGCATTTGGAATTCTCCTTAAATGACTGGGTTCCTGGACTGCGTTCTAACAAGCAGGAGCATGAGCAGAATCTGGGTCAGCTCAGTGCCTGGCTTGCATCAGTGACCCTGTGCCAAGCTGCCCAGGAAAGGTGCAGAGGCCCCTGGTCCCTGCCTGGCTCAGCATGGCCACTCATGGGGTCCCCTGTTCTTACCAGATCACAGATCTGTCCAAGGAAGTCTTTACACTGAAGGAGGCTCTGAAGGTGCAGCAGTCCACTCCAGCCAGCTCCAAGGAGCAGGAGGAGGCCCTGCGTGGTCAGGTGACAGCCTTGCAACAGCAGATACAGGTACTGGCTCTCTGTAGTGTGGGGCAGGGGCGATGGGGGCCACAGACAGAGCAGTCGGGGTAGAGGTGGGGATGGCTGGGCAGGGGACTTCAGACACTGCCCCGAGTCAGCCCCAGCAGCTACTGGACATGGGGGTTTGCCTCAGGGGCAGAGAGTGTGGGTGCGTCGCCCTGTAGATGGGCTTCCTTCCCAAATCCCCTTCTCTCCTTCCCTCCCTTTCTTGTTCCCTTTCTCCTTCTCCATCTTTCTTTTGAGGCAGGGTCTCAGGTAGCCCAGGCTGACCTCAGATTGTAGACAAGGATGAGCTTGTAGCTCTGATCCCTCCCTCTTCCGTGTGTCCACAGGAGGAGGCCCAGGAACACTGCACTGTGGTGGCTTTATACCGCACCCATCTCCTGTACGCCATTCAGGTGAGTCCCCTGCCTCCTGCTCCTCTGCCATCGCCTGGGCCTCAGTTTCTCCTGTTCAGAGGCAGCCTCATGGCTTCTGGAGACATCATTGTGCACTGACCTACCTTGAGGGGCATTGACTCCCTTGGGTGTGAATAGAGAGGTCTGCAAGTGACAAGAGAGCACCCAGCAGGAGCACCAGGGTGTGACTCTGCCTCTGTTGTCTCTCACCTCCCCAGGGACAGATGGACGAGGATGTACAGTGCATTCTCAGTCAGATCCTGCAGATGCAGCGGCTTCAGGCTCAGGGTCGCTGAGGACACAGCTCAGCCGTTCAGTCTCCATCCTTCAACTCGGCAAGCTGAAGCCACAGACACCACCTTCCCCAGCAACCAGGGGATCAACATGACTCATGAATCAGTGGGAGACCAGCCTGGGTCTTTAGCAATGGTGGCCACCTGAACACCCCACAGCTCCCTATAGTCTGGCCCTCTGATTCCCATCATTCAGCATTTGATATATTAGGCGTCCTGATATGTTGCCTGCATCACAACTGAGGAGTACAAGTCCATTTTGTGTGTGCGTGTACAGGGGGTGGGGACAGGCATAACCAGTGGCACACTGGGTGAGGGCAGGGGACTCAGAACCCAGTTTGATCTTCTGACTCCATAACACAATTATGGCAATAAATATGAGTGCAATGCAGTGTTTAAAAGAAACAGGCGTTAGAGTTGTGTCTCTGGTGGAGAGACACCTAGGAAGGGATGGGAGTGCAGTCAGTGCAGGAACCCTGTGACCACTCTAGAGGAGGTGGGGTCTGGGACAATGGAGGTGATAATCGAGGCAGACTAACATCTCATGCCATAGCCATCTTTATTCAAAGCCCCAGACTGTATATATTTTGAGGTTTAAGAAAGTCTGCATGAGGGGTTGGGGATTTAGCTCAGTGGTAGAGCGCTTGCCTAGGAAGCGCAAGGCCCTGGGTTCGGTCCCCAGCTCCGAAAAAAAGAACCAAAAAAAAAAAAAAAAAAAAAAAAGTAAGTCTGCATGAGGACAGCCAGGGTTACACAATGAAAGCCCACCTCGGAAAAACTAAAGGCGGTGGGAAGGGTAGGGGAAGAGAGGGGAAGGAGAGAGGAGAGGAGAGAAAGTGGAGAAACTTGATTTCCCTAGAAGCAAAACAATTGCTTTGAATAACAGCAGCAAGTAATATAATCTGAAGTAATTTCACTCCTATCACATAACCGAGGGAAGGACACAAATACACTGAGGGCCCAAGAGTCTTGTCTTGTTTCTTGGCGTGTTCTCACAGCATTCGATTTCTCCTTAAATGACTGGATTCCTGGACAGTGGTTTGACAAGGAGGAGCATGATCAGCTTAGGGAAGACCTACTGATGCCAAACTAACTTAATCTTCTTATTTTCTCTCTCTTGTTCTTTTTCTCTATGTCTCTGTCTCTGTCTCTCTCTTTTTGCGATAGGATTTCTCTGTATAGCCCTGGCTATCCTGTAATTCACTCTAGCGTCAACGTCACAGCAGTCCTTCTGCCTCTGCCTCATGAGTGCTGGGGTTAAAGGAGTGCACAATCACTAACTGGCAATGCCAGCTATTTTTCCATCATCTTTCCATCCCAGGTTGTCACCCTGGAACCTCTCGTTTGGGGACCTTAATTTTGGGCATTTCCAGTCTCAGATTAAGCTGGTTTAGTCTTTTTATTTTTAAATTTATTTTATTTTATTTTTTTTAACATTTATTATGTCTACATCATACAGCTTTCTGCCTACATGTATGCCTGCAGGCCAGAAAAGGGCACCAGATCTGATTATACATGGTTGTAAGCCACCATGTGGTTGCTGGGAATTGAACTCAGGACCTCTGGAAGAGCAGACAGTGCTCTTAACCACTGAGCCATCTCTCCAGCGGGGCCCCCCCCCCTTTAAAACTTATTTTATTTATATAAGTACACTGTAGCTGTTTTCAGACACACCAGAAGAGGGCATCAGATCACATTACAGATGGCTGTGAGTCACCATGTGGTTGCTGGGATTTGAACTCATGATCTCTGGAGGAGCACTCAGTGCTCTTAACCACTGAGCCATCTCTTTAGCCCTGGTTTAAACTTTTAATGCCCTCCCTCCACCTCCCAAAAGGTGGCATGAAAGGCCATTGCCACCACAGAAGGCTGGGAAAGTTAATATTTGGCCAACAGTGTATAGCTGAGAGAGAAGCGAGCAATCCTAAGTGTGCCTTATTGGAATTGCTGATGCCTGGTGAATATCAAGTTCGGTGGCTTAAATTTGACCTGAATGGGCTGGGTGTCGTTTCATTTGTGAGCAGGAGGATCACACAGTGCACAAAGTAACCATCTGTGTGTACTAGACACCCTATGCCTACCCGAATAAGTGCCTACTGTGTGCAGAAATAGTGCAGCGACGACTTTGCAGTGGGGGCGCAAGTTGTACAGTCAATCTCTGCAGGTCCGTGCCTGGTGGGGAGCCCAAGGCTGGGAATCACTGTGTTAAATCCCTGAGAGCCACTCTGTCTCTAAGGCAAATCTCCTGTCACTCAGGCGTCACTAGCCAATCAGGGCCTCGAGGCGGGCTTGCAATCAGAGTGGAGGCGGAAACTTCCGGTCCGCCATTGGCCCGTTTGACTGCGAGTCTGAGGAAGGCTCTAGTGTGTCCCGTGCGTTGCGCTGAGTCTGGCTGCTGGGAGCTGTGAGGAGAGCGGGCGAGCTGGGAATCCGCGCCATGGTGAGTGGGGCCGCCGTTCCCACACGGGGAGGATCCGCTGGAGCCCGTGTGAGATTGACCGGGGTGCGGGAACCGGCGGTGAGACGCAGCGCCCGGTGTGACTCCGTTTGTTCCCGGAGTCTCTGCCCCTCCTAGGCGGAAGCGGAACCTCTCAACGACTTAGTTCCCCTGACTGCGCCTGCGCGTAGCCTGGGAGGCGGGAATTGGTGCTTGGAAAGTGTTTACGTCACGTTCAGCGCTCACGCACGCGTTGCCTTCGTCATCAGGATAGGTGGATTGCTGACTGGCGGAGCTCTAGTTTCTCTGGTGTCTTCTAGAAGTTCTTCCCATGGCCCTTGACATTAAGGTGTAGGATCCGTCTGCAGTTAACTCTGCGCAGGTTTAAAGTCTGCCTTATTAACACAGTCGCATGTAGATGCCGCGGGAGTCCAGTCACGTGTGTCAGGAAGGCCAGCCTCACTGTTTCCTGGCTCAAGTTGGCGAAATTGACCCAATATTAATTATGATTTTGTTCTGAGTGCTCTCATGTCTGCTGATCTCTATTCTTTCTCAACAGCACAGTCTTATTGCAGGTGTAGGGGAGTTTTGAAGTCAGATGGTGCCACTGTGCTGTCTGTTCAGTCTTGTGTTGCTCATGTTTTCGTTCATGATTACCTTTTGTCATCGGTTTTCTGTTGTTCTTTGCAGAAATTGTTAGACTGTTTTTTGGATGTTTCTTAGCTCAGATGTGTACTGAAATAATACTGAGACTTCTTGTCTACAATCTTGCAGTTCCTCTCCTTTGATTGAGTTCCTTGCTTCTTTAAATTACAATGTTACAGATTTGGCTACAGGTATTTGTCCCATTTCTGTATATTTCTGGCTACTTTATCAATGGTGATGTATAAGAGATATGGAGGTCCATATTTTCAGTTTACCAACTTTATTTCCTATGCATGAGTGTTTTGCCTCCATGTATGTGTGTTCATCCGTTGAGTGTTTGGCACCCGTAGAAGACAGAAGAGGCCATTAGATGTCCTCTACCGGGATCTGGGGATAACTTTGTGCTACCATGCTAATGCTGGCAAACAAACCCAGGTCTTCTGCAAGAGCAGTATGTGGTCTTTACTGCTGAGCCATGTGTCCAGTCCTAATCTTGACAGACTTTCAAACTTTACCGAGTGTGTACACACATACACACAGTGAGATCTGAGTGTTCAGGTAACTGAGGTGTGCACAAAGGTCTGTCTTTTATTGATGGAGATGACTCGGAGGCATACTGGTTGGGTTTGGTTAGCCTGACACAGCAGAGCAGACTGGCCTGTGGATAAATGCATAGGGTATTTTCTTGACTAATGCTTGATGTAATAAATGCCCATCTCATGCTTATTGGTGCCACCCTGGGCAGGTGGTTTTGAGTTGTATCGGAAAACAATTTCAGCCATGAGATCAGTGCAACAGCTTAGTCAAAGTTCTGCTGCGAAGAGACACCATGAACATTGTAGTTGGTACCATTTGTAAATTGTCCTTGCCTGACCTCCCAAAAATAATGACTCAGACTTTATTATTCATGAGTAAATGATTAGGCCGTAAGATTTGTCTCATTCCTTGACTAGCTGGTAACTTAATTATCCTATTCATTTTATTCTACGAGTGCCACATGGCTTGTTACCTCTCTTCAATTTTCTGGGAGCATTTTTCTCATAGTTTGTGGTGAATCTCTTCCTCTGACTCTCCCAGAATCCTCCATGCCACTAGAACTCCAACCTCCCATTTCCTGCCTCAGCTAATAGTTGAATCAGTTTTTTATTGGCAGGTGATGCTTCTACAGTGCAAAGTGAGCCCCTTGCAGGCCATGGGAGCTCATGTAAAGGAACTATTGCTACCATCTCAGAGGATTAGTCCATTGCCTTCACTGTGGGGAGTATGGTGGCACACAGGCAGACACTCTGTGACTGGTCTCAGTCCACATCAGCAGGCAGCAAGAACAGAGACACTAGGCCTGGCTTGAGTCTAGTGTGAGTTGTGTAATTTTGATTTCTTTTCAAATATACAGAAAGGTGGGGATATGGGACTGCTTCACAGTAGGTGTCTAGGATTGCCTCATGGGCTAGCAGGGGTGTGGTCTTGGCAGCAGCAGACAGTTTCCGTCTGGAAAGACATAAATGCTAGGGCCTCCAGAGGTGCGTGGCTGCTTGATGCTTGGTTACAGTGTATCACAGTTGGCCAAGTAGTTGAGCACCAAGAGATGATTAGAAGAAAGTAGATATTCTGATTCTGAAGATCAAAGAACGTGCTCCAAAGAATCTGATGCCCCAGTCAGCAGAAAGTAGCCTATCGCTAATGACGCCCTTTCCCCTCTGTCCTTTCTCTCCTAAGGGAAATGACTCCCTTTCCCCTCTGTCCTTCTTTCTCTCCTAAGGGAAATGACTCCCTTTCTCCCGTCCTCCTTTCTCTCCTAACGGAAATAACTCCCTTTCCCCTCTGTTCTTCTTTCTCTCCTAATGGAAATGACTCCTTTTCACCTCTGTCCTTCTTTCTCTCTTAATGGAAATGACTCCCTTTCATCCTCTGTCCTTTCTCTCCCCTCTAATGTTCTGGGTTGAAAGGGAAGCAAAGAGGTGGAGAAGGGTGGAAGCCAGAAAAGAACCTACAAAGTAGCAAAGACTGGCTACACCCGAGCATCCCATCCCCCTGATATACTTCCTCCAACAAGGCCACACCTACTCCAGTAAGCTAAAGGTCCTAGTCGATGTATTCAACCCCCCCACAGGGAGTAAGTGGCATTTACTGGCTTGACAGCAAATATGAAATGCAGAAGCCTCTGGTTTATAGTAATTTAAGAGCAAAATCTGTTGGCCAGAGCTGGGAACTTGTTATTATAAAGACATTTTTCTTTACTAATCTGTAAGTGTGTGGTGTGTTTTCACATTGGGCAGGCACATTAATTTCAGAACAGCTTCACTTCTAGGCTTTCAGAAATATATCTTTACACTAAGGTCTCCCATGTTGACTCAGTTTTCCTTCATCCCACTGTGTGGCTACCCAGGCCTTACTGCCTTTCTGAGCCAATCTCCTCAATTTTTGGGTTAATGGTTTGTAGCACCACACAGTTCTAAAAAAATATCTATGTGACTCATGTAGTGAGCTGTCCCTATCAGTAACAGGAAAAGAGTTGTGTGTGGAGCATGGCTTCTCCCTTGAGACCAGAATAGAAGGAAAGAAAAGTTTACTGTGTGTACAGTGCAGGGGAAACAGTCTAGGCAAGAGCTGGGTTACAGTTGGGCTTGTGTAAGTCAGTGAGCTACAGGGGTCTGAAATGGCAGGTGAGTGGCTTTCTGCAAACTTTCCCAGCATGCATTTGTAGGGCTCTGGCGCCTGGCGCTCTACACAGCTATCTTTTGCCCGGCTAGGTGCTCAGGTTTGGGCGAGGGAAGAGAGAACTCGGGCAGGGAGGGGGAGCAGCTTTTGGTGCCCCCAGCTGCCAGGCCTGCTCCTTTGCAGTGCTGCTCACCATCTCAGTAGCTCAAGCTGGGCTGAACCAGCAGGAGGCTGACTAGCCGGCGAGGGGTGCAGAGGAGCTTCTGGCTGTGATTTTGGGGAGAGCAGATCTTTTCCCTAGGCGGCGGTGTTACAGCTCTTATGACAGAAGCTCTCGTATGATGGAATAATTCCAGCCACCTTTAATTCTGAACACAACAGTTAAATAGTTTTTTGGGTGGGTAAGACCTCATCTACATATCCGGGGGCATGGTCCTGTTTCTATGACTGCTCTGTCTTGAGCCTATATAACCTGTGGTCACATCCCCACCTGTGGAGGAGGGGCTTGGGTCATTGCTCTTCGTGACTGGTCTGTCTCAAACCTCTCTACAGAGGTTTGTGGGGACTGCGGTTAGTGAGGCACTGATCTGGGAGACTGGGAATACACCTGCCGTCCCTTTTAGGGTTCCCCGGGGATTAAACCTGTCTCGACCAGGAACCAGGGTACCTTTCACTGCCCGCTGCCCCACATGCATTAATTTATACTGTATGAATGAAGGCAAACCAAATTGGTGGGTGTACAATTTGGGGAGGTTCCCTTGGGCCAATGAAATTTCCAACTGGGCACCTCTCATTGGGTGAGTGCAAGCCCGGTTGGGTCTCTTTGGTGTGGTGAGAGACGCAGGGCATTTGGTTTTGGTTTGTGTGTCAGCTTCCAGCACTCAGCAGCTAACATTTTACACATGGCCGTTCATAGTCTCTAATTGATGGCATTCCCTCTACCAGGAGAGAACTGTTTTAAAGTCAGTATACCCGAGTGTTCTTTAGGCTTCTAACAATCGCTCTCAAAAGCCAAGTTTTGACATCTGGCTTAGTGTGGTGGTTTGAGTAGGCCTGGCTCCCATAGGTAATGTGTTTGAATGCTTGGCTCATAGGGAGAGGCACTTTAAGAGGGGTAGCCTCATTGGAAGAAGTGTGTCCCTGTGGTGGCAGGTTTTGAGGTCTTTTGTCTGTACAAGTCCGGCCAGTGTGACATAGTCCCCCTCTTCTTCTCACTGCAAATCAAGACCTAGAACAATCAGGTTCTTTTCCTGCACCACATCTGCCTGGATGCTGCCATCTCCTTGCCAAGATGATGATGGACTAAATTTCTGGAACTGTAAGCCATCCCCAATTAGACGTTTTGTTTCATAAGAGTTGCCATGATGTCGCTTCACAGCAATGGAAACGCTAACTAAGACACTTAGTGTTTTATTGCTATGAAGAGACAACACATGGGAACTCTTATAAAGGGATGCATTTAATTGAGGCTTGTTTATAGTCATAGAGGATGATTTCATTGTCAGCCTGGTGAGGAGCATGGCGGCATAGAGGCACTCAGTGTAGTTGGGGGTTCTACTTCTGGATCTACTGCAGATCTACTTCTGCAGGCATCAGGAGGAGAGAAAGCCACTGGGTCTGCCTTGGGTCCCTGAAACCTCAAAGTACACACACTTCCTTCTATAAGACCACACCTCTTTCTCCTTCTCAAGCATTGGCACTCCCTCATGACCAAGCATTCAGACATGATGGGAGTCTTTCTTATCCAATCCTCCACATTCCACTTCCTGGCTCCCTTAGGCTGGTGACCACATCAGAATGCAAAGTGGACTCAATATTGAGAGGACTGAATTAACCAGAGCCAGGCCGATTCCTTGACAGGCTGCAGACTGATAGTTCAGGAGAGTCGGCCTAAGTCGCCATTTCCTAGAAATGAAAATCTGGATCCAGGAACCTGTGGTCAGCCTTCCACAGCCACAGGCAGCCAATCCGAGGATGCCTCGTCCTCTGGCCTGCAGCGAGGATGAGTAAGCACCCCCTGGGAAGTCTCCAGAGCCTAACCGACTAATGGAACCAGTCAGACCCCGAGAATAGAGCTAACCAGTCAAGGTCCAAGGCACACTCCTCCCTGGATGCTCCCTGACTGACAGTAAAAGCTGGGCCTGAGAGTCCACCGGGGTCTTCATTCCTGAATGCAGAGACCCCTGCATGGAGGAAATTCTGCTGAGTAAACTGCTTTTGCAAACTACTGAAGTCTGGGGTATCATTCTCCTTTTTTTCTCTCACCTACCATGACATGTTTATTAGTGTGTGAACAATCCAAAATTACAATATTAATACAAGTTATGATTATATACTAATACAAAAAATAGATTATTGGTTTATTTGGTTAGACATATAGTTTTCTGGCCTAATGATAGCTTTCTAGAATCTACCAGCTTATACGGTTACAGTGGTTTCTTCGAATTCCTGCTCCTTCAGATGCCCATTGTTTGTCATTTTCAGTGTCCCCTCTTCCCTCATTTGGGATCAAACAAGAATGCTTGGTAATGCTGGGACTCTAAGTTTCACACCAAACAAAGCAAACACCACAGTCTGGGGTATCATTCTTTGCTGATTCTCTGACCCTTACAATATAACTTCAAAAATTCCAAAGTGTCTCCTGAGGTTCATGAAATCTCTCAATTGTAATCTTAGTAAATTCAAAATAAAAAAGCAGTCCCATATTTCCAACATGCGATGGCACAGGATATACATTACCATTCCAAAAGAGGAAAGGGAACACAGTGTGCGTTAGACCAAAGTAAGACCAAAACCAGCTGAGCAAACCCCACTGTCTGCTTGTCCATGTCTGATGTCAGAGCGCTCTTAAGATCACAAACTTCTTTCAGGCTTGTTTATTACAACATCTGTTTTATGCCGGTTTCATTCCCTGTTGTGGTCCTCAGGGCAATTGAGGTTTCATTTTTCCAGCTTCATGCAATGGCCTCTCTGAGCCTCCATGCAAAGATACCCTTGACATAGGTCTGTTCTCAGAGGCTTTTCTTAGTCATGGAGAGAAATCCCATAA
Source organism: Rattus norvegicus (assembly GCF_021556685.1). Lineage (NCBI taxonomy): Eukaryota > Metazoa > Chordata > Mammalia > Rodentia > Muridae > Rattus > Rattus norvegicus. The sequence goes on along the minus strand of NC_141540.1, from coordinate 13,325,712 downwards.
TCCCTTGTATCCTTGACTTGAAAATTAGAACCATGTGGCTGAAGCTGCCAGGTTCTGCTGCTTGCTGGTGACAGAACTTCTTCCTTTTCTTTAGTTCCTTTTGTATTAGCTTTCTCTTGTTAATGTTTTTTTTTTTTGGTTCTTTTTTTTCGGAGCTGGGGACCGAACCCAGGGCCTTGCGCTTCCTAGGTAAGCGCTCTACCACTGAGCTAAATCCCCAACCCCTTGTTAATGTTTTTTTTTTTCACTGCCTAAGCTTTTCTTTAATTCCTTTTTTGCAAATTAGGTGGGATCTTGACCTGAAGTAACCACTCCCTTTATTCCGTTTACCATCAGACTTTTCATTAAACTATTCATCTGATTGTGCCTTGACTTATGTCCATTGTACATCCTGTTGCTCCTTTTCTCCTCAAATTATACATTTTATTTCTTTCCTTGCTCCTTTTCATTATAAATCTGCATAAGAGTAACTGTCAGTAACCGCTAGTAACCGTATGAGAGAGAGCCAGTACTTGGCTGTATTGAAATCTCCTCTGCTAGTGCCTTTAATCCAAAGTCTTCACTTTAGCTTCATGTGGATTTTTTTGTTTGAACAAGGTTAGAAAGCAGCCACATTATTCACCAAAACATCGCAAGAATGGTCTTTAGGCCATCCTAATATATCGTGCTCAGCCCTACTGCCTTCCGTGACTCATGGCTCAGATTGGAAGTCCAGTCCTACCTCTTTCCTCTGCTGAGGAAAGGCTGTTCAACCTTTTATTAACCAATCAAAGATAATTAGGGAACATTCTTTAATGTTGATACAGGGATGGTCCAATTGTCATGACAAAGTGTCCAGATTGTAACCAGATCTTGGGGCAAAGAAATGAGCAGGTAAATACACAATGCACAAAGCCCTCCTCCAGCAAGCATACTCTGACCTTTCAGAGAAATGCCCTCCTTCCTGGTACCAGCGTCCATCTTTTTTTTTTTTTTTTTTTTAAAGATTTATTCATTTATTATATATAAGTACACTGTAGCTGTCTTCAGATACACCAGAAGAGGGCATCGGATCTCTTTACAGATGGTTGTGAGCCACCATGTGGTTGCTGGGAATTGAACTCATGACCTCTGGAAGAGCAGTCGGGTGCTCTTAACCGCTGAGCCATCTCTCCAGCCCCCCCCAGCTTCCATCTTAATCAGTATTTTATTGCTGTGAAGAGATACCGTGACCATAGCAAGTCTTACAGAGAAAAACAGTCGAGGCTTGCTGACCCTTTCAGAGATTCAATCTGTAAAGCTTAGAGTGAGTCTCAACTACCGGGAGACGCCCCCCCCCGTACCCCCAAGTGGACACAAGGACTGAGTTTGATGCAAATGCAAGAGGTTTATTTTTCCAGAGCATTGGGGTCAACCCTCAATCAGCCCCTCATGGCAAGTGACTAGAAGGCGACCCTGAATGGCTATAACAAGCCATTATACTTTTTAAGGGTACAGGTTGCATCAGCAAGGTTACAGTTTAAACTTACTGGCTAAGCATATTGACCTTTGGATCTATTGACTAGCAAGCATGTGACATGCGTTTGAACTCTATCTGGGACCAGAGGGTCAGGTGACTCTCAGTCAGTACATTCTGCGGTTTTTCAAGAATATCCCTGCTCTTCCGGAGAACTGTGGGTGGAGAATGGAACTTGGTCTAGCCTTGGCCCGAGGTAGGAAGCTGGTACTTGGCCTAATCTTGATCTGAGGTGGTGGGTGTAAGGCTGGTGAAAGGGTCCTTCATTCTCCCCTTCTCCCCTTTTCCTTGTACAAGCTCCAATCTTGGAGCTATGCTCAGGGTCTCTGGTGACTAATTCATCTTCTTTAGGTCCTATCCTCAGGGTCTCATATTGTTGGTGTAGGAACATCAGCTGTACAGCACCTGTTCTCTCTTTTATGGAGGCTATCAGCTTGTTCAATATGTAGGGTCCAAAGGTCAACAATAGCAGAACACTTAGGAGTCTTAGCAAGGTGGATGAGGGTGGTTAGCCAGGGGATGAGTTAAACCGAGCTTTGAACCAGCCCTGACTGTTCTCTCTCTCCCGTTTGGCTACCTCTTCTCTCACCTTGGCCATCATCCCACAGTTTGTACAACCTGAGTCCCCACGTTTTTCTCTTTAGCCATCTTGTTGCCTCTTTGCCTTTCTGAGTGAATCTGATTATAATTGGGCTATAGGTGGCGTTTGCGTGGACGGTATCCTAATGCTCTCGGTCTCCGATCTGAGCTCCCATTTTGGAGAGCAAATCTCTCCTGAGCAAGGACTAGGGCAGTCAGGGACACCATGAACTAGTGGGATACCTGGCCCACACCCAGGTCTACAATTCTTCGTGTAGTCCATGAATACTGTTTAGTCGCAGTGGCCTCTTGGACCCACAGGTTTTTTTGCTGGAGGCTGGCCCATCAGCTTGGAGGAGGACTGAGTGTTGGGCCCCGGTATTCACCAAGAATTGGGTGGATTTCCTTTCCACTTTCATGGTTACCCTGGGCTTGGGGAGGGGGTCGAACCCTCTCCCCCCTCGTCGCTGTCTTCCCCCAGGGCTAACACCTTCACCACTTGGGGGTGCTTTTCCCAAGGCCTGGGATTTCCTGCCCCCAGCTTCTGTTTGTTGGGAAACTCTCAGGCCCAGTGGCCCCTCTCCTTGTAATATGCACGCTGGTCCTTTCAAGGGGTTTTCTGTCCCTCTTTGGTTGGAGTCTCTCTTTTCTGCTTTTCCTAAGTACTGTAGTCAAGATTCTCTGTAAATTCTTTTCTGTCGATTTTCTTTTTTCATCTCCTTTTCATCTTCTTTTCTCTTTCTCTGCTCCTTCTCTGTCTCCTTGTTATAGTAGATTTTCTCAGGAACCTGCACTAAATCCCATAACGACTTATCCTGTGGTCCCTCTAACCTCTGAAGCTTTTTCCTGATTATTTCTTACAAGCCTGGTCTATGAAAGCCAAAGTCACAGAAACTTTGTGCTCCTCACTGCTGGGGTCATAGTGTGTATATCGGCAGAATGCTCCATGAGCCGCTCTAGAAAGGCTGAGGGCGACTCCTCTGGTCCTTGCTTAACTTCACGTACCTTGGTCAAATTTGTGGGTCATCCTGCAACCCCCTTGAGACCTGCCAATGGAGTCTGGTGATAGACCTTCAGGTGCTCCTTACCTCCTGCCATATTAAATCCCAGTCAGGTCTAGTCAGGGAAGATCCACTGTTGATGACCTCCTGGTCAATCGATGGTGCCCCCGTGTCTGAGGGGACATTCTCTCTGGCTTCCTGCATCATCCTCTCTCGCTCTCTGGTCATGAAGAGCACTCTCATGAGTGGTTGGATATCGTCCCAGGAGGGCTGAGGAGTTACTAAAATAGTCTGTGATTAATCAGCCCCTCGGGGTTACCTGAAAAGAGGGGTGGGTGTTGGCCTTCCAGTTGTACAAGTCGGCTGAAAAGAAAGGTCAACATTGCATGGCCTGATAGCAATCCTCATCTGTGGGCCTGTAGGCTGGGGGGGCGGGGAGGGCCACTGTTATATCAAGTGAAGTGGACCTTTTGTTCCAGGTCCCCATGGTCAGTCCCAGTTCTGAGCGTCCTTCCCCATGCTCCCTCCTTGCTGGGACCAGAGGAAGGGAGCCAGGTAACAGGATGTTGGATGAGGGCTCAAGGGAGATACTTGAGCGGGGCCGTGGGAACTGGGGCCATGGCAGTGGGTAAGGGGGTGGAGGATCCATCAGCAGCAGATCCACTGTGGAAGGGTCCTGGAGGATGTTGTTCTTTACAGACTCGTTGGTCTCAACAGGTTCTTCTCCTTTGTGGCCAGGACCTGCGAGATCTCGGAGACAAAAATACTTTTATCCATGTGTGAGTGTGTGTGCGTGTGTGCGTGTGTGTGTGTGTGTGTGTGTGTGTGTGTGTGTGTGTGTGTTCTCCAGCTTTTATCCAAGAGGGGGTGAGGGGTCCTCCACTAGATCCTTCCAGGTAACTATATAGGGTACTTGGTCTGGGTGCCCAAGGGATCCTGGTCTAAAGACTTTCCTTTACTGCTGTGATCACCTGCAAATCAAGGGTCCTTACAGGTGGCCACCCTACTCTGAAGGTGGGCCACTTGGAGGAGCAGAGAGTAACTAACCTGCTCTTCTTTACTACTACTGACAAGTTTTCTCCTTCCCCAACTTCCCTCCAGTGGTTAACTAGGATGTTTAATAGGGCAGATTCAGTCTGTCCCATGTCCAAAAATGGCGTCAGTGGAAGTCTTAACTCCAAGAACACAGAGAAAGACCATCAACACATAGACATCTCACCCCTGCCACAGGCACAGAAACCAGGTAATCAGGCGACTTGGCCAACATGCACTGGTATTGAGTCTTAATAGGTTCCGAAAGGAGCGGAATCCTCCCGACTCCCTCCATGCAGGTGGGCTTGAGTCCTCCAGACTCCTGGTGTCACGACCTTAAGGCACGTCTGCCAGCTGCAGTTTGACGGAACCAGACCAGAGGCCCTCTAAGACTTACAGATGCTCACAAGCAAAGCAAGACAGACAACAGATACAGACAGCGCGGATACAGACAGCCCTGGTACCTGACATCAAGCTGGAGCTGTTCCTCTAACCACCATTCCTCATGACCTCATAGGGGGTCTGGCTTCCCGACCCATGCACCAATGTAAGGCTCAAAGTGAGTCTTAACTACCGGGAGACACCCCCTCTCCCCCCCAAGTAAGACACGAGAACAGAGTTCAATGCAACCAAACGCAAGAGGTTTATCTCTCTGACCTTCAATCAGCCCCTCATGACAAGTAACTAGAAGGTGACCCTAAATGGCTATAACAAGCAGTTTTTATACTTTTTAGGGATACAGTTACATCAGCAAGGTTACAGTTCAAACTTATTGACTAAGCATATTGACCTTTGAATGTATTGGCTAGCAAGCATAGGACGTGCGTTTGAACTCTATCTGGGACTTTGCAGAGACTCAGGTGACGGTCAGTCAGTACATTCTGAGAACTGTGGGTAGGGAATGGAAACCAGGCCTAGCCTTGACCTGAGGTGGAAGGTGGAACTTGGTCTAGTCTTGACCAGAGGTGGTGGGTATAAGGCTGGTGAAAGCCCCTAGGGTCCTTTGTCACCATGGCATGCAGCATGATGGCAGACAGACATGGTGCTGGAAAGGAGCTGAGAGTTCTACATCCAGATCCACGGGCAGCAGTGAGAAAGCCAATGGGCCAGCTTGGGCCTTTGCAACCCAACTCATGTCCCCAGTCACATACTTCCTTTAAGACCACACTTCCTCCAAGAAGGCCACACCTCCTTATCCTTCTCAAGCAGTGTCACTGCCTGATGACCAAGCAGGCGAACACAGGGACCCGTGGGGTCATTCTCATTCAGACCACTGCAGGGTCACTTTTACAATTTCAGTTTTGAACATTGATCGGTGCCTAATCTCTATTTCCTTCTGTTCTCCAATGTTTCTCATTTTCTTTTTTCTTTTCTTTTGTTGGATATTTTCTTTTTTTTTTTTTTAAAGATTTATTTATTTATTATATATAAGTACACTGTAGCTGTCTTCAGATACACCAGAAGAGGGCATCAGATCTCTTAACAGATGGTTGTGAGCCACCATGTGGTTGCTGGGAATTGAACTCATGACCTCTGGAAGAGCGGTCGGGCGCTCTTAACCGCTGAGCCATCTCTCCAGCCCCCGATATTTTCTTTATTTAGATGTAACCCTTTCCTAGTTTCCACTCCAGACATCCCCCATCCCATCCCCCGGCCCCTTGCCTCCATGAGGATGCTCCCCCAACCTTCTCCCACCCATCCCCTCCCACCTCCCCACCCTGGCATTGAGCATTCACAGAACCAATAGCTTCTCTCATTGATGCCCGACAATGCCATCCTCTGCTACATATGGGACTGGAGCCATGGGTCTCTCCTTGTGTACTCTTTGGTTGGTGGTTCAGTTCCTTCTCGCTCTTTCTAGGGTGTAGTTTCCCTCCTCGTGCTGGGTTTTCCATCTGTTATCCTTTGTAGGGCTGGATTTTTGTGAAGATATTATATAAATTTGGTTTTGTCATGGAATATTTTGGTTTGTCCATCCATGTTAATTGAGAGTTTTGCTTGGTACAGTAGCCTGGGCTGGCATTTGTGTTCTCTTAGGGTCTGTATGACATTTGTCCAGGATCTTCTGGCTTTCATAGTCTCTGTTGAGAAGTCTGGTGTAATTCTTATAGGTCTGCCCTTATATGTCACTTGACCTTCTTCCCTTACTGCTTTTAATATTCTTTGTTTTGTGCATTTGGTGTTTTGACTATTATGTGATGGGAGGAGTTTCTTTTCTGGTCCAATCTATTTGGAGTTCTGTAGGCTTCTTGTATGCTTATGGGCATCTCTTTCCTTAGGTTAGGGAAGTTATTTTCCATAATTTTGTTGAAGATATTTACTGGCCCTTTAAGTTGGGAATCTTCATTCTCTTCTATACCTATTATCCTTAGGTTTAGTTTTCTCATTGTTTCCTGGATTTCCTGGATGTTTTGGGCCAGGAGATTTTTTGCCTCTTGTATTTTCTTTGACTGTTGTGTCGATGTTTTCTATGGTATCTTCTGCCCCTGAGATTTTCTCCTCTATCTCTTGTATTCTGTTGGTGATGCTTGCATCTATGATTCCTGATCACTTTCTTAGGTTTTCTATCTCCAGGATTGTCTCCTTTTGTGATTTCTTCATTGTTTCTATTTCCATTTTTAGATCCTGGATGGTTTTGTTCAATTTCTTCACCTGTTTGGTTGTGTTTTTCTGTAATTCTTTATGGATTTTTGCGTTTTCTCTTTAAGGGCTTCTACCTGTTTACCTGTGTTGTCCTGTATTTCTTTAAGGGAGTCATTTATGTCTTTCCTATATAGTCCTCTATCATCATCATGAGATGTGATTTTAAATCAGAATGTTGCTTTTCAGGTGTGATGGGGTATCCAGGACTTGCTGTAGTGAGAGAACTGGGCTCTGATGATACCAAGTAGTCTTGGTTTCTGTTGCTTAGGTTCTTATGATTGCCTCTCGTCGTCTGTTAATATCTACTGCTATCTTTCCTTGCTGTCTCTGACTGCAGCCTGTCCTTCCTGTGATCCTTGTTTTGTCAGAACTCCCCGGAGTTCACCTGTTTCCATGAGCCTATGATTCTGGGATTCTGGGATCCTGGGCGTTTCAGTGCGCCTCTGATCCCGGTTATGTTAGAGCACCTGGAATCAGGCTTCCTCTGGGTGTTGTGGGAGTGGGTGCAGAGCCAGCACCCAAGGTCTGCTCAGGGCACTGGTTCAGATTCTGATCCATGTTTCTCAGTTATTAAGACCTTCATTCAATTTTCCTCAAGTACTTATTCATTCATTTATTTTTTAAAGCAAGTTGTCACAGCAATGTTTTCTGTTGCTGGGCTGAAACACCATCACCAAGGGAGAAAAGAGTTTTATTTGTCTTATACTTACTTCCGCAGCACCGTTCATCATTAATAGAAGTCAGAACAGGAACTCAAAAAACATGGAGTCAGGAGCTGATGCAGAGGCCATGGAGGGTGCTGCTTTCTGGCTTGCTCCATAGGGTCTGGGTGGCTGGCCAGCCTGTCGTCTGTCTGTCTGTCCTTATTTTCTTTCTTTCTTCCTTTTTTCTTCCTTTCTTCCTTTCAAGATTTATTTATTTATTATATATGAGTACACTGTAGCTGTCTTCAGACACACCAGAAGAGGACATTGGATCCTATTATAGATGGTTGTGAACCACCATGTGGATCCTGGGACTTGAACTCAGGACCTCTGGAAGCGCTTAACTCTTTTTTTTTTTTTTCCGGAGCTGAGGACCGAACCCAGGGCCTTGTGCTTGCTAGGCAAGCACTCTCCAACCCTAGCGCTTAGCGCTTAACTCTTAATGGCTGAGCCATCTCTGCAGCTCTCAGCCTGCTTTCTTATAGAATCCAGGGAAGGCACCACTGACAATGGGCTGGTCCCTTCCCATTAATCACCATTTTAAAATGCCTTTCAGGCCTCCCTACAACCCAATCTTATAGAGGCATTTTCTGAGTTGAGGTTTTCTCTTCTCGGATCTCTTCAGCCAGTGTTTCTTTTTTTTTTTTTTTTTTTTTTTTTTTCCCGGAGCTGGGGACCGAACCCAGGGCCTTGCGCTTCCTAGGCAAGCGCTCTACCACTGAGCTAAATCCCCAACCCCGTTCAGCCAGTGTTTCATTGACACAAAACTATCCAGCATTGTATGCCAGGGTCGCCTTGCATGATGTCATTGAGAATCCCTTTGAACATCTAAAACTGCCTCTGCTCCTCAGTGCTGGGTATAAGCTATTTAGGTCAGTGAGAAGGAAAAAGAGACAAGGGAATGAGTGTCCTAATGGAGCCCAGGCCTTTCCTGGGGAGATTCAAATGCAGAGGGACCTGTGTAGGAATCAGAATCAATTGTCCGTGTGGTGATTTGAATATTCTTGGCCTAGAGGAAGTGGCAGTATTAGGAGGTGTGGCCTTGTTGGAGGAAGTGGGCTTTGAGACCTCCTCCTAGCTTCCTGAAAACCGTGCTCCTGGCTTCCTTTGGATGAGGTGTAGAACTCTCAGCTCCTCCAGCACCATGCCTGCCTGGACCCTCCATGATTCCTTCCTTGATGATAATAGACTGAAACAATAAACCTGTGCCCGGGCCTCCAGGGCAGTCAGTGGAGGTTGGGGACCACCTAGGAGAAAATTGGGGACAAGAGTCGCAAAGAAGGACACCTAGACAAGAGTCTGATCAAGGTGACTATTTTTTTCTCAAGGCTGAATTTATATCATAGCAGGGGTAACAGGGAGAGGGGGAAGTGGGAAGCATCTACACAAGCCAAGGACACAGTTCTCACGTGGTCAGCTGATGTCAACAGGATGTTGGTTTCTCAGAAAGGTCACAGGTTTGTCATATCACTGGGCATCCTGACCACCGGATTTGTATTAGTCTTCTGCAGCTGGCCGGGGATTTTCCATGAACCCAGTCATACTTAACTTTATAGTATTATTATAGTATTACTTAACTCTTATAATATTAACACCAATAATGGAGGTTTTTAAGGGCATCACTCCCAACAAATCTGTAAGCCAGCCCCAGTTAAATGTTGTTCCTTATACAAATTGCCATAGTCATAGAGCAGTAGAAACTCTAGCCAAGACAGTCCACTTGTAAGGTCTTGTAGTCAGTGCAGAGAAAGGGAGGTGGCAGAAATGAGGTTGAAAGTTTTCCAGTTTTGTCTGCAGTTGGGATTATCCTTGATTAGTCAGGTATCAGTTTGAGGTGATTGATAAACGTCTTGATAAACATTGTTTTTAGGGTCTTTAGACCAGGATAATAAATAATTTTCTTATAGAAATCACATTAGTATAGTTCCACTAGTTCACCCAGAACCGAAGACCTGAGCAAAGTGGTGTGGCCCTGCCTAACTGGCCTGTTGTTTTTCTGGCTGAACATGTATAGCCTGAGAGAAATGGTGTTAGTTTTTCTTGGTATGTTCTTTTTTTTTTTTTTTTTCTTTTTTTTTTTTTTCGGAGCTGGGGACCGAACCCAGGGCCTTGCGCTTGCTAGGCAAGCGCTCTACCACTGAGCTAAATCCCCAACCCCTTCTTGGTATGTTCTAATATAAATTGTTATTCTCTTGAATGGCTTTAATGGCTATTCCTATTTCAGGTTGACCTAAGGTTGGCTGTAGGACTTCTTAGGTCTGAGGTGAAGAGGTGGCTGTACTGTACACTGAGTGTGTAATGACTGTGTATACTAGAGACCCTACACCTAAAGGAAAAACACAAAGTGCTCTGGCAGGCTGGAAGAATTTCTACTTAAATGCAAGTTTGCAGTAGAGTGGCTCTGTATGCCTCTGGGGTGGGAGGCAGGGCTGGGAAGGCCTGTGAAGTGTGAGTCATTGCACCTGTGTGGCCCTTGCCACAGAAAGTCCCTGGGAAGGCCTTGTAGGGGAATACCAGTGGGCAGCAGCATGGTGGTTCTTTCCAGGGTTCTCCAGGGCCAATATGTTGGTCTGCTCTACTATGCCAGAGTGTTTGAGCTTTCCCAGGAGTACATGGGAAAAGAAGGGAAGGCCAAATGAAGTAATTATGGTCTCAAAGATATATTTTAAATACACTGAAATAGGCTTTTTTGGTGGCCCCATGTATTCAAAAGTGGATTAGGCAGATTGCCGCTCATGTACTGGTGTTAACTCATCCTTAATGTTGTTTTCTGTGTGGTCGTGTAGGAGTCAGTTCAGGATGGCCAAGAAAGAGACTGCCACTGTAATTGCAGTGTCTGGATAAAGAGAATTCTACTCTTGATCTAGTGCCTGTGCTCCTCACCTAGACAGAGGCTGCACTTGGACTTTATTCTAAGGAAAATAGCACTGTATCTTTTATCCTGGTTAGCTGGTGTCTAACTTCAATATTGTTTATTTGGGTATTCTGAAAAGAATCGCCACACAGGAAATGAAGGAGCAAGAGGAAGAGAGGTACTGCTCTAAGGAAAAATGAGTCTCTGCTCTAGGTTATTAAAGAAGTACAATTCCGCCTTTAGAGATGGCTTTGTCTAAGTCTGGCTGCCTGGGTTAGGAAAGGTACAGTAGAGACAACAACATTGTGGCCTGCACTTGTGTCTCACACTTGTGTCCCCACAGCTGGGGGGTACCGGAAAGAGCCTATACAGCACTGTGTCTGGGTGGGGCAGGATGTGAGTAAGTAGGTGGTGGTGATGGGAGAGGAGGAGTGAGGAAATAGGTGGTAGAGAAATGGACGATAAAGAGAAGCCGAGCTGTTGGTGAAGCAGAACTGAAGACATGAAGGTGGTTCCTGTTCTCTTTCCTTGGGAGATGGTGATTTACACTGTCCATCCGTAGAGCCAGTAATAATTGTAAAGTACGGGTGGGCCTATGCATTCTTCCTTTGACAAAACCTACCACTGTGTGACTCCCAGAGCTGCATCCTAGCCCAGGAAAAAGAACAGGACCTGCAGAGTGGAGAACACAGCTGTCCTCCTGTGTTCACTTCTCATCCTTGGCTTGTATGGTAGTCTCTCCAGGTGGTTGTGGTGGCTCATCTGTGCCAAGCTACAGTTACAGTTTCTCAGTAGGAACAGTCATTATGTTTTGAGGAATAAGGAGAAAGTTGGCCAGCTATCTGGAAGGTCCTCATCTCCCCTAGAGCCTGGGAACTTGAACTTGAAAGAATAAAAGAAAAAGCCCCTAAGGTTTTACAAAGCTATGGGAACTTTCTGAAACTTTCTAGGAAGAGGGCCATTGGCCAAGGACATCTGGTACTTGATAAACGATTCTTGGAAATTTAGAGATAGGGCCTGGAGCTGTCAGAGGGGCAGGGACCGTTCCCTGAACCCCGGCTGTGGTAAGCTGATATTTGCTTAAGTTTAAATGAGCCAACCAGGTGCATTCCCTTGCTCCCCTCCCCATCTGCAGTTTTTATGCTTAAAAAATGTGAGTGCAATGCAGATTGGGGCTCCTCTCCTCTGCTCCTGCGTGAGTTACAAGTTGAGCCTTGGCACGCTGAATAAAAGCAAAGCCTCTTGCTGATTGCATCAAGAATCGCCTCCAGCTGGTGATTGGGGGTCGCCAATATCCTGAGTGACTGAGTGAGTGTCTCTCCTCGGGGAGGTCTTTCAAACTGAATTTCACTTTATGATCAAAATGGATTCTCAAAACAAAATGGTAGTACTCAAGATAAGTCTCATTTGCTTGACCTCAGAATTCCTCTTTTGTCTTTGTATCTCACTCAAATCTTTGATGATCTGTTTCCGAATAGGGGGATTATATTGGGTCCTCAGGGTCACGAGCTTAACTGCTGTCCATATTCACCTTCCCCACACTTCTTTGTATATTTTTTGTTGGTTTAAACTGAGCAGCCTGCTTTCTTATGTAGCCATACCATTAATACCTTTATAGACACCATCACTAAAAAGACATAAGATAAATTAGAAGCAATTGCTTCTCCTCAATAAGCTGATTTTCTAGCCTTATGTTTTTATTTTATATTTTGGGTGATGGATTAGGTTTTGTACCTATTGAGCAGTTGCTCTTGTGCTGGGCTTGACTCACATAGTCACTTTGGAATCGTGGCAGAGGGTGTTGTTTGTCGCCAGGAAGGCGCGCATGCATGGCATTAATACGAAGGCTTCAGAATGGTCACATTGCAGTTCAACAGTCTTGCTACCTTTGTGTATATATATCTTTGGTCTTTAATAAATGTTCATGAGTCTTTTGCATATATATAAATATATGTATATAGATATTTATGGATGTGTAATGTTTATGCATCTGGTGTTTTCTGACATGAGAGGAGAGCATTGGATTCTCTTGATTTGGAGTTACTAATGGTTGAGAATTTCCAAATGAGTGTTAGGATTTGTTCTAGGTTCTCTGCAAAAGCAACATGTGCTCTTAACTGCTGACCTGTCTCTTTTCCCTATGCTTTTTGGTTTTGTTTTGGATAGACATTTATTTGCTAATATTTTTGAGAACTCTTTGAACTGTCAGTCAGTAACATTAAAATGGATTCCTTCGTTGGTAAACTGAGGCACTCCAGTTTTCTGATAAACTAGTATTGAAGTAGAGTGAATATTTAACTCCTTGGAGGAATTTCAAGCAAGCTCTTGAGCGCTTTCTGTCCTTTGTTTCTTTGAGACAGGGTCTCATTGTGTACCTCTGCCTGTCATGGAATCATGGCGTAGGCTAGCCTGTTCTAGAAATCAGAGATCCACAAGATCCACATGTCTCTGCTTCCTGAGGTCTGGGATGAAAGGTGTGCATCACTATGTTTATCTTGTCAATCCTCTTTTGAAGTTAGGCATTTTGATACAGCTTTGCTAATGTATACTCAATAGCTCTGATCTTCTTGAGTGTCTCTCTGTATTGTCTGTTAGTAGTCATTTCTCTTGCATGCCCCATGGAATTCAGTGGGCCCAGAAATGAGAGGGGTGATCCTCCTTTTCTGTTTCCTTCTAAAATGATTTGGAGACTGCATTTGAATGTCTGTGATATGGAATAAATGTGTGAAAGACCCAGAATTATGTAAATATTGTCTAGGGAAAATGTACATTTACAATACAGTCAGTCTCACCATTTTCATGATATATGTATGGGCTATTTTAGGATGCAGTGACCTATGAGGATGTGCATGTGAACTTCTCTCCAGAAGAGTGGGCTTTGTTGGATCCTTCCCAGAAGAGTCTCTACAAAGATGTGATGGTAGAAACATGCAGGAACCTCACTGCTATAGGTAAGAATGTGAGTTTTCCTTCACTTTTCAAATAAGGGGACAAGTGTTTCTTGGTTATTGGTCATTTCTGTGGTTTCTCTTTTCTTTTTTCTTTTTTTTTTTTTTTCCGGAGCTGGGGACCGAACCCAGGGCCTTGCGCTCGCTAGGCAAGCGCTCTACATTTCTGTGGTTTCTATTGTGACAGAGGAAGAATGTGGTGAAGGATCAGACATGGTTCTCAGGTTTACCAAAGATATGAACTTAAAATTTGCATACTATTCAATAATATAAATTTTCTGTTATTATATTCTAGGCTACAAATTGGAAGACAGCAACATTGAAGAACACTGTCAACGTTCTAGAGGACCCAGAAGGTAAATGTTATGTGTGAGTTGATACAAAAGTGTCCCTGAAGAAATTGTAATGTGCCCTGAAGTTGTAAAGAAAAGCAACAGTGGGAATAAGCACAGATTTAAGTATATTGGTTATTTTAAATTGTCATAAGACTATGTCCTTTATTTTCAGATAGCTGACCTGTGTTTCCAAGGTGTTACTCTAAGAAACAAGTCAAAAAAACCAATATCTTAACATACGACACCATTTTAGTCCTGACAGTCATGTTGTAGAACTGTCCATCCATTTAGTTTCATCCCATTCAAGTATCATAAAAAGCATTGATTAGGGGACCAGTGTATGTCTTTTATAAGCAAACAGTCCATAGGAAAGCTAGTGTCACTCTAGACTTACAGTGACTTTCCAAAGTTTAGTGAGAGGAACAGTTTAGGGGGAACAAGAAGGTTGATGTCCTGGAGAAGGCTTAACCCCTATAGCACATGTCTGTGGGGGGAGAAAAGGTTCACATATGTGAATGCAGAGTGAAACCTTTTTTTGTTATTTCTCTTTTAATAGGTATAACATTTGTCATTGTGGATATGAGCCTTGCGAGCACTGGGGACATGGCAAGAAGCAATGTACCTTTGCACATAAGAGTTTTCTTCAGACATATGAAAGAATCAATACGGAAGAGAAGCCCTATAAATGCAGTCAATGCAGTAAAGCCTTTGCAAACTTCCGTAGTCTTCAAAAACATGAAAAAAATCATACTAGAGAAAAGCCCTATGAATGTAGTCACTGTGGTAAAGCCTTCCCGAGTCGCAGTTCTCTTCAAATACATGAAAGAACTCACACGGGAGAGAAGCCTTTTGATTGCAGTGAATGTGGTAAAGCATTTGCACGTCACAGCAATCTTGATATACACAAAAGAACTCACACAGGAGAGAAACCCTATGACTGCAATGAATGTGGTAAAGCCTTTTCAACTCGCAGTCATCTTCAAATACATGAAATACTTCACACTGGAGAGAAACCCTATGTATGTAATCAGTGTGGTAAAGCCTTTGCATATCGCAGTAATCTTGAAGCACATGATAAAACACACACTGGAGAGAAGCCCTATGAGTGTAATCAGTGTGGCAATGCCTATGCAAGCCGTAGTAGTCTTCGAAATCATGAAAAACATCATACCGGAGAGAAGCTCTATGGATGTAATGAATGTGGTAGAGCCTTTGCACGGCGCAGCAGTCTTGAAATACATGAAAGAACTCACACTGGAGAGAAACCTTATGTATGTAATCAATGCGGTAAAGCTTTTGCACGTCGTAGCAGTCTTCAGATACATGAAAGAACTCACACTGGAGAGAAACCCTATGGATGTAATCAGTGTGGTAAAGCCTTTGCAAGTCGTACTAGTCTTCAAAATCATGAAAAACATCATACTGGAGAGAAACCGTATGGATGTAACCAATGTGGTAAAGCCTTTGAATTAAAGTGTGATCTTCAAATACATGAAAGAACTCATACTGGAGAGAAACCGTACAGATGTAATCAATGTGGTAAAGCCTTTGTAAGTCGTCGTTATCTTCGAAATCATGAAAAACACCATACTCTTGAGAAACTCTATGATTGTAGTCAATGTGGTAAATCCTTTGCAATTTTCAGGTATCTTCAAAAACACAAAAAAACTCACACTGGAGAGAAACCATATAAGTGCACTCATTGTGGTAAAGCCTTCGCCTATCGCAGTAATCTTTATAGACATGAAAGAAGTCATACTGGAGAGAAACTGTATGAATGTAATGAATGTGGTCAAGCCTTTGCGTATTACACTAGTCTTCATAATCACAGAAAGCGTCATATGGGAGAGAACCCCCACGAGTGTAACTGATGCAGTAAAGCTTTGTCACATCAGCGTAATCTTCAGTTCATCACAGAACTCACACTGGAGAGAAACCCTATGATGAAGTCAGTGCGATAATGCCTCTGCATCTTAGAGTCTTCTTCAAAGGCATGAAAGAATTCCTATGGAGAGCAACACCATGGATCTAATACATGCAGTAAGGGCTTGAACACCAAGCACTTTTCTTTTGGTCACTAAGCCATCTCACTGGTGCTCATGTATAATTAATAGAACCATTTCATCATTAAAATATTGTCTTGTTTTCAAGTTGCATACAACTTATCATCCAAGGATAGAGGAACATACAATAGTTGAATAATAAAACTTTTTGCAAATGAAAATGATATACTGCCATCTCTTTTCTTGGTTATGTCTATTCTGAGGAATAAATACTTCTCAACACTTTCTCAAAAACGAATGGTAGAGAATTTTCTCAGTGAGTAAAGGTGGTTACTGTTTAAGCCTGATGACCTGAGGTTATTCTCAGGTTACTCATGCAAGTTTTTCTCTGATTATTAAATACTTGGGCTGTGACATGTGCACACCCACACAACAGCCTGTACATAAATAGTTTTTAAACTTGAATACAGACCAGTGAGTTCACTCACTACTTGAAGGCACGTGCTATATAACTTGACCATCTGGGTTTGATCTCTCAAGCTCAGAGGAAAAAGGGAATAAGCACCTGTAAGTTGTATTCTGATTGGCACATGTACATCATAGCACAGATGTGTCTTACACAGGTAAAAATTATTAAAGATGAAATGATGAAAGAAAGAAAATAAGCAAAATATTGAGAACCTAAATGATTTACCACGCACAATTGATACATTGTATTCCAAGAGGTGTTCATCAAGAGAATGAGGGTTCCTGTTTAAATCTTACATTATTCTTTTATTCTTTCTTCACTGATAGGTCATTTAAGAAACAACTCAGCTGGGTGTTGAGTCGCAGGCCTTGGGAGACAGGCAGATGTATTTATGTATTTGAGGCCAACTTAGATCACGTAGTGAGTTCAAGATGCCATGCTATGTAGAGAGCTAAGTCTCATAAAATCCAAAACAAAAACATCAATAACATTCCCTCCACCCCCAAACAAAACATCCATGTCTCTCATGGGTCTTTTTCGAATATTATCTGGATGTAGTGAGAATATTGTAATATTGTTATCTTTTAAAAAACTGAATATTATAGGATTTTTTTTTTTTTTGGCTTAAACCCAGGTATGAGGACATGGGGATGATTCACAGCAGGTAACTATAATTTGCCTTGTGCTCTAGGAGAGGTGTTATTTTGTCAGAGGCAGATTCTTTGTGCAGTTGTGTGACATTTGTAATTCTGGGGACTTTTCAGAGGGCATATAAATGCTAATGCCCAGGGCTGGGGATTTAGCTCAGTGGTAGAGCGCTTACCTAGGAAGCGCAAGGCCCTGGGTTCGGTCCCCAGCTCCAAAAAAAAGAACCCCCCCCCAAAAAAAATAAATAAATAAATGCTAAGGCCCTGACAGGTGCTGTGGGTTACTGGGATGCTATTGGCCATGATTTGTTAAGTAGTCATGCACAAAGAAACAAGAAAGTAGATATCCTGATGATGAAAATCAAAGTTGCCCAAGAAACTCACTCTCCATCAGCAGGATGGTATTGATAACCTCACTCCCTTCTCCCTCTATACTTTTTCCTCTCCTATTTAGTATTAGAGGTTTGAAAGGGTGGGAGAGGGGCTGGGGATTTAGCTCAGTGGTAGAGCGGTTGCCTAGCATGCACAAGGCCCTGGGTTCGGTCCCCAGCTCCGAAAAAAAAGAACCAAAAAAAAAAAAAAAAAAAAAAAAGAAAGGGTGGAAGAGGAGGAGTGGGGAAGGGTGAAAGAAAGAAGAATCCTCAAAGTAACGAACAGCTACTACATCTAAACTCACCTCTAGTCAACTAAGTCTGTTGTCCTCTTATCAAAAGAACTGTGTTAAAAATAACAACGAGAAGCAATTTGTAAAGCCTATTCACAAAGACATAGATAATTCATTCAATTCTTCAATGACCATGTACCAGGGACTTTTCAGCACTGGAAAGAGATGAAAGGCAGAGGCCTAATGGGGCCTCTTCAATTTCAGCATTATAAAGGCATATTTAGGGTTAGAATGTTGTCTCAACAGTACTGATCCTGTTGGGTACCCAACTGTGTTTCCTAGCACCCACATCAGATGATTCAGAACTATCTGTAATTCCAGGTGCAGAAGGTCTGATGCATTCTTCTGGCTTCTTTGGGCACCATGTATACAAATGAAAGACACACCCACATCCACCCCCACACACATACATGGGACTATACATTGTAAAACATGCCTTCTTCACATGTATATGTTATTTTTTTTAATTTTTTTAAAACATTTATTTATTATATGTAAGTACACTGTAGCTGTCTTCAGACACACCAGAAGAGGGCATCGGATCTCTTTACAGATGGTTGCCAGCCACCATGTGGTTGCTGGGAATTGAACTCAGGACCTCTGGAAGAGCAGACAGTGCTCTTAACCACTGAGCCATCTCTCCAGCCCATGTTATTTTTTTAAATATGAGTAATTCAATTTACATGTATTGTGACAGCCTTGGAGTCAAGTTGTGTGAGAAGTCTTAGTGCTCATGAGAACACTCCTAAAAGAGACAAGTCTTTTGACCTTAATTTCTTCAAATCACAGATTGTTTTGGGACTTCTCTCAGGTGTAGCAGATAGTAGCAAGTGAGAATACTCATCATTGATTGCTGTTGTTCAATTCAAAGTTTAAACTATGCTTTGTATGCTAATGTTGGAAACCATGTGTGTGGCATCTGTGCTTGTTCTTGTCAGTGTACACAGCTTGAATTCATGAGAACTTTACTCAGGTAGCATTTCTTTTTTTTTTAAAATATTTTATTTATTTATTATATATTATGATTACACTGTCGCTATCTTCAGACACACCGGAAGAGGGCATCAGACTCATTTCAGATGGTTGTGAGCCACCATGTGGTTGCTGGGATTTGAACTCAGGACCTTGGGAAGAGCAGTCGGTGCTCTTAACCACTGAGCCATCTCTCCAGCCCTCAGGTAGCATTTCTTAACCCTCAGTATAAATTGACTCAGGCACTGAATAATGTTGGCTATTGCATGAGACATTGGTCCAGCACTTTGTTCTCTCAGGAATCCATACCTGTAGAACATTGACAGACGTTGAAAAGGGAGTGTAAATCAACCATGAGGTAAGAGAGTGGGAACCCTCACAGCATGTGTGTGAGAATGATGGAGCAGAAACCAGGAATGGCTTTGCCTTAGGTTGAACTTGTGTATTTTGAAAGAAAGTATCTATTAAGGTTCTTATAATTTATGATTATAATTCCTGTTTGCTATAAGGAGCTTAGATGAGGAATTATGGGACAGTTTGGAAGAATATTGGAAAGGAAGATGAGCGTCATGTGTAAGAGATAATAAGTTCCTGAATAAATCAAGACCAGATAGTCAAACTTCCAAACTGGTAAGAGAGGCAGATTTCCCTGTTTAAGCAAACACAACCTCAGCAGCTGAGAGCTCCAGAAGCTTCATTGCTTTAGTTTCTTTTAGATACGGATTTTCCAGTGCCTGAGAATCAGCCTGAAGCATGGGGTGAGGAACTTGGTTAACCTAAAATGCCTATCGTCTCCTGATGAGGATTTAGGAGAGCTTGTTTTACAACCTAGGGGATTTATCAGTTTCTTCCCTGCATCACAAACCACACAAGTAAATTTCAGTAAAATCAAAATAATCAACACCTAATTATACACCGGCCAGTCTATTTAGAACTCCAGAAGGACGGATGGCATTGAACGGTGCTCTTGAATTATTTCAAGAGGCAAGGGGAGAGTTACAGCTATGGAGTCAGGCTAAAAGGCATTTCACGTCATGTGGATCTAAATGGTCTTTAAATCTATTTTCCCCACTAAGTTATCTCCTACAGGTCTTACAATAGCAGACAGTAACCTTTGGAGCAGATTTCTTTTCAATGCAAGGGTCAGAATACGGGAGCTGCTCTCCTCAGTCTCCTTGCTGAATTATTAAATCATGGGATGTCCTGATGCCAACAATCACATGGGTGTGATAATTGCTGCAGTCTGGTACCTCTACCTAATGTGTTTTTAAGAGCGTTACACACTCTGTGGGTTTTCAAACTTCGTAGATTACCACAGAAGGGTAGGAGATCCTTATCCAGCTGGCAAGATGTGATAACTGAACTTGTTATCACAGAAGTTGTCCAATCTTCTGCCATTCCACACGCAGGGACTATATTTATTGGTGGCTACTCCAATGATGTAGGAGGAGGGATTCGTGTCCCAGATACTTTCTGTTCATCAACCTATTAATACTTCATTTTCCTCAACCCAACAATTGGACCTAGCTGATTTGATTTCTCTATTGTGGCTAATTAATAAACCCTTACATATCATTTCAGATTCTGCTCATGTAGGATTATTTGCGGCAGTAAAAATGGCTTTAACTTCATCTTTACTTCCTGTTACGCTCCCAGTACAATGGAACTATAACATCCGTTTAAAGCCTGCTTGCGTCCTTCGTTCATTACTCATCACTCTGTAGCCTCCCTGGTTTTACTGCAGAAGGGAGTAAACCAGCTGATGCATTAACCTGTCTTATCTTTGCTTCTCTCAAACAGGAGCACCAACACCTACCCACTGATGCTAATAGACTTCTTGTACCACTTCCCGCTTAACCAACCTTGACAATCGTCAGACTATCATAGAACATCAAAACAATTCATAAAAGTGAAAAGGAGAACACCAAGTGCTGGTTATATTTGATTTTTACTTTTCATAATTTTTTTTTTTCGGAGCTGGGGACCGAACCCAGGGCCTTGAGCTTGCTAGGCAAGCGCTCTACCATTGAGCTAAATCCCAACCTGATTTTTATTTTTTAATGTATTCATGTTACATCCTAATCACAACCCCCTTCTTCCAGTCTTCCCAGCCCTTCCCCTTTGAGGAAGGGGAGACTCCCCCTCCACTGGGTACCAACCCACCCTGGCATATCAAGTTACTGCAGAACTGGGCACATCCTTCCTCACTGAGGCCAGACAAGGCAATCCAGTTAAGGCAACAGGATCCATAGGCAGGCAGCAGAGGCAGAGGCAGCCCTCACTCCAGATGTTAGGGGATGTACATGTACATCCACATGCACATCTGCTACATGTGTGTGGTGGCCTAGTAGCCCATGAATGCTGTTTCGTTACTGGTTCAGTTTCTGGGAGCCCCCAAGGGTCTGGGTTAGTTGACTTCATCTTTCTGTGGAGTCTATCTCCTCTGGGTTTCCAAGGGGCACTCTTGCACTTTCTTCTTAACCTTTAAAAATTTGCCCACAGGTCATATATGTTCAAAATCTCACAAACATTTCTCTACAGAGCATTCTGAATGGCCTTTAGACAGGGCTGTGTAGTTTAGACTTGGAAGCCCCCTTGGCTTCAGAAAGGGGTATTCATCTGTCATTGCAGACAGATCTGTGAAATCTATTTCAATAAAGTAAAGCACTCCAATGAACCTGACTTTACTATTTTATCTCACCCAAATCCTTTGCTTATAAATGTCAAGATAAGGGGAAATTTAAGAGTCCATTTCTGTGCCAGGTAGGCTGCTTACTGGTGCTTGTATCCAAGCCTTGTGTCCTGAGTTGGAATCCATGGGGTAAAAGCAACAGGACTAATAGCCTGAGGGAGGACCACTTTTAGGTGTTATAATTATGTATTTCCAAAATATTTATGACCCCAAAATGTCAGTGACAAATTTGTTATGAACCCCTACTTGGCCAAGTGTGTTATAACAACATTGTGTGAGGAACAGAGAGAATGTGCAGAGAGCCATCAAGTCTAACATGAAAGAATTCAGGGGCTGTACTCTAAGCTCAGTTTGTAGCCTGCTTGCCTAGGATGCTGAGAACCCTGGTTTCCATTGTTAGCATAGCAAACGCTGGGTTTGCTGGTCTACTCCTGTCATCCAGCACTCAGGAGGCATGGGCCGGGGGTGGGGGTGGAGGTGGGGAGGCTCAGGAATTTGAGGTCATCCTTGACCTCATTGCTGAGTCTGAGGCCACCCTGGGTTATACCAGACTCTGTCTCAGAACAAAGTAAGAAGAAAATTCAGTTGGAAGAGAAAGACTGGTGTTGTTGTAAAAATATAATAATAAGATGGTAATGTTGGTCTTTTTTTTTTTTCTTTTTTTTTTCGGAGCTGGGGACCGAACCCAGGGCCTTGCGCTCGCTAGGCAAGTGCTCTACCGCTGAGCTAAATCCCCAACCCCTAACCCAGACAGCTTTAAGATCTAAGTATCATATTCCAGGACTGAAACACTGGTGGAACAAGTGGTCCGTAACTGTGTGCCCTGCCAGACGGTAAACGCCTGACCCTGGTAAAAGGTTCCGGGGAGACAGACCGGGCCTCTCCTGGGAAGTAGCCTTCACTGAAGTAAAACCAGGCAAGCATGGGTACAAATACCTTCTGGTTTTTATAGACATGTTTTCAGGATAGGTAGACACCTTCCCTACCAACCAGGAGACTGCTACAGAAGTAGTCAAGAAAATACTGGAAGAAATCTTTCCCCGGTTCAGAGCGCCCATGGTAATCAGATCTGATAATGGCCCTGCCTTCGTTGCCAAGGTTAAAAGGTCTACAGGTGGTAATGAAGTGTGTTCACAGTTGGCAGCTGCCTACCAGCCAGGGACCCCTGAGACATCTCATCAGTTCCAGATTGGAGACTCAGTCTATGTGTGGCGATACTGAGCCTAGACTCTTGAGCCCTGCTGGAAAAGACCCTACCTGGTGCTACTGACTACACCAATGACTGTTAAGGTGGATGGGACAGTTGCCTGGATCCATGTCTCACATGTGAAAGCAGCCCCCCTGATGGAGGAAAAGGAAAAGGATCACTCTAGCTGGAAAGTCCAGGCTACTGAGAACCCCTTGAAACTAAAAATCACCAGGAAGTTCAAAGATGTGGTTTCTCCCCTTGGCACTGGCACTGTGCCTTAGCTCCCTCCCCTTGTGTCCTGCCGGCTCCAGCCCCCAACAACCATGCAACCAAACCTGACTGGGGCGGGTGATGTGGTGTAGAGTTTATCCAAGGTCACTACGCTAAACTCATGGTGGCTGGATCTGTTCCCTGATATCTGTACCCTGGCTGTTGGGGCCACAAACTGGGATCTGGAAGGACATACTGGCCTTTAGACAGCTCCCACAACCTGTGCTTCAGATGAATGGACACACTGGATGCCCCCATGGGGAGGCTGCTATAATGGCCACTGGAGAAGCATGCTCCGAATCCAGGTGTTCTATGTCCACCCTGGGTATCACCAGAGCAGGTCTCTCAACCCCAAATGTGGGGGTAGGACTGACTTCTTTTGCAAAAATTGGGGATGCGAGTCGTCAGGGGAAGCATACTGGAAGCCTGGGACTATATTAAGGTAGTAGCCAACTACACCTTGGAACCCTAAGTTCCTGGTCAGGTATCCATGCTGGGATGTGCCTGTAACTGGTGCCACCCACTCTGTGTCACTTTTACTGAGCCTGAAAAGAGGGCCAAAAGAGGGTAAAAGGATATACTTGGGGCCTTAGTTTCTATAAAGATGATTATGATGCAGGATTACTGCTTACTGTTAAGTTAAAAATAGAAGCTCCTGGGCTGGAGAGATGGCTCAGCGGTTAAGAGCACCCGACTGCTCTTCCAGAGGTCCTGAGTTCAATCCCAGCAACCACATGGTGGCTCACAACCATCTGTAAGGAGACCCGATGCCCTCTTCTGGTGTGTCTGAAGACAGCTACAGTGTACTTATATATAATAAATGAATAAATAAATCTTTAAAAAAAAATAGAAGCTCCTTATACCTCCCTAGGGCCTAACATGGTCTTGAGCCTCACTAGATCTCAATCAAAGCCTCGGAGACCCCCTGCCCTTCCCAGTACCCCAAGGACTGCCGCCTCCTCCACAGGTGTGACTGCTGACACCCCTACCACCTCTCCTGGGCCCCCAGAAAACTTCCATTTAACTGACCTAGTCAGGGAAGCCCTCAAGGTCACCAATGCTATTAATCCAGAGGCCACCAGGTCATGTTGGCTTTGTTATGATGTGGCTCCCCCCTATTACGAGGGCATAGCGTTTGAAGGGGCAGTGAGCCAGACAGAGGATATTAACCTATGTAGGTGGCAGAATGTCAGGTTCACTCTGCAGTTACTGGGCAAGGGCTGTGCATGGGAAGGGTCCCTCCCTCGAGATAGCTGCTCTGTAACCTACCTTTGACTAGCATCTCTACTTCAGGCTACCTCTTCCCCCACTGGATGGATGGTGGGCTTGCTCTTCTGGAGTCACAACTTATGTTAGTGTGTAGGTCTTAAATGACACCCAGGACTCTTGTGTCCTAGTACAGTTGGTACCCAGACTCATGTACCACCCCTACGAGGAGCTATTGTCTCATTGGGATGAAGGACTGTCGCAAGCCAAGAGGGAACTTATAGGCATCACACTCTCCATTCTGCTGGGGCGAGGGCTAGGGGCATCAGGGGCAGTCACAGGAATATCTGCCCTGACCAAACAACATCAGAATTACTAGAGCTTGCAGGCTGCCATAGACACAGCTATAAGGGAAATGGAGAGTTCCATTCAAAGTTCCTGTTTCTCCAGCAAGGAGGCCTGTGTGAGGCCCTCAAAGAAGAGTGTTGCTTCTATATAGACTATTTAGGAGTGGTAAAAGATTCCATGGTAAAAGTTAGAGAGGGACTAGCAAGGAGAAAAAGAGAAAGAGAGCAGAGCCAGGGATGGTTTGAATCATGGCTTAATTCCTCACCACCTTGATTTCTACCCTCGCAGGACCATTGATAATTCTGATGTTACTTTTAACCTTGGGGCCTTGCATTTTGAATTCCTTCCTAGCTTTTATTAGAGAACAAATCAGAACAGTGCAAATAATGATGTTGAGACAGCAATATCAAGAATTAAATCAGGATGAGACTCAATAATATCAGGGATAATTTTAGGATTGAAATATCCACAAGAAAAAGGGGGGAATGTAAGATTCAAACATAATGCCTGCCAACTATGGCTGCCTTAAGGAAAATACTAGGTGGCTGGGACTTTCCATTATCAGAACCAGAGAGTTTCCAAAGAATTTAGAATAACACCCTGTCCCAGGAAATGAGCTCACCTTGAAGATGGCAAGGGCCCTTAGTAGTCCCCCATCCTCCATTGATGAATGTAGGGGTCAATGTGTGTCATCAAGGACCAACTCATGCTGTTGCCAAAGGCTGTCCCCCACAAGTGTATAAAAGGTGTGTGCTTTTTGCTACTCAAGTTTGCCTCTTTCCCGATTACAGGGCAACCCTAGCATGATGGATCAATAAACCTCTTGCTTGGTTGCATCACTCTCCATCTCCATGTTTTTGTGAGTGGGATCTCCCAGACGTAGGGCTCATCAGGTCCTACAGACTGTGCCAGGAAACTTGGTAAGAATGAGTAGGCTCGGAGACCCCAGATCCCATCTGAGGACCATAAGCATCTCTTTGTTCCCTATCAGATTCTTGGCCCTGAACATGTAACCACACTCCCCGTATAGTCATGTGACCAATGGTCATGTAGCCCAAAACCCAGTTCTCCATGCTAATGAGGTATCTAGCTAGATGGGCCCTGCAAGTTTAGCCAATGAGCTTCCCTTCCTGGGCATTCCTTCCTGCAAAAGGTATTTACTCTCTGGCCCAGCCGGAAGAGGTGGTATGTATGCACTTTCCATGGTGGACAATCAATCAATAAACACTTTGAAACCAAGCACTGTCTCTCATTAAGAACTACTGTGAGGAGCATAGGGAAAGACTTTGTCTACAAAGCTGCACCATCTAAATCTTGCAGAAGATCCCCCTGCGTTCCTAGACTTACCTGCCGTGTAGCTCAGTAGGAATTCCCCTTTCCCTGGCCACCCAAACATCTAGGAGTTTGGGAACCCCGGGCCCCAGGCTCCTCCTAGCAGGGACTAGCAGGCTCCTCCTCCTGACTCTACAGGGTTTCCAGCAGGGACTGGATGCCCTGGAATCCTGGAACCCCAGTTTCAGCCTTAGCCTCTTTCGATTCTCACTCAGGCTGAGGCCCCCACCTAAGGCTGCATTCTCCCACCCGCTGAGCAGTGCATTCCCTCAAGCCAAGCACCCGTTGGTGGAGTAGGGTGAACGCAGTCTAACACCTCCCATCTGATCTCCCGGTGGAGTTCCTACATACTAGCAGCGAGGTGGAACGCAGGGCCACATCATCTCAGGATCAGGATTGATTCTTGCCATTATGTCCTTCCTGTCATTATTAAATTAATATGATTGTTAGAATAGGTGGCGCAGTCTGGGACAAATCATACCTCCCATGCGGGAGGCTTTATTGGCAGAGGTGGCCTCTGGGATGGGGTGAGAGTGAATGAAGAGAAAGGGGCTCAGGCTGGGGTTGGGGGGTCCTTTATCCGGGCCATGACACATGTGATGCATGCACAGAGGGATGTGCAGCAGGTGCTATGGCAGGGGTGGTGCCGTCACCTAGAGATGACATGTCTTGTTGCTGGGTCAGGGAGCTGGCTGTAAGGATGCTTCTAGCTGTCCACGGATGTACCTGATGCTAACATTCTTCTCTTTTTTTTATTAAAAAGAGAGGTGAAAAGAAGGTGGTGGTGGTGGTGGTGGTGGTGAGGTGGGAATAGAAGTGTCAGATCTCTTAAACTGCTTCCTGCTGTCTAAAGGTGTTGTCAATTTGGGGGCATAACTGACACTCGCTGTCAGGGCTCATTCAATAGTCATTTGCATCATGTTTCTTTGTGGACTGTAGGTGGTAATCTTGTTAAAGGAACTTATTGTTTAGTTAGAAAGTCTTTGAATTTGTCATTGGGGGAATGTGGAGATGAGGTTAACGAGGCAGGGACCAAATAGTAAAGACAAAAGAATGAGAAGGGGCATTAGGAACAGTGATATCCACTTCCATTTAGGGTTTTTGAAAATCCAGGAATTAGAGGCATCATGCTGTTCCCTGGGTTTTTGGATGTCTGATTATAGCTGCTGAATTTTGTTTCTCACTATTCTGGACTGGTTGATGTAGAAGCAGCATTCATTCTTCTTCTAGAAACAGGCAAAGACCTCTCGCTGTCAGGACATCTAGTCCTTGTCATTTCTGAAGCACACTGCTGCCAGGGAATTGATCTGTCTTTGGAGGGTGAGCATAGTTTGGGTCACCTCTTGAAGACTGTTGTTAAGCTGGGAAAAGAACTGGTATTCCATGGGTTTTGAATATAGAAGAAGAGGAGTTTGCATTGTTGATACAAGACATGATTGTCCTGTGGCACTAACGTGTGTATCTGGCAAGACAAATACAGGCAGCCCCCATGTTCGTCTGGCCATTTTTTTTAAAAGATTTATTCATTTATTATATATGAGTACACTGTAGCTGTCTTCAGACACACCAGAAGAGGGCATCGGATCTCTTTACAGATGGTTGTGAGCCACCATGTGGTTGCTGGGAATTAAACTCAGGACCTCTGGAAGAGCAGTCGGGTGCTCTTAAACGCTGAGCCATCTCTCCAGCCCGTCTGGCCGTTTTTTTTTTTTTTTTTACAGTCATTTTTTCATCTGGTCAAAGATGAAGCACACAAAGAGCTCATAATATCTAGATGTAATGGTGGTTACAGGGCTGGCAGCAATTTGGATTGGCTCCTGGCTCCTGACTTTATTTGGAAAGACTGCTGTCAGTAGGGGTTTCTTGAACTCAAATCTCCAGATGTAAGGGCTACCCTGGATGGAAAGGAACAGAGCGGGAAGATGAAAGGCCTTATCTAATCCAGTGGGGTCAAGCACAGCTGTTGGAGTGGAGTCTCAGTTTTCTGGGATTGGGGACAAGATGGGTGGTCTCAAGTCTTCAGAGCTTAAGAGAGCAGGGACTTGTTGGGATAGATGTGTAGGAAGAAGAGTCATTTTTGAGGTGGAGGGGTGAAAAGTTTAAGGTGAGACATGTGGACCCAATGAGAGAGTCCTTTGAGTTTAGCAGCTGTGGGAGTCATGAGAATTAACTTGAAGGGCCCCTGGCATTAGGGGGAGAGAGATGAGGGCCAATGATCTGGAGGGGAGAGAAGAACCTGGTTTCCCATGTTTGACAGGCAATGGACTGGGAACAGCATGTGGCCTTGGTAGATGGCGGTCATCAAAGTTTCATAGGAGAGAGCAGAGGTGGCAAAGTAATGTGGTAAGTAGGTGACCAGGGAGGGGAGAACATTTAGGTGAAAGACGGACGTCCATATATGAATTCAAAAGGTAAGATGAAAAGAAGTCACTTGCGGGGAGCTCGTAGCCTAAAAGGAGCCAGAGGTAGGAATTTTATCTAATCAATGTGAAGTTCCTTCACAGTTTGATGGAGTGATTTTTAGGGAGTGGTTGGCTTTTTCTACCTTTTCTGAAGACTGGGAGTGGTGGGAAATATGAAAATGCCAGGGGATGTCTAGGGCTTTAGAGTTTGGGAACTTGAGAGGTGAATTCGTGACCACTGTCTGACTGGAGGGAGGCTGGAACAGCAAATTGGGGAATAGTATCTTGAAGGAGGAGATCAGAGACCGTCTGAGCTCTTCTGTTGTTGTTGGGGAACGCTTCCACCCACCCTGAGAAGGTGTCCACCACGACAAGGAGGTATTTGGTATGTTTGACAGTGGGTATGTGGGTAAAGTCAAGTTGCCAGTCGGTTCCAGAAAGAGAACCTGTAGCCTGGTGGGTAGGAAAACGGGTACTACGATACTGGAGTTGGAGTCTGACATCTGACAGATTTTTTACAAGAGGCCGTGATAGGTTTTAAGTCCTCAGGAGTAGGCTGCAGGTGGTCTTAACAAACTAGGACAATGCTTGGCTGTTAGGATGAAAGCGTTGGTGAAGTAGGACAGAGTCTGACGAGTGTCAGGGAGTGAAGGTGGGGATGTGGATTGTAGTGTAAGAATGTCCTGGGGAGGGTGAGACAAGTCTAAGCCCCTAAAGGCAGCTCTAGCTGCCTTGTTTCCCTTGGAGACAATGGAGTCATCCATTTGGTGGGATCTGCAGTGGACAATCCCAATAGCTGTAGGGAGCTGGGAGACCTTTAACATGACCATAATTTGGTTTGCATTAGGTACTGATCCTCCTTTAGTTATAAGTAATCTACATTCCTTCCAGATAGCAGTGTGGAACCCCCTCTCCCATCCTGCCTCCCCCTGCTTCTATGAGGGTGCTCCCCCACTGACCCACCCACTTCCTCCCATCTCCCTGCCCTGGCATTCCCTTACACTGGGGGATCTATCCTTCACAGGACCAAGGGCTTCTCCTCCCATTTATGCCTTACAAGACCTCTGCTACATATGCGGCTTGAGCCATGGTTCACTTCATTTGTACTCTTTGGTTGGTGGTTTATTCCCTGGGAGCACTGAGGGAGGGGGGTCTTTTGGTTGACATTTTTGTTCTTCCTATGGGTTTGCAAACTCCCTCAACTACTTCAGTCTTTTCTCTAACTCCTCCATTGTGGACCCGTTCTCAGTCCAATGGTTGACTTCCAGCATCTGCCTCTGTATTTGTCAGGCTCTGACAGAACCTCTTAGGTGACAGCTATATCAGGCTCCTGTCAGCAAGCAATTCTTGGCATCCACAATAGTGTCTGGGTTTGGTGACTGTATATGGGATGGATCCCCAGGTGGGGCAGTCTCTGGATGGCCTTTCCCTCAGTCTCTGCACCACACTTTGTATTTCCTCCTGTGAGTATTTTGTTCCCCCTTTTAAGAAGGACTGAAGCATCCACACTTTGGTCTTCCTTCTTCTTGAGTTTCATGTGGTCTGTGAATTGTATCTTGGGTATTCCAAGCTTTTGGGCTAATACACACTTATCAGTGACTGCATACCATACATGTTCTTTTGTGACTGGGTTATCTCACTCAGGATAATATTTTTTAGTTCCACCCATTTGCCTAAGAATTTCATGAACTCATTGTTTTTAATAGCTCAGTAGCACTCCATTGTGCAAATGTACCATATTTTCTGTATCCATTCCTCTATTGAAGGACATCTGGGTTCTTTCCAGCTTCTGGCTATTCTAAATAAGGCTGCCATGAACATAGTAGAGCATGTGTCCTTGTCATATGTTGGGGCATCTTTTGGGTATATGCCCAGTGGTGTTATAGCTGGGTCCTCAGGTAGTACAATGTCCAATTTTCTGAGGAACCACCAGACTGATTTTCAGAGTGCTTGTACTAGTCCACCAACAATGGAGGAGTGTTCCTCTTTCTCCACATCCTCACCACCATCTGCTGTCACCTGAGTTTTTGATCTTAGCCATTCTGACTGGTGTGAGGTGGAATCTCAGGGTCGCTTTGATTTGTGATTCTCTGATGACTAAGGATGTTGAACATTTCTTTAGGTACTTTTCAGCCATTTGATATTTATCTGTTGAGAATTCTTTGTTTAGCTCCATGTACCATTTTTAATAGGGTTATTTTATTTTCTGGAGTCTAACTTCTAGAGTTCTTTGAATATATTGGGTATTATCACTCTATGGAATGTAGGATTGGTAGAGATATTTTCCCTCTCTTTTGGTTGATGTTTTGTCCTATTGACAAGTGTCCTATGCCTTATAGAAAATTTGCAACTTTATAAGGTCATCCATTAGGTTTCTTTACTGCTAGTATAGCAGTGTTTAAGGGGGAAGAGGTAGGATAGAGGAGCTTTTTTCTTAGGAGGTCAGAGATAATAGGCTTAAGACTCTTGAGGCTGAGAGCTGAGGGCCTAACGTCAGAGCTGTGGGACCAGAGTCTGAGGGAGGACGGTTTACCAGCATCATAGTTCACAAAAGCAACTGAGAGGGAAAAAAAACCTACTCCCAGACAGTGATAGGAAGAGGATTCACCCAAGGATAGAAGTTTTAAAATGAGGAGTCAGCTAGAAAGCTGGTCATAAAGACCGTGGCTAAATCTATCCCTTAGACCTGTAGAGGGTAGCCAGTCCTCTCCTGGGACCAGGGTCACTTTATGCCAACTGGAACAGGCAGTTTACCAATCTTCCGGTGTTTGGATGGAGTTGAATAGTCCGGTGGCCAGAAAGTGAGCCTGTGTAGCAGTAGGGTTGAGGTTCATGTCCGTGGGGCTTAACCCATGTGGCAGTAGCCACTCCACAAAGTTGTGGGCTCTGTGCCATTTGCAGCAGAGGAACTGCGAATCCACCTGGGTTTGGGCACCAATGTTAGAATAGGCGACACAGACCCGGACAAATCATCCCATGGGACAAATCTCACGTGGGAGGTTTTATTGGCAGAGGCAATTCCCAGAGGCCCACCTCTGGGAGACGGTGGGCAGGAAGAAGAAGGGGCTGCAGTCCAGCGGAAGGGGAAGAGTCTTTAACCGGGTGTGACGCACGTGACGCATGTGCAAAGGGACCTGCGGTGGGTGTCATGGCGACAGACGCAAGAGCTGCGCTGTCCAAAAATGGACATGATGCTAAGAATGATCCTGGGGCATTTGCACACCCTACTGGGCAGGTTTTCTACAGATTAATGAAGATCTCCTCTCTTGTAATAATGCTATGTGGACAATTGGTGATTTCATAATTCATAATAATTCTATGGAGTTCTAATATCTAAACCAATAATAATTTTGAGCCCTGTATAGTATGAAAGCTGCCATTATAGTTCTGTAAACCTTCACATGTCACAGGCTAATAGCCCTAGGCTAGAAAGCAGGTTTGGATCACATTTATGATCAGGGAAAACATTCCTTCTAGGATGGCTGTGAAACCATTATCAGATAACTGAAGGTCATAAACTAGGATTGGACAATTTATTAGGTGCAAGGACAAAAGATAAAATATCGACAAGTTTATTATACAAACCTTCAATAGTAATGAGACACAAGGTAGGTGATTGGCTCTTGAAAAAACCAAACTATCTTATAACCTAGGAATTATTGTTTTAGACTCTTAATGAACCTGTGGAACTGGTTGCAGATGATGAACATTTAATTAGATAACTAGTCTTAAATGGAGCACATGTAAACCTTTTTTATAACTTCTTACTCAATTTATGGTTTGAATTTATGTTATGAACTATCGAACTTTTTAAAAAAGAGATGCTGGAATGTGATTTGACCATATCCTGAAAAGATATGAGTTAAGCATGACAGTGTAAAGTAGTTTCCCCTGTTTCTTTCTCTTAGAAATAGAGATTTGAGTCTATTTTTAAAGTGAGTCCTCTCTGGGAGAGTAATTTACTCTAGATGACAAGGAGTAAATAAACTCCCAACCTTGGGCCCCAGGGCTGCTTCAATAGACTGCAGAAAAAGAAAGAGCTTCTCCATTAATCCCCCACTGTTTAACAACTGGGTATTAGTCATCTTAGGCCTGTGGTTTCTGGCCTCAGAATAACAGAGTCAAGAAAGGTAAACGTTATTAATATTAACCAACTTTTAGTTTCGCAAACCAACTTTTTTTTTTTTTTTATAAAGGACAACATTTAATAGGGACTGGCTTACAGGTTCAGAGGTTCAGTCCATTATCATCAAGCGGGAGCACGGCAGCATTACAGCATCCAGGCAGGCATGGTGCAGGAGGAGCTGAGTTCTACATCTTCACCAGAAGGAAGCCAGGAACAGACTGCACATCCTCAGGCAGCTAAGAGAAGGGTCTCCAAGCCCACCCCACAGTGACACACTTCCTCTAACAAGGCCAGATCTTCTAATAGTGCCACTTCCTGGGCCAAACATATGCAAACCATCACATTCCACTCCCTGGCCTCCATAAGCTTGTTCAAACACATGAGCCTATGGAGGCCATACCTAAACATAGTATAATAAAAAAGTACATTTAGTCCAACTTCCAAAGTCCCCATAGTCTATAGCGGTATCAACAATGTTAAAAGTTTAAAGATCAAAGTCTCTTCTGAGATCCATCCAATCACTTAACTGTAATCTCCGAATTAAGACAAGCAACCCGCTGGGCAAACTTCACACTCTGTCATCTCCATGTCTGAGGTGAAAGTGGTCTTCAGATCTTCAACTCCTTTTCATCTTTGTTGGCTGCAACAAACTTCTTTCTCCTGAGCTGGTCCCACTCCCTTTTCGCAGCTTTCCTCAGCAGATAGCCCGTGGCTCTGGCATCTTTAACATCTTTAGGTCTCCAAGGCAGCTTGTTTTAATGACTTGGATCCACACAGGATCCTCCAAAGGGCTGGCTTCACTTCTCCAGCTCTGCCCTCTGTGACACTCAGGTTGATCCACTTCACTGCCTCAACTGTTCTTGGTGATCAACCCATGGTACTGGCCTCTCCAATACACTGGGGTCCTCCGTTGCAACCAATAGCCTTTCATAGGCTCTCTTCATGGTGCCAAGCCTCACTCCTTTGCATGACCCCTTCAATCCTGGGCCATCAATTGCAACTGAGGCTGCACCTTCACCAATGGCCTTCCATGGCCTCTCACAGTGCCCAGCCTCAGCTGCTCTTCATGACCCCTTCATGCCTTCACAACCAGTACCACCTGGTGACTCTTACACACGACCAAGTCCAGCCACAGCATGAGGTACAACCTTGGCATCTCTGGAACACAGCTCTCAAAAAACACTCCTCAGAAGATTTCACCTCAGTGATGCTGAACTCTTCCTTAGCTCCAGCTGACCAACATCAATTGTCTCAGTGTTCTCCTTCTCCTCTTGAATATGAAGCCAGAGCCACATGGCTGAAGCTGCTGAGTTCTGCTGCATGCAAGAGTTGGAACATGGCCCCCTCGTTCTATTATATTTCTAACTCCTTCACTGCCAAGCTTGGCTGTGCTGCATCTTGCTCCGTAGACTGACCTTGAATTTAGAGGTCTGTGTGCCTGTCTCCTGGGATTGAAGGTCGCAAACCAACTTTTACCACCTGAAAATTGCTGAAACTTACCCAGTCACTGCCTTCCAGAGAGAACTGGGGGTTGGGCAGGCTCCCAGCAGGTGCTGAGTTGAACCATAACCCCATGGGTCCATAGACTCTCATCCTCTGATTCCCATCGCTCCCCATCTGATATGTGGTGACTCCTGATATGCTGCCTACGCAACTCAGAGTGTGTGTGTGTGTGTATGTGTGTGTGTGTGTGTGTGTGTGACAAAGAGAGGAGGGGGGCGGGGGAGGGAGGGAGGAGAGGCATAACCAGTGTGGGACACTAGTTGAGGGCAGGGATGGGGTTGGGGACTCAGAAGAGTTTAATCTTCTGGATCCATAACACAATTATGGTAATAAATATGACTGCAGTGCAAGAAACCAGGGGATAGAGTTGTAAATCAGGGGTGGAGACCTACTTAGAATCTCCAGGGGGCAGGTGTGGGTTGATCAGTGGAGGAACCCTGTGACCACTCTAGAGGAGGTGGGGTCTGGGACAATGGAGGTGATAATCGAGGCAGACTAACATCTCATGCCATAGCCATCTTTATTCAAAGCCCCAGACTGTATATATTTTGAGGTTTAAGAAAGGCTGCATGAGGGTTGGGATTTAGCTCAGTGGTAGAGCGCTTGCCTAGCAAGCACAAGGCCCTGGGTTTGGTCCCCAGCTCCGGAAAAAAAAAAAAGAAAAGAAAAAAGAAAAAGAAAGGCTGCATGAGGACAGCCAGGGCTACACAAGGGACCCCCACCCCCAACACAAAACCAAGCCAAACCACTTCCCTCAAAAAACAAAGAATAAGAATAAGAATAGTAAGAACAATATGAGGAATATGAAGGAGAAAAGGAAGAACATGTTTTCCTTAGAGCTATAAACATTTCTTTAAATAACAGCGTCAAGCAATATTGAGTAATTTCAAGTAATTTCACTTCTATCGAATAACGCTGGGAGGGACACGAATACACTGAGGGCCCAAGAGTCTTGTCTTGTTTCTTGGCGTGTTCTCACAGCATTCGATTTCTCCTTTAATGACTGGATTCCTGGATAGTGGTTTGACAAGGAGGAGCATGATCACCTTAGGGAAGACCTACTGATACCAGTCTTTCTTCCTTCCTCCCCCCACCACTTGTTTTTTGTTGTTGTTGTTGTTGTTGTTTTTGTTTTTAAAACAGTTTTCTCTGTGTAGCCCTGATTGTCCTAGAACTCTCTCTGTAGATCAGGCTGACCTTGAACTCATGGAGATCCGCCACCTCCGCCTCTTGAGAGCTGAGATTAAAGGTGTGGGCAACCTCCAACTGGCAATGCCAACCTTTTCGAGTCATTTTCCCATCCCAGGACATTACCACAGAACTGACCTTAATTTTGGATGTTTTTAGTCTCAGACCAAGCTGGTTTAAACTTTGATGCCCTCCCTTCACCTCCCAAAAGGTGGCATGAAAGGCCACTGCCACCACAGAAGGCTGGGAGTTAATATTTGGTCAGCAGTGTACAGCTGAGAGAGAAGCGAGCAATCCTAAGTGTGCCTTATTGAAATTGCTGATGCCTGGTGAATATCAGTTCGGTGGCTTAAATTTGACCTTAATGGGCTGGGCGTCGTTTCATTTGTGAGCAGGAGGATCACACAGTGCACAAAGTAACCATCTGTGTGTACTAGACACCCTATGCCTACCCGAAGAAGTGCCTACTGTGTGCAGAAAATAGTGCGGCAACGACTTTGCAGTGGGGGCGCAAGTTCTACTGCAGGTCCGTGCCTGATGGGGAGCCCAGGGCTGGGAACCACTGTTAAGTCCCAGCAAGCCACTGTCTCTAAGGCAAATCTCCTGTCACTCAGGCGTCACTAGCCAATCAGGGCCTCGAGACGGGCTTGCAATCAGAGTGGAGGCGGAAACTTCCGGTCCGCCATTGGCCGGTTTAACTGCGAGTCTGAGGAAGGCTCTAGTGTGTTCCGTGTGGGGGTTGGGGATTTAGCTCAGTGGTAGAGCGCTTGCCTAGGAAGCGCAAGGCCCAGGGTTCGGTCCCCAGCTCCGAAAAAAAGAACCAAAAAAAAAAAAAAGAAAGAAAGTATAGTGTGTGTTCCGTGTGTTGCGCTGAGTCTGGCTGCTGGTAGCTGTGAGGAGAGCGTGCGAGCTGGGAATCCGCGCCATGGTGAGTGGGGCCGCCGTTCCCACGCGGGGAGGATCCGCTGGAGCCCGTGTGAGGTTGACCGGGGGTGCGGAAACCGGCGGTGAGACACAGCGCCCGGTGTTACTCCGTTTGTTCCCGGAGTCTCTGCGCCTCCCAGCTGGAAGTGGAACCTCTCAACGACTTAGTTCCCCTGACTGCGCCTGCGCATAGCCTGGAAGGCGGGAATTGGTGCTTGGAAAGTGTTTACGTCACGTTCAGCGCTCACGCACGCGTTGCTTTCGTCATCAGGATAGGTGGATTGCTGACTGGCAGAGCTCTAGTTTCTCTGGTGTCTTCTAGAAGTTCTTCCCATGGCCCTTGACATTGAGGTGTAGGATCCGTCTGCAGTTAACTCTGCGCAGGTGTAAAGTCTGCCTTATTAACACAGTCGCATGTAGATGCCGCGGGGGTCCAGTCCCTTGTGTCAGGAAGGCCAGCCTCACTTTTTCCTGGCTTAAGTTGGCGAAATTGACCCCAATATTAATTATGATTTTGTTCTGAGTGCTCTCATGTTCTGCTGATCTCTATTCTTTCTCAACAGCACAGTCTTATTGCAGGTGTAGGAGAGTTTTGAAGTCAGATGGTGTCACTGTGCTGTCTGTTCAGTCTTGTGTTGTTCATGTTGCCATTCATGATGACCTTTTGTCATCGGTTTTCTGTTGTTCTTTGCAGAAATCGTTAGACTGTTTTTTGGACGTTTGTTGAATCTATAGCTCAGATTGTGTCCTGAAATAATATTGAGACTTCTTGTCTACAATCTTGGAATTCCTCTCCTTTGATTGAGTTCCTTTCTTCTTTAAATTACAATGTTACAGATTTGGCTACAGGTATTTGTCCCATTTCTGTGTTTTTCTGGCCACTTTATCCATGGTGACGTATAAGAGATATGGAGGTCCGTATTTTCAGTTTACCAACTTTATTTCCTATGCATGAGTGTTTTGCCTCCATGTATGTGTGTTCATCCATTGAGTATTTGGCACCCATAGAAGACAGAAGAGGCCATTAAATGTCCTCTACCGAGATCTGGGGATATTTTGCTGCCATGCTAATGCTGGCAAACAAACTCAGGTCTTTTGTAAGAGCAGTAAGTAGTCTTAATGACTGAGCCATCTCTCCAGTCTTTTTTTTTTTTTTTTCCTCTCTTTTTTTCTTTTTTCTTTTTTTCGGAGCTGGGGACCGAACCCAGGACCTTGTGCTTGCTAGGCAAGCACTCTACCACTGAGCTAAATCCCCAACCCCTCTCCAGTCTTAAACGTGACAGATTTTCAAAATTTTACATGTGAGTGTACCCATTCTCAGGCTAAAATCTGAGTCTAAAGAGAATTAAGGCTGATTATGTGGTTGGATACTGGGAGATGTCTCAGAGCAGACTGGCCTCTGGCCCAATGTATTGGGCTAATGATTGATTTAATGTTTGATGTAATAGTGCCCTTCTCATGTTGTGTCGTGCCACCCTGGCCCTGGATGCAGCTCTGGGAGTCACAGTAACTCACATGTTGGTGGGTTTTATCAAAGGAAAACAACTTCGTGAAATTTCCGGGAAATTTTATAATTCTCCTTACACTTAAGCGGTAGGTCTCTGAAAGGTTTAAGAGTCAGTATCTACGGAGCTTATTAAATACTTTTTCCATCTTTGAAGTTAGGCATTTTGATACAATTTTAATAGCTCTGATATGTTTGAGTGTCTCTCTGTGTTGTCTGTCAGTAGTCCCTACTTTGGCAATGCCATATGGAATTCAGTGGTCCCAGAAATGAGAGGTGTGATCCTCCTTTTCTGTTTCCTTCTTAAAACACTTGGAGACTAATGTCTGTGTTTGAATATCTGTGATATGGAACAAATAGAATTATCTTCTCTCTTCTTTAGTATAAAATGAATTTTATTTGGAGCATGGGAAGTGGGGCGAGACAAGAGTAGAGGCAGAGAAAGAAAGGGGATAGAGAAGGATGGAGAGAGGAGATAGTGCAGAGAGAATGGCTGGGAACACATGGGGTCAGGGAGAGGGAGTGAAAGGGAAGGAGGCAGGGAAGGAGGGAGAGAGAGCACAGAGAGAACACAGAGAGAGGACACAGAAAGAGAAAGACCAGAGAGCGTAAATATTGTCTCAGTGAAATGTACATTTACAATACAGTCATTCTCACCATTTTCATGATGTATGTGTGGGCATTTTAGGCTGCAGTGACCTATGAGGATGTGCATGTGAACTTCACCCATGAAGAGTGGGCTTTGCTGGATCCTTCTCAGAAGAGTCTCTACAAAGATGTGATGCTGGAAACGTGCAGGAACCTCACTGCTATAGGTAAGAATGTGAGTTTCCCTTTACTTTCTAAATAAGGGGACTAGTGTTTCTTGGTTATTGGTCATTTCTGTGATTTCTATTGAGACAGAGGAAAGATGTGGTAAAGGATCAGACATGGTTCTCAGGTTTACCAAAGATACAAACTTAAAATTTGCATACTATCCAATAATATATCATAAAATTTCTGTTATTATATTCTAGGCTACAAATTGGAAGACAGCAAGATTGAAGAACACTGTCAACGTTCTAGAGGACCTGGAAGGTAAATGTCATGTGCGAGCTGATACAAAAGTGTCCCTGAAGAAATTGTAATGTGCCCTGAAGTTGTAAAGAAAAGCAACGGTGGGAATAAGCACAGATTTATGTATATTGATGAGGATTAAATTGTTGCAGGGCTGTGTACTTCAGTTTCAGGTAGCCAACCTGTATTTGCAAGCCAAATTTCTAACAAACATAGAAACCATACCTTAGTACATGATAATATTTTAGTCATAGCCCCATGAGAGCCATGATGTAGAACTGTCAATCCATTTAGTTTCATCCTATTCAAGTATAATAAAAAGCATTGAATAGGGGACCAGTGTATGTCTTTTTATATGCAAACAGTCCTTAGGAAAGCTAGTGTCACTCTATACTTACAGTGACTTTCCAAAGTTTACTGAGAGGAACAGTTTAGTGGAAACAAAAAGGTTGATGTCATGGAGAAACTTTAATCCCTATAGCTCAAGTCTATGGGGAGCAAGAACTTAACCTGTGTGAATACAGTTTGAAAACCTTTTGTTTGTTATTTCTCCTTTAATTGGTATAACATCTGTAATTGCAGATACAAGCCTTGTGAGCATTGGGGACATGGCAGGGAGCAATGTACCTTTGCACATAAGAGTTTTCTTCAGACATATGAAAGAATCCATATTGAAGAGAAGCCCTATGAATGCAGTCAATGCAGTAAAGCCTTTGCAAACTTCCGTAGTCTTCAAAAACATGAAAAAAACCATACTAGAGTGAAACTCTATGAATGTAATCACTGTGGTAAAGCCTTTCCAAGTCCCAGTTCTCTTCAAATACATGAAAGAATTCATACAGGAGAGAAACCCTATGACTGTAATGAATGTGGTAAAGCATTTACAAGTCGAAGTAATCTTCAGGTACACAAAAGAACTCACACAGGAGAGAAACCCTATAATTGTAATGAATGTGGTAAAGCATTTGCATCTCTCAGTTATCTTCAAATACATGAAAAAATTCACACTGGAAGTAAACCTTATGGATGTGACCTCTGTGGTAGAGCCTTTACCCGGCGCAGTAGTCTTCAAATGCATGAAAGAAGTCACACTGGAGAGAAACCTTATGAATGTAATCATTGTGGTAAAGCCTTTGTTTGTAACAGTGATCT
This sequence comes from Rattus norvegicus, assembly GCF_021556685.1. Lineage (NCBI taxonomy): Eukaryota > Metazoa > Chordata > Mammalia > Rodentia > Muridae > Rattus > Rattus norvegicus. Next base: position 13,286,474 of record NC_141540.1, on the reverse strand, counting down.
TCACAGGCATGAAATACTTCATACTGGAGAGAAACCCTACACATGTAATCAGTGTGGTAAAGCCTTTACACGTTGTAGAGGTCTTCGAAATCATGAAGAATATCATATTCTTGAGAAACCACATAAATGTACTCTATGTGGCAAAGCCTTTGCATATCACAGTAATCTTTATAGACATGAAAGATATCATACTGGAGAGAAATTGTACCAATGTACTCAATGTGGTAAAGTCTTTACATGGCGCAGTAGTCTTCAAGTTCATGAAAGAAGTCACAGTGGAGAGAAACCTTATGGGTGTAATCAATGTGGAAAAGCATTTCTTCTTCGCAGTAGTCTTCAAATACACAAAAGAACTCACACTGGAGAGAAACCTTATGAATGTAATCAGTGTGGTAAAGCTTTTGCACGTCGCTATTCTCTTCAAATACACAAAAGAAGTCATACTGGAGAGAAACCCTATGAGTGTAATCAATGTGGAAAAGCTTATGCAAGTGGTAGTAGTCTTCGAAATCATGAAAAACGTCATACTGTTAAGAAACCTTATGAATGTAATCAGTGTGCTAAAGCCTTTTCATGTCACAGTCGTCTTCAAATACATGAAAGAAATCATACTGGAAAGAAACTTTATGAGTGTGGTCAATGTGGAAAACCCTTTAAAAGTCAAAATAGTCTTCAAATACACAGGAGAACTCATACTGGAGAGAAACCATATAAATGTACTCAATGTGGTAAAAACTTTCCAAGTAGCAGTAATCTGTATAGACATGAAAGAAATCATACTAGAGAGAAACTGTATGAATAATTACTTTGGTAAAGCATTTCCAAATTGGAGTAGTCTTCATAGTCATAAATCTCATTCTGAAGAGAACCCCTATTTGAATATAATTGATTCAGTAAAAGCTTTGGCACATTAGTGTAAACTTCAGATACATTAAAGATCTTATACTGGAGAGAAACCTGATGAATATAATCCGTGATATTGCTTCTATATGTTTTCTTTAAGGTTATGAAAGAATTCCTACTGGAAAGAAACACCCTGAATCTAATAAGTGCAGTAAAGCCTTACACATCAAGCACATTTTCCCACTGAACCATCTCATTGTTGTTTATGTAAGATTAGTGGAACCATTTCATCTTTTTTTTTTTTTTTTTCTTTTCTTTTTTTCAGAGCTGGGGACCGAACCCAGGGCCTTTCGCTTGCGAGGCAAGCGCTCTACCACTGAGCTAAATCCCCAACCCCTCCATTTCATCTTTAAAATAGTGTCTTGTTTTCAAAATGTCCGCAAATTGTCATCCAAGGATAGAGGATCACAGAATAATTCGAATAAAAGAGTAAAGAGGTATTAGACACCTGTGAATTGTTGTCTGACTGGAACATGCACACCAGAGCACAGTTTTATACACGCAAGTAAAATTTATTAAAGATGAAATTAAAGCAAAGAAATAACCAAAATATTCAGAACATGGGCTGGGGAAATGGCTCAGTGGTTAAGAGCACTGACTGCTCTTCCAGAGGTCCTGAGTTCAAATCCCAGCAAACACATGGTGGCTCACAACCATCTGTAATTAGATCTGATGCCCTCTTAAGGTGTGTCTGAAGACAGCTACAGTGTACTTACATATAATAAATAAATCTTTAAAAAAATATTCAGAACATAAATTATTTACCATTCATAATTAATACATTGTAATATTTCAAGAAATGTATGTGTTCATCAAAAGAATGATGGTTCCTGTTTAGACCCTACATTTTCCTTTCACTCTCTTATTATAAGATAGGTCATTTTACAAACATCTCAGCTAGATGTAGAGGTGGACATCTGGAATCCTGCACTTCAAGACACAGGTAGATTTCTGAATTTGAGGCTAGCTTGGACCACATTGTGAGGTCCAGGATGGCATAGCTATGTAGAGAGATCCTATGTCATAAAATCAAACTCTCAAAACAACAACAACAACCAAACCCCAACCAAGCAGCCACCTCTCCCTTTATAGATTCCTTTCCTAAAATAATCTGGATGTGGTGAGAAGTTTGTAATTTTGGCTTCTTTAAAAAAACAGAAATGTTTAGTGAATGTGTTTTTGTTTTAAAATCAGATGTGGGAAATATGGGGCTGCTTAAGATTGTTCATAGAAGCTGTGTGTGATTTGCCTCATGCTTTAGCAGAGGTCTGATTTTTGCCAGCAGCAGATAATTTCTGGAATTGTGTGATGTTTGGACTTTTGGGGACTTTTCAGAGTGTATATAAATGCTAGGGCTCTGAGAGGCAATGTGGGTGGCTGCTTGGTGTTTGGTTGGTATGGTGCAGTTTGTCAGTTAAGTAGCCCTTCACAAAGAAAAGGGAAGTAGAAATTATATATCCTGATGCAATGATCAGTCTTGCCCTAAGGAACTTGACTCTCCTAATCAGCAGGAAGTAGTCTAATGATAACATTACTTCCTTTTCTCTTTATCCTTTTTTCCCCCTCTTCTGTTTAGTGTTAGGGGGTTGTAAGGGAAGAAAAATGGGGTGAAGTGCATAAGAAATAAGAATCCCCAAAGTAGCAAACACCAGCTATCATTGGTGTCCATAAGTGGGGCTAGGTAGAATGGGAAATTTGACTTCAAATGCTGTAGAGGAAACAGTAGGGGATGAAGGAATGGATCTTTTGTTTCAAGATAGCAGCAAAATATTTCAGCTGCTGTCACTGGGAAACTCCTTCCAGTGGTCTGCTCCCAGTGGAAATTTTCTGTTTCTTTTTCTTTTTTCTTTTTCCTACCTTTATTCTGTCTCAGTGGCTGAACAGTTGGAAGAATTGTGGGTAGACACGAGGGACTTGAGTAACAAAAAATGGCAGAAATGAGAAAACAAAAGGGTTTTCTCTGCTCTTTTCTGAAAGTGCTTCAGAGTTGGCAGGGTTGCTGTAACATTGTGGATGGGAGTTGAAGCATTTGAGACGCACAGGAAGAGGGAAAACAACTAAAAGCTCAGTCTGGATGACTGTGCAACAAGGCAGGAGTTTCTCACAGGAGGTAAGAGGGTGAGAAACTGCCAGAGGGGGGTCAGGTCAGAGAAAAGCGGAAAAGGCAGAACAGTCTAATGAAATAGCCCATTTTGAGAGAAAGGGTTCATCTTGACTCAACTGTGCCACCAGAGTGGGAGTAGGGCTGGTGGTGGGTTACCTAATCACCATTTTCTTTCCCAGTATGCCTGCCAGTGTATGCCTGCCAATGGGTGGAACAAGGTTATGACGAGATAGGATGGTGACCTCTAGAAATGATAGCTCTAGGGTGTTTTAGAGAGGCTGTGATTTCATATGGGGTGTCTGCCGCAGACCACCCAGGGGAGTGTGTCAGCAGAGGGACCAAGGCTTGGATTTCAGGTAGAGAACAGATTCGGCATGACAGACAGACACAAACTCGAGGTGTGTGCTGCTGCATAGATTTAAGCAGTTAGAACAGGTACACCATAATTGGCAATCATCCAGCTCTTATTCATCACCCCACCAAATGTCCCATGCAAGGAGGGAAACAGAACGTACAGTCTAGGAAACAATCCTCAGCTGCAGACAATAGTTTAGAAAACTGCAGTTATACTGCCAGACTTGTGGGCACCAGGTATGCATTCATCATTTATCTTTGTTTTAATAAAGTTTAAACTCTATATTTATGGCCCCTCAGAATAGTAAGGAAACTTTTGTAACCATAGATAACTCTTTGGTTCTTTTTTTTTTTTTTCGGAGCTGGGGACCGAACCCAGGGCCTTGCGCTTCCTAGGCAAGCGCTCTACCACTGAGCTAAATCCCCAACCCCCATAGATAACTCTTGATAAGTTTGTTCAACTTATTGGAACTTGTCTATGATCTTTCTAAAAGAATCATTACTGTTTTGAATCATGCGAAACAAAACTTTTTCAAAAGGCTAATCTGGAACAGTCATGTTGTTAGTAACTGCAGTTAATTTCTCTCCTATTTGCTGGGAGCTAATGGCTGCAGCAGTTGAATTCATCGCAGCCGTTGAGTTCATCAGGATCATGGTGGTGTGAGACGTTTCCGTCTCTGAACTTTCAGTTCCTGAGACATCTACAGGTCCATGACCATCTTCCCACACTGCTATATTCTTAAAATCAGATATTGTTGACAGGCTTAAAGTTGCTAAGATCACCAAGGCTAGAACACAGAAGGCACCTCCACCGCAAGCATAGACCCTGGTCATCATCTTTTTGTAGGGAGACACCAGGGACCTCCAGGAGGCCAAGCCATTCCAGGCACAGGCCTCTGTTCTGGATGGAAATGAAGCACAAGAGCTTCATGTCGCACAGACTCTACTGGAGTGGGGGTGGCAGATGTCCTTACCTTAGGTAAAATCAATTGTCAAAACCTGGCCTACTCAAAAAGAATTATTCCCCAAGACTAGAAGGGTTTGGTGACAGTTGTACCAGAGGCCAACAATTGCAGTGGTTAATGTGGAGGGAAGAAGCTGTAAATCCTGACCAGTGAAATAGGGAGAGTAGAATGAGGATAGTCAGACCAGTTGCTGGCTGAAGGGCGGGTACTCTGATTTACAGGAACAGATTCAATTTGATGTTGATTAGTAATGCTAAGAGCTTGGGACAAATTTGAGGACCCTGGGAAAAGGCTCACCTTGTTTACAAAGACTAAGCTCTGTTGAAGCCTTCACTCATCCTTCCTTCCTTTCCTTCCTTCCTTCCTTCCTTCCTTCCTTTCTATATATATATATATATATATATATATATATATATATTTTTTTTTTTTTACAGAGAATGACAGCTGTGAACAAAGCCGTATCAGACCCTGAAGTAAGACAAGTGTTTATAGAAACCTTGGCATATGGAAATGCAAATACTGAATATTAAAAAAAAACATTTTAGACCATCAAAGGCAGGGACAGCACCCATGTACAAGTGGATAATGATACAATTGGTAGTGTTCCAAGGTGTATCAGGCTAATATCATTAGGGCAAGGAATAGCTAGAGGTCTCCAATATCAAAAGGCCTGGTGACTGAATTGTGAGAAACATTGTCATTTGCAAAGAAAGTGTAACCAAGGTACTAAGGATCTCAGATCTCAAGATGTCTGATGCATTAATTGCAAGAAATAAGGTATTCGTGCAGGAAAAGTGAATGAGGCATCTCTCAAGGCTTCTGGGTCTGTGCAGGCGATGTGGCAAAGGTGGCCCTTAGACCACTGAAGTGTTGGTCCAGCAGATATCCAAGGCAGTTTTTTACAGTCAGGAGAAGGCTTTGGGGACTTGACTCGAGGCCCCACAACAAAAAAATGTGAGACATTTGACTCTTGTCAGCCAAGAAATAACAAGCAGGCAGAAAAATCTTAACTGAGTACTACAAATGTAATGTATACTCCTGCAGGCAGTGCTAGACCTGTCCATAGATGAACACCGTACTCTACTTCTCCAACCTCAGTGATGTAAGCGATCTACGGGAGTTTGTGCCCCTTTGCCTGCCTTGATAGTAGGGATGGTTTTGGAAAGGAGTGCATTGACTTTCCAAAGACTCAAATTATGGTCTGTGTGCAAGAAAGATGTAGTTTAATGCAGGTGATAGGATTGCTCAGCTGCTACTGTTTTCCTACATCAAAGGCAAAGCCACTTCCACAGACAGAAGAGTTTGGAAGGAAAATGTGTGTTCTGGCAAGCAGTTGTTAATGATCAGAGGCAAGAATGAAAATAGCAGTGAATGCTATTGGAGTAGAAGGTTTGGTGGGTAGAGGAGCTGAAGTATCTGTCATTTCAGAAAAATCTTGGGATTCGGAATGTCCGTTTCTGAATTTATACACAATTTCTAGGAATTGGAAAGTTATCTCAGATAAAACTGTGTGCCATGGGTAAAATGTGTGTGGCTGGAAAATCACATAGGGAAGTTAAGGCCTTATGTGGCTGACTAGTCATAAATTTATGGGGGACAAGATTTACTATAACAGTGGTGAAAGCAGATTAATATTCCCTCAATACCAGAGACCACCCATGATGAAATTAGAGATGAACTGGCAGATGCCCCCGGGAAGCTATTGATATATGTTTTGAAAACGAACTCCAGGCTGTGCCAGTTGTCTGAACACAGGACATCACAGTGGTTGAGTTTCCAGTTTCCTAAGGGAGGGTCACTGTTGTGGTACCAGCAGCCCTACCCTTAAAATGGCTGATGAATGGCCATTCTGCATCTGTTGTTCTGCTTAAGTTGTAGGATTCTTTCCAGAAATAGAAATTGATTTCATTTCATCTTCACCTTCTGTTATGCTCCCATTACAAACGGAACTACAAACTCTGGTTAAGGCCTGCCCGAAGACTTTGTTTATTACCCATTCTCCGACACAGTCTGAACTCCTTGGTTTTACTGCAGAAGGGAATAAGTGAGCTGATGTGTTAATCTACCCTATCATTACTTCTCCAGGACAGGAACATCAACATCTCTCCACTAATGCTCATAGACTTCATGTGTCACATCCCACTTGGACAAATGTGCAGGAACATCCTATTTGTGTTCCCTACTACCACAGTCAGATAGCAGTAGTTAACCCGAGAGGTAAGAATACTAAAGAGTTATGGCGGCAGAATGTCATTCACTTGGTCTTGTGCTACAGATGTCATCCTTGTACATATTTTTTTTAAAGATTTATTTTATGTGAGTCGCTGTCTCAGACACCAGAAGAGGGCATCAAATCTCATCACAGATGGTTGTGAGCCACCATGTGGTTGCTGGGAATTGAACTTAGGACTTCTGGAAGAGCAGTCAGTGCTCTTAGCCACTGAGCCATCTCTCCAGCCCATCCTTGTACATTTTCATTAATAAATTTCCATATTCCTCTCAGTGGTTTCTCAGTCCTTAGAGTGTCTATGCTGTGTGTTCTCTTATACAAACTTTGGCTGTTGTGGGCTGTCTACTTCTATCAAACAGATGATGAACCAGCCTAGAGTAGTAAAAAGTTGAAGGAGCTCTTTGAGGAGTGGAATATTGATCCTATCACAGACATTCCTATCTTCATAGCCAGAGTTTACACTTTCTACTTTATTTATTTTTACACAGGATATTACACTGTAGACTAAACTGGCCTGAATTCACAGTATACCTCTGACTGTGCTGGAACTCATGGAATCCTCCTGCCTCAGCATTCCAAGTGTGGAGATTTCGTGAGTGAGCCATTTCCTTAAAAGCCACAGGACCAATAGCCTGAGGGAGGACCACTTTTAGGTGTTATAATTTATGTATTTCCCCAAATGTCAGTGGCAAATTTGTTATGAACCCCTACTTGGCCGAGTGTGGTACAATAACATTGTGTGAAGAATTGTCAAAGTCCTTCCTATTTATACCCTCCCAACATCATGTGTTCTCCATGGGTCTAGCCTCAACATGTGTCTTGCTTTAACACTTGCGTGTCTGTCTCAGTTGACATCACTCTGCCAATTAGCCCAAGTCTCATTGTTGTGGACGAGGCAAGAAATTGAGGCATGCCACCAAAAGTGTTTTGGTGCGTTTCTCTCTATGGAGTCCTGACGAATGCAGCTCAACTCTGCAGTGTAGGCCAGACCAATACATAGATGTTAACGAAGACTCCTTCATCACACATTCTTTCACATGGTTGGTTTAAGAGCATCCTGTCACCTGTGTCTGCTTCAGTGAACGTTCCTTCCCCTGTTTGTCCCAGCAGAACACCATCCAGTACAAGTGACTTTCCAAAGAACCCTTAAATTTCCACTTCAAATAAGCTTGTACCTCTTATCCCTTGTGTCCGTGTGGTGCTGTGGTAACTTAATATCGCACCCTTCTCCTGTATGCCAGTCAGGTGAGTTCCCTGCCTCCTGACTTCATTTCTGGGTGCCCACCTGGCTTTATCATTTCTCTGCACCATGTGGGCCTCAGTTTCTCCTTCTGTTCAGAGGCAGCCTCATGGCTTCTGGAGACATCATTGTGCACTGACCTACCTCATGAGACATTGACACCCTTGGGTGTGAATAGAGAGATTTGCAAGGGACTGGGTAGCACCCAGCAGGAGCACCAGGGTGTGACTCTGCCTCTGTTGTCTCTCACCTCCCCAGGGACAGATGGACGAGGATGTACAGTGCATTCTCAGCCAGATCCTGCAGATGCAGCGGCTTCAGGCTCAGGGTCGCTGAGGACACAGCTCAGCCGTTCAGTCTCTACCCTTCACCTCGGCAAGCTGAAGCCACAGACACCACCTTCCCCAGCAACCAGGGGATCAACATGACTTAACACTCAGTGGGAGACCAGGTTGGGGCATTAGTGATGGTGACCAGCTGACCCATCACTGTGGTGTAGTGGACTGTACCACTATACAGAAAACCTGATAAGGTCGAGTAGATTTAGGAACCCCAGCAATTCTCATATTTGAGAATGGTAGGTATTTAAATCTATTCCCGATCCTGGAACATGTGACTGTGATAATCTGGGCGACACCTGATGCCCTTCTCCATGCAGATGAGGCATCCCCGACTTCTCAGACCAAGCCAATACAAAGGATCTGCCTTTAGACCCCAACCCACCCCAAAATGTTTCTAAGATCCTATCCCCGAGGAATAATGTGCACGAGTTCTTTCACCGAAGACCCTCTGAGATTGCCTGTCTCATCGAGCTGGAACACCCAGGGAAGAGTAGTTTCTCCAGAAGCTTCTGTCACTGGAAGTTGCTCTAGAGCCTATCACAGCCACTTCCTGCTTGATGGCTGGGACTTTGGCTTCTCTCTCCCAGCTGCGTCCTGCCACCAACTCCCAGGCAGCAACCTTGGCTCCTAGTCCCCTGCCATTGACTCAGGGGCAGCGGCAGCCACAGGAGAAGCTCGGTAGCCTGCTTTGCTCTGGCTCCTCCTTGGAGAGCTGCAACACTTTGGCCACTCTGGCTAGGTGAGGGCCCCAAAGATCCTCGAGGGTAGTGCCGGGTTCGTAGACAGGCACATCGCCCCAGAGCTCCCTATACTCTGGCCCTCTAGTTCCCATCTGGGCTAGTTTGAATATGGTTTACCCATGGGCAATGGCACTATCAGGAGGTGTGTCTTTATAGGAGGAGGCATAGCCTTGTTAGAGGAAGTTTGTCAGTGTGGAGGCAGGGCTTTGAGTATATGGATATATGCTTAGATCTAGCCAGTGTGACCCAGACTCTTCTCCTGGCTGCCTCTGGATCAAGATGTAGAATCTTAGACCCTTCTAGAGCACCATATCTGCCTGGACCTGGATAATGCTGTGCTTCCTGCAATGAAGAGAGTGGACTGAACCTCTGATACTGTAATCCAGCACTGATTATTTTTTTTAAGATTTATTTATTTTATTTATATGAGTACACTGTAGTTGTTTTCAGACACACCAGAAGAGGGCATCGGATCGCATTACAGATGGTTGTGAGGCACCATGTGGTTGCTGGGAATTGAACTCAGGACCTCTGAAAGAGCAGTCAGTGCTGTTAACCGCTGAGCCATCTCTCCAGCTCGATCCAACACTGATCAAAGTTGTTTTGGCCACAGTGTCTCTTCACAACAATGGAACCCCTCACTAAGGCAGTCGTTGGTACTAGGGCCTGGGATATTGCTGTGACGTGCCTGGATATTCTTTTGTTTGGAGGAATGTGGATTTGGGGAATTATTAAAGCAGTGCAATGATTATGTGAGGCTTAATGGGCTGAACTAACAGAAGCACAGAACACAGTGTTCTGGAGGGCATTTTTTTTTTTTTTTTGTTCTTTTTTTCGGAGCTGGGGACCGAACCCAGGGCCTTGCGCTTCCTAGGTAAGTGCTCTACCACTGAGCTAAATCCCCAGCCCCCTGGAGGGCATTTTTAACTGCAGGGCACTAGCTCAAGTGGTTTCAGAGGAGGAGAATTTTATTATGTGGCCCAGAGACTTCTTGTTATATTTTGTTGAATAATGTGGCTGATTTTTGCCCTTGTCTGAAAAGTTTACCTGAGGCTAAGGTAAAGAGATTTTGGTTAATTGCATCGACAATGGAAATCTCAAAAAAAGTCCAGCAGAGACAGTCTCCTGGTGTTCTCTCCTGAGGTGTTTTTTGGTCAAGTGTAGCAAGCTTAGAAAAGAAAATAAAAAATGTAGGTCCAAGTACTAAAGGGTCACCAGGAAGTACAATGCTGCTAAATCCCGTGTGCCAGGAGATAAACAGATTAAGGGAGTAGTGATTTGGGGGCAAGATAACCGCATTGTTTATGCATTTGTCATTTAACAAGGGATAGTTATGCACTAATAATGTTAGGCACTATTATTACTTGGTTGTTGTTTCATTTGGACTTTCAATCTGTCATGAACTACAATCCAGAAATGGAAGACACAGGCTTTTGGTTTGGATCTTGAGGAACAGTGTCCATGAAAAGCTTAGGTCTAGGCATGGTAGTACACTCCTTCCATCCTAGGAGACAGAGGCAAGCAGATCTCTGAGTTCAAGGCCAGCCTGGGACAGAGCATGTTCCAAGTAGAGAAAAGCTTAGGTCCAGGCATGGTGGTATATGCCTTTAATCCCAGAACTCAAGAAACAGAGACATGCAGAGATCTCTGTGTTCAAGGTCAGTCCACAGAGCAGGCAGTGAAGGAGTTGGAAAACAGAAAGCTGGTGATAATGTAGTCGAACAAGGGAGCCAGGTTCCAGCCCCAGCAATCAGCAGAACGGACAGCTTTGGCCACATGGCTCTAGCTTTACAGTCAAGGATGGAAGGAGTTACTGGGACATTTGATGTTGGCTAGGTGGAGCTAAGAAATTACTGGTGATTTAGAAACGACCAGCATCACTGAGGTGAAATCTTCTGGGAAGTGTTTTCTGAGAGCACAAAGCTGTGTTCCAGAGACCGCCAAGGTTGTACCTCATGCTGCAGCTGGACTTGGTAATGTGTAAGGGCCACCAGGTGGTGCTGATCACATGAAATCCTATTGAAAGTGTAAAGGGATTAGGGAGAGCAGATGAGTCTTGATACTGCGAAGAGAGCCTGTGAGAGGCTCTTGGTGAAGTGGAAGACCCCAGCAAGTTGGAGTTTCCAGTACCATGGGATGACCACCAAGAACAGTAGCAGCAGTGGAGTGGATCAACCTGAGCTTAGAGTGCTACAGAGAGCAGGGCTGGAGAAGTGAGCCAAGCCCTATGGAGGAGCCCAGAAGATCATGTGTGGATCCCAGGCATTGAAACAAGAAGATATAACATTGAGGTTGCCTTGGAGGTCCCAAGATGTTTGAGATGCCAGAGCCATGGTATACTGTTGTGGTTGCCCTGAAGTTATTTGTATTTTGATGCTAATTCCACTGCCCCAAGGACAGCTGCCTAGTCACGTACTCAGGAATCAGGTGACTTCACCAGAACCTTTTCCCCATTGAATTTGTAAAGTACAGGTGAGGGGCAGGTACAGGATAGAAGGAGGCCTGTCATTGGAGGAGAAGGAAGGATGGGTGGGAGAGAAGTTTGAAGGTAGAGGAGGAGATGAGAAGAGACAGGAGGAGAGAGGAGAGAAGCCGTGGCAGGTGATGTTAAGATTCTGCTCTGTGTATTTACAGGTTGTTATCATGTTCGTAAGGGATGGATGGTACCAGGCTTTGTATGTTTAAGTGGGCAATTATACCTTATCAATTGGGTCTAAGATTATTGTGTTGTTCTTTTATGTGAGGGTTTGAGTGTAGGAAAGTGTGTGGCTGGGATGTGTTTCCGCCAAGATATCTAGCAGATATCTTGGGGCACCGAAGTGTGGACCTAGCGAGGTAAAAGACAACCCATACCTTTTTTATTTTTATATTTTTACAACAACAGTATACCTGTTGAGGAAATCTGCTAACAGGGAGTGGAAACAGCACAAGAGAAAGAATTGTCGCAGGCAGCAATGATGAAAGGGAGCTGGAGATATGAGGAGTGCTTTTACGTTAAAGAGGGAGATGGAGAGTTAAGAATTTGCTCAGGTGGGTTTTGGTCTTGCTTTGGCCCAGTATTTCCTCTCTATGACCTTTTGGAATGATAATCTCGTGATGTGGAATGATAATCTTGGACGTATGTGATCTGCCTTTTGATTTTGATTTGACAGGGGATTACAGTTATGTGATTGGATGAATTACAGAAGAGACTTCGAGCTTTTACCACATTTGAGACTTAGACTCTGGGACTTTCAAAGTTGGACTAAATGTAATTTGCTTTATGCTATATCTACTTATGGCTGCCGTAGAGTCAAGTGTTTGAACAAGCCTATGGGGGTCAGGAAGTGGAATGTGGTAGTTTGAATATGCTTGACCCATGGGAAGTGGCACTGTTAGGCCTTGTTGGAGGCATAGCCTTGTTGAAGAAGTGTGTCACTGTGAAGGCAGGGCTCTGAGATATCAAACACATGCTTAAGTTTGGCCAGTGTGACCCAGATCCTTCTGACTGCCCTCAGATCAAGATGTCTGCCTGGACGCTGCCATGAAGAGAATGGATTGAACCTCTGAAACTGCAAGCCAGCACTAACCAAATGGGGTTCCTTATAAAATTTCCTTTGGTCATGGTGTTTCTTCACAGCAACGGAAACCCTAACTAAGACACCATTACTCTCCATCTGGTATTTTATGACTTTGGATAAACCACCTACATCACAACTTCTACCCACCCAAGAATACAAGCTCACTGAGTTGGGAGGGGGCATGACCAGTGTGGGACACTTGGTGAGGGCAGGAATGGGGCAGGGGGTGACATTTGTTTGTGTGCTTATGCTCCAAAAGGAGCCCTTCCAAGGTCGTCATCGTCTGCTCTTGAGCCTGACCTTAATAGTCTAGAAACATCTTCTGGTGGTGAACAAAGTTGCTTTTGGTTTATTTCTGACTTCAGTAGCCCTTTCCTTATTATTTGCCCACCTTGTGACCACAACACTTTTCTTTTTTCTTTCTTCCTTTTTCTTTTTTGTTCGAGACAGGGTTTCTCTGTGTAACTCTGGCTGTCCTGGAACTGGTACTGTAGACCAGTCTGGCCTCAGATTCACAGAGATCCACCTGCCTTGGCCTCCGGAGTGCTGGGATTAAAAGTGTGCACCAGCAAGCTGGGGGATGACAAACTCTTCATTTTTTCATCCTAGGTCATCACCCTGGAACCTTCCCTTTGGAGACCATAATTGTGTTTCTGGTTTCAGACCAGAAACTTTTGATGCTCTGCCTCCACCTCCCAAAAGGGGCATGAAAGGCCACTGCCACCACAGAAGGCTGGAAAAGTTAGTATTTGGCCAACAGTGTACAGCTGAGAGAGATGCGAGCAATCCTAAGTGTGCCTTATTGAAATTTCTGATGCCTAGTGAATATCAGTTCGGTGGCTTAAATTTGACCTGAATGGGCTGGGCGTCGTTTCATTTGTCAGCAGGAGGATCACACAGTGCACAGAGTAACCATCTGTGTGTACTAGACACCCTATGCCTACCCGAAGAAGTGCCTACTGTGTGCAGAAATAGTGCAGCCACGACTTTGCAGTGCGGGCGCGAGTTCTACAGTTAATCTCTGCCGGTCGTGCTAGGAGGACAGTTGGGCTGTGAACCACAAAGCTGTGTAGCTCTGCTCCTGTCACTCAGGTCTCACTAGCCACTCAGGGCTTGGAGACGGATGCCAGTTAGAATGGGGGCGGATACTTCCGGTCCACCATGCTGCACGCTCCGCTGTGTTTCTGAGAGAAGCTTTGGTGGTTCCGGGTTCCGTGGTGAGTCCGGCTGCTAGGAGCTGTGAGGAGAGCAGGGCGAGCTGGGGATCCGCGCTATGGTGAGTGGGGCCGTCGTTCCCACGCGGGGAGGATCCGCGGGAGCCCGTGTGGGGTTGACCCGGGGTGCGGGAACCGGCGGTGAGATGCGGCGCCCGGTGTGACTCCGTTTGTTCACCTGAGGTTACTGAGGTCCTTGCACCTCCCAGGTGGAAGCGGGACCTCTCCCTGACACAGGTCACTTGACTGCACCTGCGCACAGCCTGGGGCGTTACTTGGAAACTGTTCACGTCATCCGGCAGTGTACGCGCAGGCGAGGCTTTATTGTCAGGGAATACAAGTTGGCCAACTGGCAGAGCTCTAGTTTCTCTGGTGTCTTCTAGAAGTTCTTCCCCTGGCCCTTGACATTGAGGTGTAGGATCCTCTGCAGTTAACTCTGCGCAGGTGTAAAGTCTGTCTTATTAACACAGTCGCATGTAGATGCCGCGGGGGGCCAGCCTCACTGTGGTCCCCTGTCAAGGTTGACCCAATATTAGTTATGATTTTGTTCTGAGTGTTCTCTCATGTTCTGCTGATTTCTTTATTCTTCCTCAGCAGCACAGTCTTTATTGCAGGTGTAGGGGAGTTTTGAAGTCAGATGGTGTCACTGTGCTGTCTGTTCAGTCTTGTGTTGTTCATGTTTTCGTTCATGATGACCTTTTGTCATCGGTTTTCTGTTCTTTGCAGAAATCGTTAGGGTATTTGTTGGATGTTTGTGGAATCTATAGCTCAGATGTGTACTGAAATAATGCTGAGACTTCTTGTCTACAATCCTGGAATTCCTCTCTTTTGAGTTAGATGATTCTTTTTATGACAAAGTTTCAGTTTTGGCTACAGAAATTTGTCATATTTCTATGCATTTCTGTATTTATCCACAGTGTCATATAAGTGTTAAGAGGGTCTGTATCTTTAATGTACGAAATTTCTTTCATGTGCATGAAACAGGCTGTGGAGCAGCTGAATTACAGGTTGTGTAAGTGTAGCAATGAGTGGTTTGCTTCCAATGTCTTATCCTTCAGTTGGGGGTTTGGTGCTCACTGAAGAGGACATCAGATGCTCTGCAGCAGGATCTGTGGATAATTTTGTGCCACCATGTTAGTGCAAGGAACCAATGACATTAGCATGATACGTGTTAGAACAACATCAGTTGTATCACTTACCCACTTGTACAGGAGTGCTGCCCTTGCCTTTAATGGTCTAATATCTTTAAATATTCAGTGTTTGCATTTCTCTACGCCAAGGTTTCTATTAACACTTGTCTTATTTTGGGGTCTGGGGTCTTTGTTGACAGCTGACATTCTTTGTAAAAAAGAGCCCCAATGGGACAGTCCAGGCAGGGCTTTCAAAACATATAATTATGACAAGGTCTCCCATGTTGACTCAGTTTGCCTTCATCCCATTGTGTGGTTACAGAGGCCTCGCTCCCTTTCTGAGTCAACACCCTCAACTCTTGGTTTAAAGGTTTGTAACATCACACAGTTCTAAAAAGCATCTATGTGACTCACAGAGTGGCATGTGCATATCAGTAACAGGAAAAGGATTTGTGTGTGGAGTGTGGCTTCTCACTTCAGACCAGAATAGAAGGACAAGTTTACTGTGTGTACAGTGCAGGGGAAGCAGGCTAGGGAACAGCTGAATTGCAGGTTGTTTAAGTTTAATGCAGTGAGCTGCTAGGGGCTTTGTTATAAAGAAGGTTCTGATGTGTCAGGTGACTTTCTATGTACTCTCCCAGCATGCATTAATTCATACCATATGAACGAAGCCAAACCAAATAGGTAGGTAGGTCCAATTTTGAGAGATTATCTTGGGCCAGTGACATTCCAGTCGAGCAACCCCTTCATTTGGGTAAAGGCAAATGTCGTTGACTGAACCCAGGGCCTTGCGCTTGCTAGGCAAGCGCTCTACCATTGAGCTATATCCCCAATCCCTCTTTTATTTATTTTTAATCTCTTTTAAAAGCCAAGTTTCAGTATGTGACTTAGTGTGGTGGTTGAATAGCTATAGCTCCCATGGACTCATGTGTTTGAATGCTTGTCTGATAGCGAGTGGCACTATTAGATATGCCTTGTTGGAGTAGGTGTGGTCTTGTTGAAGGAAGTGTGTCACTGTGGAGGTGGCCTTTGGCTTCTTCTATATGCTCAAGTGTGACCTCTGTGACACAGCCCCCTCTTCTGATGCCTGTAGATCAAGGCTTATAACCTTCAGGATCTTCTCCAGCTCCATGTCTGCCTGGACGTTGCTGCGCTTCTTGCCATGGTGACAATGGACTAAGTTTCAGCCCCAATTAAATGTTTTCTTTTGTAAGAATTGCTGCTGTCTTGGCATCTCTTCACAGCAATGGAAACTTAACTAATACAGTTAGCCAGTGTTTTATTGCTCTGTCGAGACCATGGCAATTCTCATAAAGGAAAGCATTTAATTGGGGATTGCTTATAGTTCAGAGATTTATTCTTTTGTCATCATGGTCAAGAGCATGGTAGCATGTAGGCAGGCGTGTTAGCTGAGAATTCTACATCTAGATTTGTAGGGAGCAGGAAGAGAGAAAGCCAATGGGCCTGGCTTGGGCCCTTGAAACCTCAAAGTACAACACCACCCTTCCTATTCTCTGTCAAGGGGTGCCACGCCTTCCTGACTTAGTATTGAAACCCAGCATGCCCCTAGTCACATACTTCCTCTATGGCCACACTTCCTCCAAGAAGGCCACACCTCCTTATCCTTCTCAAGCAGTGTCACTCCCTGATGACCAAGCCATCAAACACAGGGACCTGTGGGGTCATTCTCATTCAGACCACTGCAGGGTCACTTTTATAATTTCATTTTTGAACATTGATCAGTGCTCTAATCTCTATTTTCTTCTGTTCTCCAATATTATGTTACATTATTAGTATAATTGATATATAATAGCATATATAACATATAATATATAATATATAATTAGTATATATTATTATATTAGTTATTATGAACTAAATTCAATTTTCCTTAAGTGGTTATTCATTCATTTATTTTTAGAACAATGTGTCATGTAGGTGTCTTAGTTTTTCTGTTGCTGTGATGAAACATCATGACCAAAGATCAATTTGGGGAGGAAAAGGTTCATTTGGTTTACACTTCCACAGCACTGTTTAGTATTGAAGGACGGGAACTCAAACAGGGAAAGAACCTGGAGGCAGGAGCTGGTGCAGAGGCCAAGGAAGGTGCTGCTTACTGGCTTGCTTCCCTGTGGTTTGCTCAGCCTGCTTCTTATAGAACCCAGGAGCACCAACCCAGGGATGCACTCTACTCCCAGTGTCTGGGCCCTCCCCATTAATCACTAATTAAAAAAAATGCCTTACAGGTCTGACTACAACCCAGTCTTCTAGAGGCTTTTTCTGAGTTGAGGTTAGACATGTATCTTTAAGTCGTCTGAATAGACGTTAGGTAAGGAGAGACATATTTTCAAGCCAGTGATTCTTGGTGTTTTAATCCTGGAACTCTTTAACATAATTCTTCTTTTATGTTGTTGTGACCGCCACCTTAAAATTAGCATATGACGGTCTGGCAACCCTAGGGGACCCATGCAGAAAGGTCTTTAGAGTCTCAAAGGGTTTCAACCCATAGGTCGAGAAACTGTTTTCTTTATCAGACCACCTAAGGTCATTGCTCTGTTGCCTCATATCAGGAGTTTTCTGGTCTGGTGTTTAGCTTTGGTATTTATTAGTCTTATTTAGCTATCCATCAAGATCATATATTGATAAGGTCATTACAATAAAGTATCTGATGAACCTTAAATTATCCCATAGTCTTTTTTTTTTTTTTTTTTGGTTCCTTTTTTCAGAGCTGGGGACCGAACCCAGGGCCTTGCGCTTCCTAGGCAAGCGCTCTACCACTGAGCTAAATCCCCAACCCCTATTATCCCATAGTCTTATAAATCCAAACATTTGCTGTTTTTAAACTGTTCAGCTTTTAATTTTTTTTGTAAAATTCCTAAACGTTCTTTAAAGAAGTTTAAAATTTCTCAATTGTGTGTTTTGCAGTATTGGAAAAGTACCTGTTTGAAGAGTGAAGTCATAGAGCACAATCATTTTTAGAAGGCAAAACCAGGATTTAACAGTGTAAACATTTCAGTGTTTCCAAAATCAATTCCAAATGGGTGTAACTTTTATGTTATAAAATTTGGTTTCCAGAAAGATTTTTTTTTTGTACATGAATGTATGGAGGTGCAGTTTTAGTACTTTCATTTGCACACACACACACACCCTTGGTTTTTAAAGACAGGATAGAAATTATAAAAATCAATTTAAAAGTATCTTTGGAGACATGTTTTTTTTTTGTTTTGTTTTTTTTTTTGTTAGCTCATGCCATATGTTGCTGCCCAGAATGGCTCCAATCCTGAGTTATGAGTTTTAAGTTAACTTTTTGACACAGATGTTACAGATTTTTAACCATACCTGGTACTTTATAAGTCAATAATCTATAAGCAAGAAAGACATGTAGAACATTGTATACTCATTCATTTAATTTTATGTACATTGGTGATTTGACTGCATATATGTCTATATAATGGGTGTCAGATCCCCTGGAACAGGTGCCATAGCCAATTGTGAGCTGCCATGTGGCTGCTGGGAATTCAACTCAGGACCTCTGGAAGAACAAACAGCCAGTGCTCTTAACGGCCGAGCCATCTCTCCAGTTCTTACTCATACATTTAAGACTAATCAGAAACAAACATGTAGTGGCCACATACATTATACATTTGAAACAGACAGACAAAACTTCCTCCCGCTGCAGTTTCAAGAGAAGAGGACCTTGCTACCTGCTGAGTCCAGTTCTCATGGGCACAGTGGTTCTGTGACTAGCCACTGAATTCCTGCTGTAGAAAGTCGAGGTGCAGGTGCCTTTTAAAGAGTAGCTTGTCCAGATCAGGTGACCTAGGCTTTATTGCCTGGTTCCGCTTCCACTCTCAGGTATCTAGGCCGTGTCATACAGATGCCTGGGGTGACAGGAATGGTGCTTATGCAGCAGGAGTGTATTTGCAGGGTCGTGCCAGCTTGAGTGCAGGGGGGAAAAGCTGTGGAGAGAGTCTCAGTGAAGCAGCTCTCCCTTATTGGTCGTAACGAGGGCTGTATGGCCCTGGGGAGGTGGGTAGTTTTCAGGGTGAGTGTACATCATTGGCTGGAGCTAAGGTGCTGGGAACACTCCTAGCCTGAAGAGGAATTCCAGGTGCTTGCTGGACGTGTCCTCAAAGGGAGAGAGGAAGCTAAACCTGCGCTTTGGCCACCAGGCTACCTGGCTACCTCAAGGGTGGCAGAGGTTGGGGTTGTAGAGTCTCTGTGCACTAGAACATGCAGACTCACAGGGTGGAGGGAACAAACAGTCCTCCCCCTGGTGGGCTCAGGACAAGATTTCAGGGTTTGCACACATCACAACCTCACTCTTGCTCCAGACCAACTCCCCAGGTTGTACAGCTTTCTGGTCTCACAGTGGCTCAAGGGGATGAGAAGGTGAAAAAGAACAGCCTTCTGTGAGTAGAGTATGATGTCACTGGAGGCCATGGTGAGGTCCTGGCCTGTGCAGGCCATGGCTGGGTCAGAGGGCTCGTAGCAGCAGGGATCCGTGTAGATGTCCGTGGCCTGTATTACTGCCAAAAGCCAGGCAGACGTCCCTGGTCTGTGCCGTGGCTTGGAACCATGTTGATATCTGAGGACTGTGCAGAGCTGGCTCTACTCCACACTGGCTTCAGCACTTGGCAGAGCTGGCCCTGCCCCAGCTGTAGCACATGGGACAGTCAGTCCTGCACCTTGACCAGGCATGCAGTACACCTGGCCCAGGCGGTGGGGTCATGGGCAAGCTGACCACGGGTGCATGAGCATGGGAGAGCTGGCCCTGCTCCTCCTTGTTGATTGAAGGGAGAGATGCCCTCCCCCTTCCTCAACTGTTGCCACCCATCAGACAGGCAAGCTGGCCTTGCCCCTCAGTGGCTGCAGCACTGCGGCCTATGCCTTGCCTAGCCCTGGTGGCATGGGTGTAGGTGAACTGGTAGTGTGACCAACTTAGCTATCACTCAGGTCCATATTCCAGGGCTATGAGTTAAGTCAGTCCAACATCTACTTCATCTGTGAACTGCTGGGGCACATAAATAGGCTTCACTTGCAGATCTAAAGTTCCAGGATTTCCATGACACAGAACAGCAGGATATCTGAGAGGAATTCTGGTGAGGTAGCAGAAGCCAGAGGACTCCAACCAGATCAATGACTCATTGCAAAGAGCATTGGCCACTAACCTGTGGACAGACGCTTATACTGTGTGACACACTGTGCTATATAACAGCTTCGTAACAAGATCTTTTTCTGGGGTGGAGGGAGTTAAAAGGGCCTGAGACAGGGGCAGGTAGGTGAGTGATATTGGGGTGCATGATGTGAAATTCACAAAAAAAAAGTGGCTATGGGGCAGTTTCTTAATTAGTGATTGATGGGGAAGGGCCCAGCCCAATGTGGGTTGTGTCACCAATGGGTTGTTGGTCCTGTGTTCTGTACAAAGGCAGACTGAGCAAGCCTTGGGGAACCACCCAGAAAGCAGCAACCTTCTATAGCCTCTGCCTCAGCTTCTGGCTCCAGATTCTTGCCCGGCTTGGATTTCTGCTCTAACTTTTTGATGATGAACTGTGTCTTAGTTAGGGTTGTACTGCTGTGAACAGATACCATGACCAAGGCAACTCTTACAAACATAACATTAAACTGGGGCTGGCTTACAGGTTCAGAGGTTCAGTCCATTATCATCAAAGTGGGAACATGGCAGCATCCAGGCAGGCATGGTGCAGGAGGAGCTACATCTTCATCTGAAGGTTGCTAACAGAATACTCACTTCCAGGCAGCTAGAATGAGGGTCTAAAGCCCATACCCACAGTGACACATCTATTCAAACAAGATCACACCTCGTAATAATGCCACTCCCTGCCAAGCATATACAAACCATCACATTCTACTCCTTGGTCCCATAGGCTTGTCCAAACACACATGTCTAGGGGGCCATACCAAGCCATATCATAATAAAAAGTACATTTAGTCCAAATTCCACAATCTTCATAGTCTATAGCAGTCTCAACAATGTTAAATGTCCAGAGTTCAAAGTTTCTTCTAAGATTTATCGAATCACTCAACTGTAATTCCTAAGGCAAGACAGGAAGCCAGCTGGGCAAACTCCAAACTCTGCGTCTCCATGTCTGATGTCAAGTGGTCTTCAGATCTCCAGCTCCTTTCTCATCTTTGTTGACTGCAACAAACTTCTTTCTCCTGGGCTGGTTCCCTCCCTCTTAGCAGCTTTCCTCAGCAGACAGCCCATGGCTCTGGCATCTCAAACGTTTATCTTGGGGACTCCAAGACAACTTCAACCTTCTAGTTTCTTGTTCCAATGTCTGGGATCCACACATGATCTTCTGGGCTCCTCTAAAGGGGTGGCATCACTTCTCTAACTCTGCCCTCTGCAGCACTCTAAGCTCAGGTTGATCCATTCCACTGCTGCCGCTATTCTTGATGGTCATCCCATGGTACTGGCATTTCTAATATGCTGGGGTCTTCCACTGCAGCCTCTCATAGGCTGGCTTCATGATGCCAAGTCTCAAATCCTTTGCATGCTCCTTCAGTCCTGGGCCATCAACTGCAACTGAGGCTGCACCTTCACCAATGACCTTTCATGGCCTCTCACAGTACCAAGCCTCCACTGCTCTTCATGACCCCTTCACGCCTTCAAAACCAGTACCACCTGGGTGACCCTGGGCAAGTACAGCTGCAGCATGAGGTACAACCTTGGCTGTCTCTGGAACACAGCTTCTTTGTGCTCTCAGAAAACACTTCCCAGAAGATTTCCTCAGTGAGCTTTTCTTAATCACCAATAGTTTCTTAGCTCCAGCTAGCCAGCATCAATTGTCCCAATAGTCCCTTCTAGTTTTCACTAGAAGCCAGAGCCATATGGCCAAAACTGTGAGCTCTGCTGCTTGCTGGGGCTGGAACATGGCTTCCTTGTTTATCACCAGCTTTCTGTTTTCCAACACCTTCACTGCCTAAGTTTGGCTGTCCTGGAACTTGCTCTATAGATTGACTTTGAACTCAGAAATCTGTAGGCCTGTCTCCTAAGCACTGGGATTAAAGGTGTGGGGCACCAAGCCAGGATTTAAGTTTTCTTCACTTAGACCCTGCACTGTCCCAGGCGAGCCTTGGACTCAGATATCTGCTTGGCTTTATCTCCTGGGATTAAAGGGTTGTACCACCATGCCTGGATCTAAACTTAGCTGGGTAGGATCTTGCCCCAAAGCCCCACTCTGCTCACCTGCTATCTCCTAGAGCACAGGATGAGGCTCCATTTTTCACTTCCTGGTATGCCTTTAATTCTTGAACCATATATTTTTTATTTTTCCTTTCTAAACTTGCTACACTTGTTTAAAATCCTCTTCATGCAATTTAACCAGAGAACAAAGTCTATGATGGGCATTTCTGAGACTTACTTTGTCAGTGCAATAATTCGAGTCTCTTCACTTTCGCCTCAGGTGGACTCTTCAGACAAGGGCAAAAAGTAGTCACATTCTTCACCAAAATACCACATCAAGGCAGGAACGTGAAAGCATTCAGGCAGGCTTGGTGCAGGAGGAGCTGAGAGTTCTACATTTTCATCTGAAGCATGCTAACAGAATACTGACCTCCAGCTCACACCTACAGTGACACACCTACTCTAACGGGGTCACACCTTTTAATAGTGCTTCTCCCTGGGCCAAGCATATACAAACCATCATAAACTGTTCTATGAAAATGTGAGTAAAACAAATCCTCTTCTCCCTTACCCCTCCAATTGCAATCGGGGATTAGGTACTCACAGTTTAAGGGCTATAAGGTGCAGAATACACAAAAACATCTTAAATAGTTTAGACGGAAACAATATTGGAATGTTCTTTTTCCATACCTTGTTTATGTCAGACCAACTAAGAAATGAATATAAAACCGCAGGTTCCTAGGATATACTAGTATAAACATAAGAATGGGTACCACAGGTGGAACCGAGGCATCACGAGTGTCTTAGGGAAAAACAGGCATGGAGATTACCAGTGGGGGTGGGAGTGTAAGGTGAGGCATGAGACCCAGCCTCACCTGTATCTGCAGCCTCCAGCTGTCCTAGCTGCTCACTGGCAGTGGTTCATTAGCACCTGCAGCCTAGTTTGGTTCCCCTGGGGTGTGTGCTGACCAAGGTTGGCTCTCTAGGCTGATGCAAACTCATGAGTCTTCTAAGTCTAAGCAGTGTAGATCATTCACAGCTTCCTTTGATAACGGGATAGCTAGGTGTTTGTTGGAGGTTCATGGCTAATAGAATTTCCCACTTGGAAGCTAGTATATACATTAGGTAATTCAATGTGTAAAAATAAAGCAAACACACAGCATGGAAGTCTGATATCTCCTTAGTGTAATGGAGTGACACCAGGAAATTTATGAGTGTTGACCATTTGGTTTATGCCATGTGGTTGCAATATCCTATAAATCACATGGCATTTACCCTTTCTGTGAAATCATGGTGAAGAAGAGAAGTTGCAGAGAAAAAAAGCCAATTAAACTCTTTGAAACTGAGACCCAGAGATGCAAGATTTTGCCAAATCTTCCCTTGGCCCAGTCCGTCCGTCCTCCCTCCCTCCCTCCCTCCCTCCCTCCCTCCCTTCCTTCCTTCCTTCCTTCCTTCCTTCCTTCCTTCCTTCCTTCCTTTTACTTCGTTGGAAAGTGTGTATTCTGTGCCATTTTTGTATTGGGAAACCATAGTTTGTTGTTTGATTTTATAAGATATCACAGTCAAGATCTTGCCTAGAGTGTCAGAAACATCTTTGGACATTGCAACAATGTTGGGACTATTCTGTAATATGGGGATCTTTGAAGTGAAACTAAAATGTTTTGCATAATGGGATGACTGGGATGGGCTCTGCACAGGAGCTTGTCATGGCCTGTGTTGAAATGTGGTGGGTTGAATGAAAACTCGTCCAGGTAGGATGGTGTATGTGAGCATTTGCCTCATGGTTGTGGCTGTCACTGGAGTGCTTACGGAACCTTTAGGAGGAGGATCCTTTCTGGAGGAAGTTAGTCTCTGGGGAAGGGCTTTCAGTGCTTATTCCTCGCCACAGTTCGTCTTCTTTTACGTCTTCTGTTGGTTCAAACTGAGCCCCATGCTTCCTTCTCATACACCCACACCATCTCCACCATTACACACCCCATCCCTGGAAAGTGCAGTATAAAACAGAAGCAGCTGCTTCTCCTCAATAAGCGGATTTTCTAGCCTTATATTGTTATTTTATATTTTGGTTGATGGATTAGGTTTTATACCTGTCGAGCAGTTGCTCTTGTGCTAGACTTGACTCACATCTTTACTTTGGAACTGCGGCAGAGGGTGCTGTTTATCAGCAGGATGGCGCGCATGCATGGCATTAATGCTGAGACTGCAGAATGGTTGCATTGCAGTTCAACAGTCTTGCTACCTTTGTGTATATCTTTGATCTTTAATAAATGTTCATGAGTCTTTTTGTATATGTATGTATATATCATATACATATGTTCATATATACATGTATATAGATGTGAACCACTTGTGTGCTGATGTTCCCTGAAGCGAGAGGAGAGCATTGGATTCTCTTGATCTGGGTTAAGAATGGCTGGGAACCTCCAAGCGAGTGTTAGGATTCGAGTCAGGTTCCCTGCAAAAGCAGCATGTGCTCTTAACTGCTGACCCATCTTTCTAACTTATGGTTTTTGGTTTTGATTTTGGATCAATATTTACTTGGCAATATTTTTGAAAACTCCCGATCTCTAGTCCCTTACTAAAAATGCTTTCTTTGTAGGAATGTCATGTTCCCCTTATGATTTAAACTGGGCCACTAAGTTTTATGAAGACTACTATTGAGCTGAAGTGAATTTTAACTCTTTGCAGGAATTTTGATTGAGCCCCTGAGTGCTTTCTATCTTGTTCTTTTTGTTGCTGTTTGTTTTGAGGGTCTCATGAAGTAGCAGAGGTTGTCATGGAAATCACTACTTAGACTAAGGTGGCCTAGAAATTAGATTCACTCCTCTTTGCCTCCTGAGGTCTGGGGTTAAAGGTGTGTATCACCACATCCATCTTCTTCATCTTTTATTGAAGTTAGTAATTTTGATACAATTTTGCTAAAGTATATTCTGTTGATCAGTTTGAGTGTCTCTCTGTATTGTCAGTTAGTGGTCATTTCTTCTGCAATGCCGTATGGAGTTCCGTGGTCCTGAAAATGAGAGGTGTGATCCTCATTTTCTGTTTACTTGTAACAACTTGCTGAATGCATTTGAAATTCTGTGATAGGCAATAAATGTGCAGAGCACCCAGAACTATGTAAATATTCTCAGCGAGACGTAAATTTACAATACAGTGAGTCTCACCATTTCTATTATGTGCATGTGTGGGATATTTTAGGATGCAGTGACCTATGAGGATGTGCATGTGAACTTCAGTCATGAAGAGTGGGCTTTGCTGGATCCTTCCCAGAAGAGTCTCTATAGAGATGTGATGTTGGAAACCTACTGGAACCTCACTGTTATTGGTAAGAATATTAGTTTTCCTTCACTTTCTAAACAAGGGGACAAGTATTTCTTGGTTATTGATGCACTTCTGTGTTTTCTATTGTGACAGAGGAAGGATGTGTGAATAATCAGACATGATTCTCAGGTTTACCAAAGATACGAACTTAAATTTTGCATACTATCCAATAATATATCATAAATTTTCTGGTACTATATTTTAGGTTACAAATTGGAAGATCACAATGTTGAAGAATACTGTCAGAGGTATAGAAGACATAGAAGGTAAATTTCATGTGCAAGCTGATATAATTGCATCACTGAAGAAAATTTAATTTACCTTTAAGTTTTAAAGAAAAGCAACAGTGTAAATGAGTACAGCATTATGTATTTTGATGATTAATAAATTCCCATAAAACCATGTACTTGAATTTCAGGTAGCTGAGCTGTATTTATAAGGTATTCTTCTTAGAAACAGGATAAGGAAACAATGTTTAACAAATGACACTATTTAGACATAACTCTGAGAGAACCATGTTGTAGAATTGTCAATCTATTTAGTTTCATCTCATTCAAGTATCATAAAAAGCATGCACATGGGTTAGGGGATTACTGTATGTCTATGACTTTATAAGCAAACAGTTCATAGTAAAGCTAGTGTTACTTATATACTTCTAGTGGCTTTCCAAAGTTTAGTGAGAGGAACAGTTTATGGGAGGCAAGAAGGTTGCCGTTGTGGAGAAACCTTAGCACACATCTATGGGGAACAAGAACTTAAATTGAGTGACTGCAGTGTGAAAACCTTTTGTTTGTTATTTCTTCTTTAATAGGTATAACATCTGTCATTGTGGATACAAGCCTTGTGAGCATAGGGGGTATGGAAAGAACCAATATATCTTTGCTTGTAACAATTTTCTTCAAATATATGATAGAATCCAAACTGAAGAGAAACCATATGGATGTAATCAATGCAGTAAAGCTTTTGCAAATTTCCGTAGTCTTCGAAAACATGAACAAAACCATACTAGAGAAAAACCTTATGAGTGTAGTCAATGCAGTAAAGCCTTTCCGAGTCGCAGTTCTCTTCAAATACATGAAAGAACTCATACGGGAGAGAAACCCTATGACTGTAATGAATGTGGTAAAGCCTTTTCAACTCGAAGTCATCTTCAAATACACAAAAGAACTCATACAGGAGAGAAACCATATGATTGCAATGAATGTGGTAAAGCATTTGCACGTAGCAGCAATCTTCAAATACACAAGAGAAGTCATACAGGAGAGAAACCCTATGATTGCAATGAATGTGGTAAAGCCTTTGCATGTCGCAGTCATCTTCAAATACACAAAAGAACTCATACGGGAGAGAAACCTTATGATTGTGATGAATGTGGTAAAGCCTTTGCAACTCGCAGTCATCTTCAAATACATGAAAGAACTCACACTGGAGAGAAACCTTATAAATGTAATCAATGCGGTAAAGCCTTTATAGGTCGCAGTCATCTTCAAATACATAAAAGAGTGCACACTGGAGAGAAACCTTATGAGTGTAATCAGTGTGGTAAAGCTTTTGCATATAATAGTGATCTTCACCGACATGAAATAATTCATACGGGAGAGAAACCCTATGGATGTAATCAGTGTGGTAAAGCCTTTGCAAGTCGTAGTAGTCTTCGAAATCATGAGGAACATCATACTCTTGAAAAACCGTATGAATGCACTCTATGTGGTAAAGCCTTTGCATTTTGCAGTAATCTTTATATCCATGCGAGATGTCATACTGGAGAGAAACCTTATGTATGTACTCAGTGTGGTAAAGCCTTTGCACGTCGCAGTCACCTTCATATACATGAAAGGATTCATGCTGGAGAGAAACCTTATGAGTGTAATCAATGTGGAAAAGCTTTTCTACTTCGCAGTAGTCTTCAAATACATGAAAGAACTCATACTGGAGAGAAACCTTATGTATGTAATCAGTGCGGTAAAGCCTTTGCACGTCAGAGTCTTCTTCAAATACATGAAAGAAGTCACACTGGAGAGAAACCTTATGCGTGTAATCAGTGCAGTAAGGCCTTTGTATGTCGTAGTAGTCTTCAAATGCATGAAAGAACTCATACTGGAGAGAAACCTTATGAATGTAATCAGTGTGGCAAAGCCTTCACACGTCGCAGTCTTCTCCAGAAACATGAAAGAAGTCATAGTGGAGAGAAACCTTATGAGTGTAATCAGTGTGGTAAAGCCTTTGCAAGTCGTAGTAGTCTTCGAAATCATGAAAAACATCATACTATTGAGAAACCTAATGAATATAATCAGTGTGCTAAAGCGTTTACATCTCTCCTGCCATCTTCAAATATATGAAAGAAACCACACTGGAAAGAATTTCTGAGTGTAGTCAATGTAGAAAATCCTTTACAAGTCACAGTTACCTTCAAATACACAAAAGAAATCACAGTGGAGAGAAACTGTATGAATGTACTCAGTGTGGTAAAGACTGCATATTGGAATAGTCTTCATAATTACAGAATAGGTCATACTAGAGAATCCCCATGAATGTAACTGATGCAGTAAAGCTTTGTCACATTAGTGTAATCTTCAGTTCATCACAGAACTCACACTGGAGAGAAACCCTATGATGAAATCAATGGGATAATGCCTCTATATCTTAGAGTCTTCTTTAAAGGCATGAAAGAATTCCTATGGAGAGCAACACCATGAATCTAATACATGCAGTAAGGGCTTGTACAACAGGCATATTTTTCCTACTGAGTCATCTCACTGGTGCTTATGTAAGATTAATAGAAACATTTTATCCTTAAAATCCTTTTCAGATTGTAAACAAATTGTCACCCAAGTGTAGAAGAACACAGAAAAACTTGAATAATAAAACATACTTTCAAGAGAAAATGATATTTATACTGCCATCCACTTTTATGGATTATCTTATTTTATTCTGAGGAACAAATACTTGTTCTTAACACCTTATCAGAACCACAAATTAGTCCAGAGAATTTCCTCAGTGGGTGAAGGTAGCTGCAATTAAGCCTGATGACCTGAGTTCATCACCTGGGAGACCCACAGTACTTATGGGAGTTTGTTTTCCTCTCTGCTTCCTATGTGTACTACTGTTTCTAGTGTGTACCATTGTATATGAAGCTAGTGGTCTCCAACATCAAAAGGCCTGGTGATTCTGTTGTGGGAAATTTTGTCATTTGCAAAGACAGTGTGATCAAGCTGCTAAAAAGGTCTCAGATCTCAAAATGTCTGGTGCATTAGTTATGAGAAATACTGTACTTTGTTCAGAAAGCATTTGTTCAGGGTCAAAGCATCTCTAAGGGTAATGGTTTTTTGTTAATATAAACCAGAAAAACAGCCTAGGCGTCCAGATGTGTGCAGGCAATGTGGCAGGGTTGACATTGGACCACTGAGTGTTAGTCCAGCAGAGATAACTAAGGCAATTTTCTTAGCACTGAGAAATGGCTTTGGATACCTGGTCCTAGGCCTTGCAGCCCAAAAGTACAAGGTGTGTGTCTCTAGTAAGCCATGAAATTACAATCAGGCAGAACATCCTCAATTAATATTGCGAATCTAATGCATGCTACTGCAAATAGTGGTGCTCTAGACTTGGCCATATATAAACATTTTATTCTGTCCCCCAAAATTCAAGGTTACAAAATATCTATAGGGTTTATGGTCCTTTACCTGCTAGGACAGTAGGAGTGATTTTGGAAAGGAGTAGAATGACTTTCCAAAGATTCATTGTGTATCCAGGAATTATAGATGAAGAATTCAAAGAGGAAATTAACATTATGGCCTATGTAAAAAATGAGATGCATTGTAATGCAGGTGATAGGATCGCTCAGCTGCTTCTGTTTTCCTACATCAAAGCCAAAACTGCTGCAGTAGAAAGAACAGGAGGGGTTGGGAGTACTGGAAACTATATGCTCTGGTGAACAGTGGTTTATGATGACAGGTCAAAATTAAAATAGCAGGTAAATGGTATTGAAATAGGTTTGGTGGGTACAGGGGCAGGGTAACTATTATTTCACAAAGGTCTTGGAATTCAGAGTGGCCACTTCTAAAAGTTTACACAGAGTTTCTGGGAATTGGGAAGTTATTAAAAATGAAGTGTGAGATGGGTTAAATGTGTGGGACCAGCAGGTCAAATAGGAATGTTAAGACCTTATGTAGCTGACATACCCATATACTTATGGTGAGTGGCTCTTTTACAACATTTGGGAACTCAGTATAATATTCCTGTATTTCCTGAGACCACCCACAATGAAATGGTAGCTGCTCCTGAGGAAAGTATTAATATATATATATCATGAAAAACAACCCCAGGCTGTGTCAGTTGTCTAAACCCACATCACCACAAGGATACAGTTTCCATTTGTAAGCGAGGCCACTGCTGAAATTATATCAGTGACCCTACCCTTAAAGTGGTTGGCTGACAAGGCTGTGTTGGTAGATAAGTGACCCTTAATTAAAGAAAAATTACAGGCACTAGAGTAGCTGGTACAAGAGCAGCTCAGATTTCAACATAGAGACTACCAGCACATGGAATCCCCTTGTATTTGTTGTGAAAAAGAAATCAGGAAAATGGAGGATGTTGACAGATTTAAGAGCAGTGAAGAGAATAATTCAACCAATGGACCCATTACAGCCTAGAATTCTTTTAACTTCTTTATTACCTAAGCCATGTCCTATGATACTAATTGATTTAAGAGAGTGCTTTCTTTTCATCTCCTTGCAAGAGCAGGATAAGGAAAGTTTTGCTTTCACAGGGCCTACATAAAATAATACTGGTCCAGTAAGATGGTGTCAGTGAATGTTCTTCCATGAAGAATTTGAAAAAGTCTAACTTCATGTCAGTATTTTGTGCTACAACTGTTAGAAATAATTTGTAAGCAATTTCCTCAATTCATCATTTATCATTAAATGTATTATTATTATTATTATTATTATTATTATTATTAATTTTTGGCCAATTCTGATACAGATACTTGAGAGTAAATGTTTAAGGAGCAAAAAGAATTCTGCCATGCCTGTTTTACAGATTGCTCCTGAAAAATTACAGAGAGGAGATTCTGTTAACTATTTGGGTTATGAAATAAGCCAACAGAAAATTCAACCACAAAAGTTACAAATCAGAGCAATCAGTTGCAAACTCTTTTTTTTTTTTTTTTTGCCAGTAAACTTCATTGTATTATAGTAAAGAATGGAATTTCCTTCTAGGTGAAGACATGTCCCTGCTTCCTCCTGTAAGAGTTGGGTAGGTCAATGACCTAAGAGCCCACTCTTAGAAAGATGGTTCCCATTAAGACAACACAGATTTTCTTCCCATAATTCTCACTGTCTAGCACAGGGCCTACCTACAGGCTGCCGTAAAATTGGATGGGTCCATCTGTGTTTCTGAGTTTTTTTTTTTTGTTTGTTTGTTTCTTTTTTTTTTTTAATTTATTTAATACTTAATAATAATTCTTTGGTTTCCGGGCAAACATCCCCCTCCCCCCTCCCCTTCCTTATGGGTGTTCCCCTCCCAAACCTCCCCCCATTGCCGCCCTCCCCCCAACAGTCTAGTTCACTGGGGGTTCAGTCTTAGCAGGACCCAGGGCTTCCCCTTCCACTGGTGCTCTTACTAGGATATTCATTGCTACCTATGAGGTCAGAGTCCAGGGTCAGTCCATGTATAGTCTTTAGGTAGTGGCTTAGTCCCTGGAAGTTCTGGTTGCTTGGGATTGTTGTACATATGGGGTCTCGAGCCCCTTCAAGCTCTTCCAGTTCTTTCTCTGATTCCTTCAACGGGGGTCCTGTTCTCAGTTCAGTGGTTTGCTGCTGGCATTCGCCTCTGTATTTGCTGTATTCTGGCTGTGTCTCTCAGGAGCGATCTACATCCGGCTCCTGTCGGCCTGCACTTCTTTGCTTCATCCATCTTGTCTAATTGGGTGGCTGTATATGTATGGGCCACATGTGGGGCAGGCTCTGAATGGGTGTTCCTTCAGTCTCTGTTTTAATCTTTGCCTCTCTCTTCCCTGCCAAGGGTATTCTTGTTCCCCTTTTAGAGAAGGAGTGAAGCATTCACATTTTGATCATCCGTCTTGAGTTTCATTTGTTCTAGGCATCTAGGGTAATTCAAGCATTTGGGCTAATAGCCACTTATCAGTGAGTGCATACCATGTATGTCTTTCTGTGATTGGGTTACCACACTAAGGATGATATTTTCCAGTTCCAACCATTAGCCTACGAATTTCATAAAGCCGTTGTTTTTGATAGCTGAGTAATATTCCATTGTGTAGATGTACCACATTTTCTGTATCCATTCCTCTGTTGAAGGGCATCTGGGTTCTTTCCAGCTTCTGGCTATTATAAATAAGGCTGCGATGAACATAGTGGAGCACGTGTCTTTTTTATATGTTGGGGCATCTTTTGGGTATATGCCCAAGAGAGGTATAGCTGTATCCTCAGGCAGTTCAATGTCCAATTTTCTGAGGAACCTCCAGACTGATTTCCAGAATGGTTGTACCAGTCTGCAATCCCACCAACAATGGAGGAGTGTTCCTCTTTCTCCGCATCCTCGCCAGCATCTGCTGTCACCTGAGTTTTTGATCTTAGCCATTCTCACTGGTGTGAGGTGAAATCTCAGGGTTGTTTTGATTTGCATTTCCCTTATGACTAAAGATGTTGAACATTTCTTTAGGTGTTTCTCAGCCATTCGGCATTCCTCAGCTGTGAATTATTTGTTTAGCTCTGAACCCCATTTTTTAATAGGGTTATTTGTCTCCCTGCGGTCTAACTTCTTGAGTTCTTTGTATATTTTGGATATAAGGCCTCTATCTGTTGTAGGATTGGTAAAGATCTTTTCCCAATCTGTTGGTTGCCGATTTGTCCTAACCACAGTGTCCTTTGATTACAGAAGCTTTGCAGTTTTATGAGATCCCATTTGTCGATTCTTGATCTTAGAGCATAAGCCATTGGTGTTTTGTTCAGGAAATTTTTTCCAGTGCCCATGTGTTCCAGATGCTTCCCTAGTTTTTCTTCTATTAGTTTGAGTGTATCAGGTTTGATGTGGAGGTCCTTGATCCACTTGGACTTAAGCTTTGTACAGGGTGATAAGCATGGATCAATCTGCATTCTTCTACATGTTGACCTCCAGTTGAACCAGCACCATTTGCTGAAAATGCTATCTTTTTTCCATTGGATGGTTTTGGCTCCTTTGTCAAAAATCAAGTGACCATAGGTGTGTGGGTTCATTTCTGGGTCTTCAATTCTATTCCATTGGTCTATCTGTCTGTCTCTGTACCAATACCATGCAGTTTTTATCACCATTGCTCTGTAATACTGCTTGGGTTCAGGGATAGTGATTCCCCCTGAAGTCCTTTTATTGTTGAGGATAGTTTTAGCTATCCTGGGTTTTTTGTTATTCCAGATGAATTTGCAAATTGTTCTGTCTAACTCTTTGAAGAATTGGATTGGTACTTTGATGGGGATTGCATTGAATCTGTAGATCGCTTTTGGTAAAATGGCCATTTTTACTATATTAATCCTGCCAATCCATGAGCATGGGAGATCTTTCCATCTTCTGAGGTCTTCTTCAATTTCTTTCTTCAGTGTCTTGAAGTTCTTATTGTACAGATCTTTTACTTGCTTGGTTAAAGTCACACCAAGGTACTTTATATTATTTGGGTCTATTATGAAGGGTGTCATTTCCCTAATTTCTTTCTCGGCTTGTTTCTCTTTTGTGTAGAGGAAGGCTACTGATTTATTTGAGTTAATTTTATACCCAGCCACTTTGCTGAAGTTGTTTATCAGCTTTAGTAGTTCTCTGGTGGAACTTTTGGGATCACTTAAATAAACTATCATATCATCTGCAAATAGTGATATTTTGACTTCTTCTTTTCCGATCTGTATCCCCTTGACCTCCTTTTGTTGTCTGATTGCTCTGGCTAGAACTTCAAGAACTATATTGAATAAGTAGGGAGAGAGTGGGCAGCCTTGTCTAGTCCCTGATTTTAGTGGGATTGCTTCAAGTTTCTCTCTATTTAGTTTAATGTTAGCTACTGGTTTGCTGTATATAGCTTTTACTATGTTTAGGTATGGGCCTTGAATTCCTATTCTTTCCAGGACTTTTATCATGAAGGGGTGTTGAATTTTGTCAAATGCTTTCTCAGCATCTAATGAAATGATCATGTGGTTCTGTTCTTTCAGTTTGTTTATATAATGGATCACGTTGATGATTTTCTGTATATTAAATCATCCCTGCATGCCTGGGATGAAGCCTACTTGATCATGGTGGATGATTGTTTTGATGTGCTCTTGGATTCAGGTTGCCAGAATTTTATTGAGTATTTTTGCGTCGATATTCATAAGGGAAATTGGTCTGAAGTTCTCTTTCTTTGTTGGGTCTTTGTGTGGTTTAGGTATAAGAGTAATTGTGGCTTCATAGAAGGAGTTCTGGAGTGATCCATCTGTTTCAATTTTGTGGAATAGTTTGGATAATATTGGTATGAGGTCTTCTATGAAGGTTTGATAGAATTCTGCACTAAACCCGTCTGGACCTGGGCTCTTTTTGGTTGGGAGACCTTTAATGACTGCTTCTATTTCCTTAGGAGTTATGGGGTTGTTTAACTGGTTTATCTGTTCCTGATTTAACTTCGGTACCTGGTATTTGTCTAGGAAATTGTCCATTTCCTGTAGATTTTCAAGTTTTGTTGAATATAGGCTTTTATAGTAAGATCTGATTTTTTGAATTTCCTCTGAATCTGTAGTTATGTCTCCCTTTTCATTTCTGATTTTGTTAATTTGGACACACTCTCTGGATCCTCTCGTTAGTCTGGCTAAGGGTTTATCTATCTTGTTGATTTTCTCAAAGAACCAACTTTTGGTTCTGTTGATTCTTTCTATGGTCCTTTTTGTTTCTACTTGGTTGATTTCAGCTCTGAGTTTGATTATTTCCTGCCTTCTACTCCTCCTGGGTGTATTTGCTTCTTTTTGCTCTAGAGCTTTTAGGTGTGCTGTCAAGCTGCTGACATATGCTCTTTCCTGTTTCTTTCTGCAGGCACACAGCGCTATGAGTTTTCCTCTTAGCACAGCTTTCGTTGTGTCCCATAAGTTTGGGTATGTTGTGCCTTCATTTTCATTAAATTCTAAAAAGTTTTTAATTTCTTTCTTTATTTCTTCCTTGACCAGGTTATCATTGAGTAGAGCATTGTTCAATTTCCACGTATATGTGGGCATTCTTCCCTTATTGTTATTGAAGACCAGTTTTAGGCCGTGGTGGTCTGATAGCACGCATGGGATTATTTCTATCTTTCTGTACCTGTTGAGGCCCGTTTTTTGACCAACTATATGGTCAATTTTGGAGAAAGTACCATGAGGAGCTGAGAAGAAGGTATATCCTTTTGCTTTAGGATAGAATGTTCTATAAATATCCGTTAAGTCCATTTGGCTCATGACTTCTCTTAGTCTGTCTACATCTCTGTTTAATTTCTGTTTCCATGATCTGTCCATTGATGAGAGTGGGGTGTTGAAATCTCCCACTATTATTGTGTGAGGTGCAATGTGTGTTTTGAGCTTTAGTAAGTTTTCTTTTACGTATGTAGGTGCCCTTGTATTTGGGGCATAGATATTTAGGATTGAGAGTTCATCTTGGTGGATTTTTCCTTTGATGAATATGAAGTGTCCTTCCTTATCTTTTTTGATGACTTTTAGTTGAAAATTGATTTTATTTGATATTAGAATGGCTACTCCAGCTTGCTTCTTCTGACCATTTGCTTGGAAAGTTGTTTTCCAGCCTTTCACTCTGAGGTAGTGTCTGTCTTTGTCTCTGAGGTGTGTTTCCTGTAGGCAGCAGAATGCAGGGTCCTCGTTGCGTATCCAGTTTGTTAATCTGTGTCTTTTTATTGGGGAGTTGAGTCCATTGATGTTGAGAGATATTAAGGAGTAGTGGTTATTGCTTCCTGTTATATTCATATTTGGATGTGAGGTTATGTTTGTGTGCTTTTCTTCTCTTTGTTTTGTTGCCAAGACGATTAGTTTCTTGCTTCTTCTAGGGTATAGCTTGCCTCCTTATGTTGGGCTTTACCCTTTATTATCCTTTGTAGTGCTGGATTTGTAGAAAGATATTGTGTAAATTTGGTTTTGTCATGGAATATCTTGGTTTCTCCATCTATGTTAATTGAGAGTTTTGCAGGATACAGTAACCTGGGCTGGCATTTGTGTTCTCTTAGTGTCTGTATGACATCTGTCCAGGATCTTCTGGCCTTCATAGTTTCTGGCGAAAAGTCTGGTGTGATTCTGATACGTCTGCCTTTATATGTTACTTGACCTTTTTCCCTTACTGCTTTTAATATTCTTTCTTTATTTTGTGTTTGGTGTTTTGACTATTATGTGACGGGAGGTGTTTCTTTTCTGGTCCAATCTATTTGGAGTTCTGTAGGCTTCTTGTATGCCTCTGGGTATCTCTTTTTTTAGGTTAGGGAAGTTTTCTTCTATGATTTTGTTGAAGATATTTACTGGTCCTTTGAGCTGGGAGCCTTCACTCTCTTCTATACCTATTATCCTTAGGTTTGATCTTCTCATTGAGTCCTGGATTTCCTGTATGTTTTGGACCAGTAGCTTTTTCTGCTTTACATTATCTTTGACAGTTGAGTCAATGATTTCTATGGTATCTTCTGCTCCCGAGATTCTCTCTTCCATCTCTTGTATTCTGTTGGTGAAGCTTGTATCTACAGCTCCTTGTCTCTTCTTTTGATTTTCTATATCCAGGGTTGTTTCCACGTGTTCTTTCTTGATTGCTTCTATTTCCATTTTTAATTCCTTCAACTGTTTGATTGTGTTTTCCTGGAATTCTTTCTGGGATTTTTGTGTCTCTTCTCTATGGGTTTCTACTTGTTTATTTATGTTTTCCTGGAATTCTTTCAGGCATTTTTGCGATTCCTCTCTGCAGGCTTCTACTTGTTCTCTAAGGGAGTTCTTCACGTCTTTCTTGAAGTCCTCCAGCATCATGATCAAACATGATTTTGAAACTAGATCTTGCTTTTCGGGTGTGTTTGGATATTCCATGTTTATTTTGGTGGGAGAATTGGGCTCCGATGATGCCATGTAGTCTTGGTTTCTGTTGCTTGGGTTCCTGCGCTTGCCTCTCGCCATCAGATTATCTCTAGTGTTACTTTGTTCTGCTATTTCTGACAGTGGCTAGACTGTCCTATAAGCCTGTGTGTCAGGAGTGCTGTAGACCTGTTTTCCTGTTTTCTTTCAGCCAGTTATGGGGACAGAGTGTTCTGCTTTCGGGCGTGTAGTTTTTCCTCTCTACAGGTCTTCAGCTGTTCCTGTGGGCCTGTGTCTTGAGTTCACCAGGCAGGTCACTTGCAGCAGAAAAGTTGGTCTTACCTGTGGTCCCGAGGCTCAAGTTTGCTCGAGGGGTGCTGCCCACGAGCTCTCTGCGGCCAACCAGGAAGATCTGCGCCGCCCTTTCCGGGAGCTTCCGTGCACTAGGGTTCCAGATGGCGTTTGGTGTTTTCCTCTGGCATCCGAGATGTGTGTGCAGAGTGCAGTCTCTTCTGGTTTCCCAGGCTTGTCTGCCTCTCTGAAGGTTTAGCTCTCCCTCCCACGGGATTTGGATGCAGAGAACTGTTTATCCGGTCTGTTTCCTTCAGGTTCCGGCGGTATCTCAGGCGCAGGGGTCCTGCCGCTCCTGGGCCCTCCCCTGTGGTTCCGAGGCTCAAGTTTGCTCGTGGGGTACTGCCTAAGTCCTCTCCGCGGCGGCAGCAACCGGGAAGATCTGCGCTGCTCTTTCCGGGAGCCTCCGTGCACCAGGGTTCCAGATGGTGTTTTCAGTTGCAAACTCTTAATGATTTTCAAAAATTAGTGGTAGATACTATTTGGCTATGACCTATACCATTGGATTAACTACTCAAGAGTTAATCCAATTTGTTTCATATTGTTAAGTAAATTAAATTTGTTAAGTAATTTATTTATTTTTCCATCTTTATTAACTTGAGTATTTCTTATTTACATTTCAACTGTTATTCCCCTTCCCGGTTTCTGGGCCAACATCCCCCTATCCCCTCCCCCTCCCCTTCTACATGGGCTTCCCCTTCCCATGCTCCCCACATTACCACCGTCCCTCCAACAATCACGTTCATTAGCTGTTCAGTCTGGGCAGAACCAAGGGCTTCCCCTTCCACTGGTGCTCTTACTAGGCTATCATTGCTACGTATGCAGTAGGAGTCCAGGTTCAGTCCATGTATAGTCTCTGGGTAGTGGCTTAGTCCCTGGAAGCTCTGGTTGGTTGGCATTGTTGTTCATATGGGGTCTCAAGCCCCTTCAAGCTCTTTCAGTCCTTTCTCTGATTCCTTCAACGGGGGTCCGGTTCTCAGTTCTGTGGTTTAATGGCATTCGCCTATGTATTTGCTGTATTCTGGCAGTGTCTCTCAGGAGAGATCTACATCCGGTTCCTGTCAGCCTACACTTATTTGCTTCATTCATCTTATCTAGTTTGGTAGCTGTATATGTATGGGCCACATGTGGGGCAGGCTCTGAATGGGTGTTCCTTCTGCCTCTGTTCTAAATATTGCCTCCTTATTCCCTGCCAAGGGTATTCTTGTTCTCCTTTTAAAGAAGGAGTGAAGCATTCGCATTTTGGTCATCCTTCTTGAGTTTCATGTGTTCTGTGCATCTAGGGTAATTACAGCATTTCGGCTAATATCCACTTATCAAAGAGTACATACCATGTGTGTTTTTCTGTGATTGGGTTACCTCAGTCAGGATGATATTTTCCAGTTCCATCCATTTGCCTATGAATTTCATAAAGTCGTTGTTTTTGATAGTTGAGTAATATTCCATTGTGTAGATGTACCACATTTTCTGTATCCATTCCTCTGTTGAAGGGCATCTGGGTTCTTTCTAGCTTCTGGCTATTATAAATAAGGCTGCTATGAACATAGTGGAGCATGTGTCTTTGTTATATGTTGGGGCATCTTTTGGGTATATGCCCAAGAGAGGTATAGCTGGATCCTCAGGTAGTTCAATGTCCAATTTTCTGAGGAACCTCCAGACTGATTTCCAGAATGGTTGTACCAGTCTGCAATCCCACCAACAATGGAGGAGTGTTCATCTTGCTCCACATCCTCGCCAGCATCTGCTGTCACCTGAGTTTTTGATCTGAGCCATTCTCACTGGTGTGAGGTGAAATCTCAGGGTTGTTTTGATTTGCATTTCCCTTATGACTAAAGATGTTGAACATTTCTTTAGGTGTTTCTCAGCCATTCGG
Source organism: Rattus norvegicus (assembly GCF_021556685.1). NCBI lineage: Eukaryota > Metazoa > Chordata > Mammalia > Rodentia > Muridae > Rattus > Rattus norvegicus. The sequence continues at coordinate 13,247,971 of NC_141540.1, read as the reverse complement.
CATTCCTCAGCTGTGAATTCTCTGTTTAGCTCTGAACCCCATTTTTTACTAGGGTTATTGGTATCCCTGCAGTCTAACGTTTTGAGTTCTTTGTATATTTTGGATATAAGCCCTCTATCTGTTGTAGGATTGGTAAAGATCTTTTCCCAATCTGTTGGTTGTTGTTTTGTCCTAACCACAGTGTCCTTTGCCTTACAGAAGCTTTGCAGTTTTATGAGATCCCATTTGTCGATTCTTGATCTTAGAGTATAAGCCATTGGTGTTTTGTCCTGGAAATTTTCTCCACTGCCCATGTGTTTGAGATTCTTCCCTACTTTTTCTTCTATTAGTTTGAGTGTATCTGGTTTGATGTGGAGGTCCTTGATTCACTTGGACTTAAGCTTTGTACAGGGTGATAAGCATGGATCAATCTGCATTCTTCTACATGCTGACCTCCAGTTGAACCAGCACAATTTGTTGAAAATGCTGTCTTTTTTCCATTGGATGGTTTTGGCTCCTTTGTCAAAAATCAAGTTACCATAGGTGTGTGGGTTCATTTCTGGGTCTTCAATTCTATTCCACTGGTCTATCAGTTCGTCTCTGTACCAATACCATGCAGTTTTTATCACCATTGCTCTGTAATACTGCTTGAGTTCAGGGATAGTGATTCCCCCGGAAGTCCTTTTATTGTTGAGGATAGTTTAAGCTTTCCTGGGTTTTTTGTCATTCCAGATGAACTTGCAAATTGTTCTCTCTGAAGAACTGGATTGGTATTTTGATGGGGGATTGCCTTGAATCTGTAGATCGCTTTTGGTAAAATGGCCATTTTTACTATATTAGTCCTGCCAATCCATGAGCATGGGAGATCTTTCCATCTTCTGAGATCTTCAATTTCTTTCTTCAGAGGCTTGAAGTTCTTATCATACAGATCTTTCACTTGCTTGGTTAAAGTCACATCAAGCTATTTTATATTATTTGTGACTATTATGAAGGGTGTCGTTTCCCTAATTTCTTTCTCAGCTGCTTTCTCTTTTGTGTAGAGGAAGGCTATTGATTTATTTGAGTTAATTTTATACCTAGCCATTTTGCTGAAGGTATTTATCAGGTTTAGTAGTTTTCTGGTGCAACTTTTCGGATCACTTAAATATACTATCATATCATCTGCAAATAGTGATATTTTGACTTCTTCTTTTCCGATCTGTATCCCCTTGACCTCCTTTTGTTGTCTGATTGCTCTGGCTAGAACTTCAAGAACTATATTGAATAAGTAGGGAGAGAGTGGGCAGCCTTGTCTAGTCCCTGATTTTAGTGGGATTGCTTCAAGTTTCTCTCCATTTAGTTTAACGTTAGCTACTGGTTTGCTGTATATTGCTTTTACTATGTTTAGGTATGGGCCTTGAATTCCTATTCTTTCCAGGACTTTTATCATGAAGGGGTGTTGAATTTTGTCAAATGCTTTCTCAGCATCTAATGAAATGATCATGTGGTTTTTATCTTTCCGTTTGTTTATATAGTGGATGACATTGATGGTTTTCTCTATATTGAACCATCCCTGCATGCTTGGGATGAAGCCTACTTGATCATGGCGGAGGATTGTTTTGATGTGCTCTTGGATTCTGTTTGCCAGAATTTTGTTGAGTATTTTTGCATCGATATTCATAAGGGGAATTGGTCTGAGTTCTCTTTCTTTGTTGGGTCTTTGTGTGGTTTAGGTATAAGAGTAATTGTGGCTTCATAGAAGGAATTCGGTAGTGCTCCATCTGTTTCAATTTCGTGGAATAGTTTGGATAGTATTGGTATGAGGTCTTCTATGAAGGTCTGATAGAATTCTGCACTGAACCCATCTGGACCTAGGCTCTTTTTAGTTGGGAGACCTTTAATGACTGCTTCTATTTCTTTAGAAGTTATGGGGTTGTTTAAATGGTTTATCTGTTCCTGATTTAACTTCAGTATCTGATATCTGTCTAGGAAATTGTCCATTTCCTGCAGATTTTCAAGTTTTGTTGAATATAGGCTTTTGTAGTAAGATCTGATGATTTTTTGAATTTCCTCTGATTCTGTAGTTATGTCTCCTTTTTCATTTCTGACTTTGTTAATTTGTACACATTCTGTGTCCTCGAGTTAGTCTGGCTAAGGGTTTATCTATCTTGTTGATTTTCTCAAAGAACCAACTTTAGGTTCTGTTGATTCTTTTTATGGTCCTTTTTGTTTCTACTTGGTTGATTTCAGCTCTGAGTTTGATTATTTCCTACCTTCTACTCCTCTTGGCTGTATTTGCTTCTTTTTATTCTAGAGCTTTTAGGTGTGCTGTCAAGCTGCTGATATATGCTGTCTCCTGTTTCTTTCTGCAGGCACCCAGAGCTATGAGTTTTCCTCTTAGCACAGCTTTCATTGTGTCCCATAAGTTTGGGTATGTTGTACCTTCATTTTCATTAAATTCTAAGAAGTGTTTAATTACTTTCTTTATTTCAGGTTATCGTTGAGTAGAGCATTGTTCAATTTCCATTTATATGTGGGCGTTCTTCCCTTATTGTTGTTGAAGACCAGCTTTAGCCTGTGGTGGTCTGATAGGGTGCATGGGATTATTTCTGTCTTTCTGTATCTGTTGAGGCCTGTTTTATGACCAATTATATGGTCAGTTTTGGAGAAAGTACCATGAGGTGGTGAGAAGAAGGTATATCCTTTTGTTTTAAGCCAGAATGTTCTACAAATATCTGTTAAGTCCATTTGGTTCATGACTTCTCTTAGTCTATGTCTCTGTTTAATTTCTGTTTCCATGATCTGTCCATTGATGAGTGGGGTGTTGAAATCTACTATTATTGTGTGAGTTGCAATGTGTGCTTTGAGCTTTAGTAAGGTTTCTTTTATGTATGTAGGTGCCCTTGTATTTGGAGCATAGATATTTAGGATTGAGAGTTCATCTTGGTGGATTTTTCCTTTGATGAATATGAAGTGTCCTTTCTTATCTTTTTTGATGACTTTCAGTTGAAAATTGATTTTATTCAATATTGGAATGGCTACTCCAGCTTGCTTCTTCAGACCATTTGCTTTTAAAGTTGTTTTCCAGCCTTTCACTCTGAGGTAGTGTCTGTCTTTGTCTCTGAGGTGTGTTTCCTGTAGGCAGCAGAATGCAGGGTCCTCATTGCATATCCAGTTATCTGTGTCTTTTTATTGGGGAGTTGAGTCCATTGATGTTGAGAGATATTAAGGAATAGTGATTATTGCTTCCTGTTATATTCGTATTTGGATGTGAGATTATGTTTGTGTGCTTTTCTTCTCTTTGTTTTGTTGTCAAGACGATTAGTTTCTTGCTTTTTCTAGGGTGTATCTTGCCTCCTTATGTTGGGGTTTACTATTTATTATCCTTTGTAGCGCTGGATTTGTAGAAAGATATTGTGTAAATTTGGCTTTTGTCATGGAATATCTTGGTTTCTCCATCTATGCTAATTCAGAGTTTTGCTTGATACACTAACCTGGGCTGGCATTTGTGTTCTCTTAGGATCTGTATGACATCTGTCCAGGATCTTCTGGCTTTTATAGTCTCTGGTGAGACGTCCGGTGTGATTCTGCTAGGTCTGCGTTTATATGTTACTTGACCTTTTTCCCTTACTGCTTTTCATATTCTTTGTTTTGTGCATGTGGTGTTTTGACTATTATGTGACAGGAGGATTTTCTTTTCTGGTCCAATCTATTTGGAGTTCTGTAGGCTTCTTGTATGTTTATGGGCATCTCTTTCTTTAGGTTAGGGAAATATCTTTTGTTGAAGATATTTACTGGTCCTTTGAGTTGTGAGTCTTCACTCTCTTCTATACCTATTATCCTTAGGTTTGATCTTCTCATGGAGTCTTGGATTTCCTGTATGTTTTGGACCAGTAGCTTTTTCCGTTTTACATTATCTTTGACAAGTGTGTTGATGATTTCTATGGAATCTTCTGCTCCTGAGGTTCTCTCTTCTATCTCTTATATTCTGTTGGTGATTCTTGTATCTATGGCTACTTGTCTCTTCCTTTGGTTTTCTATATTCAGGGTTGTCTCCCATTGTGCTTTCTTCATTGCTTCCATTTCCATTTTTAATTCCTTCAACTGTTTGTGTTTTCTTGGAATTCTTTAAGGGATTTTTGTGATTCCTCTCTATAGGCTTCTACTTGTTTATGTTTTCCTCCGTTTCTCTAAGGGATTTCTTTATGTCTTTATTGAAGTCCTCCATCATCATGATCAAATGTGATTTTAAATCTCGATCTTGCTTTTCTGGTGTGTTTGGATATTGAGTGTTTGCTTTGGTGGGAGAATTGGGCTCCGATGATGCCATGTAGTCTTGGTTTCTGCGCTTGCCTCTCGCCATCAGATTGTCTCTGGTGTTATCTTGTTCTGCTATTTCTGACAGTGGCTAGATTTTCCTATAGGCCTTTGTGTCAGGAGTGCTGTAGACCTGTTTTCCTGTCCTCTTTCAGCCAGTTATGGGAACAGAGTGTTCTGATTTCAGGCGTGTAGTCTTTCCTGTCTGTCTTTCCTGGTCTTCAGCTGTTCCTGTGGGCGCTGAGTCCTGAGTCCACCTGGCAGGTCACTTGGAGCAGAAAAGTTGGTCTTACCTGTGGTCCCGTGGCTGAAGTGGCTCCTGGGGGGCTGCTTTTGAGCTCTCCGTGAGGGCGGCAACCAGGAGGGCCTGTGCCACCTTTCCCCGGGGCCCCTGTGCACCAGGGTCCCAGATGGCGTTTGGTGTTTTCCTCTGGAGTCAGAAATGTGGGCAGAGTGTAGTCTCTTCTGGCTTCCCAGGCATGTCTGCCCCTCTGAAGGTTTAGCTCTCCCTCCCACAGGATTTGGGAGCAGGGAGTTTTTGATCGGGTCCCTTCAGATCCGGGTGGTATCTGGACCGCAGGGGACCTGCTGCTTGGGTGCCCCTATCATCTGGTTCCCAGAGGCCGTATACAGTTTCCTCTTGGGCCAGGGATGTGGGCAGGGGTGGGCAGTATTGGTGGTCTCTCCCGCTCTGCAGTCTCAGGAGTGCCCACCTGTCCGGGTGGTGAGCTCTCTCTCCCATGGGGTTTGGGAGCAGGGAGCTGTGGGCTGGGATCAGCAAGGTTTGGGCTCCAGCTAAAAACTGGAAGTGTCCAGTCCCAGAGGAATTTTGCCTCTGTGTGTCCTGAGTCCACCAGGCAGGTCGCTTGGAGCAGAAAAGTTGGTCTTACCTGTGGTCCCATGGCTGAAGTGGTTCCTGGGCTCTCCGTGAGGGTGGCAACCACGAGGGCCTGTACCGCCTTTTCCCCAAGTAATTTATTTTAAACTTTACAGTATAACTGGTTTTATTATATTAATTATACAGTTTTTTGATATATTGGTATATTTGCATATTGAATGAACAATTAACTAATTGTATAATTAATATAATGATTTAGACTTAAAACAGGCCAAAAAGATTGACAACCACAGCAGAGAGACTTAACTGGGAGAACAGAGACTGCAATGTGTGTGTGTAGAGCACGGCCTTGATGGTTTTTGGTTCTTTTGCCTTCAACGCATTCTTCTACTGGGCTCATCATGCAAAGTCCATAACGAAGGGCTTTAGTGAGGGAGTATGGAGCATAGTCTGAGAGAACACTGAAAAGGAAGATGAACTAGGCTGGAAGGTCCACATTCAATTCCGGGTCACCTGACCATTAATTTGGACTGTTTTCAAAATACTTAAGAAAAATAAGGAGGATATTAATATTAAATTCTTGATGGAATCAAAGCTTGGTAATCAAACCTTAAAATTGGTTATAGAGGAAAAAATAGAAAATAAAAGAATATTTTCCCTGTTGAAGTAAAATTGAGAGTACAGTGCCACCAACTCCCGTCCTGGTGACAGTCCCTGAGCTCCTTTACGGTGGCTTCCTTTAGACGCTTATCCACCGTTGCCTGAAAATCCCCCTGAATCGGGGAAAGGACGTGATCATCAGTCTATTCTATTCTTAAGTTCTCACCATTTCTCGATGAAGACTCAGTCTATATGCAAGCTAACTTTCCAATGCAGGGAAGCCAGGGCACACACGGAAGAGGAATTTGTTTATTAATTCCTTCCCTGCCTCATGTACATTGTAGTTCAAGTAAATTTCAGCAAAATTAAAATGTTTAACTCCTAATTATGCACTAACCAATCTATTTAAAACTCTGGATAGAATTATCTTGAGAAGCAAGGGAAGAGCTAAAGCTATTTAATTCAGACCACAAGAGGTATTTCTGTGTCATTTGGATCCTAGATTGCCTTTAACCTCACTTATTTTACCCACTATAATGTCTCCTACAGGTTATAACACAATACAGTAAACCTTGGGAATGGATTTATTAATACCATAAGGGTTAGAAACTATAACCTGCTTTCCTTAGTCTTCATGCTTAGTTAGCAAAGTGGATGGCCTGATGGCAGCAATTCCATGGGCGATACTTGCTTCTCTCAGACAGGAGCACCATCACCCCTCCACTAATGTCAACAGACTTCTGTTGCCACTTCCCTTTAAGGAAGCATGGCAATTGTCAGGAACATCCCATTCGTGCTTCCTTACACTGTCACAGTCATATAGTTGGCATTAACCTGAGAGGTAAGAATACTAACGAGTTATGGCGGCTGGATGTCATTCACCTGGTCTTGTGCCACAGATGTCATCCCTGTACATTTTCATTAATATTTCTATATTCCTCTGGGTGGTTTTCAGTCCTTAGAGTGGCTCTTCTGTGTGTTCTCTTACACAAACCTCGGCTGTTTTATTTTATGTGAGTCGCTGTCTCAGACACCAGAAGAGGGCATCAAATCTCATCACAGATGGTTGTGAGCCACCATGTGGTTGCTGGGAATTGAACTTAGGACTTCTGGAAGAGCAGTCAGTGCTCTTAGCCACTGAGCCATCTCTCCAGCCCATCCTTGTACATTTTCATTAATAAATTTCCATATTCCTCTCAGTGGTTTCTCAGTCCTTAGAGTGTCTATGCTGTGTGTTCTCTTATACAAACTTTGGCTGTTGTGGGCTGTCTACTTCTATCAAACAGATGATGAACCAGCCTAGAGTAGTAAAAAGTTGAAGGAGCTCTTTGAGGAGTGGAATATTGATCCTATCACAGACATTCCTATCTTCATAGCCAGAGTTTACACTTTCTACTTTATTTATTTTTACACAGGATATTACACTGTAGACTAAACTGGCCTGAATTCACAGTATACCTCTGACTGTGCTGGAACTCATGGAATCCTCCTGCCTCAGCATTCCAAGTGTTGAGATTGCATGAGTGAGCCATTTCCTTAAAAGCCACAGGACTAATAGCCTGAGGGAGGACCACTTTTAGGTGTTATAATTTATGTATTTCCAAAGCAGACCCCAAAATGTCAGTGACAAATTTGTTATGAACCCCTACTTGGCCGAGTGTGGTACAATAACATTGTGTGAGGAACAGAGAGAGTGTGCAGACAGCCATCAAGTCTAAAATGAAAGAATTCAGGAGCTGTATTTTAAGCTCAGTTTGTAGCCTGCTTGCCTAGGATGCTGAGAACCCTGGTTTCCATTGTTAGCACAGCAAATGCCAGGTTTGCTGGTCTGCTCCTGTCGTCCAGCACTCAGGAGGCATGGGCCAGGGGTGGGGGTGGGGAGGCTCAGGAATTTGAGGTCATCCTTGACCACATTGCTGAGTCTGAGGCCACCCTGGGTTATACCAGATCCTGTCTCAGAACAGAGTAAGAAGAAAATCCAGTTGGAAGAGAAAGACTGGAAATCTTTTCCCACCAGGACTCCATGCAACAAACCGCACATTTAAGAAAAGTGCAGGGTAAATGGGACTCAGCAGGTTTTCTGTAAGTAACCTACAAAGGCCAGGAGCTAGAGGAAGATGGCTCACACGGGAAAGCACACATTGTACCAAGCATGAAGCTGTGAGTTCAACATTGTGTCTCATGTATCCTGGCCTGGTCCCATATCTCTTTCCCTTTGTGCCAATAACTCTGTGTCCAACTATGAAGGGCAAGGGGCTCCCAAGGAAAGGAAGCCTCCCCCCCAGCTTCTGGCAAACACACCATTATCCCCCCAAGAGATAGGGGTAGCCTAGGGTCAAGTGGGACTGTACCTCACAGTCAGGATGGCGTAGTTCTAGAGACCTCACCTAACGTAGTGTCCTCTTTTCGGGAGGGGACAGGACAATTTGGATGCTTGTGACCTGTGAGGTCATCCTGTGTCTGAGACAAGAGAAAGAGTAGCTTTTGTAGATTATCAGGGGCCTGAAACAACATGAGGAATGGAGGACAAGGGAGGTTAGGAAGCTTCAGGTCCTGCAATCGTTCCTGCCCCAGTCCACGGCCTTGGTGAGAGGCCCTTGTCTACATGGCAGTGGCATGGCATCTCTGTGGCTGTCACAGAAGCTGTCATGGTGCTTCATTTTTCCAGCTTCATGAGGAACTGCCCCTCAAGAGTTGTCCATGGTGGTGACACCTTTCCTGCCTCAGCTTACTGCCTTCATGAAACACCACTGTGAGAACTGGCCCACGGGAGCTGTCCACAGTGGGCTGGCCCACGGGAGCTGTCCACAGTGGGCTGGCCCACAGGAGCTGTCCACAGTGGGCTGGCCGATGGGAGCTGTCCACAATGGGCTGGCCCACGGGAGCTGTCCACAGTGGGCTGGCCCACAGGAGCTGTCCACAGTGGGCTGGCCCATGGGAGCTGTCCACAGTAGCAGCACCTCCTCTCCAGCTTTCCTCTGCCTGCCCCCCAGCAGCCCCACAGAGATGACCTCAACAAAAGCCAGAAGGATTTCCCACCTTCTCATTGGCAGTATGCTGGGAAAAGGGTTGAAATAACCCCACAAATCCCTGATCATGAAAACCTACCAATCCCTGAACTTTCCACAAAACCCCACCCATCCCTGAGCTCTTCAAGCTCAGGACTTGAAATCCCCCCAATCCCCAATCCAGAAACCTCTCCTGAAAAGCCCTGCCCTTTGTCTAATTCCATGCTTCCCACTCTTGGGAGCAAAGGGCAGCCATCCCTGGATTCATCATCCACTTTTCAGGAAAATAAAGAAGCAACAAAGAGGAGAAGTGAAGGAGGAGCGGGGCTGAGGCCCTCCCCTGGGAGCTGCAATGCTTCTACTGAGGCGGCTTCCTCAGAGCTGTGTGATTCCTGAGCTCCCATGTGTCAGGATGCCTTTCTACTGGGATACCTTTTCCCTTCAGAGCTGTATTTATTGTTCCTGGGCTTCTAAGCTCCAGGATACCCTCCCATCACAGCAGAAACACTTAGAACTATGCCTTCTGGACCTATGAATTGTAATTTTATATAGCACTTTCTTTAATCTGTTGAGGTCTGGTCTTGGTGTTTATTGGAATGCCAAGTGTGGACCCCAAGACCTAGAGTCTACACATAGCCCCAGTGGCCCAGCCCCCAAGTTATTTCTGATTGGTAAATAAAGGTGCCAATAGCAGGACTAAAGAGACGTATGTGGGGTTTAAATGTCCCTGGGCTTGGGGTCAGAGAAGAGCCATGAGGAGAAGAAGGTGCCTGAGGAAGAAAGAGAAGCCGCCATGGGTTAGGTGAGCCATAAAGTCGTGGCCCTGAGGGCTGGCCAATTGGTGTTAAGAACAGCCTGGATGGGGGCTGGGGATTTAGCTCAGTGGTAGAGCGCTTGTCTAGGAAGCGCAAGGCCCTGGGTTCGGTCCCCAGCTCCGAAAAAAAGAACCAAAAAAAAAAAAAAAAAAAAAAAAAAAAGAACAGCCTGGATGAAACACTGTAAGCATTAAGTAATGATTCAGGGTTATCAGTACAAAAGTAGATTCTAATAACAGAGGGCAAGAATCTGCCTAGCTCTTGTGCTGTTTAAGGCTTATTATAAATATAAAGGTTGTTTGTGTCTTTTTCCTGGAAATGAAATGGTCAAAGGCAGGGTAGAAACCCTGAGTTGGGGTTATAAAAGGCTTTTTTCCTTAGGTATAAATTGAATGTAATTATAATTATGTAAATTATAAGGTATAATAGATATTTATAGTGTCTAGTTTATTTGGCAATTTAGATAAAGTATTTTATTATCTACCTTAATGAGTTTATGATTTTATATCTTAATTGTTTTTTATTTTAACTTGTATTATCACCTGCAAATTATCTTTTTAAATCTAGAATTTTTTAATGTTAAATAATTTTTTAATTATGAGATTATAGTCTTTAATCTCATCAGAGATTTGAGAAGGAAATACATATTTGATTATGTAAGAAGTGTAACAGCATAGTTTTTAAAATTTAAATAATTGGCAAAGACAGTTGACTGGACAGCCCTCAATATTTCTTTTTTTTTTTTTTTTTTTTTTGGTTCTTTTTTTCGGAGCTGGGGACCGAACCCAGGGCCTTGTGCTTCCTAGGTAAGCGCTCTACCACTGAGCTAAATCCCCAGCCCCAGCTAAATCCCCAGCCCCTCAATATTTCTGATAATATTGGAGTATCTATGTTCAGTCTTCTGGCCCAGAACATCTGGCAGACCTTGAGTGAAGCAGGTGGTATGAAGAATTACTTGTCCTGTCTTGGCAGAGCTCAGTAGCAGTTTATCTTGTGTTTGTTTATCCCTCTTGGACAGCAGTCTGTGTTCAGATGGAATCAGGGGATTTCTCCCCCAGTGGCTACTTCATAACTGAAGTAACTCCATATAGAGGTATTGATGCTCATCACCTTCTTAAAGATGTCAATACTATCATAAGCAACGGGGTTCTTCAGCCTGGTCTCCATGGGAACACTGGACTGCTTAACCTAGCACATATGTTGTTCTGCAAGTAGACTTACATAGTAAATAGAAGGGAATTTAAACAATATTAAATATAGGGAAGGATATTAATTATAATATAATATAAAATATAAAAATAGATTGGACAAATGTGCCTTACGTTACTGTGAAATCCCATTACTTATAGCTCCTAGTGTTGGTATCAAGAACTGCTTTCACCTCCAGCGGTGATGTCACCTGTGCATCTGTTACCATGGCAATGGCCATACATTCCCAGCATACCTTTGGTTAAGTTCCCACCTTCACCTGAGAGCAGTTAAGTCACATTTCAAATAAAAGGCCGACCTTTCCTCTTCTCTTTCTTCTCTTTTCTCTCTCCCTCTCTTACCTACTCCGCCTTGTCTCCGCCATCCCAACAAACCTCCTCTACTTGAGACCGTGTTGGCCTGGTGTGGTTTGTCTGGATGCGATCCATGATTTCCATCCCAAAATTGGTGACCAGTACGGGGAATAGACCTCTCCCTGCCTGTGCCTGGACTGGTGCCATGTGCTCACTACCGCCAAAGCGGCGTGCAGCAGCCCTTCCCTTCCTGCTGAGCGCTGCCACTCGAATTCAATCCAGGCAGCGCTGTTCAACCACCACCACCTGCTGGCTGCCGCAGGACTCCGACTTCCACCTCGTGAGTTGCTGCTGCAGCTGTGCAGGACACACAGACTTCTACATGAGCTGCTGCCTGCCGTGGTCCACCACATGGTGCTCGCTCTTGCTACGTGGGTCACGTAGTCAGACAGGCCCTCACCAACCATATGGTTTCACGTTTCCTGCTACCAGACCGCTAAAATCCTTGCACAAACACCTGCAGATTGGTAGTTTTTTTCCCTCTGGTTGGCAAGGAGAACCTCTGATTTCCCAAGTAGGGCCTGATTACCCAGCCTTTATGGGTAGGGCGTTGGTCTTCCACAGCCAAGGGCCAAGATAAGACTTCGACCACTGGGCGAATATTCCCCTGGAAGCCGTTCCCTGCCCCCCTCCCCTCTGGGCTCTTGCAGCCGATTAGAAATTCCCAGGCCTGGGAAGGAACACTTTCTGGTGGGTCAGGGACTCCCCGTATATAGCCTCTGGGAGTCTAAGTGACGACTCAGACGCCTGGCCTGGCAGAGTGCTGTTACTGTATTTCTCACGGGGACACCAGTATGAATAATTCAGTAACTCCCTAATGGGTAACTCGTTGTCTTCGAACATGTCTTCTGGAAAATTTCAAATCTCTGAAATGAACGCCCCACTTCAGGGCATCAAAACTGATACACCTTTTCAATGAGGTGTGGACTCAGTACCTACTGGACAATGGCTCCAAATGGCCACTTAATGGCACAGTAGATTCTATAGTCTTACGGGATCTTCATACATACTGCCAGTGGTCTGGTAAATGCAAAGAGGTCCTCTATGCATTTATGTATGTTTGCTCTCTAAAGCAGACTGGGTTCCCATACCTCTAACTCATCCGCCTTTATTAAAGAGTTTCAGCACATTGCTCAGTCTTACAGCTGTGATGTAATATGGTCCTTACTAATAATCTACTTCCTGAGGGACGCCGCTGAGTTTGGGAGCAGGAGAGAACACATGCAGACGAGATCCATCAAACAGATGGATCATACCCAATCGGGTCTGAGGCAGCACCTGACCAAGATCTGGATGGAGTTAGAATCCCACCTGTGATGTTTTAGCCAGAGGTAGACTCATGACCTGTCTCCTGGCCGTCTTTACAGACAGTCTTAAAACCAGTGAATTTTGAAAAACTCCAAGAAGTCACCTAGGAAAAACAGGAAAACCCATCTCAATTTTTAGACCGCCTCACAAAGGCTCTATTGCAATACACTAATCTGGACCCTGAAAACCCAGAAGATAAGCAACTTCTGATGACCTATTTCTTTCCCCAGAGGTACCCCGACATAAAAGACAAACTTAAAAAGTTAGAGGGGGGGGGCCCTAACTTCACAGGCAGAAGTTTTGGTGCTGGCCTTCAAAGTGCACCATGGAAGGGATGAGAAGGCTGGCAGACAAAATACCATATGCTGGCAAAGGCTGTCCTACCATCCCTAGCTATCACCCCATTCTCCTGGTCTTCTAAGGCTAAGAAACCATCAGGCTCCTGCTACAAATGTGGTCAACAAGGTCATTGGGCAAGGGCTTGCCCTAACGTCCACAAGCCAAATGGGCCATGTCCTTGGTGCCATAAAGAGGGACATTGGGCTGTTGATTGCCCTCGTGTTTCACAGGACAGAGGGACATCACTCCCAGATAACCCTCCAACTGATCTCCTAGGCTTGGCTATGGATGACTAACGGGGCCTGAGCTCCCTTGACCCAACCACTGCCATACCAGCAGGGAGCTCTGAGTAGCCATCATGGTATGTGGGCAGCCCATCTCCTTCCTCTTGGACACTGAGGCCACCTACTCAGTCCTAATGGAGTTTGGGGACCCACTTCTCTCCTGTTCCCCTATTGTCAGGGTAGGAGGACAACATTTCTTTCCTCACCAAACCCTACCACTTAGTTGCATTTTTAGGGGTGTACCTCTCACCCATTCCTTTTTGGTAGTGCCAACATGTCCTGTCCCCTTATTGGGAAGTGATCTTCTAGCTAAGTTGGGAGCCTCTATTTCCTTAGCTCCCCCCATTCACCTAAACCCAAGTTTGATGGCTTGCATATGCTTGGCCCAGGGAGTGGCACTATTAGGAGGTGTGGCCTTGTTAGAGGAAGTGTGTCACTGTGGGGGTGGGCTTGGAGACCCTCCTCCTAGCTGCCTGAGGATGCTCAGACTGTTCCTCTGTAGAACTCAGCTCCTCCTGCACCGTGCCTGCCTGGGGGCAGCGACGTTTCCATGCTCCTGCCTTGATGATAATGGGCTGAACCTCTGAACCTGTAAGCAGCCCCAGTTAAATGCTGTCCTTCATAAAACTTACATAGGTCATGGTGTCTGTTCTCAGCAATAAGACCCTACCTAAGACACCAAGCTCACCAGCAGCCCCTCTGCTCCTTCTTCTAACCAGTCAACCGACTAACACAGACATGTTGCTTCCTTTACCAGCTTCTCCGGTAGCCCCCCAAGTCTGGGAGTCCAGAACCCCTCTGTTGCTAAACAAACAGTCTTTCCAAATAGGATCAGGAAACTGTTCCATGGCCAGATGCCAGGAACCGTTCCAAATTGCTGTCATCCTGTACCAGTTATACTATCTAAATATTATGATCTCTTTACTTTCTCTTTGATCAGACAAAAGACAATTGTAAAAAATGGCCAGACAAGAGGGCTGGAGAGATGGCTCAGTGGTTAAGAGCACTGACTGCTCTTCCAGAGGTCCAGAGTTCAATTCCCAGCAACCACATGGTGGCTCACAACCATCTGTAATGGGATCTGATGCCCTCTTCTGGTGCGTCTGAGGACAGCTACAGTAAACTCATACATGATAAATAAATAAATCTTTAAAAAGATGGCCAGACAAATATGGGGGGCTGATTATACTGGCCTTGTCCTTCTATCAACAATGCAAGACTTTTTTTTTCTACATACAAGACTCATGGAATCCCAGGTGGGAGATAGGAGTTCTTGGTGAGCTCTACCATAAAGAAAAAAAAAAATCAACCTGGAGGGCTGGAGAGATAGCTCAGCGGTTAGGAGCACTGACTTCTCTTCCAGAGGTCCTGAGTTCAATTCCCAGCAACCACATGGTGGCACACGACCATCTGTAATGGGATCTGATGCCCTCTTCTGGTGTGTGAAGACAGCTATAGTGTACTCATATACATAAAAATAATCTTAAAAAAAATCAAGCTGGGTCCTCACTAACTAAGTACTATCCACATTCAGAGAAAATATGTCTCAATTGCCCAACCTCTAGATATCGGAAATGTAGGAAAAGTAATCAAACACTCCTCCGAGGTCCTTACCTCTTTGACATCCCCCTCATAAATGGCACTAACTCATCATTTCACCTTTTGCTTTAGACCTTGATCTGGGCATACCAACTCCTTAATGTCACCTGACCTGGCCACTTTAAAGATTGCTGGCTATGTGTACCCCCAGGAACTAACTCACAACTGCCACTTTTGACTCCATGCCTTTTCTCTCTCCCTCTTTTTGGCATGGCAAACTGTTTTAAGACATCTGGGGCACATTCTATAGGAACGCTAGGCTCCCTATGCTGTAATAGAACCACTACCCTTGACACCCCATCTCTGTCACAATGCCCTGCTGTCCAAAACACGTTATCATCGCCTGCCTGCCAGCTGGTCAGGAGTTTGCACGTTGGTGCTCCTTCTCCCTGAACGAGGGGTAATCCAGGGAAACCAGCCCCTGCCAATCCCAGTTGTAGATATGATAGCTGCCCAGCATAAGAGGGCAGCTCGGGTCGTGCCACACTTGGTCACTGCGGGAATAGCCATAGGCACTGGCACTGGGATTGTAGGGATAACTACTTCATGACCTAATATAATGAGTTCACTTAGAAGATTAACAACGGTTTTCAAAAAAATCTGACACCATGCTGACAATCCAGAAACAGATTGATTCTTCAGCTGCAGTGGTGCTTCAGAACCTATGGGGGCTGGATGTCCTGACAGCTAAGGAAGGTGGTCATTGCCTGCTCCTCCAAGAAGAATGCTGTTTCTACATCAACCAGTTCTGTTATAGTGAGAAATAAAATACAAGAGCTACAACCAGACATACAGAATTCCAAGGAACAGCAGGCCTTTAGTTCCTGAACTTTCAAAAACCCTATGTGGAAGTGGATACTCCCTTTCATAACACCCTTTCTAGTCATTTTTTCTGGTGTTATTATTCACTCCCTGCCTCATTAATCTTGTCTCTACATTCGTTCAACAACAGATACTGAAAAATTGTAACCAAACTATTTTGTCTTTTTTTTTTTTTTTTTTCCGGAGCTGAGGACCGAATCCAGGGCCTTGCGCTTGCTAGGCAAGCGCTCTACCACTGAGCTAAATCCCCAACCCCCCAAACTATTAATCAATTCCTGTTACAGGATTACCAACTGCCGTCCATGGAGGAGCCTGATGTGAACGTCCACCAAGTAGAACCCGATTGTGAAAGTCAGCTGTATCCGGAAACTGACGACACCCCAAGACAGCAGGAAGAAGTCTAAGAGACATGGCACCCCATTCCCCTTTTACCATCAGCTTCCCTCTCTCCTTTTCTTTCTTTTTATGATAAGAAAAAGGGAGGTATGTTGGTATCGCGAACTGCTTTCACCTCCAGCAGTGACATCACACGCTCATCTGTTGCCATGGCAATGGCCATACATTCCCAGCGTGCCTTTGGCTCAGCTCCCACCTTCACCTGGAAGCAGTTAAGTCACATTTAAAATAAAAGGCAGACCTTTCCTGACCCCTTCCTCTTCTCTTTTTCTCTCTTCTCTTTTCTATTTTCTCTCTCTCCCTCTCTTAAACCTCCCTTGTCTCTGCCACCCCAATAAACCTCTTCGCTTGAGACCGTGTTGGCCTGGTGTGGTTCGTCTGGACACGAGCTGCGGTTTCCATCCCAACACCTAGGACCACGTGGCTCATCGTCCTCTCCTTCACTTACCATCTTCTCTCTCCCATCTCCTGACTCCTCCCACCCCCATCCCCTCTCTAAAACTTTCAGCTCTGCCTTCCTTTTCCACTGCCCAATCACAGGCTCTAGCTCTATCAGACTAATAAAGAGGTCACCTGACTGCACCTGAATACGGGCACTCTTGAGGGAGCAGAACATACAAACAGCAATCCACAACAGGAATTTCAGCTAAGGTCATCCCTATTGGGTCCTGGGAGCCTCCTACATCCATGGTATCTGGGACTTTGTAGTTGTTTCCCCCCTTCCCCACACTGCTGCATATTTTTGTTTCATTGTCCTGGCCCTCTGAGCTTCTCTCCTGTCTACCACCATACCTGATCCTGCTCCCTTTTTTCCCCTCCCCCCTCCCACCCAAGTCCCTCTCTCCCTCTGCGTCCCGTGATTATTTTGTTCCCTCTTCTAAGTGGGATTGAAGCTTCCACACTTGGGCCTTCCCTCTTGTTCAGCTTCATATGGTCTATCATATTAAGTTGGACAATGGGTATTCTGAACTTTTTGGCTAAACACCATCTATTGGGGTCTGGGTTACCCCACTCAGGACATTTTTCTAGTTCCATCTACTTGCCTGCAAAATTTGTGATGTCCTTATTTTTAATAGCTGACTAGTATTACATTGTGTAAGTGTATACATTTTCTGTATATATTCTTTGGTTGAGGGACATCAGGTTTGTTTCTAGCTTCTGGCTATTGTAAATAAGGCTGCTATGAACATAGTGGAGTATGTGTCCTTGTTATATGTTGGAGCATCTTTTGGGTATATGCCCAGTAGTAGTATAAATGGGTCTTCAAGTAGAACTATTTTTGATTTTCTGAGGAATCACCAGATTGTCTTCCAGAACGGTTGTACCAGTTTTCAATCTCACCAGCAATGGAGGAGTGTTCCTCTTTCTCCCCATCTTCGCCAGCATCTGCTGTCACGTGAGTTTTTGACTTTAGTCATTTTTACTGGTGTGATGTGGAATCTCAGGGTTGTTTTGATTTGCATTTCCCTGATAACTGAGGATGTTAAACATTTTTTTAGGTACTTCTCAGTCGTTTGAGATTCCTCAGGTAAGTTCTGTACCCCATTTTTAATTGGGTTATTTGATTTTCTGGAGTCTAACTTTTTGAGTTCGTAGTATATTTTAGAAATTACCCTCTATCAGATGTAGGGCTAGTAAGGATCTTTTCTCAATCTGCAGACTACCATTTTGCTCTATTGGCAGTGTTTCATGAGGTCCCATTTTTGAATTGTTGATCTTAGAGCCTGAGCCATCAGTGTTCTGGTCAGGAAAATTTCTCATGTGCCAATGTTTTCAAGGCTCTTTCCCACTTTCTCTTCTATTAGAGTCAGTGTATCTGGTTTTATGTGGAGGTCCTTGATCCACTTGGACTTGAGCTTTGTACAAGGAGATAAATATGGATCAGTCTGCATTCTACATGCAGTCTGCCAGATAGCCCAGCAGCGTTTGTTGACGATGTTTTCTTTTTCCCACTGTATGGCTTTGGCCTTCTTATCAAAAAACTGTCAAAACTATTTTAGCTTACCTGGTTTAACATTGGTACATGGTGTCTGTCTTGAAAGTTGTCCATTTCACCTAGATTTTCCAGTTTTGTCGAGTATAGGCTTTTGCAGTAGGATCTGATGATTTTTTTTGAATTTCCTCAGTGTCTGTTGTTATGTCTCCCTTTTCATTTCTGACTTTGTCAATTTGGGTACTGTCTCTGTGCTCTTTAGTTTGGGTAGCATGAATAAAGCTGTTATGAACGTAGTGGAGCATGTGTCCCTGTGGTATGGTGGACCATCTTTTGGGTATATGTTCTGGAGATGTATAGCTTGTTCTTTAGGTAGAACTATTTCCAATTTTCTGAAAACCACTAGATTGATTTCCAGAGGTGTTGTATGTTGCTGGAATTATCAACCCCAATAAACCCATATAAAAACACAATCTAGTTATAATTATAAGCTATAAGCCTACTGGGCAGATTTTTACACTATTCTAACTTATTCCCCAGTTATAAGACCTCTCACTACTTGCAGTTTCTCCTGGCCACGTGGTTCTACTCCATCATGGCTTCCTCCTCCTCCTCTTCTGTTTTCTCTCCTTCCCTACTTGTGCTCTTTTCCTCTCTACCTACCTCCACTCATTAAAAAAAACAAAAAAACAAAAAAACCCCTGTCAACCTTTGCCTTCCACTGCCAATCATAGGCTCTAGCCTTTATGACCAGTTAAAATGGGGCGAATGTTCACATGAGATCACCTGGGTTCATGATCTACTGCTTGTTGTGGTCAACCCCTCTTGAGGAAGCAGAATTAACATCAGAATACAAACAGCACAGGACAGTCCACTACATTTCTCGCTTTTTGTTCACTTAAAAAGCTCCTTTTCTCCAAAACAAATTGAACACAACTGTAACAATTATGCAAATTATAAGGTATGATATACACTCAACATCCAGTTCATCATATTTGTAAATTTAGATGAAGTATTCTATCATCTATACTAACTTAAAGAAGTTACAATTCTGTGCCTGAATTATGTTGATTTTACCTGTATTACCATCTGAGATCCATCCTTTCAAATCTGTAACATCTTTAATGCTAAACAACATGTTCAGTTATGGGACTATAACCTGTTTTCAACCCCATCAGAGATCTAAAGAATTAAATATTACCTGAATATGTAGGAGGTAGAAGCCATACCTTCCAAAACTATACAATTTGTAGAAAAAGCTGCCTGGAGAGTCCCCTAAGCAAGTAGGACATTGTCGCACAATTTCCTCGGATTGTTGCCGAGTGATAGAGAAGCCTTCCTGTAAACATTTACTGTTAACATGGCGTTTTTAAAAATGGAATTCTGAAGCCTCTAGTATACTTCCTGTCAATAGCTGATCAATTTCATTGTTACCTTGTGCCAGAAGGCCTGGCAGACCAGTATTGGATCTTAACTGTTTAATATCCAGTGCATGACTCATATCCTGATCATTTGTTGTAGCTGAATAAAAAGTGATGTCAATTCAGAATCATCCTGAGTAAGCTCAGCAGTCTCTAGGTGTGAAACAACCCCTTCTTCATATTGAGAGTCAGTTACTAGACTCTTGAAAATCTGTTTTGCGTAGTGACAGCTTTTCCTATTTAAGGTCCTATCAGATGAATGAGGTCTAACATCAACTGCATATTCCAAACTTCTTGAATGTATACACTCAACCTCACAGGGCAAAAAGACCAGTAAACTTAAAAAAAATTATTTATTCAGTTTACATCCCAATGTCAATCGCCATCTCCTCCTGGTACCTCCTTACACAGATCCTTCCCCTATTCCTCTCTCCCCTTTGTTTCCCTCCATGGCACATCAAGATCCTGTAGGACTGGTTGTATCCTCTTTTACTAACATCAGACAGGCAGCCCAGTTAGGAGAACACCCAACAGAGTTGGGTCTTCTGAGCTTCATTGTCTGTCCACAGCTCCTCTTGCCTTCCCAAGAAGTTCTGAGGACATCAGGGTCAACCAGCCAACACCAGGGAAAACCAGATGCCTGAAGGACAGAGCAAAAACATAACCAACAAGATCCAGGGCACCATGGCACCACCAGAGCCCAGCTATCCTGCTACAGAGCCCTGGATATCCAAATGAAACTGAAGCACAAGAAGATAATCTTCAATCCGGTCTTACAAAATTGAATAAATCCATTAAAGAAATCAGGAAGACATTTGAACAGATAGAGGCATTAAAAGATTAAGCAAATAAATACAACCAAACAGGTGAAGGCTATGAAAAAACAATGTCTGAATCCTAAAAGTGGAAACAGAAGCAGTAAAGAACAGAAACTGAGGCAATCCTGGAGATGGGAAACCTAGGAAAGAGGACAGGAAGTACAGACGTAAGAATACCAGAGACTGAATACGGAACCCTAGGGACAGAAGAGATGAGAGAAGAAATTGATACATCAGTCAAGCAAAATGAAAAATGTAAACAGTTTATGACACAAAACGTGGGAAATTTGGGACACTCTGAAAAGATCAAACCTGAGAATAATAGGAATCAAAGGAGAAGATTCCCAGATCAAGGGCCCAGAAAACATTTCAACACAATCATAGAAGAATGAGATAGCTGTAAATGGACAAGAGAGTAACAGAATATCAGTAAAGTTTTAATGGCTGCGAGTTAGGGAGGGTTTGCCTCCCTTCAGGACAATCTTCCAATACGCCCTTTAAACATTTTCTTGATGCTGGTTGTGGGTGGGGAACACTTTTCATCCCAGAGGTTATGAGGCATAGTCTGGTAGATTTCTGTGAGTTTCAGGCCCTCTTCTTCCTCCACAGTGAGCTCTAGGGTATCGAGAGATGCACAGAGAACCCCTTTCCTGAAGAAGAAGGGAGAAAGAAAGACAAAATGGAGAAAGTTTGAGATAAGCATTTCCTGGACCCTCTTCTCCAATTTTACAACCCATCAATCTCTGCAACAGTCTTCAATCCAGATCGAAGTAGGTCAGGATACAACTCGGACTAAACCCCCACATAGAGATGGCTTTCTGTAAGTTAGGTGGCCTGGGTTAGAAAGAGTAAATTATAGTTCAGCAGACACCATCTAGGATTAAGTACTCACTCCCAGGTTAGGACACAGAAAACAGAGAACATATAAATTAACCGAGAAGGAAACTATTTTACAATGTACCTTCTTCATACCTTGTTTATGTCAAAAGCCACTAAATAAATGGAAATAAACACATGAGTTCCAAAAATATTCATAGGAAGAGATATGGAGACCAAGGGTGGAGCAGAGACTGAAGGAAGGACTATTCAGAGCCTACCCCACCTAGCGATCCAGCCCATATACATACAGCCACCAAACCCAAACACTACTGCTGATGCTAAGAAGTGCATGCTGACAGGAGCCTGATATGGATGGAGGTCTCCTGAGAAGCTCAGCTAGAGCATGACAAATACATAGGTGAATGCTCACAGCCAACCACTGAACTGAGAATGGTGTCCCCATTGAAGGAGTTAGAGAAAGGATTGAAGGAGCTGAAGGGGTTTGCAACACCATAAGAACAACAATACCAACCAACCAGAGCTCCCAGGGACTAAACCACCATTCAAAGAATACACATGGACAGACCCACTGCTCCAGAGGCATATGTAGCAGAGGATGGCCTTGTTCGGCACCAAAGGGAGGAGAAGCCCTTGGTCCTTCCCCCAGTGTAGGGACATGTCAGAGCAGGAAGGCGGGTAGGGGTGAGTGGTTGGGTGGGGGAAAGGGGATAACATTTGAAATGTAAATAAAAAAACTAATAATAAATATTAAAAAATTAAAAAGAAAATAAAAATATGTAACAGGTACTTAACATTCTGTTTTTGAGATTAAAGAAAAGCATGGGTTCCTAGGGCATTCTTGGGCATAAACAGGAACGGACTTCAAAGGGTGAACAGAGGAGTTACAAATCTATTAAGAACACACAGGTATGGAGAGGACCAATGTAGGGCAGGGGCATGATGTGAGGCATTAAGACCCAGCTTTGCCTCTGTCTGCAGCCTTCAGCTCTCATCGCTGCTCACCGGTGGCAGCTTATGCAGCACCCAGCAGTCTATTCTTTTGGTTTCCTTTGGGTCTGTTCTTTCTCAGGGTTGGTTCTTTAGGCTGTGGCATACTCACCAGAGCCTTCAAATCTAGCCATTGTGGAGGGTTGGGACTTTATTAATACCTGGATATCCGTTGGAAGCACAGGACTCCAAAAATTTGCATAATTTCTGACAATGTTCATTTTCTGGTATTATATTAGGGGCTATTTGCCAATGGGAAGACCACAATATTGAAGCACATCAAGAAGGTCTAGAAGCACGGAAGGTGATTTTGCTGTGCAGACTGATGCTCATGGACCTCTGAAGAGACTGTAAGATACCATGACTTTTAAGGAAAAGCTACAGTGTAAATAAGCACAGCTTTGTGACGCTTATTAAATTCTCATAATGCCACATGCCCCAATGCCAGGTACCTGGCAATGCTTAGAGGGAATTTCTCTAAGAAACAAGACAAGGAAAGAGTGCCTTAACAGATGTCATCATTTTAATCACGAGAACCATGCTGTAGAATCGTCAATGCATTTAGTTCCACACCATTCAGTTATCGTAAAAGGCATAAACATCGATGAGCGTGTGCCTTCATTAGGGCTCTATTGCTATGAAAAATCACCATGACCATGGAAAGTCTTACAAAGGAAACTAGTTGGGTCTGGCTTACATTTTCAGAGGTTCGGTCCATTATCATCACGGTGGAAAGCATGGCAGTGAGCAGGCAGACAAGGCATTGAAGGAGCCAGGAGTTGTACATTTTGATCTGACTGCACTGAGGACAGGGCAGGCTGTCTTCCCTAGGCAGCCATGAGGAGGCTCTATTCCACACAGGATGGAGCTTAAGCATAGGAACCTCAATACCCACCCCTCAAGTGGCACATATCTTCCAAGAAGACCATACCTACTCCAATATTGACACTCCTCTGAGTCATGCCAATTCCCACGGGCCAAGCACATTCAAACCGCCACATTCCATTTACCTGGCTCCCATAACCTTGCTTAAACACCCAAGTCTATAAGGGCTATCGTAGCCATAGCACAATGCAAAATAAAATTAGTTCAACTTCCAGAGTCCCCATAGTATATCACAGTCACAACAATGTCTAAAGTCCAAAGTTCAATCTCTTCTGAGATGCATGCAATCTCTTAACTGTAATCACCCGTAAAACCCAAATCATAAAGGAAATCATATACTTCCAACACCACAGAATGCACATTACCATTCTAATGTGGTGAGGAAAGACGGAACCAAAGCTAGACCAAAAATCATCTGGGGAAACTCTAAACTCAGCATCTTCATGTCTCATCTCTAACTCCTTTCAGCTTTGGTGACTGAAACACAACTCTTTCTCTTGGGCAGATCCCACTTCCTATTAGCTCTCCGAGGCAGGTATTCTATGGCTCTGGCATCTCTAACATCTTGGGGTCTCCAAGGAACTTCAACTTTGAGATCTACACATTATCTTCTGGGCTTCCCAAAAGGGCTTGGGTCACATCTCCAGCTCTGCCCTCTGTAGCACTCTAGGCTCTGGAGGACTCCACTCCACAGCTACTGCTGTTCTTGGTGATCATCCCACGTATTGAGGATCTCCAGTATACTCTGGTCTTATGATCCAACCAGGTTCCACCAATAGCCTTTCATAGGCAGACCAAGAGATCAGGAGTATAAAGGGTCGATGAAAAAATAAAAATACATCCCCATCCCTAGCTAATTTAAACGGTTGGATTTTTAAAGGGAAGGGCCACTGTGGGAAGCAGGGCTGTACAAGTTCAGGGTAGGGGCAGGGCATCCCAGCCAACCAACCCTGTAAACAGTTGGGACTGAGGGACGCAACGGGAGGTTGGCAGACAGCCTCTGCTTTGATAAAATAGCCGCCTCGGGTTTTTATCCCTGGATGTACGACCTAACACTTTGTGCCCATGAGAAAGAAGGTGAAGTACCTACTCTGTGACTTTGCAGTCCAGGCACAAGTTCAGCTGCAATGCCAATCTCCACAGGTCTGGGAAAGTTCTGTGCCTGGAGTGGGCAACAAGGTTGGAAACCACTGTGCTACGTCACAGTCATCCAGGCTTCATTATCCAATCAGAGCCGGGACTCGGACTGCCAGTCAGGACGGAGGCGGACACTTCCGTCCTAGGATGCTGCAGGTTTGGCTGTGAGTCTGAGGGAGGCTCTCGTGGTTCCGCGCGCAGCTCTTTCAACGGCTGCTGGGAGCTGTGAGGAGAGCGGGCGAGCTCGGAATCCGCGCAATGGTGAGCGGGGCCGCCGTTCACACGCGGGGCGGAGCCGCGGGAGCCCGAGTGGGGTTGTCTCGGGCTGCGGGAACCTGCGGCGCCCTGCGTGATCCCTTTGTTCACCTTGTGGTCCCTGCACTTCCCAGACGGAACCCGGACCTCTCAATGATTTGGTTCCCCTGACTGCGCTTGCGTACAACGTGGGAAGCGGGACCTGGTGTCCGCAAACTGCAGTACAACAGTCAGCGCAAGCGCATGCGTGGATTTCACGTCAGGGACGGCAGATTTTCTGACTGGCAGAGCTCTAATTTCTCTGGTGTCTTCTACAAGTTCTTCCCCTGGCACTTGACATTGAGGTGTAGGATCCGTCTGCAGTTAACTCTGCGCAGGTGTAAAATCTGCCTTATTAACACATTCGCATGTAGATGCCAGACTTACTGGGTTACCTACATTAACTGTGTGTCTGTTTCAGAGTGCTCTCTCATGTTCTGCTGATCTCTTTATTGTTTCTCAGCAGCACAGTCTTTGTTGCAGGTGTAGGAGAGTTTTGAAATCAGATGGTGTCACTGTGGTGTCTGTTCAGTCTTGTGTTGTTCATGTTGTCATTCATGATGACCTTTTGTCATCGGTTGTCTGTTGTTCTTTGTAGTAATCGTTAGACTCTTTTTTTTTTTTTTTGGACGTTTGTTGAATCTATAGCTTAGATTGTGTCCTGAAATAATACTGAGACTTCTTGTCTACAATCTTGGAATTCCTCTCCTTTGATTGAGTTCCTTGCTTCTTTTAAGTACAATGTTACAGATTTGGCTACAGATATTTGTCTCATTTCTGTGTATTTCTGACCACTTTATCCATGGTGACTGACGTATAAGAGATATGGAGGTCCGTGTTTCCTGTACAGGAGTGATTTGCTTCTGTGCATGTGTGTTCATCACTTGCTTTTTGGCACCCGTAGAAGACCAGAGAGGCCATTAGATGCCCTCCACCAGGATCGTTGGTGCTGGGAACCAAACCCAGGTCTTTGACTAGAGCAGAAGTCTTAACTGCAGAGCTTAAACTTGACAGACTTTCACAGTTTTACATGTGAGTGTGCCCATTCACGGGCTGAAAACCGTGTGTTTAGGTGGTTGAGGTTTGGTTAAAAGTCTTGTGTTTGGGAGTCTGGGAGGTGTCTCAGAGGTGAGATTGGTCAGGTGTGCTTGGGGTTAATGACTGATACAATAGCACCCATCCCACAGTGTTTGGTGCCACTGTGGCCACCGTCAACATCATTTGTACTTTTGTGGCTAGGAACAGTCGCTGAGGACCAGCCTCAGTTGTTTGGGGGTTCCTGAGAATGGAAGGATTGGATCAGCATGAAGTCAAGAGTCTCAGGCAACGATGCAGGCTCAAGCTGATGGGTGACTCATAGTCATTCAGAAGCTGAGCTCAGGGACAGCCTTCAGGTTTGTCTCTTTTTCTCTAAGCTCACCTCACGCTTTTATTTGTTACACACTTCCTTGTTATGCAATAATACATAACCAAAAGCCATTACTTTCCGCAAGCATATTAGTTTTCCTGAGAAATCCCGTGTAACTATGCCACCAGGAAGCATGGTGCGCACACAAACACAGTTCAGTGTCTGCTAAGGTGAGTTATACGTTAACTTTTAACTCTCAGAAAAGCCTCCAAGTCACAAGCGATGCGGCTACAACATTAGCATGAAAAAGAAAGGCTAAACAGTCAGGATAATGTTTATATTTTTAACTTGTCTGAAATTTGTACCATCTCTTCGTTAAGCTCATCCAAATATCTACTTCTATAATATTTTTCAATTTTTCTCCATATGCAATATTCATTCCTCTTGCAACTTCCTCCAGGCTCCTTTCCAATCCCAAATCCCATCTCTTATAACTTGTACCCTAATTTCCTAGGGCAGATGATGTCAGGGGGTCAAGTCAGTATGTCCCAGTCTTTCCAGGAAGGTCAGCTCCCTAATCCAGTAGATCCATTTATTTTTTTTCCCCTATCCTGTCCCTTGTATTTTCTAGAACATCCCTATCCATAGTGACCTAGGCCCATTTTTCCGTTTCCTTGGGGTCTTCAATTCTATTAATGACTAAAACTTCAGGATTTTCAAGAACATTTTCTGCTTCAAATACTTCCTGGTGCAACTTAATCATCATGAGTTGGTTTCCCGGAGAACGGTTAAGGCAGGGCTTCCACACCCAGAACCCCGTGTCCCGTTATGCCTGGGTTGACTGTTTGAATGGCCAGGATTGAGTAATTTGTTCTTATAGACATCAGAGCCATTTCCTTCTCTAGTAATGTCCTCGATCCCTTTCCCAGAAATTTTTACAAAGGTATTTGGGTTCAAATGTGGTATAGAAAAAGACAAAACCATGAAACCATGTCGTCCATCTGTGTACGGGAAAGCCAGAGATTCATTGCGTACATTGATGTGCTCCCAAAGCTGGAACTGTATCATGCAGCCATGTGACATCTGACAATCAGCACGCTTCCGGGAGTAGATCAATAGGGAAGGAGCTGCCTAGATCTCTGGAAATTCCTCAGCTCCCCCACAACATTAGAGTTTGAACTTAATTTCATCTTATGACCAAAATGGAGTCTGAAAACAAAACGGCAGTACTTAGAAGCCTCATTTGTTTGTTCCTAACTGCCATTTCCCCCCCTGCCCCCACACCCCATCTTGGTTCTTTTTTTTTTTTTTTCGGAGCTGGGGACCGAACCCAGGGCCTTGCGCTTCCTAGGTAAGCGCTCTACCACTGAGCTAAATCCCCAGCCCCTTACACCCCATCTTTTTACCCGTTTCCAGTCTTTGATTTTCTGTTTCAGAGTAGAGGCGTTAATATTGGATCCTCGGGAAGATGAGCTTAACTGTGCACAAACCATGTCTTAATAATACAAGGAGCTAAGAGTAAGATAAAACGTGACAACGTTAGGGATTCTGTAAGACTAATGAGGAACATAGGACAGGGACTAGATGAGTAGAGATTCAAACCACTTAGAGCTTTCTCTTTTCTTCTTCTCTATCAAGGAATTTGTTTTCTTCTAGCCAGCATGTTTTTAATAACCCCAGAGTGGTTAGCATGAAAACAACAGATTTCCCCTAGGGTCATGCGAAGGCCTTCTTTAAAACAGAGCAGGTGTAGCCCACCTGTAGTCTGGAGATTTGCTTTGACTGTCCCCCTGGTTTTCAAGAAAGACAACGTAGGAATCTAGGTAGTTTTCTAGTTTTATCAGAGGTCCCATCGGTTTTGAAGAACCAGAACAATTAATTTCTGAATAACGAACTTTATCCCTGGGTTTTTATTTGTCTGTTATGCCTGAAGCCCCCACATCAACTCTGTGTCTTATCTTAAATGGTGGGAGAGAGTCCCAAATGCCTGAGAGGGCTTGTGGTAGGGTTCTGTGCCCTTAGACTACACAAGAGAAGTTTTATCCCATCTGGATTTCTCTGTGTTCTTCCCTTTTGGGGCCCAGATCTAGCCTAGCATCCTCAATGATCACTAGTGGGCCAGGTGGACTTCCTTTTTGTCTGGCAAGCATTACTCCCCCCTTCCCCCATCCTTTCTTCAGCCTCTGTTATTTCTCCTTGGTGGTACAAAGGTCTATTTTAAATTTGGGTCTTATCTTTGTAGAGCCCTTGGGGTCTGGCTGAATGGTTCATTTTGGTCTAGTATCTGCCTTGGGTTTTCTGTCTGGGACTGGCTTTAGGTGAGTATGATGTACCCAGGGGAAAATGCTGTTGACTTTGAGAGTGGTGGGAATGGTACAATGTGGGACCTTTCCACTGGACAGTCAAGAGTGTCTTTTTGATGTATGTGATCTGCATGAGGTCTCCAGGTAGTGAGGCTTCATTGGTGGGAGGTTATGCAGATGACAGACCAGCAGATACAGTGTGTCCTGAGTCCTCTGTAATGCCTGTACTGACTGGTAGGGCAAAAATAGATGACTTTAGCCGTCAAGGCAGATGTCATGTTTGCACAGAAGGGGGCTCTTCCGAACATTATTTTGTAGGGGGTCAGACCTCCTTGGTAAGGAGTATTCCTAATCTGGAGAAGGACAAAGGGAAGGAATGCCTTCCAGTCCCACCAAGTTTCCCCAAAGGGAATTTATTTTTAACTTGGTGGTTTTAGGTTGATGAGGGGGCAGGGCTGATGTACTCTCTTCTGTAATCCTTCTCCCTGAAGTTGAGGTGTCTGCTGTCAGGACCAAGGAGTCAAATCTAGGCAATTGGGCATTTTCCAAAGGGATAAGGAACAGCTGTATTAGCTGCACTATTTTTTTCTTCTTTTTTCTTTTTTTCGGAGCTGGGGACCGAACCCAGGGCCTTGCGCTTGCTAGGCAAGCGCTCTACCACTGAGCTAAATCCCCAACCCCTAGCTGCACTATTTTATATCAGCTTTCAGCAAGTCCAGAACTGCAGGCTGCAGATGCTCCCTGTTTGGTGTCTTTCAACCAAGTGCAAATCTGCTGAGAGAAATGTAGACTAGGGACAGAAGTTAAAATGTCCTGTAATTGGGAAAGGGGACCATGGTGGTATGAATAGGTATAACCCCCCATAGACTCATGTTTTTGACTGCTTGGCCCATGAGGAGTGGCACTATTAGGAGGTGTGGCCTTGTGGGAATAGATTGACCTTGTTGGAGGAAGCGTGTCATGTGTAGGCAGGCTTTGAGGTCCCCTGTGCTCAAGCTCTGCTCAGTGTGGAATCACTGTGTCCTCCTGCTGCCTGCGGAACAGAGTTCTCCTTGCTCCCTGAGGCTCAGCTGTAGCACCCTGTGCTGCACCTCCAGCAGCAAGACCATTATCTGAAACCATTATCCTTCTTAATGGAATGTCCTTTCTAAGAGTTCCTTTATTCATAGTCTCATCAGAGCAGTAAAAACCTAACTAGGAAGTTGCTACCAGGGACTGGGGTATTGCTGTGATAGGCCTGACATGTTTTTGTTTGAGAGATGTAGGCTTGGAATTTTTGATTAGAAAAGCAGTGGGATGCTTTAAGTTGGACTTAATATTAGTAGAAGCATAGAAGACAGTGGTGTTAAGCATGATTTCAGCTCTGGGTGACTGGCTCAAGTGGTTTCAGAAGGGAGGGATTTTAATATGTTTCTTATACATTCTTCTTGTGATATGTTGGTGAAGACTGTGGCTGCTTTTTGCCTGTCTGAAGAGTCTGCCTGAGGCTAAGGTGAAGAGATTTAGAGTAATTACTTTGGCAAAGGAAATCTCAAAAAGCCTAGTGTAGACTCTGTCCTGTGATTCACTCTTAGTAAGAGAACATTTGCAAAGGACAATATGAACAAGGACAGATACAAAATGAATGGTTCAAGGATTAAAGCGGCACCAGGAAGTGGAATGGAGCTAAGTCCTGTGTTCAAGCAGATAAAGAGAGTGAAGATATTAAATGGAATTAAGGGAGTGATGACCTCAGGCATGATCAAACCTAGCTAAGCTTATTGTTTATGCCTTTGTTGTTGTCTAAGGCACAGTTAGATCAGGTTAGGCATTGTTATGACCTGGTCATTGTTTTCATTTAGACATACCGAAATACGATTGTGTGTCATGTTAACAGGGGATAGTTAAGATGGCTGTTTTCAGTTGTTAATGTGACTATATACAGTGTGACCATCCAGAAATGGAGGCTATATCAGTGTTTTAGGGTTTACTGCTGTGGACAGACACCATGACCAAGGCAACTCTTATAAGGACAACATTTGATTGGGACTGACAGATTCAGAGGTTCAGTGCATTATCATCAAGGCTGGAACATGGCGGCATCCAGGCAGGCATGGTGCAGGAGTACCTGAGAGTTCTACATCTTCATCTGAAGGCTAAGAGAAGACTGGCTTCCAGGCAGCTGATCTGAGGGTCTTAAAGCTGGTGCCCACAGTGACACACCTACTCCAACAAGGCCACACCTCCAAATAGTGCCACTTCCTGGGCCAAGCATATACAAATCATCACAACCAGTGGTCCAGATATTGATCAAGAAAGATTTCATGCCTTGATCCAGATCTGGAGTTTGAAAAATAGAGGTTTTTGATCAGGATTTTGAGATGGGCTGGCACTGTTTTGATTCAGATCCACACAAGCCTTTAATCCAGATCTTAAGATACAGTGGCTATGCTTATAAAGATCTATTAAGAAAAACTGAGGTCCAGTAATTGTAGTACACATCTTTAATCCCAGCACTCAGGAGACAGAGGCACGGAGATCTCTGAGTTCAAGGCAGCCTGGTCTACAGAGCAAGTTTCAGGTAAAGAAAAGCTTAGGTCCAGGTGTGGCACTATGTGCATTTAATCCTAGCCCTCAAGGGGACAAAGGCATATAGATTTCTGAGTTCAAGTTCAGCCTAGTCTGTAGTGAAAGTTCTAAGACTGCCAAGGTTAAGCAGTGAAGGAAATCATGGAAAAACAGAAAGCCAGTAAAGATGTAATTGAATGAAGTGGTCATGTTCCAGAACCAGCAAGCAGCAGAACTTGGCTGCTTTGGCCATGTGCCTCTGGCTTTTGAGACAAGAATAGGAGTTACACAGAAGTTCTCTGCCGTGCTTCAACAAGTGAAGATCAGCGAGGAGGCAAGACCAGTGAAGCATTACATGGCTAGCAATGCAAGTGCTTGTCACTGTCTTTTGGGTTCTAATTATACTCTTTCCAAACATCACGTGTCCTCTCCAGGGACTTGCTTCAGCAAAATAACACGAATCTACATCACATGACACAACTAGAATTTTCACTTCAAGAATGACACTTTTAGGAAGTGTGACCTTCTTGGAGAAGATGTGGTTTTGTTGAAGGAGGTGTGTCACTGTGGAGATGGGTTTTGAGGTCTCCTTTGCTCAGACTCTGCCCAGTGTGGAGTGTCTCTGTTTCCTTGCTGCCTGAGGATCAAATAGAGAACTCTACTGTGCCTCCATCACCAAGTCTGCCTGCAAATTGCCATGCTTTTATGCAATTTGCTTTCGTCATGTTGTGTCTTCACAGCAGTAAAACCCTAGTTAAGATATAGGGAAATCCCAAGATTAGGGGAAAATTGAATTTACACGAATAGACAGATGTAGAAATATAGACTGCATTTACATTGAGTCCCTTTAACATGTGACAGGTGGGTCCAAGCCTTATGACTTCTTTGATTCCCCAAAGCTTACATGAATTTTTAGTTACAAGAGGAGATGTATTAGCATTACCATTGTTTGATATCAACCTGATAGAAAAAGTGTTAACAGGCGTCTGTAAGACAGCAGGAGTAGGGCTGGAGAGATGGCTCAGCGGTTAAGAGCACCCGACTACTCTTCCAGAGGTCCTGAGTTCAATTCCCAGCAACCACATGGTGGCTCACAACCATCTGTAAAGAGATCCGATGCCCTCTTCTGGTGTGTCTGAGGACAGCTACAGTGTACTTGTATATAATAAATGAATAAATCTTTAAAAAAAAAAAGACAGCAGGAGTAGACTCATGTCTTTGGGTCTTGGTAAAAACTATACCTTTAGATTAAAAAGGCATGAGTGTTTTTTAGAGAGCCAGATATATAGATTGGAGAGAGTCTGATGGAAAACATCTTTAAGTTATATCTAGAAGACTGAAAATCCTGAGCTTGTGACTGAGTAATAAGGAGTCCGTGCTCCATCAAATCTTGAACTTCTGAAATCTCAGAGTAATAACAGCACAGAAGGGAAAGAAATCTGAAACATTTTTTTTTTGTTCTTTTTTTCGGAGCTGGGGACCGAACCCAGGGCCTTGCGCTTCCTAGGTAAGCGCTCTACCACTGAGCTAAATCCCCAGCCCCTGAAACATTTTTTTTTTATTTCTGTACATTTTAAATCATTTTTGAGGTCCTTAAAACTTATTTAAATTTTTTATTCTTAGACCTTGAATCTTTTTTTCTTTTAATCATCTATCAGAAACATAAGTGGTTACTTTTGAGACAGTCATTGTTAAAGTATGTTCTTTTGGTGAAAGTTATACCTGAAACCTGTTTAGCACATGGGAGAGCCAGCCCCACACCTCGTCTGGACAGCATAGTAGAGGCTGGCCCTTCTGGGCACTTGGACAAGCTAGCTCCGAGGGCATGAGTGTGGGAGAGCTGACCTCACCCCTCATTTGCTATGTGGTGTATGGGTGATGGAGAGATGCCCGACCCCTCTCAGCCCTTGTCACTTGTGCGTGGCAGATGTGTTGGATCTGTACCTCACTGGGGAGGGCTGGCCCTGTGCCTGGCCTGAGTAGCACAGTAAGTCTAGCCCTGGTGCGGGTGTGGGTCATCCGGCCTAGAGTGCAGAGAGTGGGAGGTTTAGCCTTGATCGCTGCCTGCTGTGTCGTTGGGTTGTCTTGTGGGGAAGTGTTGCAGACCTTGCCTTGGTGGTAGTTAATGTGGGAGAGTTGGTGGTCTGACCAACTCAGCTGTCACCCAGACACGGATCTGGGGCTCTGAGTTCGCTGACCTTCGCTGACCTCAACATCTACCTCATCTATGACCTGCTGGAGGTCATGGAGGGGCCTCTGTTGCAGATCCAAAGCTGCAGAATCTCCATGACACAGGGCAATTCCAAGGGGAATCCTGGTGAGTATCCAGTGTTTATAGCACAGCAGTAGCCAGAGGCCTCAGACCAGACCAATTGTAGTGAACATTTGCAGGTAAATTGTGTGGACAGAAGAGTATATTGTGTGACACACTGTGACACAGTATAGCTTTCACAACCAGATTTTTATCTTTTGGGAGAAAATTGCAGGGGCAGAGGGATGAAATGAAGAGATAGGCAGATGTTGGTTCAAACTGAGCCCCATGCTTCTTTCTCGTGCACCCACACCATCTCCACCATTCTAGACTCCATCCCTGAGAAGTGCAGTATAAAACAGAAGCAGCTGCTTTTCCTTGTTAAACTATTGTTTTTGTCTTGTATTTTTTATTTTCATATTTTTGTCTGATGGAATTAGGTTTTTGTGCATGTCAAGCATTACTCCCTTTTTTATCAATAAATCAAATTATTTAAAAGAATATGTTATAGTTAATTACAGTAAATGACTTTACCAAACAGTCTTAGAGTGGTAAAGCTCTAGAGCAGGGACTGAGGAAACACTGGAACCTGGGTGGTCTCTGCATTTTCTCTCCACATTATGTAAATTGCAAAAAAAATGCAAGATACTGCAGTGAAAATGCAAATAGTTTTTCTCAAATAAACTAATGAGAGATAGGGTTTTAAATTGGCTAAAAATAAATTAGCTCAAAACTCAGCGACAGGATCTGACTCAGGAAGATAGGTTGTTAAAAATACAGGAGAACTGGTACAGACTCTATCGTGAGTAAATGAGTAATGGGTTCTGGACTGCCCCTATGATGTTTGTTTAAGCCCCATTTTGCCCTCCAGCCATTTCATCCTGCAGAGAGCATTCTGGCAGATGCAGATGCTTTCATCAACTCTGACAAACATTTACCTTGACAGGATGAGAGTTAACAATGAGGACCCGACCCTTCTCCTGATTTAGTAGCTCTGTTCCAGGAACCAGAGGACTATAAAACCTTTTGGCGTCCCCTTATCTCCTGGAGCTATAAAACAACTGGACAATCCTGTAACTTGTCCCCCCATCTCCCCACAGCCTCTTCCTTTAAAAGGCCCTTCTCCCAGCTACTTGGGGTTGACACCACTGTCCCCTGCGTGAGATACGTGTTGATCCAGAGATCTCTGTAATAAACCCCACCTTTTGCGTATTACATTCAAGATTGGTCCCTTGTGTGTCTGGGGTCCGAGACTTCTCGATATTTGAGGGAGGGTCTCCCTACAGAGATCTTTCACTAAGAGTGTGCATGGCCTGGGAAAACTGAAGCCCAGCTCACCAGCTTAGAGGGAGGGGCACCGTACCAAGTTGTCATCTTGTCAGCAGCTGGCCAAGTGCTGCTACCAGGACCCACCCTCTTCAGTCTCCTTCCCAGAGCCCAGTTTCTGTGCACCCTCAGTTACTGCTGAGACAGAAGCTGCCATTTTCCAGGTAAAGGAGGCCTGGCAGATATGCAGAGGGTTAGCATAACAAAAACCCAAGGTGGAGGACTAAAGAAGTATTCTCCTGAGAGAGGGGATTTTAGAGTAGTTTAAAACTATAGCAGCAGAGTCTGACTCATGAGCACAAGCAGTTAAAAATGCAGGAGGGCAGGCTGACTCATTAACCCTAGGCCCCAGGGCTCCGGATTTCCCCTGACTTGTCCTCTGGGACTACAACGTAGCGGAAGGTAGGGAACGACTGTCCATATACCGACGGGCTCTAGTGGCAGTTCTCAGGGGGGCCGCAAGGAGGCCCACCAATTTGGCGAAGGTAAGAGAAGTCATGCAGGGAGCAACTGAGCCTCCCTCAGTGTTTCTAGGGAGGCTCATGGAGGCTTACTGGAGATATACCCCTTTTGACCCTATGTCAGAGGTACAACGAGCCTCTGTAATTATGGCCTTCATTGGACAGTCAGTATCTGATATTAGGAAGAAACTACAACGCATTGAGGAACTGCAAGATTATACCATCAGGGATGTAGTAAAAGAGGCTGAGAAAGTTTATCATAAGAGGGAGACCGGGGAAGAGAAGCAAGAAAGAGAAAAGAAATAGAGAACTGAGGGTGAGGAAAGAAAAGAAAGAAGACTGACGAGGATACTGGCCGCAGTAGTAGGAGAAGGAAGGCGTCAGGGAACAGGCAGGCTCAGACAGACAGGGAACCTGGGCGACAACAGAAGGCAGGGGCCAAGGAGACCCAGAGAAGATAACCACACCTAGAAAAAAACCAGTGTGCCTACTACAAGGAAAAGGGCCATTGGGCCTGAGAGTGCCCCAACAAGAAAGAAACAAAGGTGATGTCTTTAAAAGATGATGAAAATTAGGGGAGACAGGGCTCAGTCCCCCTCCCTGAGCCTAGGGTAACTCTAAGAGTGGAGGGGACCCCCATAGATTTCCTTGTTGACACAGGAGCAGAATACTCGGTACTCAATAAACCTTTGGGAAAGATGAGAGATAAAAAGACATTGCTGATCGGGGTGACAGGGCAGAAACAATATCCTTGGACTTCTTCCCGGACTGAAGATATCGGGAGAAATCAAGTATCCCACTCATTTTTAGTAATTCCAGAGTGTCCTATGCCCTTACTAGACATGCTAACCAAGCTAAAGGCCCAAATAACATTTGCCCCCTCCGGACCAGAGTTGTCCTGGGGGACTGAGGCACCCCAAACCTTAGTGATGTCTCTGCAGTTAGAGGAAGAATATCGGCTTCACCAAGAGATAAAAGAAGCCCCCGGAAGAATTACGAGATTGGCTGATTCAGTTTCCTCAGGCCTGGGGGAATGGGGATGGCCAGACGGGCCCCTCCTATAGTAATTGAACTCAAGTCTGGAGCCACACTCATTGGGGTCTGACAGTACCCCATGAACAAAGAGGCAAGAGAGGGCATACGCCCCCACATCGAAAGCCTGTTGCGACAGGGAATCTTAGTCCCTTGCAAGTCTTCATGGAACACCCCCTTAATGCCAGTGAAAAAGCCAGGGACCAACGATTATCACCCAGTCCAGGACCTTAGAGAAGTCAATAAACGAGTACAAGACATCCACCCTACGGTGCCTAACCCCTACAACTTGCTCAGTACACTGCTGCCTAAACGAACTTGGTACACAGTCCTAGACCTCAAAGAGGCTTTCTTCTGTCTGAGGTTGCACCCGAACAGCCAATCCCTGTTTGCTTTTGAATGGCGAGACCCTGAAATCGGAAAAACTGGACAGCTCATGTGGACAAGATTGCCCCAGGGGTTCAAGAACTCCCTCACCCTATTTGATGAAGCGCTACATCAGGACTTTGCCCCTTTCTGAGCTAATAATCCCCAGGTGACTCTCCTTCAATATGTAGATGACCTCCTGCTGACTGCAGAGACCCTCGAGGAGTGCAAGCTCGGGACTCAGAAAATCCTGGCCGAATTTAGGTGAGTTGGGGTTTCTGCCAAAAAGGCACAATTGTGCCAGACTGAAGTAAAGTATCTGGGATATACCCTGAGAGACGGGCAACGATGGCTCACAGAAGCCAGAAATGAACAGTGACACAGATCCCAACCCCAACCACCCCTCGCCAGGTTAGAGAATTTCTGGGGACCGCGGGATTTTGCAGACTTTGGATTCCTGGGTTTGCCACCCTGGCAGCCCCATTATACCCTCTGAAAAAAGAAAGAGGGGAGTTCATTTGGACCAGGGAACACCAGTTGGCTTTTGAGACCCTCAAAAAGGCACTGCTACAAGCCCCTGCCCTGGCGTTGCCTGATCTGAATAAACCTTTCATCTTGTACATTGATGAATGGAAGGGGGTTGCCAGAGGGGTCCTCACCCAAGCTTTAGGACCCTGGAATCGCCCTGTGGCTTATCTGTCAAAGAAACTTGATCCTGAGGCCAGTGGATGGCCTTCCTGCCTGCGAGCAATTGCAGCTACGGCGGTGCTGGTGAAAGATGCTGATAAGCTAAATTTGGTCCAGAGTGTGACAGTAGTGGCCCCCCATACCCTCGAGAGCATTATTAGACAACCACCAGATCGTTGGATGACCAATGCCCGGATGCCCCACTACCAGAGCTTTTTGCTGACAGAACGGGTAACTTTCGCTTCATCCACCATCCTTAACCCTTGCTACCCGAGGCTGGCGAAATCCCAGTACATCAATGTGAAGAGATATTGACTGAGGAAACAGGAACCCGGTCAGACTTAACTGACCGATCATGGCCTGGGGTGCAACCTGGTTCACAGATGGAAGCAGCTTCGTGGTAGAAGGTAAGCGAAGAGCTGGGGCAGCAGTGGTGGACGGAAAATCTGTCATTGGGGCCAGCAGTTTACCAGAAGGAACGTCGGCCCAAAAAGCAGAGCTTATTGCCTTGACTCAAGCTCTAAGGCTGGCAGAGGGGAAGGCTATCAATATATATACCGATAGCCGGTATGTGTTTGCTACAGCTCATGTCCACGGGGCAATTTATAGACAGTGGGGACTACTAACACCAGCGGGCAAAGACATTAAGAACAAAGAAGAGATTCTCAGCCTGTTAGAGGCTATCCATTTGTCCCGCAAAGTGGCAATTGTTCATTTCTCCGGACATCAGAAGGGGACTGGCCCCATCGAGAGAGGGAACCAGATAGCTGACCAAACGGCCAAAGAGGCGGCACAAGGGCCGATGACTCTAGTGGCTAGAGTTGTGCCCCAACAGGCGGAGGAGATTCCTGAGAAAAGATCCTCACAGAAGAAGAGGGGTTGGAATACCTGACTAATATACACCACTACTGGTCAAAAAGTCCCCTTATTACGTCCCTAAACTGCAGAAAACAGCAGAGGATCTAGTAAAAAACTGCTGGGCTTGTGCCCTCACTCATGCCGGGACCAGTAAACACTATGCAGGAAAGTGCTTGTGGGGTGATCGACCAGGAACTTATTGGGAGGTCGATTTCACTGAAGTCAAACCAGCCCGGTACGGTAATAAATACCTTTTAGTTTTCATAGACACCTTCTTGGGGTGGGTCGAGGCATTCCCCACCAAGAAGGAAACAGCAAATGTAGTGGTCAAGAAGATTCTTGGACTGGCCAGACAATTGGGGATAAATTGGAAATTACATTGTACTTACACCCCAGAGCTCAGGACTAGTAGAAAGAATGAATAGAACTATAAAAGAGACCTTAACTAAATTGACCTTAGAGACCGGCGGGGGTGATGGGACAGCCCTTCTCTCCCTTGCCTTGTTCCGGTACGGGACACGCCTGGACCGTTAGGACTGACACCTTTTGAGATACTGTTTAATACACCGCCGCCCCTGTTCGAAACCCTAAAAAGTGTGGCACATCCTGATGACAGTTTTGTGCCTTCTACCCTTCTTTTAGCCCATTTGAAAGCTCTAGAGGCGGTCAGGCAAGAGATTTGGGAACAGCTGAAAGACACTTATGCCGCTGGGGACCCCTCTGTTCCTCATCATTTTGAGGTTGGAGACGCCATCTTGGTACGGAGACACCGAGCTGGAAACCTCGAGCCGCGGTGGAAAGGACCCTACTTGGTACTGTTAATAACTCCAACTGCCATCAAGGTAGAAGGAATCCCCACTTGGCTCCTCGCTTCACATGTAAAAAGGGCTCCTCCTGAGGCTAGCCAAATGAGTGGATCTTGGAAAAGACTCATAATCCTTTTCTTTTTTCTTTCTCTCTCTCTCTCTCTCTCTCTCTCTCTCTCTCTCTCTCTCTCTCTCTCTCTTTCTCTTTCTCTCTTTCTTTTTCGGAGCTGGGGACCGAACCCAGGGCCTTGAGCTTGCTAGGCAAGTGCTTTACCACTGAGCTAAATCCGCAACCCCCTCATAATCCTTTTAAGACATGACTGTGAATCAGGACAGCAACCCCCATCTGCCGATACAACAGATTTGGGAGCTGATCAATGAGGAGGGGAACACTGTCTGGTCGATCACTGCAGTACACCCTCCATGGACCTGGTGGCCAGACTTAATGCCAGATATTTGTAAATTGGGGGCCAGATCGCTCACCTGGGATCTCCCCGACCATACTGATCTTTCCAAACCACCAGTGAAAGGCAATGTGTCCTGGGTGGAATAGGAAGTACGTTTGGGTGCTCGGGGCAGTTCTACCGAGCTAACCTCCAGTCTTCAGAATTCTGTTTGCCCTGGTCAGGGCCACAGTTGGAAGCTTCAACACAAATGCAGAGGGGCCTCTGATTTTTATTGTGCTGCATGGGGTTTTGCGACTACTGGTGAGGCTTATTGGAACCCTACCTCCACTTGGGATTTGATTACGGTAAAAAGGAACAGCAGCTATGACAAGGCAAACCAGGGGGAGAGAGATAGTTCTAAATACCCTGAAAATGGGTGTGCCCATGGCAACAGCCCCGAAGGGGCTTGTAAAGGCAGATACTGCAATCCCATAGTCAAAAGGTTCACTGACATGGGAAATGAGACCGGAACTGGCTTAGAGGAAACAACTGGGAACTGCGAGTAGATGCTGCCGGAAAAGACCCTGGACTTATCTTTAGAATTAAGTTGACCTTAACAAGTCTTCCTCCAGTGCCCGTAGGACCTAACAGAGTTCTTCCAGAATAAGGCCCACCTACCAGACCCCTAGTACACCCCCTACCTATGTTGGCGACTGCCACCCCTTTCGATCCCATTACTTCTCTGAATTCTCTAACTTCCTTTCCCCCTCCCGAACCCTCGACAGGCCAATGACTACTTAATTTGGTTATTGGAGCTTTTCATGCTTTAAATGATACAAGTCCAGCCACTACTGAATCCCGTTGGCTGTGTTTAACGATAGCGCCCCCATACTATGAGGGGATTGCTATGAATGGTATTTTCAATAATACTACTTCCCATCACTCATGCTCCCGGGGAACTGAAAAGAAACTAACTTTGACCGAAGTATCTGGATTGGGACTCTGTTTGGGAACCCCACCAGCCTCCCATAAGCATTTGTGTAACCGAACAGTAATTAGTTCTAGGACAGCTGCCACTCATTATCTGGTACCAGGACCCAATCGGTGGTGGGCATGCAGTACCGGACTCACCCCTTGTGTGTCCACGAGTGTATTTTGGCCAACTATAGATTTCTGTGTGTTAATACAACTGATCCCCAGAATTTACTATCATGCTGTTGATAATTTTGAAGATGAATTCGACCTTATACCTAAAAGATACAAACGGGAGCCTGTGTCCCTTTCTCTAGCTATATTACTAGGAGCAGGCATTGCCGCTGAAATAGGGACAGGAGCTGCTGCATTGGTCACTGGACAACAGGGCCTTAACGCTCTCAGTACTGCCATTAATGAAGATTTAGAGATACTAGAGAAATCCATCACCAATTTAGAAAAATCTTTGACTCCTTGTCCGAAGTGGTGCTTCAGAATAGGAGGGGATTAGATTTATTGTTCCTAAAGGATGGAGGGCTGTGTGCTGCCCTCAAAGAAGAGTGTTGCTTTTAGGCTGATCATACCGGAGTGGTAAGAGACTCCATTCAGAGGCTCAGAGAAAGACTAGATAAAAGGCAGAAAGATAGAGATGCTCAACAAGCTTGGTTCGAGTCATGGTTTACCCGGTCTCCCTGGAGACCATGGTTTACCTTACTCTCTGCTCTAGCTGGACCATTACTGATAATTTGCTTGGTTTTGATTTTTGGCCGGTGTGTGGCAAATAGATTGATTGCTTTTGTTAAAGATTGGGTGGGTGCTGTTCAATTGATGGTACTGAGACAACAGTACCGGTCAGTCCGAGATTCTGATAGAGCCGAATACGAGTCTTTTTGCCTAGAGTGAGATGCTACTAAACGTTGAAAACAAAATTCTAAGATTAGAATTACTCAGTGAAAGAAGAAGGGAATGAGAGAGTGGATTTTAGAGTAGTTTAAAACTTACAGCAGCAGAGTCTGACTCATGAGCACAAGCAACACAAGCAGTTAAAAATGCAGGAGGGCAGGCTGACTCATTAACCCTAGGCCCCAGGGCTCGGGATGGGCTGGGGAAAGAAGGAGATATTCCAGGGACCGGCAGGCCATTAAAGATAGTGAGGATACACAATGGCAAACATGGCAAATTCTTGAGAAAGACATTCACCAGACATGTTCAAGTGAGTAATGAGCCCAGACCCCTGCCCCCGATCTTATGATGTTTGCTTAAAGCCCCCACTGTGTCCCGCAGATAATGTTCCAGGAAACCAAAGTTGGAGTTTAACCAGATATTTGGTCAACTCAGATAAACATCCACCCTAGAGAACAAGAACCAAGGACTGTTCCCAGGAGATTAAGTCTGACCTTTCCCCCAGATCTGCTTCCTGCTTTCGCAATAAGATGATCGTGTTGCCGCGCTAGGGACCCCGCTCTCTCCAACCTCTGCCTATATAAATCCTAAGCTTCTGAGCTTCGGGGTCGACTTCTCTGTCTCCTGCGTGAGACACGTGTTGGCCCGGAGCACTCCGCCAAATTAAACTGCCTCATGTGTTTACAGCAAGACTGTTGTCTGTGTCTTTGGGTGCGTGCTGTCTTGAGACTTGAGCAAGGGGGGCTCCCTTTGGGGGTCTTTCACTACCAGCTCAGTTCACAGATGTTAAGTTCACAGGAGCTTACTTATTAGTAATATTTCACCTAGGAGTTTGGGATATTAATGACTGTTTTTCCTTTTTCTCTTCTTTTGTGTTAATGCTTACTGTCTAACATGGGCATGGAAAGGCTAAGAGGCTAAGGGGAAGGGGAAGGGACAAAGAAAGGCTGTGGCCGTATCCTGCTGCTGTGACTTGACATCTAGAAAATATTCCAAAGGGGTGGGGGGAGTTACTGGGGAGAATATGGCTTTCCAGTGGGACTGGAGCAGCACAGTTGACTGACTGACAGCCTGACTCAACCTCCCATCCAGAACTACAGCCCAGAGGACTCTGAATATTCACCACCTGGCTTAGTCTTCCTCTTTTACAAAAGAGAGAGTTCAGATCTAAGGATGCTGCTTTGCCTAAAATCACAGATAAAAGAAGCAAGAGAAATCTCAGATGACTTCCAGAGCCCAGTGGTTTTTCTACTATAGCAAGAACACAAACGTTGGTGTGACTGACTTCTTGATTTTCTGATTTTCTTTGAGCATAAGTAGCTAAAGTCTTCTAAATTCTGCTCCAGTACTAATTGATGCCTACAAGCAACAGTAGCAAAAAATTTCCTCCAGAAGACCATTCCTTCCAGGAAGTTTAAAGTTCACAATGCTGATGGCTGTGATAACATGCCCCTTTCTTTTAGAGTCACAGGCACAGTTTGGGAAGTCGATTTCACGAGTCTTTAACATTTTGAGGTGCATGACCATCTTCCTTTGTTCACATTCCTTTTGTAACTGGTAAGACTTTCCCTCTTCTCCTCTGCTTTAATGTAACCATCTGTAGACTGTTGTCTCTCACTCGGACAGTTCCATTGTTCTGTCCAGCAATACTGCTCTCAGCTCTACATCAGACACACCATTGTAGCTGTCATCCTGCATGATGTCTCTCTCACCAGTGACTTGGATTGAACACCTTTTCTAGATACTCTCCAACCCCCTCTGCCCCCACATCAGGCATCTAATTGTAATATGCTACAGTAGCATAGTAACTTAGATAAGTAAACTTTTTATTCTGATAATGAGAATGGCCATTTTCCTGGAAGTCAAGAAAATGTAAAGTTGGCACACTCTCTTTTTAGATTTTGGTGCAGTATGGCAACCTCCTGGTACTGCTTAGAAAACAGCTGTGTAGTCATAAAATGATTGTGCCAAGGAGTGGTCACTGGGTTATCAGCCTCGGAAAGAGGTATAGACAACATTGTCAATATCAATTCCTCCTTGTCTGCTCAAATCAGGTCCACTACCTGCTTGTGTGTCACCTCCTAACATCCACACCATCTCCTTCCTTTAGTCCAGAATGCTACACATTGCTCGATTCAGGAAAGCATGTGGAAAAGATGGCAAGGAACTTCAGGATGTGGTCCTCTTGTGCACATCATCCTGGTCAGCTGCTCCCACTCCCCCTGGGCAGCATGACACCCACATGCACTTACTCTTGGCACAAGCACTTGTATTGACCTTTACTCACATCTAGAGTTTTGAACTTTTGCAGAAGGTTTTATTTTTTAAACGAATGGTGTGCATTCTTGACCTTAATACTGAGTCTTCACAACCATTGGACTGCAGTTGTTTAACATTCTCTGTATCTCTATGTGTCAGGAGCTATAACAGGACAAGATAATAACTAGCAGGTGATCATTCTGAGATGGCCAGGCTCGCATTATTATATAATCTGCAACCTCTTCACCCTTATTAAGCAAGGCTGCAAGGGATTAATTTTAGGAACGATTCCTGCTATTAAAATGCTTTTCCTGTTATTATTAAACACATGTAACCATCATTAAGTAATAGCACACCCCCTTGGAGCAGATCTCTGCAGATCTACAAAGATATACTGTCTTGTAGTGATGCTATATAGACAAATAGATGATTTCTTAAGTCTTAATGATCCTATAAAAATTCCTAAAATTATATCAGTGATTATTAAGCTCTTTTATAGTGGGACCACTATTAAGTCCTTTTCTGATAGTCAAAACTGCAATGAGAACTCTGCCAGTCTCCCAAGTGTCACCAGTTAGTTGCTTTTAGATAGTAATTAGACTTTCTCCTACTCAGCACATTCGAAGAGGTTGTAAAACAATTAACCAAAGGTCATAAAAAGGGAACTAATGATTTATTATAGGTGCAGAGGATAAAATATTGACTGGGTTTATCTATACAAAACTTCACTAATAACTTAGTTATGGCTTTAAACCTTCATTGAACCTGTGGAGCTGTGACAGGTGATGGATGCTTAGCCAGATAACTCCTCCTAATGGATATGCAGGTAAACATTCTCTGTTGTAAACTTCTATTTTAATTTATGACTTGATTTTTTTGTGTGAACTTGTGATGAACTTTGTAACATGTGATCATGTATTCTGAAAGATGTTGAGGACAAAGAGAAGAGTGAGAACTGAGCTGAGCAGACCTGAGCTGAGAAGAACCGAGCTGAGAGAGGAACCGAGATGAGGAGAAGCTTTTAGACAGAACTGAACTCCAGAAGAACTCAGAAGTATAGGCATAGCATTGGGAGAAAAGGCATTGAGAGTAAGGGCATTATTGGAACATCAGAGCAGGAAGAGAGAGCAAGATTAGAAGGGAGAATGCAGAGTTCAGTAACTTAGAGACTATAGGTAACATAAAACACTAAGAGCAGTGTGCACAATGCAGAGGGAAAGAGGAAAAAAGAAGCTGCTGCAGAGGGAGCAGAAGGAGCAGGCAGGCCTCTCCTTACCACGAGACAGAGCAGGTCCTTTCTTAATGACAAGGCAGGCTTAGCCTCAGTAAAAGGAACAAGCTTTTTTTTTTTTTTCTTACAAACTTGGGTTTAATTCTTGTAGCATTAAAAGGGTAGAAACTTTTTCTTTCTCTATGTAATAAAGATTGGAGCTCCTTTTTCAAAGATTTATTTATTTATTATATATGAATACACTGGTGTAGCTTAAGACAGCTACACCAGAAGAGGGCATCAGATCACACT
Source organism: Rattus norvegicus (assembly GCF_021556685.1). NCBI lineage: Eukaryota > Metazoa > Chordata > Mammalia > Rodentia > Muridae > Rattus > Rattus norvegicus. The sequence goes on along the minus strand of NC_141540.1, from coordinate 13,203,783 downwards.
AAAGATGGTTGTGAGCCACCATGTGGTTGCTGGGGCTTGAACTCAGGACCTCTGGAAGAGCAGTCAGTACTCTTAACCACTGAGCCATCTCTCCAGCCCTGGAGTTCCTTTTTCATCCAGAGTGGGTTCTTTCTGCACTGGTGCTTGGTGTTTTGTTCCATATGCATATGTAAGTATGGATGTGTGTGTAAGTATGTAATTGTGAGAATGTATGCAAGTGTGTGTGTAAGAAATGTAATTGTGAGAATGCATGTAAACTGGGCCCTGAGTGGAAATGTATAAATGCACATTCATCAATCGGTATATGAATCTATGTAAGTTTATGCATATTTGCCTATGTAAAAGTTTTTCCTTCTTCAAGCACTATGCTATTCACTTCTCTTGGTGAAATATAAGTTTATTGCTCCAGACTTCCCCCTAGCATGACAAGCAAGAGTCATAGGGACAAAAAGGAAAAGGCTCTAGCAATGAATCCTTTACTTTATCTCCTGCTGTTTTAGGATGAGGTGCTAAGTGTCAGAAACTGCAGTTTCTGGCCTCAGAGGAACACAGAAGTCAGGTGGGCACAGTAGCATAGCATAGTAACTTAGCCATAGATAAGTAAACTTTTTATTGTTATACAGCAACCCTAAATATCTTGTAAGACAAAGTCTTACCCTCCACCAATGCTCTTCCCCTTTCACTGCTTCAACAAGAAAGAAGACCCCTGCCAGGGCTGGCCCCCAACATTTATGTATGCTTTTGCTTTTTAAAAAAAAATGTGTATGAGTCTTTTGTATATACACATATGGTGGGTCGCAAATACATGCACACAAATACATGAATGTGTATCACTTTTGTGTGCCTGGTGTTCACTGAAGTCAGAAGAGAACATTGGATCTTGTTGACCTGGAGTTAAGAATGGTTGGGAGCCTCCAAATGAGTGTTGGGGATTGATGTCCCCATTTGATCTTAAGTTGACCTATTTTTCCTAGGTTCCTTTCTTTGCTGTTGTTTCTGGTTTTGATTTTGGATTTGCTAATATTTTTGAGACGTCTTTGATCTGTCAGTAACTTATTACAAATGCATTCCTAAGTAGAAATATTGTATTCCCCCTATGCTTTGAACTGGGACCCTCCAGTTTTCTGATAAGTTAGCCCCATACTGTAGTAAATTTTAACTGTTTGGAGGAAGTTCAAGTGAGCTGTTGCGCTTTCTATCCTTTGTTTGCTTTTTGAGACAGGATTTCACTGATTTCTCTGGCTGTCGTGGAAACAGTACACAAAGTAGGCTGGCTCGGCAGTCACTGTGTTGGCTATTCCTGCCTCTTGAGGTCTGCATTAAAGGTGGCCATCCTTTCTTGAAGTTAGGGATTTTGATACAATTTTGCTATCGTATATAGCGGTGATCTGCTTGAGTGTCTCTCTGTATTGTCTGTTAGTAGTCATTTCTCTTGCAATGCCATATGGAATTCAGTGGGCCCAGAAATGAGAGGTGTGATCCTCCTTTTCTGTTTACTTGTAAAATGACTTGCTGACTGCATTTGAATGTCTGTGATATGGAATAGATATGTGGAGCACCCAGAATTATGTAAATATATTCTCAGTGAAATGTACATTTATAATACAGTCTTACTATTTCTATTATATGCTTATATGGGGCATTTTAGGCTGCAGTGACCTATGAGGATGTGCATGTGAACTTCACTCATGAAGAGTGGGCTTTGCTGGATCCTTCCCAGAAGAGTCTCTACAAAGATGTGATGCTAGAAACGTGCAGGAACCTCACTGCTATAGGTAAGAATGTGAGTTTTCCTTCACTTTCTAAACAAGGGGTCAAGTGTTTCTTGGTTATTGGTGCACTTCTTTTATTTCTACTGTGAAAGAGGAAGAGTGTGGTAAATATAAATACTCAGACATGATTCTCAGGTTCATCAGAGATACTAACTTAAAATTTGCGCATTATCCAATAATATATCATAAATTTTCTGGTACTTATTTTAGGGTATGGATTGGAAGACCATAATATTGAAGAACACTATCAAAATTCTGGAAGACATTGGAGGTAATTTTTATGTGCAAGCTAATATAAATGTATCACTATAGAAATTTTAATGTACCTTGAAGTTTTAATGAAAATCAACAGTGTGAATAAACACAGCTTTAAGTATACTTATAATTAGTGAATTCTCAAAAGACCATGTACTTGAATTTCAGGTAGCTGACCTGTGTTTGCAAAGCATTCTTCTAAAGAAAAACACAAATAATATCTTAAAACATGACACCATTTTAGTCCTGAGAGCCATATTGTAGAACTGTCAATCCATTTAGTTTCATCCTATTTGAGTATCATAAAAAGCATTGATTAGGGGACCAGTGTATGCCTTTTTAAAAGCAAACAGTTCATAGTAAAGCTATTGCCATTCTATACTTAGAGTGACTTTCCAGAGTTTAGTGAGAGCAACAACTTATGGGAAACAAGAAGGTTGATGTCCTGGTTGGTGTCCTATACACCCCTATAGCACATGTCCGTGGGGGAGAAAAAGTTCACTTTTGTGAATGCAGTGTAAAAAATCTTTTGTTTGTTATTTTTTTCTTTAATAGGTATAACATCCGTCATTGTGGATACAAGCCCTGTGAGAATAAGGGCCATGGAAAGAAGCAATGTACCTTTGCATGTAACAATTTTCTTCAAACATATGAAAGAGTCTATACAGAAGAGAAACCCTATAAGTGTAATCAATACAGTAAAGCCTTTTTAAATTTTCATAGTCTTCCACAACATGCAAAAAATCATCCTAGAGAAAAACCATATGAATGTGGTAAAGCTTTTGTAAGTCCCAGTTGTCTTCAAATACATCAGAGAACACATATGGGCCAGAAAACCTACAATTGCAGAGAATGTAGTTCTCCTCAAATACACAAAAGAATTCATACTGGAGAGAAACATTATGAATGTTCCAAGAGTGGTAAAGCCTTTGAAAATGCTGATTATCTTCAAAATCATGATAAACATCATACTCTTGAGAAACTCTTTGAGTGTAGTCAATGTGGAAAAGCCTTTGCTAGTCGAAGTTATCTTCCAATACACCAACGAGTTCATACTGGAGAGAAACCATATGAATGTACTCAATGTGGTAAAGCCTTTACAAGTCGCAGTTATCTCAAAATACATAAAAGCATTCATACTGGAGAGAAACCGTATGAATGTAATCAATGTAGCAAAGCCTTTGCAAATTTCTATAGTCTTCGACAACATGAAAAATATCATACTAGAGAAAAACCTTATGAATGTAGTCATTGTAGTAAAGCCTTTCCAAGTCCCAGTTCTCTTCAAGTACATGAACGAACTCACACTGGTGAGAAACCCTATGAATGCAATGAATGTGGTAAAGCATTTATAAGTCACAGTTCTCTTCAGATACACAGAAGAGTCCATACTGGAGAGAAACCATATGAATGTACTCTATGTGGAAAAGCCTTTGTAAATAGAAGTTATCTTGAAGTACACAAAAGAATTCACAGTGGAGAAAAACCATATGAATGTAATCAGTGCAGTAAAGCCTTTGCAAATTTCCGTAGTCTTCGACAACATGAAAAGAATCATACTAGAGAAAAACCCTATGAGTGTAGTCAATGCAGTAAAGCCTTTGTAAGTCCTTGTCATCTTCAAATACACCAAAGAACTCATACAGGAGAGAAACCCTATGATTGCAGTGAATGTGGTAAAGCATTTACACGTCTCAGTAATCTTCAAGTACACAAAAGAACTCATACAGGACAGAAACCCTATTGTTGCAGTGAATGTGGTAAAGCATTTCCATGTCTCAGTAATCTTCAAATACATGAAAGAACTCACACTGGAGAGAAACCCTATGAATGTAATCAGTGTGGTAAAGCCTTTGCAAGTCGTGCTAGTCTTCAGTACCATGAGAAACATCATACTGGAGATAAACCATATGGATGTAATCAGTGTGGTAAAGCCTTTGTAAGTCCCAGTCATCTTCAAATACACCAAAGAACTCACACTGGTGAGAAACCCTATGAATGTAATCAGTGTGGTAAAGCCTTTGCACGTCGTAGTAATCTTCAAATACACAAAAGAACTCACACTGGTGAGAAACCCTATGAATGTAATCAGTGTGGTAAAGCCTTTGCAAGTCGTGCTAGTCTTCAGTACCATGAAAAACATCATACTGGAGAGAAACCATATGGATGTAATCAGTGTGGTAAAGGCTTTGCACTTCGCAGTCTTCTTCAAGTACATGAAAGAACTCATACTGGAGAGAAACCACATGAATGTACTCAGTGCGGTAAAGCCTTTGTAAGTCGTAGTTATCTTCAAATACACAAAAGAGCTCATGCAGGAGAAAAACTCTATGAATGTATTCAATGTGGAAAAGCCTTTGTATATCTCACTAGTCTTTGTAGTCACAGAAAGTTTTGTGCTGGAGAGAAATCCTATGGCAGTACTTGATATAAAGTTGGACCACTGAGTAACAAGGCAACAGACCTGCTTCTGGACCTATGCATTGTAATCTTGTAGCACATTGTTTACTCTCCTTAGAGTTAGTAGTTGCATCCCTATTAGGGTTGAATATATGTCCATCCCAGGCCATTTATGTGGCCATTCTTCTATGGTTGTAGCAGAGACATCTGTTCTAGAGCCAATTAATCTTGTAATGGTTTTCCTCTTCCATTTAAATACATGAATGTTTTATGATTCTCCTTCAATAAAGTGCTTAAAGTTACAATTTTATCTATATTATCAAATTCTCCATCATGAATGAAGCACTGCTGGAAACCTTTTCTGGCATCCAGCTAACTGAGGAAGGCAGTGGAGTATGGCATCAGCGATTGGGGCAATTTAACTCTTTCTTGCTATTCTGAAGCTAAAATCTGCAGGTGTCTGGCAATTTAACTGTTTCTCTCTCTGGGGCCAGAAACTTCTGGCACTAGGGGAATAAGGAAAACAAAAAACCAACTTAGTTAATTGGGCCCTTTTCTCCCTGACTCAGGGCTGCTTGTTGGCCAGGTGAGTATCTCAGAATTTGATAACTCTCCATGAGCCAGAAAGAAAAGGAAAGAAAGGAAGAAATAAATCACAGAGACACATGTACACTGGGTGAAGCAGAAAAGAAATGCACCAACCTTTATTGTTTCAGTTTTTATTATTATTATTATTATTATTATTATTATTATTATTATTTTATTAGATTTCTTTCTTTCTACAGTACACTGTAGCTGTCTTCAGACACAGAAGAGGGCATCAGATCTCATTACAGATGGTTGTGAGTCACCACGTGGTTGCTGGGATTTGAACCCAGGACCTCTGGAAGAGCAGTCAGTGCTCTTAACCTCTGAGCCATCTCTCTAGCCCTTGTTTGAGCTTTTTATAGTTTTTTGTACAAATGGTTCTCTAAGGAAAAGTTACTTCACAGAAAAAATGTTACACAAAAGGGGAGTTGCAGGATGTTGACAGTAAGTTCAAAGCATTTTATAAGCTCATAAGTTCAAACAACAGTTTCACATGGCCTTGCTTTATCATACTGCACACCTGTGGCTTCATCCTTGAATATGACCTGGAATGAATGTTGTTCCTTAATTACAAATCTGTCTCAAGCCTATTTCAATTCATAGTGCACTTTAGAATATCTCATTGCATTCCTTATTATGCAGCCTTTATTCAACTACTTTATGAAGAGGGGGCACATTTTATTCTTGATTCTAACTTTATTCATTTTTTTTGGCAAAATAATTAAAACCATCTCCTTAAACATTCTTCCTAAAATTATTTGAATCAAACTAGGAATTCTATGAAGTCATTAATTCTTCTAAACAACATTAATTCATGAAAATTCATCTTCATGTTGACCTGCAGGAAATTTGCCCATTAGGGTGGACTGATGGCCAGGAATCATTAGGCTATGTAATCCTGGCAGGAAAGACATGTCCGCAGCAAGAAACAATACTGGCATGAATTTTCTCAGGACTCTGCGTCACAGTCATGCAAGATGGTGGGCCATCTTAACACAACTCATTTTCTTGCCATAGCCTTTCCTAGATGGCTTCAGTCAAAGTGATTCACGAAGAATGATGCTGTAGACTCAAACTGTATGCAATAGCAAAGAACATTTATTCTGTAGAACCAGCATGCAGGGGTCTACCATACATCAGGATGGAAGGTAGAGGTGTGGCTTTTCAGGGTCAATTAAAAGCCTGTTAGGGTAGAAGTGGGCGATATACTTTTCTTTCCCTTGATTGTTTGGCTCTATCTCCAGGGGTATAGCTGCTTTTGTAATTGGTTATAGCTCCGGCAGATTTGGAGGACCTTTGCTGATTAACTATATTTGGCTCAAGTTAGGTGGTAGGGCAGCTTCTGACAGCTCCTGATGGGCTGCCCATGAGGGATATTTTTTTCCTGGACTTTTCCATTTTGGGAAAACAGAAATTTAGGCCTAGTCTCCCAAACTGACAGTTTGCAGTATTTCATGGTGTTAGCTTGACTCTGGCTAACTCAGTCCTCTCAAAAGCACTTTTTCCATGACAGCAATTTCACTGCCTAATCATTGTTTATATGACTTCTGTATGAACTTTGATTCCTTTCATGGGTAAACTACTGTGACTAAATAAAAGTCCCACTATTCCTGCTAGGAGAAGTCCACAATTTCTTGTGTGTAACTAACAGGTACATTGAAGAGGGGAAACGGCAGTATCTTTAGAGCAAGAAATGTCAACAACAGCACTCTGTGTGTGTGAGTGTGTGTGTGTGTGTGTGTGTGTGTGTGTGTGTGTGTATACCAGCTTATAATAAAGAATAGATGGATTACAATATGAAGCTAGCACAGATATTAGTGCTTTGGGATTTAACACTTTAATTTCTGTGGATGGCCTTAATCCATTTCTCAGCTCTTGGTTGATATTGATATAGTTGCTAGACCAGCATAGCTGTCCTTATATTTAGATTGCCCAGTGTTTTCTTGGATTTAAGGCATAAACCATGAACTCTTTGAAGTATTTATTTGTTATAAGGGCAATTTATATAGTTTAAGTGACCAGGTTGGTGGCAATTGTAATATTTTGCAGGCACATGTCTTTGAACAGTACAGATTTCTAAAGCAGATAATTTTGTTCTGTGTTTTAGGTCTCCATTTTTCTATATAATTTAGAAAGTCCATAACATTTCTTATTTTTCTGTGAGGCCTGATTAATCCTTGGCATCTGCACTGGTGGTATGGTTTGTATATGCTTGGCCAAGGGAATGGCACTATTAGAAGGTATGGCTCTGTTGGAGTAGTTGTGTCACCGTGGATGTGGGCTTTAAGACACTCATCCTAGTTGTCTGTATGCCAGTATTATTCTAGCAGCCTTCAGATGAAGAAGTAGAATTCTCAGCTGTGCCTGCACCCTGTCTGGATGCCACCATGTTCCTGCCTTGATGATAATGGACTGAACCTCTGAACCTGTAAGCCAGCCCCAATTAAATGTCCTTATAAGAGTGGCCTTGGTCATGGTGTCTGTTCACAGCAGTGAAACCCTAACCTAGACAAACATCAAAATTCAGCTGTTTTAATAATAACTTGAATTTGATCCCATTTTACTTATTTCTCAATAGCATTTTTGAGCCTCACAATGGAATCAGCATAAAGCTCAGATGAACCTTGTTTAATTTTTATAGAAGTAGAACTAGTGTCAGGTTGGCAGGACATGTTAGGAGAATGTGGGTAGAAAGTTTTAAGAACATTGTAATGTGATCTTGAAAGTTCTTGGAAATTGGTTATGTAAAACCCATGCAACACATGCTTTCCTGTACCTATTTGTTTCAGTGCTGAAAATATAAATAAAATATGTCCTCTCTGAGAGAAGACAGTGTGATCAGCACATCCCTGTGAGTGTCTCCATTCTTCCTTCTTCAACTGTACCCCTCCTCAAGATCTGAACTCAGTAGAGCTGGACTCCAGTATCAGATGCTGTATCAGTTTTATCCAGGCAGCCTTGGATATGCCCCTAAAATGTGGGAACATAGTAGGAGCTTTATTATACAACTGATAATCTATGGGTACCTATCACAACTTCCTGTCGGCATTTCATACAGGGCATTTCCAGGATTACCTACCCCTTAGTCCTAGTTGTCCATTTTTTTTTCATGAGCTTTGTTTGCAAGCCACATTTAGCATCGAAGAGATTGGGAAGGGCTGACAACCATTTGAACAAAATGTTGTACAAGAATCATATGGCAGCCACTGTGTGTCATTGCTCCAAACAGAGAGTTATGAGAATGCTAGATCATAGGAAGCAAAAAAAAATCTTTTAAAAATCTTTCATTATATCCATATCTAATCCCTAATAAACATTTTAATTTGCTAAAATTGTATAGGAAATATCAAAACGCCTGGGAAGAATTGATAAACAATTCCTCTTTTCTGCCATGGCACATGCTTCAGTGTCATTTTCAGGCAATAGAGACATAGTTAAAGGAGGATTGAGTAAGGGCACTCAGGCCCATCAATTGGTACAGTTGTCATTTGTGTCATTTTTACCTTTAATCTTGCCTAAATGGGGGTAATCTCTCTTCCTTCTTGAACCAATTTAAAAATTTGAAAATTCTTTTTCCATTCCTCTGCTTCCTCTCCCCAACCTTCATCAGACCTTAGACACCTTTGTCCACCTACCTTCCCTGCTTTCTGAGAACCCTGGGGCAAGCCAAGCTGCCCTGAGCAGTCTCCTATCCCAGGGAACCTCCACTCTTCTGCAATGTCTCCACCCACCTTCATTGGACCTGAGGCTTCTGAATCATAGAGACCTGCACGTCTGGAACCATACAGCCCAAGATAACCATCAGAGGCCTTCCACACCAGTACCATCTTGGTTCTCCTCCTTCCCAATACTACAACAAGAACATCCAGTCATCAAAACCAGATGGCTAAAGGCCCTGGAAAGAACACAATCAACAAAAGCCAGGGAAATATGACACCTCCAAAGCAAAGCTACCCAACTACAGCAAGCCCTGAATATCCTAATAACCGAAACACAGGAAAATGACCTTAAATCCAATCTTGTAAAAACGATAGAGACCTTTAAAGAGGAAATAAATAAATCCCTGAAATACAGAAATATACAATCAAACAGAGGTCTTTCAGGATGAAACAAATCCCTTAAAATCATACAGGAAAGTAAAATTTAACAGGTGAAGGAAATACATAAAACTGTGTAAGACCTGAAAGGGGAAATAGAAGCAACAAAGAAAATACAAACAGAGGAAATCCTGGAGTTTGAAAACATAGGGAAGAGAACTGTACCAACAGCTGCTAGGATCACCAACAGAATACAGGACATAGAAGAGAGAATCTCAGGTATAGAAGATGTACAAGAAATTGATAAATTAGTCAAAATGTTAAATAAAAAAATCCTGACACAAAACATCCAGCTAAAACCTTGGATACCGTGACAAGACCTAACCTAAGAATAATATAAATAAAAGAAGGTGAAGAGTCTCAGGTCCAAGACCCAGAAAAAATTCTCAAAAAGGAAAAAAACATAGAAGGAAATTTTCCCAACCTAAAGAAAGAGATGCCTATAAACATAGGAGAAACTTAAAGAACACCAATTAGACTGGACCAGAAACAAAAAACTTCCTACCACATAATAAAACAAAACATACAGAACAAGGAAAGGATATTAAAAGAGGCTTGGGGAAAAGCTCAGGTAACATACAAAGGCAGGCCTATCAGAATTATACCCGGCTTCTCAACAGAGAATCTAAAAGCTAGAAGAGCCTGGTCAGATATCTTGCAACCTCTAAAAAAAATCCACAATTGCCAACATAGACCACTATACCCAGTACAAGTCTCAATCACCATAGATAGAGAAAACAAGGTATTTTAAGATAGGCAAGTTCAAACAGTATTCATAAATCCAGCCCCACAGAAAATACTAGAAGGAAAACTACAATCCAAGGATGTTTAGTATATCCAAGCAAACACAAGCAATATGTATTTCCAAACCAGCAAATACAAGGAAAGTACACACAAGTATACACACACACACACCACTAACATCACCACCACCACCACCATCACCACCACCACCACCACCACCACCACCACCACAAAAATGAAATAACAATCACTAGTAATATCTCTCAGCATCAGTGGACTCAATTCCCCAAATAAAGACACAGGCTAAGAGAATGGATGCAAAAACAGGACCCACCATTCTGCTACATGCTAGAAACACATCTCAGGAGTAAAGACAGCCATCAAATCAGAGTAAAGGGCTGGAAAAATTTTTTTCCAGCAAGCAGACCCAAGAACTAAGCTGGAGTAGCTTTTCTAATGTCTAATAAAATAGACTTTCAACCAAAATTAATTATAAGAGACAGGGAAGGACACTTCATACCCATCAACAGAAAAGTCTACCAAGATGATATCTCAGTTCTGTACATCTATACTCCAAACATAAGGGTACCTACATTTGTAAAAGAAACATTGCTATAGCTTAAATCCCACATTGAACCCCACACATAAAAAGAGGGAGACGTCAAAACGCCACTCTCACTAATTAACAGGTCATCTAGACAAAGATTAAAGACTAAAACAGAGAAATAACAGACATTATTAATCAAACGTACCTAATAGACATCTATAGAATATCTTACCCAAACATATAAGAATATACCTTCTCATCACCTCACAGAACCTCCAAAATTGACCATATAATTGGTCACAATGCAAGCCTCAACAGATACAACAAAGTCGATACATTGTATTTTATCAGACCAACATAGATTAAAGTGCTACCTCAACAACAGAAATCAGAAAGCCTATACCCTCATGGAAATTGAACAACTCTTTACTAAGTGATATCTTGGTCAGGGAAGAAATAAAGAAATTAAAGATGTTCTAGAGTTCAATGAAAATCAAGGCACAACATACCAAATTTATGGAATACAAAGAAAGCAGTGCTAAGAGGAAATTCCATAGCATTAAGTTGCCTCCATAAAGAAATTTGAAAGTCCTCATATCAACCATTTAAAAGTACACCCAAAAAATCTAGAAAAAAAGGAGCAAGCACACCAAAGTGGAGTAGAAAGCAGGGAATGATTAAAATCATGGCTGAAATAAATCAGAAACAAAGAAAATAACACAAGGAATCAAGGAAACCAAGAGCTGGGTTTTTGACAAAATCAAAAAGATAGACAAACCCTTAGCCAAACTAATCAAGAGACACAGAGACAGTATCCAAATAAATAAAATAAGCAATGAAAAGGAAGATTTAACAACAGACACTGAGAAAGTTCAAAGAATCATTAGGTCTTACTTCAAAAGCCCACACTCCACAAAACTGGAAAATCTCAATGAAATGGATGATTTCTAGACATCATTTACTATGTGCTATGTTACTAAATTAAATCAAGATCAGGTAAACTATATTAACAGCCCCATAACACCTAAAGAAATAGACACCATCATTAGAAGTCTCCCAAACACTCTAGCTGGGGCCTGAACCTCGCTGATCCCGGCCCACAGCTCCCTGCTCCCAAACCCCATGGGAGAGAGAGGTCACCGCCAGGCACTCCTGAGACTGCAGGGCAGGAGAGACTGCCAGCACTGCCCACCCCTGCCCACATCCCTGGCCCAAGAGGAAACTATATAGGGCCTCTGGGAACAGGAAGAACGCTGCAGTCCAGACACTGCCTGGATCTGAAGGGACCTGGTCAAACAGCTCCCCGCACCCAAATTCTGTGGGAGGGAGAGCTAGACCTTCAGAGGGGCAGACACACCTGGGAAGCCAGAGGAGACTACTCTCTGTTCACATTTCTGAATCTAGAGGAAAACACTTAGCACCATCTGGGCCCTCTGTGCACAGGTTCCCGAGGGAAGGCGGGGCAGGTCCTTCTGGTTGCTGCCCTCACGGAGAGCTGCAACCTGGCTCTGAGAAGTGACTCCAGGCCTGAGACCAGAGGTAAGACCAACTTTTCTGCTCCAAGTGACCTGCCTGGTGGACTCAGGACTCACACCCACAGGAACACCTGAAGACCAGTAGACAGGACACTCTGTTCCAATAACTGGCTGAAAGAGAACAGGAAAACAGGTCTACAGCATTCCTGACACACAGGCCTAAAGAACGTTCTAACCACTGTCAGAAATAGCAGAACAAGGTAACACCAGAGACAACGTGATGGCAAGAGGCAAGCACTGGAACCCAAGCAACAGAAACCAAGACTACATGGCATTATCAGAGTCCAACTCTCCCACCAAAGCAAACACTCAATATCCAAACACACCAGAAAAGCAAGATCGAGATTTAAAATCACATTTGATCATGATGATGGAGGACTTCAAGAAATACATAAAGAACTCCCTTAGAGAAATGCAGGAAAACAAATAAACAAGCAGAAGCCTATAGAGAGGAAATGCAAAAAGCCCTGAAAGAATTCCAGGAAAACACAAACAGGTGAAGGAATTAAAAATGGAAATAGAAGCAATAAAGAAAGCATGAAGGTAGACAACCCTGGATATAGAAAACCAAAGGAAGAGACAAGGAGCTGTAGATACAAGCATCACAATAAAATGCAAGAGATAGAAGAGATAATCTCAGGAGCAGAAGGTTCCATAGAAATCATCGACACAACTGTCAAAGATAATGTAAAACGGAAAAAGATACTGGCCCAAAACAAACAGGAAATCCAGGACACAATGAGAAGATCAAACCTAAGGATAATAGGTATAGAAGAGAGTGAAGACTCACAACTCAAAGGACCAGTAAGTATCTTCAACAAAATCATAGCAAAAAACTTGCCTAACTTAATGAAAGAGATGCTCATAAACATACAAGAAGCCTACAGAACTGCAAATAGATTGGACCAGAAAAGAAACTCCTCCCTTCACATAATAGTCAAAACACCAAATGCACAAAACAAAGAAAGAATATTAAAAGCAGTAAGGGAAAAAGGTCAAGTAACAATATAAAGGCAGACCTATCAGAATTACACCAGACTTGTCACCAGAGACTATGAAAGCCAGAAGATCCTGGACAGATGTCATACAGACCCTAAGAGAACACAAATGGCAGCCCAGGTTACTGTGTCCAGCAAAACTCTCAATTAACATAGATGGAGAAACCAAGATATTCCATGACAAAACCAAATTTACACAATATCTTTCTACAAACACAACCCTACAAAGGATAATAAATGGTAAAGCCAAACCCAAGGAGGCAAGCTACACCCTAGAATAAGCAAGAAACTAATCGTGTTGCAACAAAACAAAGAGAAGACAAGCACAAACATAATCTCACATCCAAACACTAATATAACAGGATGCAACAATCACTATTCCTTAATATTTTTCAACATCAATGGAGTCAATTCCCCATAAAAAGACACAGATTAACAAGGTGGATATGCAATGAGGAACCAACATTTTGCTGCCTACAGGAAACACACCTCAGAGAAAGACAGACACGAACTCAGAGTAAAAGTCTGGAAAACAACTTTCCAAGCAAATGGCCTGAAGAAGCAAGCTGGAGTAGCCATTCTAATATCGAATAAAATCGATTTTCAACCAAAAGTAACCACAATAGATAAAGAAGGATGCTTCATATTCATCAAAGGAAAAATCCACCAAGATGAACTCTCAATCCTAAATATCTATGCTCTAAATACAAGGGCACCTACATACATAAAAGAAACCTTACTAGAGCTCAAAGCACACATTGCACCTCCCACAATAATAGTAGGAGAATTCAACACCCCACTCTCATCAATGGACAGATCATGGAAATAGAAATTAAACAGAGAAATAGACTAAGAGAAGTCATGAACCAAATGGATTTCACAGATATTTATAGAAGATTCTATCCTAAAATAAAAGGATATACCTTTATTTAACCACCTCACGGTACTTTGTCCAAAATTGACCATATAATCGGTCATAAAACAGGCCTCAACAGATACAGAAAGATAGAAATAATCCCATGCATCCTATCAGACCACCATGGGCTAAAGCTGGTCTTCAATAACAATAAGGAGAGAATGCCCACATATGCATGGAAGTTGAATAATGCTCTACTCAATGATAACCTGGTCAAGGAAGAAATAAAGAAAGAAATGAAAGACTTCTTAGAATTTAATGAAAATGAAGGTGCAACATACCCAAACTTGAAATTGAAGAAGATCTCAAAATATGGAAAGATCTCCCATGCTCATAGATTGGCAGGATTAACATAGTAAAAATGACCATTTTACCAAAAGCAATCTACAGATTTAATGCAATCCCCATCAAAATTCCAACCCAATTCTTCATAGAGTTAGCCAGAACAATTTGAGAATTCATCTGTAATAACAAAAACCCAGGATAGCTAAAACTATCCTCAACAATAAAAGGACTTCTGGGGGAATCACTATCCCTGAACTCAAGCAGTATTACAGAGCAATAGTGATAAAAACTGCATGGTATTGGTACAGAGACAGACAGATAGAACAGTGGAATAGAATTGAAGACCCAGAAATGAACCCACACCCCTATGGTCACTTGATTTTTGACAAAGGAGCCAAAACCATCCAATGGAAAAAAGATAGCATTTTCAGCAAATGGTGCTGGTTCAACTGGAGGTCAGCATGCAGAAGAATGAAGAACTATCCATTCTTATCACCCTGTACAAAGCTTAAGTCCAAGTGGATCAAGGACCTCCACATCAAACCAGATATACTCAAACTAATAGAAGGAAAAGTGGGTAGCATCTCGAACACATGGGCACTGGAGAAAATTTCCTGAACAAAACACCAATGGCTTATGCTCTAAGATCAAGAATCGACAAATGGGATCTCATAAAACTGCAAAGCTTCTGTAAGGCAAAGGACACTGTTGTTAGGACAAAACGGCAACCAACAGATTGGGAAAAGATCATTACCAATCCTACAACTGATAGAGGGCTTATATCCAAAATATACAAAGAACTCACAAAGTTAGACTGCAGGGAGACAAATAACCCTAGTAAAAAATGGGTTCAGAGCTAAATAAAGAATTCACAGCTGAGGAATGCCAAATGGCTGAGAAACACCTAAAGAAATGTTCAACATCTTTAGTCATGAGGGAAATGCAAATCAAAACAACCCTGAGATTTCACCTCACACCAGTGAGAATGGCTAAGATAAAAAACTCAGGTGACAGCAGATCCTGGCGAGAGCAGATCCTGGTGAGGATGTGGAGAAAGTGGAACTCTCCTCCATTGTTGGTGGGATTGCAGACTGGTACAACCATTCTGGAAATCAGTCTGGAGGTCCCTCAGAAAATTGGACATTGAACTACCTGAGGACCCAGCTATACTTCTCTTGCGCATATACCCCAAAAATATCCCAACATATAACAAAGACACATGGTCCACTATGTTCATCGCAGCCTTATTTATAATAGCCAGAAGCTGGAAAGAACCCAGATGCCCTTCAACAGAGGAATGTATAGAGAAAATGTGGTATATCTACACAATGGAATACTACTCAGCTATTCCATTGAGTTTATGAAAACAATGAGTTTATGAAATTCATGGGCAAATGGATGGAACTGGAGAATATCATCCTGAGTGAGGTAACCCAATCACAGAAAAACACACATGGTATGTACTCTTTGATAAGTGGATATTAGCCCAAATGCTCGAATTACCCTAGATGTACAGAACACATGAAACTCCAGAAGCATGACCAATATGCGAATGCTGCTCTCCTTCTTTAAAAGGGGAACAAGAATACCCCTGGGAGGGAATAGGGAGGCAAAGTTTAGAACAGAGGCTGAAGGAACACCCATTCAGAGCCTGCCCCTCATGTGGCCCATATATATATAGCCACCAAAGTAGATATGATGGATGAAGCAAAGAAGTGCAGGCTGACAGGAACTGAATGTAGATCTCTCCTGAGAGACACAGCCAGAATATGGCAAATACATAGGCGAATGCCAGCAGCACACTATTGAACTGAGAATGGGACCCCTGTTGAAGGAATCAGAGAAAGGACTGAAAGAGCTTGAAGGGGCTTGAGACCCCATAAGAACAACAATGCCAGCCAACCAGAGCTTCCAGACACTACGCCCCTACCCAAAGACTATACATGGACTGACCCTGGACTCCAACTGCATAGGTAGCAATGAATAGCGTAGTAAGGGCAACAGTGGAAGGGGAAACCCTTGGTCTTGCCAAGACTGAACCCCCAGTGAATGTGATTGTTGGGGGGAGGTTTTAATGGGGGGAGGATTGGGAGGGGAACACCCATATAGAAGGGGAGTTGGAGGGGTTATGGAGATGTTGGCCTGGAAACCAGGAAAGGGAATAGCAATTGAAATGTAAATAAGAAATACCCAATTTAATAAAAAATGGGGAAAAAAGTCTCCCAAACAATAGTCCCATGATAGATAGTTTTAGTGCAGAATTCTAGCAGATTTTCAAAGCAGAATCAATGCCAACACTTCCCTAACTATCCCACAAAATACAAACAGAAGAAACACTGCTAAACTCACTCTATGAGGCCATAGTCACCCTGATAACTAAGCCAGACAAAGACTCAAGAAAGAAAGAGACCTTCAGACCGATTGCTCTTATGAACATTGATGCAAAAGTACTCAATAAAATACTTGCAAACTGAAAAAGCCTTTGATTAAAATCTAATGCCCCCTTCATCTTGGAGGTTTTAGAGAGATCAGGGATACAAGGCACATACCTATACAAGGCACATAACAGAAGAAAGGAAAAGCAATCTGAAACACTTTTTTTTTTTTTTTTAGAAAATCGAAAATAAAACGTTTCATCTGTGTCCAGAGCTGGGGCTCTCCACATATATATGGAAACTGAACAATGCTCTACTCAGTGATAACTTGGCCAAGGAAAAAAATAAAGAAATTAAACACCTTTTAGAATGCAATGAAAATGAAGGCACAACATACTCAAATTCATGGGATACAAAGAAAGCAGTGCTATGAGGAAAACTCATAGGTCTGAGAGCCTCCAAAAAGAAACTGGAAAAATCATACACTAGCAGCTTGGCAACACAAAAAGAACGAAATTCATCCCAGAGGAGTACGTGGTAGGACGTAAATGGACTCAAAGCTAAAATCATCCAAGTAGAAACAAAAAGAACTATACAAAGAATCAACAAAACAGGAGCTGGTTCTTTGAGAGAATCAACAGATATATAAACTTTGAGCCATACTAACCAGAAAGCACAGAGACAGTATCCAAATTATCAATAACAGAAATGAAAAGGGAGACATAACAGAAACTGAGAAAATTAAAAAAAAATATCAGATCCTATTTCAAAACCCTATACTCAACAAAACTGGAAAAATCTGGATGAAGTGGACATTTTCTAGACAGAGACCATGTACCAAAATTAATTCAGGATCAGATAAACCATTTAAATAGTCCCATAACCCCTAAAAAGTAGAAGCAGTCATTAAAAGTCTCCCAAACAAAAAATGCCCAGAACCAGATGGATTTAGTGCAGAATTCTATTAGACCTTCAATGAAGACCTAATTCCAATATTCTTCAAACTATTCCACAAAATAAAAACAGAAGGAACACTACCCAATTTGTTTTGTGAAGCCACAATTACTTATACTTAAAACTCACAAAGACCCTATAAAGAAAGAGCACTTCAGACCAATTTCTCTCATGAATATTGATGCAAAAATACTCAATAAAGGGGTTGGGGATTTAGCTCAGTGGTAGAGCGCTTGCCTAGGAAGCTCAAGGCCCTGGGTTCGGTCCCCAGCTCAGAAAAAAAGAATAAAAAAAAAAACAATAAAATTCTTGCAAACTGAATCCAAGAACACATCAAAATGATCATTCACCATGGTCAAGTAGGCTTCATCCCAGGGATTCAAAGATGGTTCAATATACAGAAATCCACCAACATAATTCACTTTATAAACAAACACTATATAAACAAACTCAAGGCCCAAACACCACATGATCATTACATTAGATGTTGAGAAAACATTTGACAAAATTCAATAACCACTCATGATAAAAGTCTTGGAAAGATCAGGAATTCAAGGCCCATACCTAAACATAGTAAAAACAATATACAGCAAACCAGTAGCCAACATCAAATTAAATGGAGAGAAACTTGAAGCAATTGCACTAAAATCAGGGACTGATCAAGGCTGCCCAATCTCTCCTTACCTCTTCAATATAGTACTTGAAATCCTAGCCAGAGCAATTAGACAACAAAAAGAGGTCAAATGGATACAGATTGGAAAGGAAGAAGTCAAAATATCACTATATACAGATGATATGATGGCATATGCAAATGACCCCAAAAATTCCACCAGAGAACTCCTACAGCTGATAAACAACTTTAGCAAAGTGGCTGGATATAATATTAACTCAAACAAATCTGTAGCCTTCCTCTACTCAAAGGATAAAGAAGCTGAGAAAGAAATTAGTTAAACGACATCTTTCACAATAGCTACAAATAATATAAAATACCTTGGTGTGACTCTAACCAAGCAAGTGAAATATCTGTATGACAAGAACTTCAGGTCTCTGAAGAAAAAAATCAAAGATCTCAGAGATGGAAAGATCTCCCATGCTCATGGATTGTCAGGATTAATATAGTAAAAATGGTCATCTTGCCAAAAGCAATCTACAGTTTGAATGCAATCCCCATTAAAATTTCAGATAAAGTCGTCATAGAGTTAGAAAGAGCAATTTGCAAATTCATTTGCAACAACCAAAAACCCAGCATAGCAAAAACTATTCTCAATAATAAAAGAACTTCTGGGGGAATCACCATCCCTGACCTTAAGCTGTATCTCAGAGCAATCATGATAAAAACTGCATGGTATTGGTATAGAGACAGGCACGTAGATCAATGGAATAGAATTGAAGACCCAGAAATGAATTCACATGTAGGATGATGCCACACAGGTAAGGTACAAGATAGAATGAGGCCTGTCATTGGATGAGAAGGAAGGATGGCTGGGAGAAAAGTTTTAGAGAGAGGAGGAGACTAGAGTGAAGGAGAAGGAGCGGAGAGAACATGGAGGCTGATGTTAAGATTCCTCTCTGCACATTTACCGGTTGTTATGAATATTCTTAAGGGATGGATGTATACAGGGAATTGTATGTCGAGGTGGACAATTATATCTTATCAATTTGTTGTAAGTTAATTGTGTGGATGTATGTACATTGAGCATTTAACACATGGATCTGGTTGTTGGGTTCCAGTTTGTTGAGTAATGATTTCACTGGGTGTTGGGAGTGTGAACAGAGTTTGTGACAGGAAGCCCTGCTAGTCTATAGAATGCTTGGGGCTAGCATGGTATGGGGCCACATGGCCTGCAGAATGCTATGTGAGTCTCGGGTGTGGTAGCAACTGCCCAGGGGACAGTGTGTGAAAGAGGAAACAGAAACAGCTAGAGCACGAGGATCCTCAGGAGTGGGAACTTGCAGGAACCAGGACAAGTGTCATTTTTTATAATTTTACAGCAATACCTGCACATTTATGGTCACTTGATCTTTGACAAAGGAACTAAAACTATACAATGGAAAAATGAAAGCATTTTCAACATATTGTGCTGGTTCAACTGGAGGTCAACATGTAGAAGAATGCAAATTGACCCATTCTTATCTGCTTGTACAAAGCTTAAGTCCAAGTGGATCAAAGACCTTCACATAAAACCAGATACACTGAAACTAATAGAAGAGAAAGTGGGGAAGAGTCTCAAACACATGGGCACTGGGGAAATTTTCCTGAAAGAACACCAATGGCTTATGCTCTAAGATCAAGAATTGATAAATGGGATCTCATAAAATTGCAAAGTTTATATAAGGTAAAGGATACTGTTATTAGGACAAAATGACAGCCAACAGATTGGGAAAAGATCTTTACCAATCCTACAACAGATAGAGTGCTGATATCCAATATATACAAAGAACTCAAGAAGTTAGACTCACAGAATCAAATAACCCTATTAAAAATGGGGTATGGAGCTAAACAAAGACTTCTGAACTGAGGAATACTGAATGGCTGAGAAGCACCTAAAGAAATGTCCAACATCCTTAGTCACCAGGGAAATGCAAATCAAAACAACCCTGAGATTCCACCTCCCACCACTCAGAAAGGCTAAGTTAAAACTCAGGTGACAGCAGATGCTGGCGAGAATGTGGAGAAAGATGCACACTCCTCCACTGTTGGTGGGATTGTAAGCTGGTACAACCACTCTGGAAATCAGTCTGGCAGTTTTTCAGAAAATTGGACATAGTCCTACCTGAGGACCCATCTATACCACTCCTGGGCATTTACCCAAAAGGTGCTCCAATATACAAAAAAGATCCTTGCTTTACTATATTCATGGCAGCCTTATTTATAATAGCCAGAAGCTAGAAAGAACCCAGATGCCCTTCAACAGAGGAATGGATACAGAAAATGTGGTACATCTACACAATGGAATATTACTCAGCTATCAAGAACAATGACTTCATGAAATTCATAGGCAAATGGAATGAACTAGAAAATATCATCTTGAGTGAGGTAACCCAATCACAGAAAAACACACATGGTATGTACTCACTAATAAGTAGATATTAGCTGAAAAGCTTGAATTACCTAAGAAAAAATTCACAAATCATATGAAGCTCAAGAAGAAGGAAGAGCAAAATGTGGATTCGTCAAACATTCTTAGAAGGGAGAACAAAATACTCACATGAGGAAATACAGGGACAAAGAGTGGAGTGGGAACTGAAGAAAAGGTCATCCAAAGACTGCCCTACCTGGGGATCCATCCCATATGCAGCAACAAAACCCAGTCACTATTGCTGGGTGTGCCAACAAGTGTTTGCTGACAGGAGCTCAATATGGATGTGTCTTGAGGGGCTCAGTCACAGCCCTACTGAAACAGATGAGGATGACTGCAGGTAACCATTGGACTGAACAAGGGAACCCAAATTGAGGAGTTAGAGAAAAGATTGAAGGAGCTGAAGGGGTTTGCAACCTCATAGGTAGAACAACAATATCAATCAACCAGACCCTACCAGCGTTCCTAGGGACTAAACCACCAACCAATGAGTTTACATGGAGGGACCTATGACTCCAGCCACATATGTAGCAGAGGATGTTATTGTCCAGCATCGATAGGTGCAAAAGCCCTTGGTCTTGTGAAGGCTCGCTTCCCCAGTGTAGGGGAGTGCCAGAGTGTTGAGATGGGAGTGCGTGTGTGGGAGTGGAAGCATCCTCATAGAAGCAGTGGGAGGGAGAAGGGGGTATGAGAGAGAATGGAAATGTAAATACATAAAATATCCAAGAAAAAAGTTTAATTTCAGAATCCAAATTCATCATTTATAAATACACTAAAGCGTAGTCCAGGCAAATTGAGACTGAGCCTACATACAGTATTTCAACAAAACATTTTTTCCTAAAAGGTCAAGGCAAATGAGTGATTTATTTCACCCATAATATTTAACTGATTTGAAATGAGAAAATGAAAAAAAAACTTTTTTAAAGGCATTACAAGCAAAACCTTTTGAGTCTGGCAAAGAATCTGATAGCTGATACTTCATTTTGATATCCTCGGGATTCTATAATGTCCCAGTGATTGTTGACTCTTCCCTATCATAAAAATAAAATCCAAATACCTAAGGCTTTTGTCATGACTGCAATAAACAAGTGGTTTCCCTGTTAACAAGCTACCTCCTCAAAGTAGTCTGGTCAAACTGGGAGGGGGTCAGTGCATACTTCTTATGGGATAGCTTTATTGTATAGAGATGCAAACATAAATCAGAGGCCTGGAGATTTGATCGGCTATCTGTCGTAAACGTGTCATATTATGCACTGGTGAAGTCTGAAGCATGACTTTAAAACTTGGATCCAATTTCAAGGAGCTCATGAGAAGTGGAATATCTGAGTTAACTGACCATGTAAAACCTGAATGGAAACGCCGGACATGGGAACGTTCTCATGACCATCTAGCCATGTGACTGACACTCCATGATATGCCCAAGTTCAGTTTTGTTTTCAAACGCCTGGTTCTGTCACAGTAAACAGTTTCCAGAATATTTTACATACTCTTGGAGCCTGTGGTTAATAATTGCTCAGTCAAGATGGCTTACCGTCCACCTCTTACTTACAGGTCATTTGACAGCCACAAAAGGTGTTTTGTTGCAATTAAAATAATATTTAATTAAAATACAGCATGTGATTTATGGCTTTTACTGAATAAAAACCTTACACAATAAAATCGTTTACATCTTCCTTCAACTCTAGTAAAATGGATTACTAGCACCTTAAAAAAAACTTTATAGTTTTAAACCTGATCATCCTATTTCATAATTGCCAAGATTTTGCTTCTGGTGGGCTTCTGAAAACGCACCTCGACACCTGGCCTGACGGAGGAGTAAGGCACCTGTGGATATTATGGTGAGAACTGGCAGGTAGCCCCAGATGCCTGGTCTGGTGTCCTATATGGCCCTGCCAGGTGAGTCAGCCCTGGTACAACAGCTAGCGCTCTGAAGCACCTCTCCTTCCAGTCTGCTGGCTCCATCTCTTGAGTTCAATACTGAAGCACATTAAGGGGAGATTCGCTTTTTAAAAGATGAGCTTTTCAAAATGCTTCATCATGAGCCTGGGCTGGCCAAAGCGGCCAGCCTCCATGGCTGTGCTGAACAGCTTTTCTGAGGGGACTGTACTTGGCAGACAGCCCAGAAATCGCACTGCCACGGTGGGTAGCCCAGGCCAGGATGACCGCTTCAGGTTCCAGTATGTAAGTGGGTCATAGCTGTGCTCCAGCACCTCTTCCTCCAGATATGCAAACACCATGTCTCCAGGTAGCTTCTCTCTCTGATCTCTCTCTATTGGTGCGAGTGACCACAGGCTTTCCTCTGTGCCAGTGTCTTTAAGTGGGGACCCTGAGTAACAGCCATTGGAGGTGGCTGTGTTCTCTGAGGTAGAATTCAGTATTTCTAGCTCCCTGATTAAGTCTTGCCTGTACTGCTCTGCCTCCACCTCGAACAGGGAAACTCATAGTTAGGGTTCAGCAGTGTGACAAAGATGTACCTGAGGTCATTGAGGGTGGCAGACAGGCGGCTTGCCCTGGCTTCCTTCAGGGACTTAAGCATTGTGTCAATACCCACTGTCTCCCCAAATAGCATCTCAGCTTTTCTGCTGAGGATGTGGATCACTGGGATGACTTGGCTCAGGGTAGACACGTGGGCACTCATCTCTCGGCTTGCAGCATCGGATGGTCTCAGCACATGGCATACAGACTGCATGACCTCCCACTGGTCACAGCTGATCAGTTCTCTGAAGTTACG
The DNA here is from genome assembly GCF_021556685.1 of Rattus norvegicus. NCBI lineage: Eukaryota > Metazoa > Chordata > Mammalia > Rodentia > Muridae > Rattus > Rattus norvegicus. The sequence continues at coordinate 13,180,506 of NC_141540.1, read as the reverse complement.
CTCAATGGATAACTCGTTGACTGCCCTTTTCTGCTAAATTCAAGCATGTGGAATGATGTGCTCCATTTGGATGGTACATCCTGGATCAACTGGTGCTGGGGCAGCTTGTACTCTTTCTGCAGTTCTGCTAACTTCTCTCTTGCTCTGGGTGACTGATGGACCCGCTCACATAGCTTCCGGGCAATACTCAGTAAGTTCTGCACCATCCTCTGGCTCTTGATGGCCTCGCTCACAATCAGATTCACTGTGTGACTGAAGCACTGTACACTTGAGTGTTCACCCTCACTCAGCATCTTCCCTATGCTTGGATTGTCAGTGACAGTGATGCCAATCTGAAGACCAATGGAAGTCACCCAGACTTCCCACCAACACTCCAGCTGCTTCTGAATGCTGTTTCCACTGTAGTCACAGTCGATCTGTGACACATCTAAAAGAACTGAGCAATGGTGGTCCTCACAATGTGGTCGGACAGTGGGTGTGAAGGTGACCCAGTGAGCTGTAAGGGTCAGGTGTTCACGAGTCTGGCTACTCATTAGTATTACGGAGGTGAAATGGACCACGCCGCTCTCAGCTTCCTTCAGATGTGACATAATTATCTGTTTCACATTGTCATACATACCTGGGATGGCTGTTCTAGAGAAGTAGGAAGGGGAGGGTAAAGAGTTCTGATGTTTCAAGTATTCAAGCAGCCTGTTAAAGCCAAGGTTGTCTACAAGGGAGTATGACTGAAGGTCAAGTGCAATCATTTCAGCTATGAGACATGATTTTTTTTTTTTTGGCAACTGAATGAGTCATAGAACTTCTCTGTGAAGTCACGCAAAGAGGAAGCCCCTGAGAGCTCCATGCCCAGAGGCCTCCGGATGCCTGGAGAATGGGGCAGAGTGGCCTCTGAGACATCATTCTTGAGTACATGGCCATGGAACCGCTGCAGGTGTCTCAGGAGATAGCTGGTGCCCAGGTTGGTGGGCTTCTCGCCCCTGCTGACAGTCCGGCCACAGTGCAGGCACACCACCTTTGTTGAGTCTGCTGAACAAATAGAGAAGTGATTCCACAGCTTTGAGGTCTTCTTGCTATTAGTAGGAAACATACCTTGATGGTTTTTTCTGATCGCTGCTGGCAAGTCAGTTAACTTGGAGGAGCTTTCTGCAGAAGTTAAGGTGGCATATGGAGAGTTTGCCAAACTTGTACCCAGAAAGTCCTTCTGGTTCCCAACAACTTCAGGGTGGCGTCTGTACAGGTGTCGCATCAAACAACTGGTGCCAACATCCCCCTTCTTCCCCAGACTAATGACGCAGTTACAGTACTGGCACACTGCTTTGAGACTGTTCATGGGGGCCAGGGAAAAGTGATGCCAGACTTCTGACTTCAGTCTTCTCATCACCTTCTTATTTGATGGAAGACCATGCCTGATTCAGACCTTGGATTTACTGCGTCTGCTGGCTGCTTCCCTGGAGAGGACACTACCTCCCCAAAGTCATCAGAGGATAACAACATGGACACATTTTCCCGGGACACATCCCCAGGATTAGTGTGTGATGACAGGGTCTCAGGAAGCCTGTCTGGGATGAGGAGGCAGAAGGGGACTCTTTGACTTATTTGCCTGAAGACAATAGTGCAGAGTTGAGATCCCCTTCTGGGGGCAGCAGGGCAGGCAGCAGGGTCGGAGACATGGGGTGCAATGAAGGGATGCCTGTGCTGGCCCTGTTCTGCAGTACAATGGACCGATGTGCTCTCCACATGTGCCTGATAAGGCAGCTGGTGCCCAGGTCCTTCCTGTTTTTCCCTCTCCTGAACTCATTCATACAGTAGACACAGACAGCCTTAGAGCTATCAAGGGTGACAAGTAGAAGTGCTTCCAGATGGCCGACCTCCTCCTGGACCCAGATGTGCTCTTGGGAAGGGAAATGTTTCTGTCTGCTATGGTTTCTGAAGTGTCATCATAATGGAGCAGGGAGAGGTTGGGGGAGGAGCCTGCCAAAGCCTCTTCTCTGTTATACTTTTCGGTGATAGATACATCAGAGGACACCTCTTCAGAAGAGACTACAGTCACAGACTCTTCCACTATTTGGTCAGGGGATGGGATCTTGGCAGCCATTTTCTGGACAAGTCTGACAGGTGAGAGCACAGTGCTGAGGTCTCCCACATCTGCAGGCTGTGGTGGAAGCAGAGGAGAGGGAGAGGAAAAGGAGGACCCTGATGATAGATTTCTATTTAATAAATCCTTTAGTCATTTTTACCTTTATCACTGTCCCCTGCTGTTGGAGCAGAGGTACTATCTGATCTGTTAGCTGTAATGTGGAACTCGAGGTTCCCACGGCACGACCCTTTTACTTACTGTGAACTAAACTTACCTTCGGTTTATTGCTGTGCCACTCACCCAATAAGTTCCTTTCACTTCGCAGGCTGGCTTCCTGAAACAATCCTGTCAGCACTTCCTCACTTTCCCTATCTTGATGGGACCTTGACAGCACTCAGCTGCCACAGTATCAAGAACTGGGCATAGGCCTGGGGGATTTAACAGAAGACACTCTGGTCAGTCATGCTATGACAATGTCAAAGCTTTACTGAGGTTCACAGTATATATACACCAAGTCCACGGGTGGAAAAACCCTGGAAGCACAACGGAAAAACAAGTTTTTGTTCTCAGGATAAAAACAGAAGCTGACCCAACGGTGTTTACAGCTCATTGGCCAAACAGAAAAGGCCAAGATGTTCTGTTTTTAAAAACAAAAGTTTCAACATGCATCAGCAAGGCTCAGCAGGGGACAGACACTGAGGGAGCCCAGGAGGGTCCCACAGTGTATAAGCGAGTGCTCCAAGATCTCCATGACACAGAACAACAACTGAATATCTGAGAGGAGTCCCAGTGAGGATCCAGTATTGATAGTGTAGATGAAGCCACAGAGCTCACTGCAGTGAACATTTGCAAGCAAATTGTGTGGACTAATGGTAGGTATATTGTGTGACGAACTCTGACATGGTACAGCTTCTACAAAGACAGTTCCTCTTCTTTTTGGGAAAAGTTTTAAGAACAGAGAAAAGAAATGAAAAGATGGGCAGATGAGTGGGACTGCGGTGCATGATGTGAAGTTCATATAGTAAGAGGGAGCTCTGGGATATTTTCTTAGTCATTGACTGATGGGGGAGTGTCTATCCCAATGTGGGTTATAAGAAAGCAGACTGAGCAACAATCCAGTAAGAAACACCTCCATGGTCCCTGACCAGCTTCTTCTCCCTCTATGTTTCTGCTTAAGTTTCTGCTCCCACTGACTTTGATGATGAACTGTTGTAGAAAACTGTGAATGAAACAAAATCTTTTCTACTCACTTTGCTAAATATGCAATGTTTGTTTAAATGTTCACTCATAGTTCAAAGAGTATAGGATCCACAGTACAGAAAACATCTAAAATAGTCGAGAAGGAAACAATGTCAGAACGCTCTTTTTCCATAGCTTGTATATGTCAGAACAACTCAAACATAAAAATAAAAGTACAGGCTCTTAGGTATGGTTGGGCAGACACAAGAATGGATATCAACAGAGCAATCACAACAGTCTTAGGGAAAAACAGGCAGGGAGACTTCCAGTTGGGGCACAGGCATGGTATGAGGCAGTAACACCCGGCTTCACTTGTATCTGCAGCCTCCTGCTGTCATAGCTCGTCAGTAACAGCAGATTGCTTAGTCCCCAGAAATCTGTGCTTTGCTGATCTGTTTGATGTCTCTCTGTATTGTCTGTTAGTACTCATTTCTCTGGCAATGCCATACGGAATTCAGTGGGCCCAGAAATGAGAGATGTGATCCTCCCTTTCTGTTTCCTTCTAAAATGATTTTTGAAATTCTGTGATATGGAGAAAGTGTATGAAGCAATCAGCATTCTGGAAATACGTTCTCAATGTAATGTACATTTACAATACTGTCAGTCTCAGCGTTTTTATTATGTACATGAATGGGATATTTTAGGCTGCAGTGACCTATGAGGATGTGCGTGTGAACTTCATCAGTGTGGTAAGGCCTTTGCAAGCCGCAGTTGTCTTCAAATACACAAAAGAGTTCATACTAGAGTGAAACCGTAAGAATGTACTCAGTGTGGTAAAGCCTTTGTACGTCACAGTAGTCTTCAAATGCATGAAAGAATTCATATTGGAGAGAAATCCTATGGATGTACTCAGTGTGGTAAAGCCTTTGTGTATCACACTAGTCTTTGTAATCACAAAAAATCTCACACTGGAGAGAAATCCTATGGATGTAATTGATGCAATAAAAGTTTGGCTCCTCAGTATAATCTTGAACCACATCACAGACTGAATATTTGAGAAAAGCCCAATATATAATCAGTGTCATAATACCCCTACATGTGATAGTCTTCTTCAACATCATGAAAGCATTCCTACTAGAAATAACCAGTCCAATAAGTGCACTAAAGTCTTGTACACCAAGCACATTTTCCCACTGAGCCATCTTCTGGTGTTTATAGAAGATTAGCAGAACTATTTCACCCTTAAAACATTGTCTTGTTTTCTTATTATAAATAAATTGTCATCCAAGAATAGAACAGCACAGTAATTTGAATAATAAAACCTATTTGCAAATGACAGTTATCATCTGCCATCCATTGTTATGGGTTATGTTATCTTATTCCCAGGAATAAATACTCATTCTTAACACTTTCCAAGAAACCCGAATGAATGGAAGAGAATTGCACTTAAGAAAATATTAAGGAAGATAAAAAGGATATTAGTCATGAGGAAAGGGTAACACATCCTTGAATGAATCAAAACTCAACAATTAAACATTGAAATTTGTTAAAAATGCAAAAAAATTTCTGTGTTAAAGCAAATCAAAAGTAAAAAAGTGCCACCAGCTAATGTGTAGGTGACCCCCTCGGCTTCCTTACTGTAATTTATTTTATAATTTATTTATTTTTACACTCCAGACTTTATTCCTTTCCCAGTCCACCCTCCAACTGTTCCCCATCCCATACCTCCTCCTTGCTGTCCCCCACTCAGTCTCCACAAGGATGTCCCCACCCCACCCACCCCCTAGACCTCTAAACTCAATGGGGTCTCAAGTCTCCTGAGGGTTAGGTGTATCTTTTCTGACTGAACCCAGACTCTGGAGTCCTCTGCTGTTTATGTGTTGGGGACCTCATATCAGCTGGTGTATGCTGCCTGGTTGGTGATCCAGTGTTTGAGAGATCTCAGCAGTCCAGGTTAATTGAGACTGCTGGTCCTCCTACAGGGTTGCCCTCCTCTTTAGTTTCCTCCAGCTTTTCCCTAATTCAACCAGAGGGGTCAGCAGCTTCTGTCCATTGGTTGGGTGCACATATCTGCATCTGACTCTTTCAGCTGCTTGTTGGGTCTTTCAGAGGGCAGCCATTATAGTTCCCTTTTTGTGAGTGCCACATAGTCTCAGTAATGGTGTCAGGTGTTGGGGCCTCCTCTTGAGCTGGAACCCACTTTGAGCTTGTTGCTGGACCTTCTTTTCCTCATGCTCTTCTCCATGTCCATCCCTGAAGTTCTTTCATACAGGAAGACTTATGGGTCAGAGTTTTGACTGTGGGATAGCAACCCCATCCCTCACTTGATGCCCTGTCTTTCTGCTGGAGGTGGACTCAACAAGTTCCCTCTCCCACTGTAGGGCATTTCATCTAGGGTCCCCCGCTTTCAGTCTTGAGAGTCTTTCACCTCCCAGGTCACTGTTATATTCTGGTTCTTTTAGATACAGATCCTCCAATACCTGAAATCTCCCTGCAGCATGGGTTATGGAATTTTGTCATGAATCTAAGTTTAAATCCCAGCTGTTTCCTGATGAAGACTTAGGAGAGCCTATGAAAAAGCTCTGTTTATAACCTATGCAAGCTAGGGGACACATGGAAGATTAATTTTTTTTATGATTCCCTTCCCTGTCTCATGAGCTGCACTTTGCATTTCAAGTAAATTTCAATAAACTAAAATATTCAACACTTACGTGGGCATTTAGCAATCTATTTAAAACTCTAGAAGGACAGTTGGCATTGAGCAGTCCCCAATTCATCTAAAATGCAAGGAAAGAGCTATTGAGTTCAGACTAAAAGGCAGTGCTGTATCGTGTGGATCCTAACCTGCCTTTAAAATTACATAATTTACCCTCTACACTGTCTTCTACAGGTCTATACAACACAAGACAATAAAACTCTTGAGTGAATTTATTTCCAAGGTTCAGAATACAGGGCTGCTCTCCTCAGTCTCCTTGCTGAGTTAGTAAATCATGGGACGATCTGATGCCTGCAATTAGATGCATGCCATACTTGCTGCAGTCTGTTACCCCTAATTAACAATGTGTTTTAAAGAGCATTAAAAAGTGTATAGATTTTCAGATTTTGTTTGTACATTATCATAGAAGATTAGGGAACCATTTCTGCAGGTAGCAAGTTGTGGGATCCCCTTGTATGCACTGAATTTTTTTTTTTTTTACTACAAAAGTTGTCCCGCATTCTCCCATTCCACAGGCAGAAGTTGTGGCTCCATCTCTAATCTAGATGTTCTAAATTATGGATTTCCATAACCGACCTCAGAGTATCATTGACAAAATTAGTTATGATCCTCCTCTTGGCCTAGTGTGGTATAATAACATTGTGTGAGTAACACAGGGGCTGTGCAGAGAGAGGCGTCAAGTCTAAGGCAAGTCTTACCCCTTCCTCAGCCAGGGGTAAGATCAGTTTGTAGGTTATTTGCCTAGGAAGCCGAGAACCTGGCAAAAACAAAACAAAACAAAACAAAACAGCATCAGGAGAAAGGAAGCCAACCCTGTGATCTCGTTAAGACTACGTAGCTTTCTGCATGTGAGGGTGTGGGGTTTTCAGGCTTCCTGAGAAGACCAGAGGAGAAGCCTTGTTGGTAAATGGAGTTCTACATTTTGTGCTTATGTCAAGAGCTGTCCAGACAACAGTAGATTCCAACTTTAGTAAGTAAGGTTTCCCCACAGTCAGCTACCTGACACTGAGATATGGTAGCATGAGAATTTGATAAGCAGCATAGGCTGCGCTTACTTACACTCTTGCTTTTCCTCAAAACTCGAGGGTTTATTAAACTTCCTTTAGATGTACACGAGCACCAGCTTGCATGTAAAGTTACCTTCCATGTCTTCTGGACCTGGGTCCTTCAATATCATGGGCTTCCCCTTTGGAGCCTCAACTGTAGTGCCAGAAAGTGTACATTATTGAAAAGTATGCAGATTTTCTCATCTGTGTGCCTCTAACAAATACCCAGTTACCAAAACTTCCAGCCCACGACGTTGGTTAGATTTGCGGACTCGGGTGAATTTGCATCAGCCTAGAGAGCCAACCCTGGGAAAGCACATCCAGGAGAACCAAAAGGATGGATTGCTGGTGCTAGACAGGCTGCTGCCAGTGAGCAGCCATGAGAGCGTGAGGCCCCAGATACGGGTGAGGCTGGGTCTGAAATGCCTCACGCCAGGCCTCCGCCCCACCCCCGGTGATCTCCATGCCTAAGATGAAAGAGGACCAGTTAAAAGTGGGAAAAAGTGGTGGCCAAAAGATCTCTGGGACGTTCGCCTTACACAGTTGCAGGCTATTCTAATGTTGCCAGAGGGAGTAAGAGGAAGAATATTTTTCTTTCCGCCCTCTCAGGTCAGTGAGATCCCAGCAGTCTGTGGGCCATCGTGACACTATCCAGCTAATTAGAAACATTATTAATGTACGATGATGCTCAATGCAGGCTTCAGAGGAAGCCATACTCCGTCAAGTAAGGCCTTTAATTTACCCTCACACTGACGGACAAGTGGTAGAAAAAGGTTAGAGGCGCCTATCAAGTTCTTGTCACTTCTGAGCACCAGTTGCACAAGTGGCCCAAAAATCACTTTTGGGCACCTGCATGAACTTCAGCACTAAGCAGGAACGATGAACCAGAGACTAAAAGAATTCCTAACAGCCAAGGACCCTGTTCCACAGACACTACAAGTCTTCGAGAGATGTTGCCTAGACAAATGCATCTTACTAATATTTTTATATTGATTAAAAGATGTTGCCCAGATGAAAGATGTCAGAATTTGGCCCACTCTAGAGCCTGCCTACAGCCAAGGAAGGCCAATCAGTATTGTTTTGAAGTACACATGAAATTGTGGCTAAATCTCTTATCTCCCTGTTGGGAGGTCACTTTGGAGACCATACTTATTGGTGGTATAGACCTCATTCATTTAACCTTTTGATGTCCAGCTCCTGATTGGAGGCATGGTAGGCCAGTGCCACCAGGTAAGTCTGGGAAAGTGTTCTTGCTTGGCTAAGAATGTGCATCTGAAAGGTGCGAGGAAACCTTATTGAAATTGCTAATGCTATCACCAATCTGTTGGCTTAATTTCCACCTGAATGTGTGAGATACTATTTCAGCTGTGAGGCAGGGGGATCACTTCAGTACACATTGAGCAACCAGCTGTGTGTGCTAGAGCCCCTATGAATTAAAAAAAAAACAAACAAACTAAGAAATCAGAAAAAGAAGGACTTGACTGGTTCTCGGTTTTGGCCCCAGATGAATGAATAAAAGAACAAAGGAAAGAACGTTGACTGTTCCTAAGTATGGTGGAAGAGAAAGCTTTTGTTAATAAACGGGAGAACAGCGCGAGAGCCAGGTAGGAGAATCCAGGGTGGAAATGATGCTGAGGCATGTGACAAGAGGAGAGAGGGGACAGAGAGGTAGATCAAGAGGTCAGGGATATAAAGGGTAGATGAAAAAAGCTCTCCACTTCCCCCAAGGTAACTAAATGTTTGTATTATATAGGAGCAGGCGTCTGGGGGAAGGGTAGCTAAGCTCCTAGTCTGGAGAAGTTCAGGATAGGGGCCAGGTATGCAGGCCAACACTGTAACAGGTAGGGACTGAGATGCAGAGAGAAACTGGCAGACAGCAGTTTTAATAGATAGGGGCCGCATTTATTTGTCCCTGGGTTTGAGACCTAACACTATCTGCCCAGGAAGAAGAAGGGGAACTGTCTATTGAGTACAGGAAAAGTGCAGGGGCGACTTTGCTGTTCAGGAGCAAGTTCTACTGCAAATCCAGTCTTAAGATCTATGCCAGCTCTGGTCCTGCAGTGGAAGCCAACATGGGAAACAGTGTCTCTTAGGGACGCTGTTTCTGTCACTCAGGCCTCAGTAGCCAATCAGGACTTCGAGACAGGCCCTCTAGTCATAATGGGGCGAGCACTTCCTGTCCGTCATATTACCTGCTGAATCTGAGGAAAGCAGTTTTGACCATCAACTAGGAGCTGTGAGGAGAGCGGGGCAAACTAGGAATCCGCGCCATGGTGAGCGGGGCTACCGTCCCCATGCGGGGCGGAGCCGCGGGGTTCCGCGTAGGGTTGTCCCGGGTTGCGGGAACCGGTGGCGACACTCAGTGACCATTGTGATTTCATTTGTTCACCTGAGGTTCCTGAGTTCCCTTAACCTCCCAGGCAGAAGCGGGACCTCTCAATGCGACAGTTTCCTTGGCTGCGCCTGCGCATAGTATGGGAAGCAAGAAGTGGTGGTCGGATACGTTCATCCTTCATCCTGCGCGCATGCGCGACTTTTGTTGTTGGTGAAGAGGGATTTGCTTACTAGCACAGCAAATTCTTTAGTGTCTTCTAGAAGTTCTTCCCATGGCCCTTGACATTGAGGTGTAGGATCCGTCTGCAGTTAACTCTGCGCAGGTGTAAAGTCTGCGTTATTAACACAGTCGCATGTAGATGCCGCGGGGGTCCAGTCACGTGTGTCAGGAAGGCCAGCCTCACTGTTTCCTGGCTCAAGTTGGCGAAATTGACCCAATATTAATTATGATTTTGTTCTGAGTGCTCTCATGTTCTGCTCATCTCTATTCTTTCTCAACAGCACAGTCTTATTGCAGGTGTAGGGGAGTTTTGAAGTCAGATGAGTCACTGTGCTGTCTGTTCAGTCTTGTGTTGCTCATGTTTTCGTTCATGATGACCTTTTGTCATCGGTTTTCTGTTGTTCTTTGCAGAAATCGTTAGACTCTTTATTGGATGTTTTGGAATCTATAGCTGAGATTGTGTACTGAAATAATACTGAGACTTGTCTAGAGTCATAGGATTTCTCTCCTTTAATCAAGTTCTTTGAGTCTTTTAATTACGAAATTATAGTTTTGGCTACAGATATTTGTAATATTGTCGCTCATATGCCTTATGGCTCTTTTATCCATGGTGACATATAAGAGATACGGGGATCTTTATTTTTAATTTACTAAATTAATTTCATGTGCATGAGTGTTTTGCTTTCCTGTATAGCTGTTCATCACTTGGGTGTTTGGTGCCCAGAGAAGACCAAAGAGGCCATTAGATGCCCTCCACCAGGATCTGGTGATAGTTTTATGTCATCACATTGGTGCTGGGAGCCAAACCCCAGTCTTCTAGAGCAGAAGCCTTAACTGCTGAGCCATCTCTCCTGTCTTAAACTTGACAGGCTTTCACAATTTTACATGTGAGTGTGCCCATTCACAGGCTGAAAACTGAGTGTTAAGGTGATTGAGTTTCGGTTAAAAAGTCTTGTTCTGGGGAGTCGGGAGATGTCTCAGAGGTACTGGTGAGATTGGGTCAGCCTGATACAAGCTAGAGTCAGACCGGCCTGTGGGCAAATGTGTAGAGTATTCTCGGGATTAATGATTGATACAGAGTGCCCATCCCACTGTGTTTTGTGCTGCCAAGGGCAGGGACTTCGGAGTTGTATAAGAAGGCAGTCTCACCCAGCCATGAGAACAGGGCAGTTTCTTAGTCAGAGTTCCCATTGTTGTGACGGTCCCATACGGTGACCAACAGCATCACTAATAAAATTATTCAGATAGGGCTCACTTCCAGTTTCAGAGGTTTAATCCATTATTGCCACAGCATGGAGTATACACAGCAGACATGGTGCTGGAGAGGTAAGCGGCGACTTCTAAGTCCAGATCAGCAGGCAGTAGTTATACAGACACTGGGTCTGGTTTGAGCATTTGAAACTCCAAAGCCTTTTCAGACTTTCTCCAGCAAGGCCTACTCCACCAAGGGTAAAGGTCCTAGTACTTGTCAAGTAACACCACTTCCTAATGGCCAAGCCCTGAAATCTATGAGCCTTTGGGTAACATTCTTACTCAAAACCACCATAAGCAGTAAGCAGCATTTACCAAGTTTACAGCATATGTGGGATGCAGAAGTCTATCATTTCTGGTTATACAATTTAGCAAAGTCTTGTAGCTGCCTCGTGCTGCAGACTTCTTATCATGTAGAGATTTTTCTTTACTAATCTCTAACTGTGTGGTGTGGCTTCACATTAATTCCAGAACAGCTTCACCTCCAGGCTTTCAGGAAAAGATGTTTACAACAAGGTCTCTTATGTTGACTCTGGTTGCCTTCTTCCCACTGTGTAGCCATACAGGTCTTCTGAGCCAACCTCCTCAATTCTTGGGTTAAAGGTTTGTGGCACCACACAGTTCTAAAAATAATCCATTTGATTTACGTAGTGGTCTGTTCATGTCAATAGCAGGAATAGGACTTGCATGTGGAGCATGGCTTCTTTATTGACACCAGAAAAAAAAAGGAAGGAAAAGCTTACTGTGTATGCTGCAGGTCAAAACAGGCTAGGCAAGAGCTGGACTACAGGCTTTTAACAGTAGGGGTCTCCATTATCCTGATGTGGTAGGAGAGTGTCTTTCTGTGTACTTTCCCAGCATGCATTAGTTTATAGCTTTTGAATTAAGACAGCCAAATTGGTAGATGTAGAATTTGGGGAAGTTATCTTGGGCCAATGAAATTTTCAATTGGCCAGCTCTCCCGTGGGTAAGTGCAAATCTGGTTGGCTTGCTTCAGTTTGGTGATGGAGGACAGACATGGGGCATTTGTCTTTGACTTGTGTATCAGTATACAACCCTCAGCAGTTCACATTTTACATAGGGCAGTTCATACACTGTCTTCCTAATGTCATTTTCTCTACCAGGAAAGAACTTACATTGTTTTAAAGTCAATATACCTAAATAGTTTTTAAAAGTTATTTATATCTCCTTTAAAAGACTCGTTTTTTTTTTGCTTGGGACATAGTGTGGTGGTTTAGACCCCAAAGACTCTTGTGTTTGAATGCTTGCCTCACAGGGAGTGGACGCTATTAGGAGGTGTGGCCTTGTTGGAGGAAGTGCATTGCTGTGGAGGTGGGCTTTGAGGTCTCCTATGTGCTCAACTCCAGCCAGTGTGACACAGTCCCTTTCTTCTCCTGCCTGTGGATCAAGTTGTAGAACTCACAGCTCTCTCTCCACCGCCATGTCTACTTGGACACTGTTCTACTGCCGTGCCTCCTGTCTTGGAGAAAAAATGAACTTCCACTCTTCCCTTTAAACATTTCCCTCTGCTGCAAATTTATACTCCTTTGATCTTTGTTACATTCTACAGTTTAAATACGTTTTGAGCTTAAAAGAACTCAGGCTAAATTTCCCATTAGCGATGGCTTCGTATAAATTGAATTACAGTTTTTCTCTGCTGTGCTTAACTTTAGAGAGAGATTTCTTTCCTTTGGAATCTTTGGGTTGAACATCTGCAGATAGTGGTATTTTGACTTCTTCCTTTCCAATCTGTATCCTCTTTTTGTTGTCTAATTGCTAGAACTTCTTGAATAGGTAGGGAGAGTGTGGGCAGCCTTGTCTAGTCCCTGATTTTAGTGGGATTGCTTCAAGTTTCTCTCCATTGAGTTTGACGTTAGCTACTGGTTTGCTGTATATATGCTTTCTCAGCATCTAATGAAATGATCATGTAGTTTTTAACTTTGAGTTTGTTTATATAATGGATTACGTTGTTGATGGTTTTCCACATATTAAACCATCCCTGCATCCCTGGGATGAAGCCTACTTGATCATGGTGGATGATTGTTTTAATGTGTTCTTGGATTCAGTTTGCAAGAATTTTATTGAGTATTTTTGCATCAATATTCATAAGGAAATTGCTCTGAAGTTCTCTTTCTTTGTTGGGTCTTTGTGTGGTTTAGGTATAAGAGTAATCGTGGCTTCATAGAAGGAATTTGGTAGTGTTCTGTCTGTTTCTATTATGTGGAATAGTATGGACAGATTGGTATGAATTTTTCTATGAAGGCCTGATTGAATTCTGCACTAAACCCATCTGGTCCTGGGCTCTTTTTGGTTGGGAGACTTTTAGTAACTGTTTCTATATCTTTAGGAGTTATGGGGTTGTTTAAATGGTTTATTTGTTCCTGATTTAACTTTGGTAACTGGTATCTGTCTAGAAAATTGTCCATTTCCTCCAGATTTTCAAGTTTTGTTGAATATAGGCTTTTGTAGTACGATCTGATGATTTTTTTAATTTCTTCAGATTCTGTTGTTATGTCTCCCTTTTCATTTCTGATTTTGTTAATTTGGATACACTCTCTGTGACTTCTGGTTAGTCTGGCTAAGGGTTTATCTATCTTGTTGATTTTCTCAAAGAACCAGCTCCTGGTTTTTTTGATTCTTTGTATAGTCCTTTTTATTTCTATTTGGTTGATTTCAGCTCTGAGTTTGATTATTTCCTGCCTTCTACTGCTCTTGAGTTTATTTATTTCTTTTTGTTCTAGATCTTTTAGGTGTGCTGTCAAGGTGTTGACATATGCTCTCTCTTGTTTCTTTTTGTAGACACTCAGAGCTCTGAGTTTTCCCCTTAGTACCACTTTCATTGTGTCCCATAAGTTTGGGAATGTTGTATCTTCATTTTCATTAAATTCTAAGAAGTCTTTAATTTCTTTCTTTATTTCTTCTTTGACCAAGTAGTCATTGAGTAGAACATTGTCCAACTTCCATGTATATGTGGGCTTTCTGTCATTATTGTTGTTATTGAAGACCAGTCTTGTGCGTGGTGATCTGATAGGATGCATGGGATTATTTCTATCTTTCTGTATCTAATGAGGCCTGTTTTATGACCGGTTATGTGGTCAATTTTGGAGAAAGTACCATGAGATGGTGAGACGAAGGTATATCCTTTTGTTTTAGGATAGAATGTTCTATAAATATCTGTTAAGTCCATTTGGTTCATGAGTTCTCTTAGTCTGTCTATGTCTCTGTTTAATTTCTATTTCCATGATCTGTCCATTGATAAGAATGGGGTGTTGAAATCTCCAACTATTATTGTGTGAGATCCAATGTGTGCTTTGAGCTTTAGTAAGTTTTCTTTTATGTATGTAGGTGCCCTTGTATTTGGAGCATAGATATTTAGGATTGAGAGTTCATCTTCGTAGATTTTTCCTTTGATGAATATGAAGTGTCCTTCCTTATCTTTTTTAATGACTTTTGGTTGAAAGTCAATTTTATTTGATATTAGAATGGCAACTCCAGCTTGTTTCTTTGGGCCATTTGCTTGGAAAGTTGTTTTCCAGCCATTTACTCTGAGGTAATGTCTGTCTCTGTCTCTGAAGTGTTTCCTGCATGCAGCAGAATGCTGGGTCCTCTTTACTTATCCAGTCTCTTAAGTCTATGTCTTTTTATTGGGGAATTGAGTCCGTTGATGTTGAGAGATATTAAGGAATAGTGATTGTTGCTTCCTGTTATTTTCATTGTTAGAGGTGGAATTATGTTTGTCTCTGTTTTTTGTTTCATTGCAAGGAAATTATATTCTTGCTTTCTGTACGGTGTTGTTTCTTTCCTTGTGTTGGAGTTTTCCATCTGTTATCCTTTGTAGGGCTGGATTTGTAGAAAGATATTGTGTAAATTTGGTTTTGTCATGGAATATCTTGGTTTCTCCATCTATGTTAATTGAGAGTTTTGCTGGATACAGTAACTTGGGCTGGCATTTTTGTTCTCTTAGGGTCTGTATGACATCTGTCCAGGATCTTCTGGCTTTCATAGTCTCTAGTGAGAAGTCTGGTGTAATTCTTATAGGTCTGTCTTTATATGTCACTTGACCTTTTCCCCTTACTGCTTTTAATATTCTTTTTTTTGTTTTGTGCATTTGGTGTTTTAACTATTATGTGACGGAAGGAATTTCTTTTCTGGTCCAATCTATTTGGAATTCTGTAGGCTTCTTGTATGTTTATGGGCATCTTTTTCTTTAGGTTAGGGAAGTTTTCTTCTATAATTGTGTTGAATATATTTACTGGCCCTTTAAGTTGGGAGTCTTCATTCACTTCTATACCTGTTATCCCTAGGTTGATCTTCTCATTGTGTCCTGGATTTCCTGTATGTTTTGGCTAGAAGCTTTTTTCATTTTACATTATCTTTGACAGTTGTGTCGATGTTTTCTATGGTATCTTCTGACTCTGAGATTCTCTTTTCTATCTCTTTTATTCTGTTGGTGATGCTTGTATCTACGGCTCCTTGTCTCTTCCTTAGGTCTTCTATATCCAGGGTTGTCTCCCTTTGTGCTTTCTTTTTTGTTTCTTTTTCCATTTTCAATTCCTTCACCTGTTTGGTTGTGTTTTCCTGTAATTCTTTCAGGGATTTTTGTGTTTCCTCTCTAAGGGCTTCTACTTGTTTACTTGGTTCCTGTATTTCCTTAAGGGAGTTCTTTATGTCTTTCTTAAAGTCTTCCATCATTATCAAAAAATCTGATTTTAAATCTAAATCTTGCTTTTCTAGTGTGTTTGGATATCCAGTATTTTCTTTGGTGGGAGAAGTGGGTTCTGATGATGCCAAGTAGTCTTGGTTTCTGTTGCTTAGGTTCCTGCACTTGCCTCTATCCATTGGGTTGTCTCTGGTGTTTGCTTGTCTTGCTGTTTCTGAGAGTGACTTGACCCTGCTGTAGGCCTCTGTGTCAGCACTCCTGTAGAACTGTTTTGCTGTTTTCTTTCAGCCTTTTCTGAGAATAGGTGCTCTGATTTTAGGTGTGTTAGCACTCCTGGAGACTGTTTTTCAGCTTTAGGCAAAGGGTCCTACCCCTGATTGTTCCTAGGTCCTTGCACCCTGCGGGCACAGTTGGTACTATGTGTTTCTCTCTTGGGTCTGGACTGTTGGCAGAAGGTAGTCTCCTCTGACTTCTCAGGAGTATCCACACTTCTGAGGGTCCAGCTCTCTCCCCCATGGGATTTGGGTACAGGGAGCTGTTTGGCCAGTTCAGTTTGGTCTTGGGCGCAGACCAGAACTGTGGGTACCAGCAACTGTCTGTTCCTATATCCTTGTGTCCAGAGGCACTGTGCAGTTTCCCCTTGGACCAGGGATGAGGGCAGAGGTGTGCAGAGGTGGCAGTCTGTCCTGCGGTCTCCGAATGTCTGTACTGCTGGGTGTTCAGCTCTTTTCCCCATGGGATTTGGGTGCAGCGAACTATGGGATGGTATCAATTCCTTTATTGGCTTTTTAAGGTGGGAATCTTCATTCTGTTCTATACCTTTTATTCTTAGGTTTAGTTTTCTCATTGTGTTCTAGGTTTCTTTAATGTTTTGGGTTAGGAGCCTTTTGCTTTTTGCATTTTCTGTGACCATTGTGTCAATGTTTTCTATGGTATCTTCTGCCCCTGAAGTTCTCTCTTCTATCTCTTGTATTCTGTTGGTGATACTTGTGTCTATGACTGCTGATCTCTTTCCTAGGTTTTCTATCTCCAGGGTTGTCTCCCTTTGTGATTTCTTTATTGTTTCTATTTCCATCTTTATATCCTGGATGGTTTTGTTCAATTCTTTCACCTGTTTGTTGTGTTTTCCTGTAACTCTGTTAGGGATTTTTGTGTTTCCTCTTTAAGAGCTTCTACCTGTTTACTCGTGTTTTCCTGTATTTCTTTAAGGGAGTTATTTATGTCCTTCTTAAAGTCTTCTATCATCATCATGAGATGTGATTTTAAATTCAAATCTTGCTTTTCTGGCGTGTTGGAATAGCCAGTATTCAGTGGTTGGAGAACTATGTTCTGGTGATGTCAAGTAGTCTTGGTTTCTGTTGCTTAGGTTCTTAAGCTTGCCTTTCACCATCTGGTTATCTCTGATGTTAGTTGTTCTTGCTGTCTTTGACTGGAGTTTGTCTGTCCTGTGAGCCTGTGATCTTGCACTCTTGGCACAGATGGAGACTGAAAGGGACCTAGGCAACCTCCATGCGCTCCCAGTGGGTCTCTCTTTGGATAGTCAGTGGAGAGAAAGTGGGGTCCCACCTGTGGACTTAGGAGTGAGAGCACTCCTGGCAGACCAGCTCTCTGTGGGCAGTTTTTGGGTCTGAGAGCTGTGGGACAGCCCCAACTCTGTGCACAGGTTGCATTCTAGTCTTTTTAAAATTGCTGATGCCAGGTGAAAATCAATCCAGTGGGTTAAATTTGACTTGAATAGCCTGGGCACCATTTTAGCCATGTGACAAGTGGATCACAAGTTGTTGTTTTGTGATCTGTATGTGCTGTTCACCTTGTAAATAGATGAAGAAGTGACTACTGAGTTCAGCAATGACTTTGTAATTCAGGTGCTGTTTTAAAACAGTGTGGTGATGGGGAATTCCTTTGGCAGGTGTAGTCAAGGTGTGCCCCGGGAAACTATTCCATACATCTGATGTAAAAGAGGTTTATTGGGGGAGGATGGAAGTTTGAGTTCCTGGCGAAGGGATAGAAGCAGAAAAGTAGACACGTAGACAGGCAGGTAGATGGGAGTAGTGTCATCAGGCCAGAGAGAATGGGGCAGAGAGGGAGACAAAGGGGGCTTGAAGGGTAGAGAGACAGCTGGGTTGGCAGGCGGATCCTTCTATCATGCTGAACACACCAGATATACTTGGTGGCAGCTGAAGATGATGGTGGCAGATGATGACATAAGCCGTTGCCAAGTATCTGATAGTACGGTAGTGGGATTGCTTGTAGGCTAACAGGCCACCTTCTACCATAATGCCCATCTCTCCAGTTCTGGGACAGTTCTTTGCCTGGCTAAAGTCCAGAGCTGGGAACCATTGTGCTGTGACACTTCACAACACTCTTTTCCAAATGAAAGGTTTCCATCATTCAGGCCTCTCTAGCCAATCAGGACCTCCAGACGGACTTGCCAATCAGAGTTGGCAGAGCACTTTAGGGCCTCAATATTATAGGCTTGGCTAAGGTACTTACATAAGCTGTCTTGCTCAGTATGCTGAGCTGTAACTTGCTGACTGAAGGAGTGAAGAGTGTGGGGTGAGCCCAGAATCCTCATCATGGTTGAGTGGTGCTCCTTCACCACAAGAGTATGAGCTGGAGGAGCCTGTGTGTGGTTATCCTGTGAGGTAGATACTGGTGGCACCCAGTGAAGTCCTTTGAGTTCTGTGGAGTCCCTACATCTCCCACTCAGAGGAGAGACCTCTGAGTGACTTAGTTTAAAGGTATGTTTTATTTGCCTGTTGCATCTTGGACAGTTATTTGCTCCGTCTGTTAACCTGGAGTACTCTTGGAAGCCTCTAGGCTTAGTACAATGTGGTACCATCTAATGTAAGCTTAGAATGTTTTCAGCCTCTGAGACTTATTGTAGAATAAACTCATCCTTTCTTCTTTCTGACTTCTGTCTGTCTCTCTTATGGCTCAAACTCCTCTCCAAGCTTATTGGTTCCAACAGGCTTCTGTCAGCTTCTTTGTATTCCTCTGCTTGAGCTCAAACTAACTCTAGCAATATGTTCAGATCTTCTGGCTCCTTCTCATTCTCTGGCTTGTTTTGTCTTTACCTGTGTCTAGGTTGTTCTCTCTTCCACCTGTCTCTGTAAAACTCTCCTGGTAAAACTGCCTTCGGATTCCACACACTGTGTTGTCATGAACTCAACTCTACTGACAGGCCTTTCCAGTCACTGATTCAACAAAACTGACTGGAACCCAGAGATCTGCATGCCCCTGTGTCCTGAGTGCTGGGATCAAAGGCGTGCACCACACTCTGGACCTAAGCTGATCTTTACTTTAGATGTCCTGTAACAGGCTGTCGCTGAACTCAGAGATCTGGTTGCCTCTGTCCCAAGGTATTAAAGGTGTCTGCATTCCAGCTGGGTCACATAGAACTGGAAGGTCTTTGGATGTGACCCCTCGCCAAAGCATCTGTTTTCTGAATCTAATTTCCTCTGCACTTAGTTCCCTTGGGCACAGCTGCACAGAAACCTTGTGTGAAAACATCCTTGTTGCTGATGTCACTGTGCAATGAGCCTGCTTCAGTGTCTTTCTCTCTTGCCAGGGAAGGCAGAGGTGGTGACCGCAGAGTTTCTCCAGTGACCTCTAGGAGTTCTTCAGTGGGCACCTAACATTCAGGTGTAGAAAAGTGAAATGGAAACTTATGGTTTCTTTGGAAAGCCAGTTGTGTCAGATGGTGTTGCTGGGTCAGATACATGTAGGAATGTCTTCCTGATGCAGTCACAGGTGAGAGAGTGTTTCACTAAGGCAGACATGTGTAATAACATTCTGCTGAAGCGCACACAGGCGAAAGTATATTTTGCTAAAGTAAGCGTGTAGGACACATAGTGAAGGATTCTTGGCTAAACGACATGCATATATTGATTTGCCTGAGATCGCATTGCTGAGCTTTTCTTGTGATGATGCAATAGAGAAAAAACTACTCAAAGTCTAGTGACGTCGATCTGCTTCTCCATGCTTCCTTGGACTCAGGCCGATTGGCAGAGTGATGTCAGCTGATATAGACTCACATGGAATTTGGCTAAGACAGACTGGTGCTGAGGCAAGACCCATGCAAGGACACATGATGTTTGGAGGGAGTATAAATAGGACTCAACGCACAGTGACAGGGGTTGGGGTGGGGAGAGGGGGCAGGGCTTGCATAGCTAGCTTTTCAACACTTCTTGGTCACAAGTCTTCATCTTTTCTGATCTTCTCTTCTTTGAGAGAGGCATAGCAGAGAACTTCTCCTGATGTCCCTGCTGGCCTGAGTCACTACTGATGACTTGTAAGATTCGGTGGAGGCCTGGCTATTTCTCCTTGGTTGTGCTGCCACTGCTGACTGTGTTTGGATCTAGACACTGCGGTGTATTCGTGAAGTGTTTGCCAGTGGATACAGCTGCGGGTGCTGAGTCCTGCGAACTGAACTGCTGATTTCTTGACAACGCAGAAGAGTTTTGCTCCAAAGAACAATTTCTAAATTGTTTCCTTTTATCCTGATAACCTTTCCTTTCCACTGCCTCTGGTGTATGGTGGGCTAGAAATAGGTTAAAGCATTCAGGAATCCATATTAAAAGTAGGATTTGAAAAAATTCTAAGCTTACAGAAACTGTTTGCAGTTAATTCTCTGCTGGTCTAAATCTCTGTTATTTACTTATTTGCATGTAGATGCCATGGGTCTGGTCATGTGTGTTAGGAAAGCCAGACTCAATGGGTTTCCTGGTCTCATTTGTTAATATTTACTCTATTTTAATTTTGTGGTCTGTTGGTCTTTTTATTCTATCACAAATAGTATGTTATAGGTAGGTTTTTCCTGTTTTCTGTGGGAATAGGGGGTGGAAGGAAACAAGGGCTAATACCACGCCCTCAGAAAAGATACATACTTTAACCTGAGGAGAGAAGGTTATATATAATAACCTGAGGAGAGAAGGTTATATATAATAACCTGAGGAGAGAAGGTTATATATAATAACCTGAGGAGAGAAGGTTATATATAATAACCTGAGGAGAGAAGGTTATATATAATAACCTGAGGAGAGAAGGTTATATAAAATAACCTGAGGAGAGAAGGTTATATATAATGACCTGAGGAGAGAAGGTTATATATAATGACCCGAGGAGAGAAGGTTATATATTTGAGAGATAGAGTTTTAAATTAGCCCAAAACTCAACAACAGGATCTATCTCTGGAAGACAGATTGTTAAAAATGCAAGAGAACGGCTTTGCTTATCACCCGGTGTGAGTAACTGTTCTTTGCTCTGCCCCTGTGATGTTTATTTAAGCCCCTACTTGTGCTTTCCAGCCATTGCGTCCTGCAGAGAGCATTCCAGGAACCAGGGGGCCATAAAACCTTCTGGGTCCCCTTATCTCCTGGAGCCATAAAACAATCCTGTAACTTGTGGTGCCTTCCCTTTTGACATCCCCCCATCCCCTGGGCTCACAGCCTCTGCCTTTAAATACTCTTTCTCCCAGCCTCTCGGGGTCGACTCCTCTGTCTCCTGCGTGGGATATGTGTCAGCCTGGAGATCTCTATAATAGGTCTCCGTAATAAACCTCGCCTTTGCTTATTACATCCAAAATGGTCTCTCTGTGTCTGGGGTCCGCGATTTCCCAAGACTTGAGTAAGGGTCTCTCTGAGTGGGATCTTTCATTTGGGGGCTCGTCCGGGATCTTCGCGACCACCCCAGACTCCGAAGACCCCTTGGAGGTGAGTTGGATGTTTATCTGAGTGTTTCTGTGTGAGCGGCGCCGCATTGGTCAGTCTGTGTCTGTCTCTGTTTTGGTTCCGCCATGTGTGTATATGTGTGTGTCTTAGTACCGGTCAGTGTTAAGAGGGTAGATGTGTATTCCTGCCCTGTGCTAGGAGGGCGGACGTGTATTCCTGCCCTGTGCTAGGAGAGTGGATGGGTATCCCCACTCGGTGCAGCTGCCTTTGTGGTCCGTGAGGATCCTCTGGCTTCGGAAGGGGGGACGCCCCGGGGCCCGCAAGCTGCAGCCCTGGAAAGACGTTCCATGGGCGGAGAGCAGTCGGAAGAGCCCGGCTGTGGGCAGTCAGGAGGACCTGACTGTGGTTTTCTGGAACAAAGGAGACAGAGTGCTCCTTTTACCTAGGCGGGAGTGGACGAGGAATCCCACTCCGTCAGAGGTCGAGTTCGGCTGCCTATTTAAGTATAGGCACGGACAAGTGTGCTTGGACGTGTTAGTGTCTGTTGTCTGTATTCTGTTTCTGTGTTTGGTATCCCAGAAGCAGCTAAGGTTAAGCTGCAGTTTGGGCCAGGTACTGAAGGTACCAGGCATCTGTGGAAATTGGTTATAGGATGCTTTGTCTTGGTCTTGTTTGTCTGGTTTGTTTTCTGTGGTATTGTCGAGTGTCTTTTTGGCTTTTGTTTCGTTTTTTTTTTTTTTTTTTTTTTTTGGTTCTTTTTTTCGGAGCTGGGGACTGAACCCAGGGCCTTGCACTTCCTAGGTAAGCGCTCTAACCACTGAGCTAAATCCCCAGCCCCTTGTTTCGTTTTTAAATTTGGACTGATGACTATGTTTGAAATCTTGGACTGACGACTGTGTTTGAAATCATGTAACTGTTTGCTTTGTTCGTCAAAGAGTTTTACTTGGTTCTCTTGGTGCTTAAGTTAAAAGTTGAAAATAATTTGCTTGAGAAAAATTGTTTTCTGCCAGGAGTTTTATCTTTCTCTCTTGAGCCTCCTCCCCAAGGAGAGATGCCCCTCCCTTTACTCCCCTTGTCCAGTCTAGCCGCTGTTAACGGTTGTGTGTAAAGAACTCCAGGTTAGTGACCCTGTCTGAAGCAGACATTAACAAGAACCTTGAGGAAAAAACCGCTCTTAAATAAAAGTTTCCCCAGATAAGGCCTCCGGTATAAAACAAGTGTAGTGAAAGGAAATTTAATTTTGTGGACCCCACTCTAGTGGCGGTGTGTTGGTTGATAGCCAACGTAATGTTTTTGAAGCATAGTGTTTTATCTGTGCTTGTGCTCACAGCCCACACAGTGGTGGGGGGAGCGAAACTAGCCGCGGAGCTGCTATAGCAAACATGGAGACTTCTCAGTCTCACCCAATTTTTCTTGCTCTTCAAGAGCTGTTTAAAAGAAAAAGGCTTAAGATAAAAAGAAACACTATAGAGAGATTTCTTAGTGAATTGCTACACCTTGGTTCGCTATCTCTGGGAATCTCACGGTGGACAGCTGTGATAAGCTGGGAAAGATTAAATTTTGCTTGGGAGCAAGGAACCTTAAAGGGACAGGCTACATTAGAAATGCAACAGGAGGAACGATCTGAAAAGGCTGAGAGTGAGGCGGGGGAAGACTCTAAAGAAAACAAGAACAAGAAAGGAATTTCTGCCTTTAGTGGCCTGACCTTCAACATTTGCTCACAGAAGGAGAGCGCTCATTAAGAGAAGTTCTATAAGGAAGCCTGCCTTATCTGCTGGCCTTATTCCAAGAGAGGAGTCAGTCTCCAACATTAAATTACTTTTCTCGTTGGTCATCATTAACATGGAGAGTGCCTTTGATCCTATCCCCACAGCAGCCAGTTCCTGCCCCTGTGGTCGAAATGCCCCAGGTTGGGGGACAAAAAAAGCCCCTAAAATAGTTTCAAAAACAATCTACAACAAACTGTGAAGAACTTTGTTTTGCCAGTCAAAATTTAGAATTCAGGCTTTGGCTGTGGCCAAGGTCAGGATTAATGTTTTCTTTTCCATGGGCCTTTAGCCCACTAAGACAGTTTGGTAAAGGGCTGCTACTGAGGTCCTGAAGGTCCCAGGTGAACCCATTACAATTCTTTTGTCAGCAACTTGGCATCTAGCACTCAGGTCCTAACCATCTCTCCATTCTTTTGTTATTAGTTGTTACTAGAAGGCTAGTGTCATTTGGAGGCTGGTTCTCTTGAGAGGCAAAGCCACCAAGCTGACACTGAAGAGAGGTACTCCTTAAGAGAAAATCTAAGTCCAGAGAGACAGCCGGTAACAGATAGGCTGCCCCTCTGCTCGCCTTTCTGTTTCATAGACAAAGCTTGTGCTTATTTTTACAATGGCCTTTTTGTCCAAAAAAAAGGCCTCCTGGTTTGACTAAATGCTATTTGTCCTCTTCAGTGGACCTCTGTTCTCTAGATTCCCTTCTTGTTTTCTCACCATCCCACTTGAGATGCTTGTTAGTAACTGTTACAGGTCTTCTTTACCACCGAGGAAAGACAAAATCCTATTAAAGGCCAGAAAAAAATGTTCCAGACACGGATAGAAGGCCCTCACTTCTGCCTGTTGGCTTCAATACGCCTGAAGGTAGGGAGCGCCAGGTCTGCCGCCAGGCTCCAAGGGGCTGGAAAATGCCCCACCAATCTGGCTAAGATAAAGAAAAGATATAAAGAGAAAGTTATAAAAATTTGAAGGGTTAAGCTAAGTTGCTGAGAGAGTTAGTGTAAGCTACAGAGAAAGTAAGGTTGAACAGAGAGACTGAGAAAGAGAAAGAGAAAAGAAGGTAAAAGAACAAGAAGCTAGGAAAAAAAGAAGGTAAAAAAAAGAAGAAGCTAGAGAGCTAAAGAGAGATAAAAGACAAGAGAGAAACATATACTGGCCACCATAGTTAGGAAACCTAGGAAGACAGTACCTGACAATAGAAGAGAATTCCTGGCTAAAGATCAGTGTGCCTAATACAAAGAAAAAGGACACTGGGTCAGGGACTTCCCCAGAAAGAACAAGAGGGGCCACTGAAGAGCCTCTTGGTCCTAGAGTGCTGGCTATACACAAAGATAGAAGAGAAGCCCACCCAGTTGTTTTGTGGATACAGGGACCCAAAGCTCTGTGCTCCTATGCCCCAGTGGGCCAGTATCCAAAGACCTTGGGTACAAGGGTCTACTGGCAACAAACAATACTTATGGACTACCTGAAGAACAGTAGACCTTGGCCTGGGCCGGGTAACCCACTAGTTCATGGTCATCCCTGACTGCCCCCATCCCTTGCTCATGAGAAAGTTGCTCTCCAAAATGGCTTGCGTGGGCTGAAATGGCTGGGTGAGGTCATGTGTATACATATCTACAGACTGTGTATGTGGAGCTTAAGACCTGTCTCAGTGCACCAGTACCTGATGCTGGGAGATGTGTGGCTTAGTGCTGTTCTGCCTGGAACACATCACTCCTGCCAACCGGGCACTAACAATTATCACCCAATCCAGGACTTAAACTGTGATAGAGTGGCTGATGTTTTGCCTTTGAATAGAACGTCCCAAAAGATGGGACCACTGGTCAGCTGACATGGACTAGATTCTCCACCAGTTGGGGACAATCTAGTCACCTTGCTGCCCAATCCTGACCTGGAGCCACTGCAACACGAGTGTCAAGCACTGGCAGAAGCCCATGGGTGGAGGAAAGACCTCTGCGACTGGCTGATTGACCCCTGCTGAAAGCCGAGGCTACCTTGTCTACAGACGGGAACAGTTCTCTTCATGAAGGTCAGAGATAAGTGGGTGCTACCGTGGTGGACAACACAATGTCATCTGGAATGGCTGAACCTCAATCCCCCAGCACATCAGCGCCGCAGATGTCTTTGCCATCTCTTGGATGCCCTGATGAAGCCAGCAACTGTGAGTACTATTCATTGCCCAGGATATCAGGAGGGAAGAGATTCAGTGGCATGGGACAGTAACAAAGCAGATAAAGTGGCTCAAAAAATGGCTATACAGGAGCCTATCCTGGTTACAGGCCTACAAGAGACAGCCACTGGGAACTGGGATTGGACTAAGAGATGGCCTCACTTAGAATGTACAACAGAAGAAAAGGTCCAAATTGCTTAAACGGAAAAAAGACAATGACACACTTGAAGGAAAACTATACTCCCCAGAGAACAAACAAAAGACTTACTTTGTCAAATACAAAAAGGGACTAATTTAGGAGATAAAAAGTTTGTCCAAATAGTTAAGGTGTATATAATAGACTTTAAGATTCTAGCCAGAGAGACAGTAAAAAAATATAAGATATGTCAGTAAGTAAAAGCTTAGTAAACAAACAGGGCAAGGAGACCTAGAGAGTTTAGCGAGAAGTCGAAGTGAACATCACTGAGAAAATATGATCACAAGTATCTCCTAGTGCTTGTAGATACTTTTTTAAGAATAGATAGAAGCTTTCCTCACCAAGCAAGAGATGGCCTCTATAGTCATCAAGAAGATACTGGAAGAAATTCCCCTGGTCTGGAATGCCCAAGATAATCTGGTCAAACAACGGCCCTACTTTCATTGCCAAGGTAAGCCAGGGTGTGGCCATGTATTTAGAGGTCGATTGGAAATTACGTTATATTTACAGACCTCAAAGTTCAGGACAGGTAGAGTAAATAAATAAAACTTTAAAAGAGACCCTGACCAAATTGACCATGGAGACTGGCGCAGACTGGGTGGCACTCCTTCCCTCTTGCTCTCTTCAGAGCAAGAAATATCCCTTCCAGATTCAGCCTTACCCCCTTTGAGATCTTATATGGGGCCTCAGCTCCTCTGAGTATATTAGATGATGTTATTAAACCAACACGTCATAGTAATAATGATTTGTATGCCAGGCTAAAAGACCTACAGGTGATACAAAAGGAAATCTGCTCACAGCTGACAATAGCCTATGTCCTGGGGACCCCCCGAGACAATCAGTTCCAGGTTGGAGACTACAGCTACATACAACGACACGGAGCCCAGAGCCTCGCTGGAAAGGACTATACCTGGTGCTGCTGACCACCCTGACAGCCAAGTCTCAGCCCTCACCAGCCGCGTACTAGCTGTTGGGGCTGAGAGCTGGGACCTAGAGGGACACTCATATCTTCAAAAAGCTCCCTAGACTTACACATCAGATAAGTGGATACATCAGAGACGAGACTGAGAGGTCGCTATAATGCTCACTTGAAGAGTGTGCTTTAAAAACAAGAATTTCATGTTTGCCCTGGGTTCCATCGGGAGAGGTGTAGAGATAGGCTTAATTTCTATTACAAATGATATAACATTACATGTGTTAGTACTCCTAAGACTTCTTGGGACTGTGCCTCAGGGATCACAACCTGTATACGTTTAAAAGTTCTAAAAGACAGTCATGACCTTGGTGTGTAGGTACAGATAGTGTCCAGATTGGAATCCTGATGCTAAAAACTTAATAAGATCTTAAGGCTGAGTTTAGGTGGTACAAGGACATCTATCAGGACTCTGTTTGGGAACCCCTCCAGCCTTCCATAAACATTTATATAACCAAACAGTAATTAGTTCTAGGACAGCTGCCACTCATTATCTGATACCAGGACCCAGTCGGTGGTGATTATACTGGACTCACCTCTTGTGTGTCCACAAGTGTGTTCAGGCCAACAATAGATTTCTGCCTGTTAATACAATTAATCCCCAGGATTTACTATCATTCTGCTGATGATTTTAAAAGATAAAAGACTATATACTGCCCTCAAAAAAGGGTGTTACTTTTACCCTACTCTCTGCTCTAGCTAGACTGTTACTGATAATTTACTTGGTCTTAGTTTTTGGCTCACACGTGACAAATAGACTAATTGATTTTGTTAAACATCCAGTGAGTACTGTTCAGTTGATGGTTCTGAGACAACAGTACCAATCAATTAGGACAACTGGTAAAGCCAAATATGAGACTTGATATCAAAATTCTAAGATTAGAATTACTTAGTAGAAGAAGAGGGGAATGAGAGATAGAGTTTTAAATTAGCCCAAAACTCAGCAACAGGACCTGTCTCTGGAAGACATATTGTTAAAAATGCAAGAGAACGGGGCTGGGGATTTAGCTCAGTGGTGGAGCGCTTACCTAGGAAGCGCAAGGCCCTGGGTTCGGTCCCCAGCTCCAAAAAAAAGAACCAAAAAAAAAAAATGCAAGAGAACGACTTTGCTTATCACCGGTGTGAGTAACTGTTCTTTGCTCTGCCCCTGTGATGTTTATTTAAGCCCCTACTTGTGCTTTCCAGCCATTGCGTCCTGCAGAGAGCATTCCAGGAACCAGGGGGCCATAAAACCTTCTGGGTCCCCTTATCTCCTGGAGCCATAAAGCAATCCTGTGACTTGTGGTGCCTTCCCCTTTGACATCCTCCCATCCCCTGGGCTCACAGCCTCCTCCTTTAAATACTCTTTCTCCCAGCCTCTCGGGGTCGACACCTCTGTCTCCTGCGCGGGATACGTGTCGGCCCGGAGATCTCTGTAATAGATCTCCTAATAAACCTCGCCTTTGCTTATTACATCCAAAATGGTCTCTCTGTGTCTGGGGTCCGAGATTTCCCAAGACTTGAGTAAGGATCTCTCTGCATGGGATCTTTCAATATAATAACCCGAGGAGAGAAGGTTATATATAATAACCCGAGGAGAGAAGGTTATATATAATGACCCGAGGAGAGAAGGTTATATATAATAACCCGAGGAGAGAAGGTTATATATAATGACCCGAGGAGAGAAGGTTATGTATAATGACCCGAGGAGAGAAGGTTATGTATAATGACCCGAGGAGAGAAGGTTATATATAATAACCCGAGGAGAGAAGGTTATATATAATAACCCGAGGAGAGAAGGTTATATATAATGACCTGAGGAGAGAAGGTTATATATAATGACCCGAGGAGAGAAGGTTATATATAATAAGGAAGCCGTAACCCAGCAGAGGAGTTGTCTCTACCCTATTTGGAGGAAATACTGTCTTTCCTTTCGTCCTTTCTCTTTCTGTCTCTCCTTTTCCTCTCTGTCCCTCTTCTCTCTCTGTGCCCATTAGGCTCTTTCAGTCTTTTTCTTTTAGAGCTGTTCTACTTGGGTCACATTCCTGCAATGCTGGGTTGTATTAGCTTGACAGCCGCAGGCTCCTGGTTTTGAATGCTAGTGCACAGCTAGAACTAGCTACGTCATTAACGGATATGCCCCTGTGGGAGTAGGTGTGTCGCATTTGTTTGGGTTTGTCAGGCTTGGCTCTGTATGACAAAGGCCTCTCTGCTGCAGTCCTGGATGAAGGAAACAGGCTGTTTATCCATGGTGGATGTGAATGCTTACAACTTACTCAGGGCGAACCAGAGATTAAATACCTTTTGCAGGAAGGGATGCTTGGGAAGGGAAGCTTCTTGGCTGAACCCTCAGGGGCTATCTAGCTATTTAGTTAGCATAAAGAACTCTATGGCAACTTGACTCACTGTCGAGGCTCTCTTAGTGAGGTGTCCTGGTCACATGCTCCAGGACAGGAACCTGTTTGGGGGTAGATTGAAATACCTACCATTTTCAATTAGAATTGCTGGGGATCCTTAATCTTCTCAACCTTACCAGCTTTTCCTCTGGTGGCACAGTCCACCGTTCCACAATTCCATTTTCTTTTTATAAAGGGGAGGTGTCATTGGAGTAACTGTCTCCTTTGTTATTTGTAGTTAAAATTTTGAGTGGAGTAGTGTGTAAGCACTAAAACACAGCATAAGCCAGAGGTGTATTGAGGGGAGGGATAGTAAGAGGAGGGATTAGTGAACCAACTTCATTGTTTAGTGGATTGAAATCAAGATTAAGTTTGCACAGGACTTTTTGGTTTTGTTTTTCATGGAGTTAACATTGGTCTTAAACATCATTTGATTTATCTACAAAGACATAGCATTTTCCTGACTATCATGCAAGTTTCCACACGTTTTCTAGAATTAGGCTCTGGCAAGAGATTTCTTCTGTTGCTGGAATGACCTAAGACTGTCAGCTCTCATTGTCTGCTTGTCTGGAAAGTCTCCAATCAGATGGTGTGTTTGGACAAAGGTTGTAGAGGGAGGAGCTGATAACTAAAATCTAGCTTCCTAGTTGTGTATTTATTTATTTATTAGATATTTTTATATTTACATTTCAGATGTTATCCCTTCTGGTTTCCCATTGATAAACCCTCACCCCCTCCCCCTTCTATGAGGGTGTTCCCTGACCCATTTACCCACCCCTTCCTGCCTCCCCACTCTGATATTACCCTATACTGGGGGGTTGAGCCTTGGAAGGACCAAGGGCCTCTCCTCCCATTGGTGCCCAACAAGGCCATCCTTTGCTACATATGTAGCTGGAGCCATGGTTCTGTTCATGTGTAATCTTTGGATGGTGGTTTAGTCCCTGGAAGCTCTGGTTGGTTGATATTGTTGTTCTTATGGGGTTGCAAACCCCTTCAGTTCATTCAATCCTTTCTCTAACTCCTCCAGTGGGTACCCTGTTCTTATATCAATGGTTGGCGTCCACCTCTGTATTTGTCAGGCTCTGGCAGAGCCCCATGGAGACAGCTATATCAGGCTCCTGTCAGCATGTACTTCTTGGCATCAGCAATATTGTCTGGGTTTGGTGGCTGTATGTATATGGGCTGGATCCCCGGGTGGGGCAGGCCCTGAATGGCCTTTCCTTCAGTCTCTGCTCCAAACCTTGTCTCCATATTTCCTCCTATGAATATTTTTGTTCCCCTTCTAAGAAAGACTGATGCATCTGTACTTTGGTTATCCTCCTTCTTGAGCTTCATTTTGTCTGTGGATTATATCTTGGGTAATCTGAACTTTTGGGCTAATATCCACTTATCAGTGAGTGTATACCATGTATGTTTTTTTGTGATTGGGTTACCTCACTGAGGATATTTTCTAGTTCCATCCATTTGCCTATTGTGTAAATGTACCACATTTTCTGTATCTATTCCTCTGTTGAAGGACATCTGGGTTCTTTCCAGATTCTGGCTATATAAATAATGTTGCTATGAACATAGTAGAGCATGTGTCTTTGTTGTATGTTGGAGCATCTTTTGGGTATATACCCGAGAGTAGTATAGCTGGATCCTCAGGTAGTTCAATGTCCAGTTTTCTGAGGAATGTCCAGACTGATTTCCAGAGTAGTTGACCAGCTTGCAATTCCATCAACAATGGAGGAATGTTCCTCTTTCTCCATATCCTCCCTAGCATCTGTTGTCACCTGAGATTTTTTTTAGCCATTCTGACTGGTGTGAGGTAAAATCAGAGGGTTGTTTTGATTTGCATTTCCCTGATGACTAAGGATGTTGAACATTTCTTTAGGTGTTTCTTAGCCATTCCATATTCCTCAGTTGAGAATTCTTTGTTTCACTCTGTACCCCATCTTTTAAGAGGATCATTTGATTCTCTGGAGACTAACTTCTGGAGTTCATTGTATATATTGGATATTAGCTCTCTATTGGATGTTGTGTTGATAAAGATCTTTTCCCAATCTGTTGGTTGCCGTTTTGTCCTAATGACAGTGTCCTTTGCTTTAGAGAAGCTTTGCAGTTTCATGAGGTCCCATTTGATGATTCTTGATCTTAGAGCATAAGCCATTGGTGTTTTGTTCAGGAAGTTGTCCCCAGTGCCCATGTGTTCAAGGCTCTTCTCCACTTTTTCTTCTGTTAGTTTGAGTGTATCTGGTTTGATGTGGAGATCCTTGATCCACTTGGACTGAAGCTTTGTACAGGGTGATAAGAATGGATTGATCTGCATTCTTCTACATGCCAACTTCCAGTTGAATCACCACCATTTGTTGAAAATGCTATCTTTATTCCACTAGATGGTTTTAGCTCCTTTGTCAAAGATCAAGTGAACATAGGTGTGTGGATTCAGTTCTATTCCATTGATCTACCTGCCTGTCTCTGTTCCAATACCATATAGTTTTTATCACGGTTGTTCTGTAATATGTAGCATGAGGTCAGGAATGGTGATTCCCCCAGAAGTTCTTTTATTATTGAGAATAATTTTTGCTATTCTGAGTTTTTGGTTATTGCAAGTGAATTTGCAAATTGCTCTTTCTAACTCTAGGAAGAATTGAGTTGGAATTTTCATAGAGATTATATTCAATCTGTAGATTGCTTTTGGCAAGATGGCCATTTTACAATATTAATCCTGCCAATCCATGAGCACGGGAGATCTTTCCATCTCTGAGATTTTCTTCAATTTCTTTCTTCAGAGACTTGAAGTTCTTGTCATACAGATCTTTCACTTGCTTGGTTAGGGTCACACCAAGTTATTTTTTGTTATTTGTAACTATTGTGAAGAATGTCGTTTCCCTAATTTCTTTCTCAGCCTTTTATCCTTGGAGTAGAGGAAGGCTACTGATTTTTTTTTTTTAGTTAATTTTATATTTAGCCACTTTGCTGAAGTTGTTTATCAGCTGTAGGAGTTCTCAGGTTGAATTTTTGGGACCACTTAAGTATACGATCATATCATTTGCAAATAGTGATATTCTGACTTCTTCCTTTCCAATTTGTATCCCTTTGATCTCGTTTTGTTGTCTAATTGCTCTGGCTAGGACTTCAAGTACTATCTTGAATAAGTAGGGGAGAGTGGGCAGCCCTGTTTAGTCCCTGCTTCAAGTTTCTCTCCATTTAGTTTGATGTTGGCTACTGGTTTGCTATATATTGCTTTTACTATGTTTAGGTATGGGCATTGAATTCCTGATCCTTCTAAGATTTTCATCATGAAGGGGTGTTGAATTTTGTCAAATGTTTTCTCAGTACTTAATGAAATGATCATTTTTTTTAGTTTGTTTATACAGTGCATTATATTGATGGATTTCTGTATATTGAGCCATCGTGCATCCCTGGGATGAAGCCTACTTGATCATCATGAATGTTCCTTTTGATGTGTTTTTGGATTTGGTTTGTGAGAATATTATTTAGTATTTTTGCATCAATATTCGTAAAGGAAATTGGTCTGAAGTTCTCTTTCTTCGTAAGGTCTTTGTGTGGTTTAGGTATAAGTAATTGTGGCTTCACAGAATGAATTGGACAGTGTTCCTTCTGTTTCTATTTTGTGGAATAGTTTGAAGAATATTGGAATTAGGTCTTATTTGCTGGTCTGATAGAATTCTGCACTAAACCCATCTGGACCTGGGCTCTTTTTGGTTGGGAGACTTTTAATGACTGCTTCTATTTCTTTATGAGTTATGGGGTTGTTTAGATACTTTATCGGATTCTGATTTAACTTTGGTACCTGGTATCTGTTTAGGAAATTGTCCATTTCCTCCACATTCTCCAATTTTGTTGAATTATAGACTTTTCTATTAGGATCTGATGATTTTTTAAAAATTTTCTCAATTTCTGTTGTTATGTTTCCCTTTTCATTTCTGATTTTGTTAATTTGGATACTCTCTGTGCCCTCTGGTTAGTCTGGCTAAGGGTTTATCTATCTTTTGATTTTCTCAAAGAACCAGCTCCTGGTTTTGTTGATTCTTTTTATAGTTCTTTTTGTTTAAATTTGGTTGATTTCAGCCCTGAGTTGATTATTTCTTGATTTCTACTCCTCTTGTGTGTATTTGCTTCTTTTTGTTCTACAGCTTTCAGATGTGCTGTCAAGATGCTAGTGTTTGCTTTCTCTTGAGTTTCTTTTTGGAGGCACTCAGAGCTTTGAGTTTCCTCTTAGTACTGCTTTCAGTGTGTCCTATAAGTTTGGGTATGTTGTGCCTTCATTTTCATCAAATCCTAAAACGCCTTTAATTTCTTCCTTTATTTCTCACTTGACCAAGTTATCATTGAGTATATAGTTGTTCAGCTTTCTGTTGTTATTGTTGTTATTGAAGACCAGCCTTAGTCCGTGGTGATCTCATAGAATGCATGGGATTATTTCAGTCTCCTTGTATCTATTGCCGCCTGTTTTGTGACTGATTATATGCTCAATTTTGGAGAAAGTACCATGAGGTGCAGAGAAGAAGGTATATCCTTTTGTTTTAGGATGAAATGTTCTACAGATATTCATCAAATCCATTTGGTTCCTAGCTTCTGTGAGTTTCTCTGTCTCTCTGTGTAGTTTCTGTTTTCATGATCTGTTTTCTCTTATCATGTCCATTGATAAGAGTGGTGTGTTCCAATCTCCCACTATTATTGTGTGAGGCACAATGTGTGCTTTGAGCT
Source organism: Rattus norvegicus (assembly GCF_021556685.1). Taxonomy (NCBI): domain Eukaryota; kingdom Metazoa; phylum Chordata; class Mammalia; order Rodentia; family Muridae; genus Rattus; species Rattus norvegicus. The sequence continues at coordinate 13,147,161 of NC_141540.1, read as the reverse complement.
TTAGTAAGGTTTCTTTTATGAATGTAGGTGCCCCAGCATTTGGAGCGTAGATATTAAAGATTGAGAGTTCATCTTGGTGGATTTTTCCTTTGATGAATATGAAGTGTCCTTCCTTAATCTTTTTTGATAACTATTGGTTGAAAGTTGATTCATTTGATATTAGAATGGCTACTCAGCTTGTTTCTTAGGACCATTTGCTTAGAAAATTGTTTTCTAGCCTTTTACTCTGAGGTAGTGTCTGTCTTTGTCACTGAGATGTGTTTCTTGTATGCAGCAAAATGCTAGGTCCTGTTTTTGTATACACTCTATTATTCTATGTCGTTCTTTTGGGAAGTCGAGTCCATTGGTGTTAAGAGAAATTAAGGAATAGTGATTGCTGTTTCCTGTTATTTATGTTTTTAGAGGTGGAATTGTGTTTGTGTGGTTGTCTTCTTTTGAGTTAGTTGAAATTAGATTACTTTCTTGCTTTTCTAAGATATACTTTTCCTCCTTGTGTTGGAGTTTTCCATTTTTTATCCTTTGTAGGACTCGATTTCCCAGAAAGATATTTTGTAAATTTGGTTTTGTCATGGAATATCTTGGTTTTTCCATCTATGGTAATTGAGAGTTTTGCTGGATACAGTAGCTTGGACTGGCATTTGTGTTCTCTTAGGGTCTGTACGATATCCGCCTAGGATCTTCTGGCCTTTGTAGTCTCTAGTGAGAATTCTGGTGTAATTCTGATAGGTCTGCCTTTGTATGTTACTTGACCATTTTCCCTTACTGCTTTTAATATTCTTTCTTTCTTTTGTGTCTTTGGTGTTTTGACTATTATGTGTTAGGAGGAATTTCTTTTCTGGTCCTATCTACTTGGAATTCTGTAGACTTCTTGTATATTTATGGGCATCTCTTTCTTTAGGTTAGCGAAGTTTCCTTCTATAATTTTGTTGAAGATATTTACTTGCCCTTTATGTTGGGAGTCTTTGCTCTCTTCTATACCTATTATCCTTAGGTTTGATCTTCTCATTGTGTCCTGGATTTCCTGGATATTTTGGCTTAGAAGCTTTTTGGTTTTCGTATTTTCTTTGACTGTTGTGTCAATGTTTTCTATGGTATCTTCTACCCCTGAGATTCTCTCTTCTATCTCTTGTATTTTGTTGGTGATGTTTGCTCTATGACTCCTGATCTCTTTCCTAGGTTTTCTATCTTCAGCGTTGTCTCCCTTTGTGATTTCTTTATTGTTTCTATTTCCAATTTTAGATCCTGAATGGTTTTATTCAATTCCTTCACCTGTTTGGTTGTGTTTTCCTGTAACCCTGTAAGGTATTTTTGTGTTTCCTCTTTAAGAGTTTCTACCTGTTTACTTGTGTTCTTTTGTATTTCTTTAAGTGAGCTATATTTATCCTTCTTAAAGTCCTTTAACATCATGAGTTGTGATATTAAATTGAAATCTTGTTTTTCTGATGTGTTGGCAGTATCTTGGGCTTGCTGTAGGGGTAGAACTGGGTTCTGATGATGCCAATTGGCCTTGGTTTTGTTGCTGAGGTTCTTGCTCTATCCTCTCACCATCTGCTTATGTTTGGTGTCAGCTGGTCTTGCTGTCTCTGACAGTGGCTTTACCCTCCTGTAAGCCTGTGTGTCAGTACTCCTAGAGACTCACTTTCTCCCAGTGGGATCTGGGTACAGAGAGCTGTGTCACAGAGTCAGCTCTGGTTGCAGGCAGAAACAGGAAGTATCCTGTCCTAGACTGCTCCTCAGTTCTTGTGTCCTGAGGTCTCCAGACAGGTTCCTCTTGGGCCAGGAATGTGAGCAGAAGTGGTGTCTCACTTGTGCTCTCAGGATTCTCTGCACTTCTGAAAATCCAGCTTTCTCCCCAAGGAATCTGGGTACAGAGAGATGTGGCACTGGGTCAGCTCTGGGTGCAGGCAGAAACCAGAAGGGCCCTAATTGGTTCTTGATTTGGTCAGTAAAGATGGCAGAAGCTAATTGCTGGTTAAAGGATAAGGTGAGATTTGCTGGCTGGACAGGAGGACAAGGGAATGCGAAGTGTTTTCTTCACTTCGCTGAGACGGACAGCAAAAAACTCCTGACATCCTGGCTATTCCTAGTTGCCCTAGCTGATTCATGTCATTTCAGTGGAGGCCTGTTGGTTTCTGCTATATCACACCATGGCTGGTGATTTGAGGTACTTGACACTACTGAACTAGACTGCTGGTATCCTGACAATGGAGAGTAAAATTGCCCCAAAGAACTACTTCTGAAGAGGTCCATATGCCTTTGGCCCCTACTTTGGGCAATGGGCTAAAAGGGAGATGGGGTGGTTGAAGCATTTGAGAACCCTTATTAAAAGTAGGTTTTAAGAAAGTCTGAGTCAAAAGCCCCCTGCATGATCTTTAACACTTAGAAGTAAAGCTTAAGCAAGGACTACAAGAATTGGTAACACCCAAGGGAGCCCACTCCACATACAGTAAGTGTAAGTCTACAGGAGATGTTTCTTAGACAAATGTACCTTTTGGTAATATTTGCTCTTGAGAAAAGAACATTGTCCAGATGTAAGCTAGACTTTGGCTTCCTCTAGCATCTGCCTACAGCCAAGGGAGACCAGTCAGTATTGTTTTAGCATAAACATGAAATGATGGGTAAATATCTCTTCTCTCCCCATTTGGAAGCCACATGGATGGGGCATCATGGTGACTTTTTGCTATTACAAGAGCTTACAAAGTGGCTGGTTTTGGAGTCATTTTCTAGAGAGTAACCTTAGAGGTACTAGGAAAACCAGGAATCTAATGGAAGGGGCCCTTGTAATCCTAGGAAGAGACCAATGAGTTTGGACATTTTAGTCCTTTTAAGACACAAGCCAAGGACACCTGACAGTTGAGATCTTTTAGAGGATCTCTGATGGGTACCCCAATACTGCCACTGAATACAAATACAACTAGAAAAACCAGATGGGCTATTTTCCCAATTCTAGTAAGGTTACCTCTTCAGAAGGGGTGGGATAAGAACCAGAGGTAGTAATTTTGTAGGTAGGTTAGGATAAAATGGCCTCAAAGAAAAGAAGCCTGTTGCTTTCTTCTTCTTCTTCTTCTTCTTCTTCTTCTTCTTCTTCTTCTTCTTCTTCTTCTTCTTCTTCTTCTTCTTCTTCTTCTTCTTCTTCTTCTTCTTCTTCTCCTTCTCCTTCTCCTCCTTCTCCTTCTCCTCCTTCTCCTTCTCCTTCTTCCTCTTCTTCTTTTTAAAGATCTATTCGTTTTATTTTTACAAGTACACTGTAGCTGTCTTCATGCACATGAGAAGAGGGCATTGGATCCCATTTACAGATGGTTGTGAGCCACCATGTGGTTGCTGGGAATTGAACTCAGAACCTCTGGAAGAGTAGTTAACGCTCTTAACCAGTGAGCCATCTCTCCAGCCCCAAGCCTGTTGCTTTCTTGACTAAAAGGCAGAAGTGTCACTTGAATCATTAGCATTTTCATTCTTACTAAAGTTTAAAGATGCAAAAGTGTTTTCAGAGTTCTGATCTCTGAAATAAGTGCGTTTACTTGCTTTAGGAAGGAGAAACAGTAAAAGTAGTGATGAAATCTTATTAAGAGTGGAAGCCCCAAGAAGAAGAGAACAGGATCTATGGCCTATGGGCAGGTTTAACATTCTAATAGAGACAAACCAATATCTAAGCCAAGAACCATTCAATGAAGCAGGATTCACCCTAAGTCATTGGCACAGGAGACAATTTCATGAACAGAACACCAATGGCTCAGACTCTAAGATCAAGAAGTAAAATATGGGACCTCAGGAAACTGCAAAGCTTCTCTAGCAGAGGACACTATCGATAGGACAAAATGGTAGCCTACAGTTTGGGAAAGGACCAACCCTACATCAGACAGAGGAGTAATACCCTGCAATAGTATCTAGGGATACTTTAGTGCCACCATGGTAGTTCTGGCAACCAAACCCAGGTCTTCTGCAAGAACAATAACTGTTCTTATCCGCTCGGCCATCACTCTTGTCTTTTTTTTTTTTTTTTCATCAGTCTTGTCTTAAGTGTGACAGATTTTCAAAATTTTACACACACACGCACACACACACACACACACACGCACACACGCACACACACAGACAAAGGCTGAAAACAGGTGTTAAGGAAATTGAAGTTTGCTTTAAAGTCAGTCTTTGGGAGTTGGGAGATGACACTGATGAATGCTGGTTGGACTTGGTGGATTCGGTCAGCCTGACACAAGCTAGAGTCAGACTGGCCTGTGGGAAATGTGTAGGGTATTTTCTTGATTAATGATTGATATCATAGTGCCCATCAGCTGTGTTTGGTGCCATCCTGGCAAGTAATCCTGACTTGTATAAGAGTGGAATCTTAGCAAGCCATGAGATCAGAGCAGTTCCTTAGTCAAAATTCTATTGCTGTGAAGAGACACCATGAACATACCATCTCTTATAAGGAAATCATATAATTAGGGCTGGCTACTATTTTCAGAAGTTTGGGCCATTATTGTCATGACGGAGAGTATGGTGGCACACAGGAAACATGGTGCTGGATTTGGAGCCATGAACTCCAAATCCAGATCCTCAGGCAGCAGGAAGAGAGACACTGGGCCTGACTTTGAAGCTGCAAAGCCCATCTCCAGTGACTTGCTTCCTACAAGGCCTTGTGTACTCCAACATGGCTAAAGGTTTATGATGGTTTATATATGCTCTGCCCAGGGAGTGCACTATTAGAAAGTGTGGCTCTGGGGGCTGGAGAGATGGCTCAGTGGTTAAGAGCACCCTACTACTCTTCCAGAGGTCCTGAGTTCACTTCCCAGCAACCACATGGTGGCTCACAACCATCTGTAAAGAGATCCGATGCCCTCTTCTGGTGTATCTGAAGACAGCTACAGTGTATTTATTTATTATAAATGAATAAATCTTTAAAAAAAAAAGAAGGTGTGGCTCTACTGGAGTAGGTGTGTCACTGTGGGTGTGGGCTTTAATACACTAGTCCTAGCTTCCTGGAGGTCAGTATTTTGCTAGAAGCCTTCAGATGAAGATGTAGAGCTCTCAGCTCCTCCTGCCTGGATGCTGCCATGTTCCTGCATTGATGATAATGGACTGAATCTCTGAACCTGTAAGCAGCCCCAATTAAATGTTGTCCTTATAAGAGTTGCCTTGGTCATGGTGTCTGTTCACAGCAGTAAAACCTTAACTAAGACAAGGTCCTAGTCTCTATTTACACAGCACTACTCTCTAATGACTGCACATTCAAATGTATGACTTTGTGAATACCATTCTTATTAAAATTTCCACAGTCAGAAAGCAGCATTTACCAAGTTGACAGCATATGTGAAATGCGTAAGCCTATAGTTTATATTTATGTCAGGGGTTTTCATTACAAAGGAGGTTCTTATGTGGCTAGTGAAAGACTTTGTGTGTACTACATACCCAGCATACATTAGTTCATACCTTGTGAATGAAGGAAAACCAAATTAGTGGGTGTGCAGTTTAGGGAAATTACCTTTTGCTAACTCGTTCACATGGGTAAGTGCAAATGTAGTTGGTTCACTTCAGTCTGGTGGTATTATTGAGACACAGTCCATTTGGCTTGGTTTCTGTAGATCATAAAACACTGAGCAGGTACTGTTTGAGGAGGAATTATGCCACTGTGGGGGCAGGCTTTATGGTCTCCTATGCCCAGGCTCTGGCCAGTGTGAAATGAATGTGCCTCCTCCTGGCTTCTTTTGCACAAGAGTCTCTTCCTTGCTTCCTGAAAATCAAGTGTAAGATTTCTCAGCTGCACCTCCAGCCTCAAGTCTGTACACAGCTTTACTTTCTGCCATGATTCTAATGGACAAAATCTCTGAAACCATCATCAGCTCCAATAAAATGTTGGCCTTTATAAGATTTGCCTTGGTCATGGTGTCTCTTCATAGCAATAAAACTGTAACTTTAAGACAATAGTACCAGGGACTGGGGTTTTGCTATGATAGGCCTGACCATCCTTTTGTTTGGAAACATGTGGATTTTGGGATTTTGGATTAAGAAAGTGAAGAAACCAGCCTAGCTGGATCCTTTTTGTGATCAGACTTCATTTTATGTCCAGCATATCCTTAGTTTGAAGTTAGTAATTGGATAAACCACAACTTGTTTCAGGAACCACCCTTGATAATGGGAAATGGCAAATGTCATGTTCAAGTTCTCTCTCTCTCTCTCTCTCTCTCTCTCTCTCTCTCTCTCTGTATCAAGTTTATGATGCTAGCTAAATTGTTATGTAGACTATGACTTCTGAAATGTTTTTCTTCTGAAATGTCAACCAGTTATGTAATTGCCAAGTTGGAAGTCACCTCACCCTGCTTAGCACCCAGATCAGCACCTTTTATACCTATCCATGGCATTGGACAGGTTGGAGAGATCTGAGCTTGAGCTTGAATAAAGACTCTTGGCTTTTGCATATGAGCTAGGAATTGGCCCTCTGGTGGTCTTTGGTGGTCTCCAGAGAGCCCAGAGTCTGGTCATAACCATAACAGTGGATGCTTTAAGTGGGGCATAATGGTCCATACAAGTAAAAGCATAGAAGACAGTGGTACTGAGGGTGATTTGAACTCTGAAGGTCTGGCTCAAGAGCTTTCAAAGGAGAAGCATTTCAGTATGTTGCTTGGACATTATTCTTGTAGTAAAGATTGTGGCTGGTCTTCACCCTTGTTTGAAGAGTCTTCCTGAGGCCAAGGTGAAGAGATTTAGAGCAATTGCATTGGCAAAGGAAATCTTACAACAGCCTAGTATAGACTCTGTCCTGTTGTTCACTTTTATTAAGAAACCATTTTGCAAAGGAGGAAGATGAGGAAGGACAGATACAAAATGTATGGTTCAAGGAATAAAGCGGCACCAGGAAGTGCAATGGAGCTAAATCCTGAGTTAAAGCAGTTAGATTGAAGATATTAAATGGAATTAAGGGAATGATGACCTCAGACAAGATCCTTCCCAACAAAGCTTACTTTTTATCAATTGTGGTTTTAGGCCATAGTTATATCAGATCTGGCATTATTATGAACTAGTTATTTTTTCATTTGGACATAATGAGATATGAGTGTGTGTCAGTTTGACAAATGATGAGTTATGATGTCTTTTCTCTTTTCTCAATTTGACTGTGTCTGGAATGAACTACACTCCACAAGTGGTGGGCACACAAGTGATCCAGATCTCCAGGCAAGAGGATAACATGTTTTGATCATATCTTGAGTCTGAAATATATAGACTTTTGATCTGGATCTTGAGATGTGATGACACATTCTTTTGGTCCAGATCAAAACAAGCCTGCCTTTAATACAGATCTTGAAGTATAGTGGTTATGCTTATAATGATCTAGGAAAGTAAAAATGGGTCTGGGTCTGCTGGTACAGGGCTTTAATCTCAATGCTCAGGAAACAGAGGAAAGGAGATCTCGGAATTCCAGGCCAGCCCAGTGTACACAGTAATTCTTAGATGAAGAAAGGCTTAGGTCCATATATGGAGTCAGTGGTATGCAGATGTCTTGACTTGAAGGCCAGCCTGGTCTACAGAGCATGGTCCAGGTAAAGAAAAGCTCAGGTCTAGGCATCTTGTTAAGTACACTTAAACGAAGCAATCAGGAGACAGAGCCATGCGCCTCTTTCAGTTCAAGGACAGCCTGGATTCCAGAGCATATTCCAGGTCATCCAAGCTTGGGCAGTGAAGGCAATCATGGAAAACGGAAAGCTGGTGAAGATGTAATTGAACGAGGGGGCCATGTTCCAGCCTCAGCAAGCAGCAGAACTTGGCCACTTAGGCCACATGGCTTTGGCTTTGGAGCCTCAAATAGATGTGGTTACAGAATCTTCCCTTCCTGCCTAAGGAAAGCCTGGAGGCTAGATATATAGTGTGGGTCTGTCTTAGTTAGGGTTTCTATCGCTGTGAAGAGACACCATTCCAAGGAAACTCTTATAAAGAAGAACATTTAACTGGGCCTGGCTTGTGGGTTCAAAGGTTCAGTTTGAAATCAATCAGGAGAATATTGTCATCCCCAGGCAGCTAGAAGGGAGCTCTCAAATCCCACTCCCACAGTTGCACACTTCCTCCAACAAGGCCACACCTACGACATGAAGGCCACACCTCCAATAGTGCCACTCTCTGGGCCCAGCATATTCAAACTACCCCATTCTACTGTGTCGCCCCATAGGCTTGTTTAGATGTGAGTTTATAGAGGCCATACCTAAACATAGCATCATGTAAAATACATTTCGTCGAACTTTGAAAGTCCCCATAGCTGATAGCAGTCTCAGCAATGTTAAAAGTACAAAGTTCAAAGTCTCTTCTGAGATTCATCCAATCACTTAACTGTAATCCCCTATAAAGTCAAAATCAAAAGGCAGATAACATACCTTAAACATCACAGGATATAAATACCATTCCAAAATGTCACAGTGAGGAAATACTAGGAGAAACAAGATGAAAACCACCTTGGGAAGCTCCAAACTGCATCTCCAAGTCTGTTATCAATGTGTTCGTCAGATTTCAAACTCCTTTCACTTGGTTGACTGTAGCACAATTCTCCTTGTCTGATTACCCTCCTGTTAGCAGCTTTCCTCAGCAGATACCCACGGCTCTGGCATCTTGAACATCATGGACTCACAAAGGCAGCTTCAACATTACAGCTTCTTGCTCGAATATTTGGGATCCACACATCTTTTGGGCTCCTCCAAAGGGCTGGCATCACTTCTCCAGCTCTGCTCTCTGTAGGACTCTAGGCTCTGGTTGAGTCTACTCCACTGCTGCTGTTGTTCTTGGTGATCATCCCATGGTACTGGCATTGCCAATACACTGGAGTCTTCTGCTGCAACTAGGCTTTACCAGTAAGCCTCTCACAGGCTCTCTTCATGGCACCAATCCTCAACTTTTTTCACCTGACTCCTTCAGTCCTGGACCATCAACTGCAACTAAGGCTGCACTGCACCTTCACCAATGTCCTTCCCTGGCCCATCATACTACCAGGCCTTAGCTGTTCCTCATGACCCCTTTATACCGTCAAAACCAGTACCACCTGGGGTTGGGATGCATGGTGTGAAATTCACAGAGAATGAAAAGTGTCCCTGGGGTATTTTCTTAGTTATTGATTGATGAGAGGGTGTCCAGCCCAATTTGGGTTGTGGTGGTCCTGGCTTGTATAAGAAAGCAGACTCAGCAAAACACGAGCAATAAGTCAGGAAGAAGCACTTCCATGGTCTCTGCCTCAGCTTCTTCTGTCTCTATGTTTCTGCTTAAGTTTCTGCTCTCCCTGTTTTTGATGATGAACTGTTGTAGAAAACTGTGAATGAGACAAAATCTTTTCTACTCACTTTGCTAAATATGCAATGTTTGTTTAAATGCTCACTCATATTTCAGAGAGCATAGGATCCAGCATACAGAAAACATCTAAAAATATCGAAAAGGAAACAATGCCAGAATATTCCTTTTCCATGGTTTGTATATTTCAAAAGAACTCAAACATGTATATGTCAGAACAACTCAAACATAAAAATAAAAGTACAGGCTCTTAGGTATGGTTGGGCAGACACAAGAATGGACATCACAGGTGGAACAGAGCAATCACAACAGTCTTAGGGAAAAACAGGCGGGGAGACTTCCAGTTGGGGCACAGGCATGATATGAGGCAGTAACACCCGGCTTCACTTGTATCTGCAGCCTCCTGCAGTCATAGCTCATCAGTAACAGCAGATTGCTTATTTCCCAGAAATCTATTCTTCATTGATCTGCTTGAGTGTCTCTTGGTATTATGTGTTAGTAGTCATAACTCTTACAATGCCATATGGAATTCAGTGGGCCCGTAAATGAGATGTGTGATCCTCCTTTTCTGTTTCCTTCTTAAAACACTTGGAGACTGCATTTGAATGTCTGTGATATGGAATAGATGTGTGGAGCACCCAGAATTATGTAAGTATCGTCTCAGTGAAATGAGCATTTACAGTGCAGGCAGTCTCACCATTTTCATGATGTATGTATGGGCTATTTTAGGATGCAGTGACCTATGAGGATTTGCGTGTGAACTTCTCTCCAGAAGAGTGGGCTTTGCTGGATCCTTCTCAGAAGAGTCTCTACAAAGACGTGATGCTGGAAACGTGCAGGAACCTCACTGCTATAGGTAAGAATGTGAGTTTTCCTTCACTTTCTAAGCAAGGGGTCTAGTTTTTCTTGGTTATTGGTATACTTTTGTAATCTCTATTGTCAAAGAGGAAGAATGTAGTAAATAATCAGTCATGCTTCTCAGATTCACCAGAGATTTTAAGTTAAAATTTGCACAGTATCAAATAATATATTATACATTTTCTGGTACTATATTTTAGGCTACAAGTGGGAAGTTCACAATATTGAAGAACGTTATCAAAGTTCTGGAAGACGTAGAAGGTAATTTTCATGTGGAAGCTGATATAAATGCATCACTGAAGAAAATTTAATGTGCCCCGAAGTTTTAAAGAAAAGCAACAGAGGGAATAAGCGCAGGTTTAAGTACACTGATGAGCACTCAACTCTCAGAAGACCGTGCCCGTTCATTTCAGGGGGTTGAGCTATGTTTGTAAGGGATTCTTCTAAGAAAAAAGACAGCCAACAATAACTTAGCACTTTACACTCTTTTAGTCATAGCCCCATGACAGCCGTGTTGTGGAACTGTCAATCTATTTAGTTTCATCCCATTCAAGTATCCTTAAAAGCATGCACATTGATTCGGGATCCAGTGAGTGTCCAATACCTTTTATAAGCAAACAGTCCATAGTAAAGCTAGTGTCACTCTGTCCTTACCGTGACTTTCCAAAGTTTAGTGAGAGGAACAGTTTATGGGAAGCAAGGAGATTGTTGTCATGGAGAAGCCTTAATCCCTATGTCTGTGGGGGAGAAAAATTTCACAGATGTGACTGCAGTATAAAATTCTTTTTTTTTTTTTTTTATTTCCCTTTTAATAGGTGTAACATTTGTCACTCTGGATCCCAGCCTTGTGAGTGTAAGGGATATGGAAAGAGGCAATGTACCTTTGCAAGTAACAGTGTTCTTCAAAAAGATGAAAGATTCCACACTGAAGGGAAACCCTGTGAGTGTAATCTGTGCAGTAAACCCTTTCCAACTCTTAGTAGTCTTCAACAACATGATAGAAGTCATCCTAGGAAAAAACTCTGTGAATGTAATCACTGTGGTAAAACTTTTCCAAGTCGCAGTTCTCTTCGAGTACATGAAAGAACTCATACAGGAGAGAAACCCTATGACTGTAATGAATGTGGTAAAGCCTTTTCAACTCGCAGTCATCTTCAAATACACCAAAGAACTCATACTGGAGAGAAACCTTATGATTGCGGTGAATGTGGTAAAGCCTTTGCAAGTAAAGGTAATCTTCAAGTACACCAAAGAACTCACACAGGGGAGAAACCGTATTGCTGCAGTGAATGTGGCAAAGCATTTGCTACTCACAATAATCTTCAAATACATGAAATAATTCACACTGGAGAAAAACCCTATGGATGTAGTGAATGTGGTAGAGCCTTTGCATACAGCAGAGCTCTTAAAGCACATGAAAAAACTCACACTGGAGAGAAACCCTATGAGTGTCACCAATGCAGCAAAGCCTTTGCAGGTCGTGCTAGTCTTCGAAATCATCAAAAACATCATACTGGAGAGAAGCTCTTTGTATGTACACAATGTGGTAAAGCCTTCATAAGTCAGAGTGTTCTTCAGAGGCACGAAGGAACTCACACTGGTGAGAAGCCGTATGAATGTAGTCAGTGTGGTAAGGCCTTTGCACTCCTCAGTTATCTTCAAATACACAAAAGAACTCATACTGGTGAGAAACCATATAAATGTGATCAGTGTGGTAAAGCCTTTACAAGTCATGCTAATCTTCAAAATCATGAAAAACATCACACTGGAGAGAAACCCTATGGATGTAATCAATGTGGTAAAGCCTTTGTATGTACTAGCAGTCTTCAAATACATGAAAGAAGTCATACTGGGGAGAAACCCTATGAATGTAATCAGTGTGGTAAAGCCTTTACAAGTCGCAGTTATCTTCAAATACATGAAAGAATTCATACCGGAGAGAAACCCTATGGATGCAAGCGATGTGGTAAAGTCTTTGCGTATAGTAGTAGTCTTCAAATACATGAAAGAAGTCACACTGGAGAAAAACTTTATAAATGTACTCAGTGTGGTAAAGCTTTTGCAAGTCGCAGTTATCTTCAAATACACAAAAGAGTTCACACTGGAGAGAAACCCTATGAATGTAGTCATTGTGGTGAAGCCTTTGCAAGTCGTGCGAGTCTTCAGAATCATGAAAAACATCATACTGGAGAGAAACCTTATGAATGCAAGCAATGCGGTAAGATCTTTGCCCGTCGCAGTAATCTTCAAGTACACGAAAGAATTCATACTGGAGAAAAACCTCATGCATGTCAGCAATGTGGTAAGGCCTTTGTCTTAAAGCGAGATCTTCAAATACATGAAAGAACTCACACTGGAGAGAAACCGTATAGATGTAAGCAATGTGATAAGGCCTTTGTATGTAGTAGCAGTCTTAAAATACATGAAAGACGTCACACTGGAGAGAAACCTTGTGAATGTAATCACTGTGGTAAAGCCTTTTCAAGTCACAGTTATCTTCAAGTACACAAAAGAGTTCATACTGGAGAGAAACCATATGAATGTAATCTTTGTGGTAAAGCCTTTGTAAGTCACAGTTATCTCCAAGTACACAAAAGGGCTCATACTGGACAGAACCCAAATAAATGTAATCAATGTGGTAAAGCCTTTGTAAGTCACAGTTACCTTCAAATACATAAAAGACTTCATACTGGAGAGAAACCCTATGGATGTAATCAATGTGGTAAAGCCTTTACATATAACCGAGATCTTCATAGGCATGAAATAATTCACACTGGAGAAAAACCTTATGGATGTAATCAGTGTGGTAAAGCCTTTGCAAGCCGCAGTTATCTTCAAATACACAGAAGAGTTCATACTGGAGTGAAACCATAAGAATGTACTCAGTGTGGTAAAGCCTTTGCGTATCACACTAGTCTTTGTAATCACAAAAAATCTCACACTGGACAGCATCCTATGGATGCAATTGATGCAATGAAAGTTTGGCTCATCAGTATAATCTTGAAACACATCACAGACTGAATATTTGAGAAAAGTTCAAGATATAATCAGTGTCATAATACCCTTACATGTCATCGTCTTCTTCGAAGTCATGAAAGCGTTCCTACTGGAAATAACCAGTCCAATAAGTGCACTAAAGCCTTGTACACCAAGCACATTTTCCCACTGAGCCATCTTCTGGTGTTTATAGAAGATTAGCAGAACTATTTCACCCTTAAACAATTGTCTTGTTTTCTTATTATAAATAAATTGTCACCCAAGAATAGAACAGCACAGTAATTTGAATAATAAAACCTATTTGCAAATGACAGTTATCATCTGCCATCCATTTTACGGGTTATGTTAGTTTATTCTGAAGATTAAATATTTATTCTTAACACTTTCTAAGAAACACAAATGAATGGCAGATTATTTTCTCTCGTTTAAGGAGGTTGTTGCTAAGCCTGATGATCTGAGTTTATTCTGTGAGAGACAAACATGCCAATTTTCTCTGATTAGTATAAGTTTTATCTATGTCTTATGCATACCTATACAGCACCACATACATAAATATTTTTGAAACTTAAAGGACTAGTGAGTTCACTCAACAGTTGAAGATACTTGCTGCAGAACTTGACTGCGTGGGTTAAACATACACAGAGGAAATAGGAATAGACATGTGTAAGTTGGCTTCTGGCTGACACATGCACACCCTAGCACAGGTGTATGCACCCAGGTAAAAATTATCGAACATGAAATTAAGAAAACAAAATAGCCACAGCACATTGAGAACACAAATGATTTACCAGTTGTAATTTATACAATGTTGTATTCCAAGGGGTGCTTCAGTCATCAGAGAATGAAGGTTTGTGCATAAATCTTATGTAATCCTTTCAGTCTGTGACTCACAGATAGGTCATTGTCAAAACGCCTCAGTTGGGTGTAGAGGTACTTGCACTTGGGAGATGGAGGCAGATGGGTTTCCCTGAGCCAGGCTAGACTACACGTGAGTTCCAGGATGGCATGGTTATATATAGAGACAGACTCTCTCTCTCTCTCTCTCTCTCTCTCTCTCTCTCTCTCTCTCTTCTCTCTCTCTCTCTACACACACACACACACACACACACACACACACACACACACACACACACACACATCCCTAAAGCCAAACAACCATATCCTTTCATGGATCTTTTCCTAGTATAATCTGAACTCATCTCTGGTCAACTAAATCTTTTGTTGTCTTCACTCTCGTTGAAAGAATTGCTAAAAAACGACACTGAAAAGCAATAGCAGAGTCTATTCACAGAAGGATATGTATCCATTCAGTTCTTCAGTGGTCATTTATCAGGGACCCTGTGATAGACGACCAAGGGAATGATGGGGGTCTCTCCATTTCCTGCATTATAGTTGCATATTTGTGGTCTGGAATGTTGACACAGTAGTACTTCCTAGCAGCCACATCAGATAGCCTCTAATTCCTGGTATAGTTCTGATACATTCTTCTGGCTTTCTTGGGCAGAACGTTGTAAAGACACACACACACACACACACACACACACACACACACACACACACACGACTCTGTACTTTTAAAATGTATATATAAATGTAAAAACATGTTATATTTTATGTTTTTATATATGCGTTATTTTTATATATGTTTATATATATTATATTTTTAGGAAATTAAGATAATTTATGTGTGTTATTGAGAAACAGTCCTGGAATGGAGTTACATGAGAATTCTGAGTGCTTGTGAAAACACCCTTAGAAAACTAGAGAAGATTCTAAGGACCGTAGTTTCTTCAAATCACAGCTTTGTTCTTGGAATGCTCTACTGAGATGTAGCAGATAGAGTGAGATTACTCCTTACTGCTTGTAGTTATTCATTTACAAGTTTATAGGAGGCTGTATATGCTTCTTTAGGGAAACATGTTTGTCACATGTTTGTTTTCTTCATTGTATACAGCTTTGTTCATGAGAACTTTACTCAGGTGACATTTCTTTCTATTCTTTTTTTTTTTTTTTTTTTTTTTCAGAGCTGGGGACCGAACCCAGGGCCTTGCGCTTGCTAGGCAAGCGCTCTACCACTGAGCCAAATCCCCAACCCCTCAGGTGACATTTCTTAATCTTCATAGTATAAATTGCCTTTGAGTCTGTATGAAATTGGCTGTTGCATGAGACTTCAGCATAGCTCTCCTATTGGCTCAGTTCTTCCAGGTTACCCCACGTCTAGACCACTGAGAAGAGTCGAACTGGGGCCAAATGTTAGCCATGAGGGACGTGAGTGAGAGTGATGGGGAGAAGCCTGGGAAGGCTTTGCCTCTTTTCATGCTCGTGCATTAGTTTTGAAAGAAAGAAGCAGTGTGTACATTAAGATGAGCTCTATTAGAGTTCTTGCAAGTCATTTATGATTTTAATCCCTAGTTTTCATGAGAAGGACTTTAGATGAAGAAATATGGGAAACAGTCTGAAAGAACATTGATAAGCTAGGGGAGAAGATTCCTGTTCAGTTTTGGGTCCTGGGCCATTAATTTGGACCATTTTCAAAATACTTAGAGAAGATAAAATGGATATTAATCATAAGGAAGCAGTAACAAATTTTTGAATGAATCAAAACTGGATAATTAAACCTTAAAATTGGTTAAGGATGTGGGGGGAGGGAGGGAAAGAGAGGGGAAGGGAGAGAGGGAGTGAGGGAGTGAGAGAGGGGTGGGGAGAGAGGAATACTGTTCAGGTAACAACTTTCTTACTGTAGTTCCTTTTAGATACGGATCCTTCAGTGTCTGAAATCTCCCTGAAACACAGGTTATGGAACTGTTTCATCAACCTAATTTTAAATTCTGACTGGTTCCTGATGAGGACTTAGGAAAGCTTATGAAAAAGCTAACTTTACAATCTAGGTAATCTAAGTGACACATGAAAGAGAAATTTATTAATTCCTTCCCTGCTTCATGGACTACACTTTGCATTTCAAATAAGGGTAGCAAAATCCAAATATGTCACCCCCAATAAGTCATTAACCAATCTATTCCAAACTCTAGAAGTCTAGACAGCACTGAACAATCTTCACAAAGTCTCTCAAGAGGCAATCTCAGCTATTCAGACTAAAAGACATTTGTAGATTATCGTAGAAGACTAGAGAACCATTTCCCAGGTACCAAGATGTGGAATTGCCTTGTATGAACTAGGCCTTTACACTCCTAACCCTAGATTGTCCCACAACCTGGACAGCAGTGAAACCAACAGCTTGTCCTGGACCTGGGCAGCATTCCAGCTTTTTGTCCACACTCCAAAACTATACCCCAATGTCAGCAAGAATTTGTTGTGGGTGATTATGGCATCCCTTATTCATTTATAATCAACAAAGGGCTGGGATGTTTGGTTTCAGACCTGGGACATGGGATTGAGGTTAATATTTTACATACCAAAGCAGACCTGACCTCCCAGCATCCCTCAGTCCCTACCTGGCATACCTTGCCCCCAACCTTGAACTTTTTTAGGGGCCAAGGTACCCCTCCCCCAGAGTCTCTTCCCTATGTAATCCAGACATTTTGGCCCCTTCTTTCTTCTCTGTGTGATGCACACCTTTTCTTTCTTTCTCCCTCTCCCCCATGGCAACTCCCCTGATGTCAATCCTTGGGGCCAGTGTACTTGCTGGCCTAGTGCAGCTTCCTAAAAAACCTGCCTTTAATCTAATCTGACCCGTCCAGCGGGTTCAATTATTCAGGGTTCCGAAGAGGCGTTACCTGAGGATCAAGGGGGAGAGAAAAGAAGGAGACCAAGCAAGGTTCTGTTGTCAAGGTCTCGTTTATTGGGGTGAGTGTTACAGCTTATAAGGCATTCAGATAGGGGGGCACACCTTTGTGAAACACAAGGGAGGGAGGGGCGAGGGTATCCAGGCAGTGATAGCAGGAAGCAAAGAGGTCAGGGGGTAGACGAAGAGGTCAGGCAGTGGAGACATCTAGTGTTTGCTCAGGAGACATCTGGTATTTGCTCGGGCTGAAGCATTCCGTGATTGTTATCTTCCTGTGCCGTAAATTCATGGGAGAGGCTTTTGTCCAACAATCTCAAGACTTTATGGCAGTCATCTTAGGGCTGAGTCTCTGTAACCATACAGCCCAGAGTCCAGTCTTATCTACATAAACACAGCATTCCTCTTTTAAGCCCACACAAAGTCCTCCTTGTTGTAGGCAGAGAAAATCAAGCCCTCTTCTATTTTGTAGTATTACTTCTGAAAGGGAGGCAACAGAATCTTTTAAATTGGCTAAGCCCTCTCTCAGTTCAGCTAGGTCCTGGTCAATTGCAGCACTGAGTAAATGATAGTGTTGTTGATTTTGTTGGGAAGTCACAAGAGAAACGATGCCTGTGCCTGTCCCTGTTGTCCCTAACCCCAAGAGGACTGTGAGAGTGATGGCCGATATAGGCTCTCTCTTTTTTCGATGGGGTGCACCAGGGTTTCTATCCCAAAAATCCAAGATATCTTGTGGCTCATGAATGCTGAGTCTGGGGAGTAATTGTACTAATACGCAATAATCACGCTGCTGCAAGAACTCAGATATTATTACATAGGTAGTCAGCCCTGATGAACATGCCAGATAGGTATGGTTTGTGGCAAGCAGGTACTCATGATGTTTGTTAACAACAAAGGTATGGGTGCATATTTCTAACAGCTGATGAGGAGGGAGCATATGTTCTCCCAAAATACAACTTCCCACCCTGGATACCTCAGTGAGGGTAAATCCTAAAAAGTCTCCATATAGGACATTGGATCATTGGTATATATAAATTCTCCAAAAAGGGCAATGCCTTTATAAAATGGAGGGGAGGCAGAAAAGCACATCCAACATTCCACATATTTGGAGGAATTATTTATCTGCTCTTGGAGAAGTAAAGCTGAGGCGGATGCATTAAGGATGGAAAGTATGACTCTGGAGGATGGCATGGGGCCTGGAGGAATCGGTTGGCTGAAAGACAGTAGTACTCACGAGGGAATCTTGTGGGGCCTGTGTGGCCACCGGGTTTTTGGGCTCTGAGCCCTTTTTAGGCAGAGAGGGGACTGAGTTTTTGGGCCCTGAGCCATTTTTAGGCGGAGAGGGAACAAAATTATGAAGAACAGGGTTTGGTCCAATAGAGGCCTGGTATCTAAATGGCAGGGTTTTTTGTAACTGTATTTTAAAGAGGAGGCATTTATGTTTGAATGTAGGTGTGTAGGCACATAGGCCCCACTTGGCTCCTCTAGTATTTTCCCAATTAAACTTCCTTCCATGTTCTGTGAAAGTTACCTGTAAGGTATTACACCAAGAGCTACATTGTGGGAAAAGAGTGGCAGATTTTCCTGAATAGGGGTTACCTTGCCATTTGGCATATGTTTTGCCTTGTGGTGGATTAAATCTTTTAAGTAATATAAGATCCCAAGAGGAAGAGGGGTTCTAATAGGTGTCACCCGTGGTTTCACAGCTCCAGGAGTCACAAAAATATTTATTGTGATAACCACATTTCCTTCCTAAGGATCGGTCTCTGTGGCTTCCTGGGCAGGCATAGACAGGTGTAACTGCCAGGAAGGATCGGGCCCACATATTTTGACATTCAGGGTCGATGTTATAGCCTTCTATATTGTTGACTGGTTTTTGTCGTGGCATGTAGTCATGGGGGGTACCCCAAGCCTCTCCGGCTCCTAGGGCCAATTGACATAAACCCATGAATAGGGGATCCCAACTAGGGGAACCCCCCAGAGTAGAAGAAGTATTGACTATATCACCAGCCTAATTTTTGATTACCCATGTATAATTGTAAGTCTGGTAGGGTGCTCCGATGATCCTTAGTGGAAGGGAGAGGATGCACACCATAATCCAGTAGCAGGTCATCATCTGAAAGGAAAAATAGATTGTTCTCAGGCACCACCCTGGAATTTGTTATAATGCTTCATCAATCTTGGAATTTGTTTGAAATTTATTGTAAAGCCTTATTAATCTTTCAGGAAGTCATCTGGCTCCCTCTTCTTTAGAATTATAAACATAGGTGGACCCTTTTCCCCAAACTATCACGGGGTCAGGACCTTGCCGTTGTCCAGTTAGGGGGTCCTTCCAAAGAACATGAGCGTGATCCATCTTGGTTGAGGGGTGTCATAAACTCTCAGAGTGTTCCTTGGCGTCCAAATTTTAAAATTGAAATAAAAAGAGCATTATTTAGCATACAGGGATAACTCCCCTTTTTATTCATTAAGATATTGTTAAAATATATAATTTGATTTTTATACCAAATTATTGTCTCCAGCATTATTGTTTTGGTGATATAAAGAATGAGATTTTTTGACTAATTGTTCCTATGTAAGGCCTATAATCTGTCTGGTATCATTGTCCTCCCTTGCTAAGGAGTCCAGGCAATTCAGTTTGAGTTCTTAAATGGCCTATAAAGGAACAGTACTTAGTGCTCTTAACCACTAAGCCATCTCTCCACCAGCTTTATTTACCTAAACATAAGCATTAATTAGAAATGCCAAATCCTGTAAACACGGTCCAGATTTAGCCTTACTTAGAAATCCCTGAGTTGGCAGGGTGAGGCTGGGATTTGAGAGTAAGCAAATGGAGTCTTCCTCTTTCTGTGAGGGTGTGTTATCAACTCCATTACCATTTCTAAAGAGCTGGGTGTGAGTCTATGGTTTTGTTTAGTTGTCTGAGGCAGACCACTGAAAGGACAGTGAGTTGTCAGACATTCACACTGAAATCATCACTCACTGATTTCATGTAGAAAACTTGCCTCCGATAAAGCACTAAGTAATTGTAAAATTTGAGGGTTAGTAGTATCTAAAAAAAAAGGAAAACTTTTAATCAATTGTAAACCATAAGCCACACATTGGCTATCAGTATATGAATTGAAAGCTTGATTTTTTTTTCTTTTTAACATTTTAAAAACAGTGGCTACAGCACGTAATTTAATAATCTGTGCTGAAACAGGGGAAACTCAAGAGAATAAACAAGTGGTCCAATCACATATGTAGCATTTTTATTAGATGAACCACCTATAAATACAGTAAGCGCATTTTCTATGGGTTGTATGTACAAATTTACAGTAAATACAAAAGCATGCAAAGAGTAAAAGTATCAATTTTGCCTGAAAGATTTGTATATGTAATAGGCCAAATATCAGTATTTGTAATAACCAATTTAATTGCTGTTTGGAATAAGATATGTTTTACCAGGTTTCTTTTTAATATACTTTCAAGACTCTAGCCTACAATTCTGTATTAACACAACTGAAGCTTTATCTCCAATAAGGATAACAAACAAAGGCCCAAGTCCTCTGGTAAGGTGAGGTACTTAGCCAATTAACATATCCTTAGAAGCTTAAAATTAGTTTCAAATATTCTTTTCTGGAGTAGTGCAACAGCTACTCCCCAAATATTAAAGCTCATTTTGAGAGCAAAGGTTTGTAGTAAAAATTTCCATATACACTGAAAGATTTAAAGTTTTAACTTCTTACATTGAAGAAGTGACAAAATTACATAATATAAGGCTATTAGCCATTTTTTGGTAAAATTTTTAATGATATCACTTCATGGGCTCTGTAAAATTATAAGCAAGCTCACAAAATGAAAACTCCTCACAATCGCCAGGACGTAAACAAACTGCATAAAAACAATCCTCTAAATCTATCTTGAAATGGCAGTTGGAGTAAACAAATAGGCTCTAATGCTCTCATAAGTTCTAAAACCTCATCAATCCTTTGTAAATCCTGTAACAATCTCTACCTGTTTGATTTTTTCTTAATTACAAATAAGTTTGAGTTAGTCAATGTAACACTGGCAATCCTTAGTCACAATCCTTAAGTTCTTGTAACACCAGAGCACAACCACAACTTTGGAAAGCAAAACTCAACTTCCAACAAACAATCTAGTCTCCAAAATCTAGTCTCCAAGACACCGAGTCTATCCTTCATGCTACAAAGTTTGACTGCCAATTCCTACATATGAACGCACGATGGTGTGGTCTCCCAATACCTAAACAAAGAGACATTGCCCTAAATTCTTTTAGAAACCTGGTTTCTAGGATAAGAGTTCCATAAAAATATTATCTCAATTTAGACCTGTTTCCCTAGGTTGGCTCATGCCACATGTTGTCTAGAATGACTCTATCCAAATTATCAGTTTTATGTCAACTTTCTGTTACTGACGTTATAATTTTTTAACCATCTCCAATAACTTAAAAGCCAATAATCCATGACCAAGGCATATAGAGCATATTTATACATTTAAAACCAGTCAGAAACAAAATTGAAGTGACTACACATGTCTTTAATATTTAGACCAAGCACCATTTTTACTTTTCTAGCTGTGATTTTAAGAGAAGCACCTTGTCACCTGCTAAGTCTAATAATATGTCAGGGATTTTTCTAAGAGAAACAGCCATCAGTTCCCGTATCATAGAAGCGGAGGAGCTGTTGGCGCCTTTAAGATCAGCTCCTGCAGACGCTCAGACCCCGGGCAGCTTCTCCAGCTGACCTAGGCTTCTAGCTACAGGTACAGGGCTCCAAAGGCCGATTGAAACTGTTTTTTATTCATTTGTTCCATTTTTTGAAACGAGTTAAAACCAAATCAAGGTGTGAATGACCAGCAGATAAAGTTTTTACCATTTTTTCTTTTGAACATGAAACATAAAACATTTAAACAACGAGAAACAAAAACCACAGACATAAACTGACAGACATGGACAGCTTGGTGCACCAAGGACAGACAATAGACATAGAGGGGAAAAACTAGATGGTGTCCCACTGAAGGGACCCAGATATCCTACCTGTGGAACCCAGAACCAGAAATAAGCATTTCTCCAATAGGAGCCAGCAGAGAGGAAGGACGTCTCCTGCCTTTCTTCTGTTCCTAGGAGAGCTCTGAAAGTTTTTTTCTTTCTCCAAAGCATCAGCGGAGAGTCTGGGAGGACAGTTTTTCCCAAACCCATTCTCTCTCATGTCTAGGGTGTAAACTATCTCTAATCAGGGCCCAAAGACTAAAACTTAAATCTAAAAGAATGCATACACACAAACACTTTACCATTACCTTATCCCTTTTTTATTACAAGTTTTACTCACGCTAGCCCAAATCATCGGGGCCTTTTCTAGCCCATCTTACCCCAATATGTCCCTGCTTCCACACCAGCTTCCTCACCTTGAAACTCGTCTTATGCTGACTTGGCCTGAGCTGCGCTGTTGTCCACGCACAGCCTGTAGCTTGCTTGCTAGCAGGCCTGCACGCCTGTCACCCTCAGCCCCACACTTCCCTACTCTGGGTTGTCCCTTCCTTAGAGGCTGGGAGAAAGAGTATTTAAAGGAAGAGGCTGTGAGCCCCAGGGGATGAGGGGATGTCAGAGGGGAATGTCAAAGATACCACAAGTTACAGGATTGTTTTATGGCTCCAGGAGATAAGGGGACACCAAAAGGTTTTATGGCCCCCTGGTTCCTGGAACAGAGCTACTAAATCAGGAGAAAGGTCGGGTCCTTGGGTCCTCAGGTCCTCATTATCTTTATCTCTTGTCCTGTTAGGGTAAAAGTTTGTCAGAGGTGATGAAGCATCTGCATTTGAAACACATCTGGTTAGGCTTGGGCCAACTGGTTTCCTGGAATGTTCTCTGCAGAACGCAATGGCTGAAAGGCACAGTGGGGGCTTAAACAAACATCACATGGACAGAGCAGTTACTCTTGCATTTTTAACAATCTGTCTTCCTGAGTCACGTCCTGTTGCTGAGTTTGGGGCTAATTTAAAACTCTATCTCTCATCCCCTTCTTTTTTTTTTTTTTTTTTTTTTTTTTAATAAACCAACCAGTCTCTCCTTATATATTTATTCTTTTTCCAAAAAATGTTTTGGTCTCCTGCTATATCTCAGAAACGTACTACTACTAGCTGCTTTTAAGTTACAAAATACAAAACAATTTAATTCTTGGAGAAAGTCTTGGGGGGGTTTACCATTACAAAAATGAAGTTTTGAGTTCCTGTAGACTTTGTTCCTGTCTTTGAACTTTCCCATGGCACACATCTAGGGCTGCCTGTGGCGCCTGGTACCCTGCCTCTAAATGGACACGACTGCATCCATTGCTTAGAGAAAGTACAAAGACCAGTTCTGAAGTAGCCTTAAGAAGGTGCCCTGTGCTTAAGCAAGGGGACTGTGCAATCGGAGCCATGAGTTCTACGAAAATGAGTTTCTTGTCCCATAATTTGTTAGAGAATGCCACACCCATGATCGTGTAACATTACAACTGTGGAACGACATTACTACATCCGAGAATTAACATTACCCAATGATAAAAGTCACATCTTCAAATACTGAATCAAAATCTGAAAATCAAAACAGTAGAGAGAATACGTTAAAAATTAAGCACTTAATTTGTAAACCTTGAAAAAAAATAACAGCCTGCTGCTGTTTCTTCAAAGGCTTGCGAGCTTCTTCTAGGTGGTCAGGAAATACTGAAGAGCAAAGTGGAAGGCATGTTTTGGACTTACAATCTTTCTCTCCTGTGTTTTCTCAATGTCTTAGTCAGGGTTTCTTTTTTTTTTTTTTATTAACTTGAGTATTTCTTATATACATTTCAAGTGTTATTCCCTTTCCCGGTTTCCGGACAAACATCACCCTCCCCCCTCCCCTTCCTTATGGGTGTTCCCCTCCCAAACCTCCCCCCATTGCCACCCTCCCCGCATAGTCTAGTTCACTGGGGGTTCAGTCTTAGCAGGACCCAGGGCTTCCCCTTCCACTGGTGCTCTTACTAGGATATTCATTGCTACCTATGGGGACCGAGTCCAGGGTCAGTCCATGTATAGTCTTTAGGTAGTGGCTTAGTCCCTGGAAGCTCTGGTTGCTTGACATTGTTGTACTTTTGGGGTCTCGAGCACCTTCAAGCTCTTCCAGTTCTTTCTCTGATTCCTTCAACGGGGGACCTATTCTCAGTTCAGTGGTTTGCTGCTGGCATTCGCCTCTGTATTTGCTGTATTCTGGCTGTGTCTCTCAGGAGCGATCTACATCCGGCTCCTGTCGGTCTGCACTTCTTTGCTTCATCCATCTTGTCTAATAGGGTGGCTGTATATGTATGGGCCACCTGTGGGGCAGGCTCTGAATGGGTGTTCCTTCAGTCTCTGTTTTAATCTTTGCCTCTCCCTTCCCTGCCAAGGGTATTCTTTTTCCTCATTTAAAGAAGGAGTGAAGCATTCACATTTTGATCATCCGTCTTGAGTTTCGTTTGTTCTAGGGATCTAGGGTAATTCAAGCATTTGGGCTAATAGCCACTTATCAATGAGTGCATACCATGTATGTCTTTCTGTGAGTGGGTTAGCTCACTCAGGATGATATTTTCCAGTTCCAACCATTTGCCTACGAATTTCATAAACTCGTTGTTTTTGATAGCTGAGTAATATTCCATTGTGTAGATGTACCACATTTTCTGTATCCATTCCTCTGTTGAAGGGCATCTGGGTTCTTTCCAGTTTCTGGCTATTATAAATAAGGCTGCGATGAACATAGTGGAGCACGTGTCTCTTTTATATGTTGAGGCATCTTTTGGGTATATGCCCAAGAGAGGTATGGCTGGATCCTCAGGCAGTTCAATGTCCAATTTTCTGAGGAACCTCCAGACTGATTTCCAGAATGGTTTTACCAGTCTGCAATCCCACCAACAATGGAGGAGTGTTCCTCTTTCTCCACATCCTCGCCAGCATCTGCTGTCACCTGAGTTTTTGATCTTAGCCATTCTCACTGGTGTGAGGTGAAATCTCAGGGTTGTTTTGATTTGCATTTCCCTTATGACTAAAGATGTTGAACATTTCTTTAGGTGTTTCTCAGCCATTCGGCGTTCCTCAGCTGTGAATTCTTTGTTTAGCTCTGAACCCCATTTTTTAATAGGGTTATTTGTTTCCCTGCGGTCTAACTTCTTGAGTTCTTTGTATATTTTGGATATAAGGCCTCTATCTGTTATAGGATTGGTAAAGATCTTTTCCCAATCTGTTGGTTGCCGTTTTGTCCTAACCACAGTGTCCTTTGCCTTACAGAAGCTTTGCAGTTTTATGAGATCCCATTTGTCGATTCTTGATCTTAGAGCATAAGCCATTGGTGTTTTGTTCAGGAAATTTTTTCCAGTGCCCATGTGTTCCAGATGCTTCCCTAGTTTTTCTTCTATTAGTTTGAGTGTGTCTGGTTTGATGTGGAGGTCCTTGATCCACTTGGACTTAAGCTTTGTACAGGGTGATAAGCATGGATCGATCTGCATTCTTCTACATGTTGCCCTCCAGTTGAACCAGCACCATTTGCTGAAAATGCTATCTTTTTTCCATTGGATGGTTTTGGCTCCTTTGTCAAAAATCAAGTGACCATAGGTGTGTGGGTTCATTTCTGGGTCTTCAATTCTATTCCATTGGTCTATCTGTCTGTCTCTGTACCAATACCATGCAGTTTTTATCACTATTGCTCTGTAATACTGCTTGAGTTCAGGGATAGTGATTCCCCCTGAAGTCCTCTTATTGTTGAGGATAGCTTTAGCTATCCTGGATTTTTTGTTATTCCAGATGAATTTGCAAATTGTTCTGTCTAACTCTTTGAAGAATTGGATTGGTATTTTGATGGGGATTGCATTGAATCTGTAGATCGCTTTTGGTAAAATGGCCATTTTTACTATATTAATCCTGCCAATCCATGAGCATGGGAGATCTTTCCATCTTCTGAGGTCTTCTTCAATTTCTTTCCTCAGTGTCTTGAAGTTCTTATTGTACAGATCTTTTACTTGCTTGGTTAAAGTCACACCGAGGTACTTTATATTATTTGGGTCTATTATGAAGGGTGTCGTTTCCCTAATTTCTTTCTCGGCTTGTTTCTCTTTTGTATAGAGGAAGGCAACTGATTTATTTGAGTTAATTTTATACCCAGCCACTTTGCTGAAGTTGTTTATCAGCTTTAGTAGTTCTCTGGTGGAACTTTTGGGATCACTTAAATATACTATCATGTCGTCTGCAAATAGTGATATTTTGACCTCTTCTTTTCCGATCTGTATCCCCTTGATCTCCTTTTGTTGTCTGATTGCTCTGGCTAGAACTTCAAGAACTATATTGAATAAGTAGGGAGAGAGTGGGCAGCCTTGTCTAGTCCCTGATTTTAGTGGGATTGCTTCAAGCTTCTCTCCATTTAGTTTAATGTTAGCAACTGGTTTGCTGTATATGGCTTTTACTATGTTTAGGTATGGGCCTTGAATACCTATTCTTTCCAGGACTTTTATCATGAAGGGGTGTTGAATTTTGTCAAATGCTTTCTCAGCATCTAATGAAATGATCATGTGGTTCTGTTCTTTCAGTTTGTTTATATGATGGATCACGTTGATGGTTTTCCTTATATTAAACCATCCCTGCATGCCTGGGATGAAGCCTACTTGATCATGGTGGATGATTGTTTTGATGTGCTCTTGAATTCGGTTTGCCAGAATTTTATTGAGTATTTTTGCGTCGATATTCATAAGGGAAATTGGTCTGAAGTTCTCTTTCTTTGTTGTGTCTTTGTGTGGTTTAGGTATAAGAGTAATTGTGGCTTCATAGAAGGAATTCGGTAGGGCTCCATCTGTTTCAATTTGTGGAATAGTTTGGATAATATTGGTATAAGGTCTTCTATGAAGGTTTGATAGAATTCTGCACTAAACCCGTCTGGACCTGGGCTCTTTTTGGTTGGGAGACCTTTAATGACTGCTTCTATTTCCTTAGGAGTTATGGGGTTGTTTAACTGGTTTATCTGTTCCTGATTTAACTTCGATACCTGGTATCTGTCTAGGAAATTGTCCATTTCCTGAAGATTTTCAAGTTTTGTTGAATATAGGTTTTTGTAGTAAGATCTGATGATTTTTTGAATTTCCTCTGAATCTGTAGTTATGTCTCCCTTTTCATTTCTGATTTTGTTAATTTGGACGCACTCTCTGTGTCCTCTCGTTAGTCTGGCTAAGGGTTTATCTATCTTGTTGATTTTCTCAAAGAACCAACTTTTGGTTCTGTTGATTCTTTCTATGGTCCTTTTTGTTTCTACTTGGTTGATTTCAGCTCTGAGTTTGATTATTTCCTGCCTTCTACTCCTCCTGGGTGTATTTGCTTCTTTTTGTTCTAGAGCTTTTAGGTGTGCTGTCAAGCTGCTGACATATGCTCTTTCCTGTTTCTTTCTGCAGGCACTCAGCGCTATGAGTTTTCCTCTTAGCACAGCTTTCATTGTGTCCCATAAGTTTGGGTATGTTGTACCTTCATTTTCATTAAATTCTAAAAAGTTTTTAATTTCTTTCTTTATTTCTTCCTTGACCAGGTTATCGTTGAGTAGAGCATTGTTCAATTTCCACGTATATGTGGGCATTCTTCCCTTATTGTTATTGAAGACCAGTTTTAGGCCGTGGTGGTCCGATAGCACGCATGGGATTATTTCTATCTTTCTGTACCTGTTGAGGCCCGTTTTTTGACCAATTATATGGTCAATTTTGGAGAAAGTACCATGAGGAGCTGAGAAGAAGGTATATCCTTTTGGTTTAGGATAGAATGTTCTATAAATATCCGTTAAGTCCATTTGGCTCATGACTTCTCTTAGTCTGTCTACATCTCTGTTTAATTTCTGTTTCCATGATCTGTCCATTGATGAGAGTGGGGTGTTGAAATCTCCCACTATTATTGTGTGAGGTGCAATGTGTGTTTTGAGCTTTAGTAAGGTTTCTTTTACATATGTAGGTGCCCTTGTATTTGGGGCATAGATATTTAGGATTGAGACTTCATCTTGGTGGATTTTTCCTTTGATGAATATGAAGTGTCCTTCCTTATCTTTTTTGATGACTTTTAGTTGAAAATTGATTTTATTTGATATTAGAATGGCTACTCCAGCTTTCTTCTTCTGACCATTTGCTTGGAAAATTGTTTTCCAGCCTTTCACTCTGAGGTAATGTCTGTCTTTGTCTGTGAGGTGTGTTTCCTGTAGGCAGCAGAATGCAGGGTCCTCGTTGCGTATCCAGTTTGTTAATCTATGTCTTTTTATTGGGGAGTTGAGGCCATTGATATTGAGAGATATTAAGGAATAGTGATTATTGCTTCCCGTTATATTCATATTTGGAAGTGAGGTTATGATTGTGTGCTTTCATTCTCTTTGTTTTGTTGCCAAGATGATTAGTTTCTTGCTTCTAGGGTATAGCTTGCCTCCTTATGTTGGGCTTTACCCCTTATTATCCTTTGTAGTGCTGGATTTGTAGAAAGATATTGTGTAAATTTGGTTTTGTCATGGAATATCTTGGTTTCTCCATCTATGTTAATTGAGAGTTTTGCAGGATACAGTAACCTGGGCTGGCATTTGTGTTCTCTTAGGGTCTGTATGACATCTGTCCAGGATCTTCTGGCCTTCATAGTTTCTGGCGAAAAGTCTGGTGTGATTCTGATAGGTCTCCCTTTATATGTTACTTGACCTTTTTCCCTTACTGCTTTTAATATTCTTTCTTTATTTTGTGCGTTTGGTGTTTTGACAATTATGTGACGGGAGGTGTTTCTTTTCTGGTCCAATCTATTTGGAGTTCTGTAGGCTTCTTGTATGCCTATGGGTATCTCTTTTTTTAGGTTAGGGAAGTTTTCTTCTATGATTTTGTTGAAGATATTTACTGGTCCTTTGAGCTGGGAGTCTTCACTCTCTTCTATACCTATTATCCTTAGGTTTGATCTTCTCATTGAGTCCTGGATTTCCTGTATGTTTTGGACCAGTAGCTTTTTCCGCTTTACATTATCTTTGACAGTTGAGTCAATGATTTCTAGGGAATCTTCTGCTCCTGAGATTCTCTCTTCCATCTCTTGTATTCTGTTGGTGAGGCTTTTATCTACAGCTCCTTGTCTTTTCTTTTGATTTTCTATGTCCAGGGTTGTTTCCATGTGTTCTTTCTTCATTGCTTCTATTTCCATTTTTAATTCCTTCAACTGTTTGATTGTGTTTTCCTGGAATTCTTTCAGGGATTTTTGCGATTCCTCTCTGTAGGCTTCTACTTGTTCTCTAAGGGAGTTCTTTATGTCTTTCTTGAAGTCCTCCAGCATCATGATCAAATATGATTTTGAAACTAGGTCTTGCTTTTCTGGTGTGTTTGGATATTCCGTGTTTGCTTTGGTGGGAGAATTGGGCTCCGATGATGCCATGTAGTCTTGGTTTCTGTTGCTTGGGTTCCTGTGCTTGCCTCTCGCCATCAGATTATCTCTAGTGTTACTTTGTTCTGCTATTTCTGACTGTGGCTAGACTGTCCTATAACCTGTGTGTCAGGAGTGCTGTAGACCTGTTTTCCTGTTTTCTTTCAGCCAGTTATGGGGACAGAGTGTTCTGCTTTCGGGCGTGTAGTTTTTCCTCTCTACAGGTCTTCAGCTGTTCCTGTGGGCCTGTGTCTTGAGTTCACCAGGCAGGTTTCTTGCAGGGGAAAAATTGGTCCTACCTGTGGTTCCAAGGCTCAAGTTTGCTCGTGGGGTACTGCCTAAGTCCTCTCTGCTGTGGCAGCAACCGGGAAGATCTGTGCCGCTCCTTCCAGGAGCCTCCGTGCACCAGGGTTTCAGATGACGTTTGGTGTTTTCCTCTGGCGCCTGGATGTGCACAGAGTGCAGTCTCTTCTGGTTTCCCAGGCGTGTCCGCCTCTCTGAAGGTTCAGCTCTCCCTCCCACGGGATTTGGGTGCAGAGAACTGTTTATCTGGTCTGTTTCCTTCAGGTTCCGGCAGTGTCTCAGGCGCAGGGGTCCTGCCGCTCCCGGGCCCTCCCCTACGGGAACCCAGAGGCCTTATACAGTTGCCTCTTGGGCCAGGGATGTGGGCCGGGGTGGGCAGTGTTGGTGGTCTCCTCCGCTCTGCAGCCTCAGGAGTGCCCACCTGATCAGGCGGTGGGGTCTCTCTCCCACGGGGTTTGGGAGCAGAGAGCTGCTGCGGTCCGGGATCCGCCGGTGTGGGACTTCCGATCCTCCCCTTCTTTTTTTACTAAGTAATTCTAATCTTAGAATTTTGATATCAAGTCTCTTATTTGGCTTTACCAGGGGGTAAATAAGGTGGGGGGTGGACAGGCCTGGACCTCTGAGTAAAGAAGATCCAAGTCTCCTGTGGCTCGGGACCATATCTCTCTTCCTCATATCTGGCAGCTTCCTCTTCTAACTCGGCCTCAGAGGCGGGATCTAGACCTGACTCAGAGGGGCATCAATAACGGCGGCTTTTGTTTTTGCCACTTTCATTTTCCCCAAAAAATTCTTTGAGAGAAGGATAAATGGTTTTTGAATTTTTGGACATCTTGGGGGCTTTGGATGAGGAATTTCCCCCATCCCCAGGCATATCAATGACAATGGAAGGGCAAGGAGAGTGCGGCTCTTTTTTTTTTTTTTAAACTTGAGTATTTCTTATTTACATTTCAAGTGTTATTCCCTTTCCCGGTTTACGGGCCAACATCCCCCTAATCCCTCCCCCTCCCCTTCTTTATGGGTGTTCACCTCCCATCCTCCCCCATTGCCGCCCTCCCCCCAACAATCACGTTCAGTCTTAGCAGGACCCAGGGCTTCCCCTTACACTGATGATCTTACTAGGATATTCAATGCTACCTATGAGGTCAGAGTCCAGGGTCAGTCCATGTATAGTCTTTAGGTAGTGGCTTAGTCCCTGGAAGCTCTGGTTGCTTGGCATTGTTGTTCATATGGGGTCTCGAGCCCCTTCAAGCTCTTCCAGATCTTTCTCTGATTCCTTCAATGGGGGTCCTGTTCTCAGTTCAGTGGTTTGCTGCTGGCATTCACCTCTGTATTTGTTGTATTCTTGCTGTGTCTCTCAGGAGAGATCTACATCTGGTTCCTGTCTGCCTGCACTTCTTTGCTTCATCCATCTTGTCTAATTGGGTGGCTGTATATGTATGGGCCACATGTGGGGCAGGCTCTGAATGGGTGTTCCTTCTGTGTCTGTTTTAATCTTTGCCTCTCTATTCCCTGCCAAGGGTATTCTTGTTCCCTTTTTAAAGAAGGAGTGAAGCATTCACATTTTAATCATCCGTCTTGAGTTTCTTTTGTTCTAGGCATCTAGGGTAATTCAAGCATTTGGGCTAATAGCCACTTATCAATGAGTGCATACCATGTTTGTTTCTCTGTGATTGGGTTAGCTCACTCAGGATGATATTTTCCAGTTCCAACCATTTGCCTACGAATTTCATAAATTCATTGTTTTTGATAGCTGAGTAATATTCCATTGTGTAGATGTACCACATTTTCTGTATCCATTCCTCTGTTGAAGGGCATCTGGGTTCTTTCCAGCTTCTGGCTATTATAAATAAGGCTGCGATGAACATACTGGAGCACGTGTCCTTTTTATATGTTGGGGCATCTTTTGCCCCAAGAGAGGTATAGCTGGATCCTCAGGCAGTTCAATGTCCAATTTTCTGAGGAACCTCCAGACTGATTTCCAGAATGGTTGTATCAGTCTGCAACCCCACCAACAATGGAGGAGTGTTCCTCTTTCTCCACATCCTCTCCAGCATCTGCTGTCACCTGAGTTTTTGATCTTAGCCATTCTCACTGGTGTGAGGTGAAATCTCAGGGTTGTTTTGATTTGCATTTCCCTTATGACTAAAGATGTTGAACATTTCTTTAGGTGTTTCTTAGCCATTTGGCATTCCTCAGCTGTGAATTCTTTGTTGAGCTCTGAACCCCATTTTTTAATAGAGTTATATTGTCTCCCTGTGGTCTAACTTCTTGAGTTCTTTGTATATTTTGGATATAAGGCCTCTATCTGTTGTAGGATTGGTAAAGATCTTTTCCCAATCTGTTGGTTGCCATTTTGTCCTAACCACAGTGTCCTTTGCCTTACAGAAGCTTTGCAGTTTTATGAGATCCCATTTGTCGATTCTTTATCTTAGAGCATAAGCCATTGGTGTTTTATTCAGGAAATTTCTCCAGGGCATGTGTTCGAGATTCTTCCCCACTTTTTCTAATAAGTTTGAGTGTATCTGGTTTGATGTGGAGGTCCATGATCCACTTGGACTTAAGCTTTGTATAGGGTGATAAGCATGGATCGATCTGCATTCTTCTACATGTTGACCTCCAGTTGAACCAGCACCATTTTCTGAAAATGCTATCTTTTTTCCATTGGATGGTTTTGGCTCCTTTGTCAAAAATCAAGTGCCCATAGGTGTGTGGGTTCATTTCTGGGTCTTCAATTCTGTTCCATTGGTCTATCTGTCTGTCTCTGTACCAATACCATGCAGTTTTTTTAATCACTATTGCTCTGTAATACTGCTTGAGTTCAGGGATAGTGATTCCCCCTGAAGTCCTTTTATTGTTGAGGATAGTTTTAGCTATCCTGGGTTTTTTGTTATTCCAGATGAATTTGCAAATTATTCTGTCTAACATTTGAAGAAATGGATTGGTATTTTGATGGAGATTGCATTGAATCTGTAGATAGCTTTTGGTAAAATGCCCATTTTTACTATATTAATCCTGCCATTCCATGAGCATGGGAGATCTTTCCATCTTCTGAGGTCTTCTTCAATTTCTCTTTTCAGTCTTGAAGTTCTTATTGTACAGATCTTTTACTTGCTTGGTTAAAGTCACACCGAGGTACTTTATATTATTTGGGTCTATTATGAAGGGTGTCGTTTCCCTAATTTCTTTCTCGGCTTGTTTCTCTTTTGTGTAGAGGAGGGCTACTGATTTATTTGAGTTAATTTTATACCCAGCCACTTTGCTGAAGTTGTCTATCAGCTTTAGTAGTTCTCTGGTGGAACTTTTGGGATCACTTAAATATACTATCATATCATCTGCAAATAGTGATATTTTGACTTCTTCTTTTCTGATCTGTATCCCCTTGACCTCCTTTTGTTGTCTGATTGTTCTGGCTAGAACTTCAAGAACTATATTGAATAAGTAGGGAGAGAGTGGGCAGCCTTGTCTAGTCCCTGATTTTAGTGGGATTGCTTCAAGTTTCTCTCCATTTAGTTTAATGTTAGCAACTGGTTTGCTATATATGGTTTTTACTATGTTTAGGTATGGGCCTTGAATTCCAATTCTTTCCAGGACTTTTATCATGAAGGGGTGTTGAATTTTGTCAAATGCTTTCTCAGCATCTAATGAAATGATCATGTGGTTTTCTTCTTTCAGCTTGTTTATATAATGGATTACGTTGATGGTTTTCCATATATTAAACCATCTGTGCATGCCTGGGATGAAGCCTACTTGATGATGGTGGATGATTGTTTTGATGTGCTCTTGGATTTGGTTTGCCAGAATTTTATTGAGTATTTTTGCATCGATATTCATAAGGGAAATTGGTCTGAAGTTCTCTTTCTTTGTTGTGTCTTTGTGTGGTTTAGGTATAAGAGTAATTGTGGCTTCATAGAAGGAATTCGGTAGTGCTCCATCTGTTTCAATTTTGTGGAATAGTTTGGATAATATTGGTATGAGGTCTTCTATGAAGGTCTGATAGAATTCTGCACTGAACCCTCTGGACCTGGGCTCTTTTTGGTTGGGAGACCTTTAATGTCTGCTTCTATTTCCTTAGGAGTTATGGGGCTCTTTAACTGGTTTATCTGTTCCTGATTTAACTTCGGTACCTGGTATCTGTCTAGGAAATTGTCCATTTCCTGCAGATTTTCAAGTTTTGTTGAATATAGGCTTTTATAGTAAGATCTGATGATTTTTTGAATTTCCTCTGAATCTGTAGTTATGTCTCCCTGTTCATTTCTGATTTTGTTAATTTGGACACACTCTCTGTGTCCTCTCGTTAGTCTGGCTAAGGGTTTATCTATCTTGTTGATTTTCTCAAAGAACCAACCTTTGGTTCTGTTGATTCTTTCTATGGTCCTTTTTGTTTCTACTTGGTTGATTTCAGCTCTGAGTTTGATTATTTCCTGCCTTCTACTCCTCCTGGGTGTATTTGCTTCTTTTTGTTCTAGAGCTTTTAGGTGTGCTGTCAAGCTGCTGACATATGCTCTTTCCTGTTTCTTTCTGCAGGCACTCAGAGCTATGAGTTTTCCTCTTAGCACAGCTTTCATTGTGTCCCATAAGTTTGGGTATGTTGTACCTTCATTTTCATTAAATTCTAAAAAGTCTTTAATTTCTTTCTTTATTTCTTCCTTGACCAGGTTATCGTTGAGTAGAGCATTGTTCAACTTCCACGTATATGTGGGCGTTCTTCCCTTATTGTTATTGAAGACCAGCTTTAGGCCGTGGTCGTCTGATAGCACCCATGGGATTATTTCTATCTTTCTGTACCTGTTGAGGCCCGTTTTTTGACCAATTATATGGTCAGTTTTGGAGAAAGTACCGTGAGGAGCTGAGAAGAAGGTATATCCTTTTGCTTTAGGATAGAATGTCTATAAATATCTGTTAAGTCCATTTGGCTCATGACTTCTCTTAGTCTGTCTACATCTCTGTTTAATTTCTGTTTCCATGATCTGTCCATTGATGAGAGTGGGGTGTTGAAATCTCCTACTATTATTGTGTGAGGTGCAATGTGTGCTTTGAGCTTTAGTAAGTTTTCTTTTACGTATGTAGGTGCCCTTGTATTTGGGGCATAGATATTTAGGATTGAGAGTTCATCTTGGTGGATTTTTCCTTTGATGAATATGAAGTGTCCTTCCTTATCTTTTTTGATGACTTTTAGTTGAAAATTGATTTTATTCGATATTAGAATGGCTACCCCAGCTTGCTTCTTCAGACCATTTGCTTGGAAATTTGTTTTCCAGCCTTTCACTCTGAGGTAGTGTCTGTCTTTGTCTCTGAGGTGTGTTTCCTGTAGGCAGCACAATGCAGGGTCCTCGTTGCGTATCCAGTTTGTTAATCTATGTCTTTTTATTGGGGAGTTGAGTCCATTGATGTTGAGAGATATTAAGGAATAGTGATTATTGCTTCCTGTTATATTCATATTTGAATATGAGGTTATGTTTGTGTGCTTTTCTTCTCTTTGCTTTGTTGCCAAGACGAATAGTTTCTTTCTTCTTCTAGGGTGTAGCTTGCCTCCTTATGTTGGGCTTTACCATTTATTATCCTTTGTAGTGCTGGATTTGTAGAAAGATATTGTGTAAATTTGGTTTTATCATGGAACATCTTGGTTTCTCCATCTATGTTAATTGAGAGTTTTGCAGGATACAGTAACCTGGGCTGGCAGTTGTGTTCTCTTAGGGTCTGTATGACATCTGTCCACGATCTTCTGGCTTTCATAGTCTCTGGCGAAAAGTCTGGTGTGATTCTGATAGGTCTGCCTTTATATGTTACTTGACCTTTTTCCCTTACTGCTTTTAATATTCTTTCTTTGTTTTGTGCATGTGGTGTTTTGACTATTATGTGACGGGAGGAGTTTCTTTTCTGGTCCAATCTATTTTGAGTTCTGTAGACTTCTTGTATGCTTATGGGTATCTCTTTCTTTAGGTTAGGGAAGTTTTCTTCTATGATTTTGTTGAAGATATTTACTGGTCCTTTGAGCTGGGAGTCTTCACTGTCTTCTATACCTATTATCCTTAGGTTTGATCTCCTCATTGAGTCCTGGATTTCCTGTATGTTTTGGACCAGTAGCTTTTTCCGCTTTACATCTTTGACAGTTGAGTCGATGATTTCTATGGAATCTTCTGCTCCAGAGATTCTCTCTTCTATCTCTTGTATTCTGTTGGTGAAGCTTGTATCTACGGCTCCTTGTCTCTTCTTTTGGTTTTCTATATCCAGGGTTGTTTCTATGTGTTCTTTCTTGATTGCTTCTATTTCCATTTTTAATTCCTTCAACTGTTTGACTGTTTTCCTGGAATTCTTTCAGGGATTTTTGTGATTCCTCTCTGTAGGCTTCTACTTGTTTATTTATGTTTTCCTGTGTTTCTCTAAGGGAGTTCTTCATGTCTTTCTTGACGTCCTCTAGCATCATGATCAAATATGATTTTAAAACTAGATCTTGCTTTTCTGGTGTGTTTGGATATTCAGTGTTTGCTTTGGTGGGAGAATTGGGCTCCAATGATGCCATGTAGTCTTGGTTTCTGTTGCTTGGATTCCTGCGTTTGCCTCTCGCCATCAGATTATCTCTGGTGTTACTTTGTTCTTCTATTTCTGACAGTGGCTAGACTGTCCTATAAGCCTGTGGGTCAGGGGTGCTGTAGACCTGTTTTCCTGTTTTCTTTCAGCCTGTTATGGGAACAGAGTGTTCTGCTTTCGGGCGTGTAGTTTTTCCTATCTACAGGTCTTCAGCTGTTCCTGTGGGCCTGTGTCCTGAGTTCACTAGGCAGGTCGCTTGGAATAGGAAGGTTTGTCTTACCTGTGGTCCCGAGGCTCAAGTTTGCTCGTGGGGTGTTGCTTACGAGCTCTCCACAGCGGCAGCAACCAGGAAGATCTGCGCCGCCCTTTCTGGGAGCTTCCGTGCACCAGGGTTCCAGATGGCGTTTGGTGTTTTCCTCTGGATTCAGAGATGTGGGCAGAGTGCAGTCTCTTCTGGTTTCCCAGGCATGTCTGCCTCTGAAGGTTTAGCTCTCCTTCCCACGGGATTTGGGTGCAGAGAACTGTTTATATGGTCGGTCCCTTCAGGTTCTGGCGGTGTCTCAGACGCAGCCGACCTGCTGCTCCTGGGCCCTCCTCTACGGGAACCCAGAGGCGGTATACAGTTTCCTCTTGGGCCAGGGATGTGGGCAGGGGTGGGCAGTGTGGTGGTCTCTTCCGCTCTGCAGTCTCAGGAGTGCCCACCTGTCCAGGTGGTGAGGTCTCTCTCCCATGGGGTTTGGGAGCAGCGAGCTGCTGCGGGCAGGGGTCCGTGGGTTTGGGACTCCCGCTAATCGGGGCTCTCTGCTTTTACTTTCACCACGAGGCTTCCCCTGGAGCAGTCAAGGGACTCTGACTCTTAGCTGTTGCAGAGGACTCTCGGCCGGCCCTCTTTGGTGACGGTGGTCGTGAGGCTTGTAAGAAGTTCTCAGCGACGGCCAAAAGGCGGGCACTTTTGCCCCCCTTTTCAGCATCCTTTATTATATCTCTAATGATACCCCAATAACTGAAAAATGCCGTGGACACTGGGCTTTCAAGAGTTTATTAATGTCTTGACCCACCTTATTCCAAGTAAGGGGGTGTATATCGGGGCCGCTTAAAACTAACCAAGGACACTTTTCATCAACAAAACAAAAAAATTTGATTAAATCCTTTTTCTTAACTCTTATTCCTCTCTCCCTGAGTGAATGCTTGATCTCTCCTATGAAACAAGCTTCTTTAGACAATACCTTCCCCATGACAATGGGACGACAATTATTTGGTGCCCTGTCTTACCTCCTTCTCCAGCGACGCACGAGCGATGGGACCTGAAGAGTCCTTAGTCTCTCCGCGGATCTCCTGTCTCTGTCGTCTGGTAGTTGGCCGTGCTTCGGGTCCCTGGTTTGGGTGCCACTCGACCCGTCCAGCAGGTTCAGTTATTCAGGGTTCCGAAGAGGTGCTACCTGAGGGCCAAGTTGGGGTGGGGAGAAAAGAAGGAGACCAAGCAAGGTTCTGTTGTCAAGGTCTCATTTATTGGGGTGAGCGTTACAGCTTATAAGGCATTCAGATAGGGGGGAGTGACCTTTGTGAAACACAAAGGAGAGAGGGGCGAGGGTATCCAGGCAGTGATAGCAGGAAGAAAAGAGGTCAGGGGGTAGACGAAGAGGTCAGGGGGTAGACGAAGAGGTCAGGCAGTGGAGACATCTAGTGTTTGCTCAGGAGACATCTGGTATTTGCTCGGGCTGAAGCATTCCGTGATTGTTATCTTCCTGTGCCGTAAATTCATGGGAGAGGCTTTTGTCCAACAATCTCAAGACTTTATGGCAGTCATCTTAGGGCTGAGTCTCTGTAGCCATACAGCCCAGAGTCATATAGCCACTTTGAGCTATACAGTCACAAAGCGGCCAGGCCCAAATCCAATACGGCTCCCTACACTAATCTAATTTGGTTCAAATTGGCTCCTTTCACTGTCATTAGAGAAATAACCTATAATATAGTACTGAAAATTATGCAAATTTTCTTATCCACGAGCCTCCAACAAATATCCAGGTATCAAACAAATTTCCCAAACAACTACAATGGTTAGATTTGAGGACTCATGTGAATTTGTATCAGCCTACAGAGTTGGGAAAGCACACACGCCAAAGGAACCAAAAGAATGGATTGCTGGGTGCTGGACAGGCTATTGCCACTGTGCACCTATGACAACTGGAGGCTCTAGATACAGGTGAAGCTGGGTCTTAGTGTCTCACCTTGGGCCTCTGCCTTA
The DNA here is from genome assembly GCF_021556685.1 of Rattus norvegicus. NCBI lineage: Eukaryota > Metazoa > Chordata > Mammalia > Rodentia > Muridae > Rattus > Rattus norvegicus. The sequence continues at coordinate 13,108,852 of NC_141540.1, read as the reverse complement.
CCACTGGTGATCTCCATGCCTGTTTTTTCTTAAAATATTCATGGCTCCTCTCTTCAAACTTTTGGTGTCCATTCTCATTTCTGCCCATTCCCCATCATTCTCCATGCATTTATGCCCATTTTCTATTTGCTTTGACATAAACAAGCTGTGGAGAAAGACCATTCTAATGTAGCATTCTCAGTTAAATTAAATATTTTTTTTGCTTTCTGTGGCCTATAGTCTTTTAACTATCAGTGAATACTTAATCCCAGATTTCATATGGTAAACTGTATAATGTATCTTTTCTAACCCAGGGAGCCTGATTTATAGATAGCTATCTCTAACTGGGAGATTCTCATCTAAATTCTTTCTGATCTACTTGTAATAAGATTGAAGTCAGTAATTTAACATGAACATAAAGGATGAGACTTTAACATGATGCATAGTATATTAAAGTTTGTAAGGACAGAGACCAACAATCTCAAGGATTGCCTAAAATGTATGTTAAATCCAAGTTTATTTATAAATGTCTTGCTATTGAAACGCAGTGAACAGTTAAAAGTGATAGACTGGAGGGAAACTGACATTTTGGATGCTCAGTAATGATACTTGGAGACCAAGCTAATGTGGTTTGAAGGACAAACAGGAAGAATATTTTCCCCTTTGCCATCTCAGGTCAATAATGTCCCAGTGGGCTATGGACCATTGATCAATGTTCTGAACATGTGGAAAGTCCCCTGCTGTCTTTTGCATGGAGCCATGGTCAACCTACTCAATCAATTCAAAACATTGTGAATGTACAGTGTGTGTGTGGGCAATGCAAGCTTTAGAGAAAGCTTCAATTTGTTGAGCAAGGTCTTTAATTATCCTCACATTGTTGGACAACTGGTGTAAAGAGTCTGTAGGAGCTTGAGGGACTTCTCGAGGCCATGTGACACCTGAGGATCAGTTGCACAATTGGCCTTGAGAGTTCAGAAGAGAAATTACTCTGGGCACCGGCATGGTCTTCTGAACTCAGCAGGAATGTTTAGCCAAAGACTAAAATGAATTGAAATGAATTGGTAACAACCCAAGGGATCCCACTCACAGTCAGTGAGTGTAAGTCTATGAGAGATGTTACCTAGACAAATGTACTTCACTAATAATTTTCTCTTCATAAAAAGATGTTGCCAGATATAAGATGTCAGCGTTTGGCTCACTCTAGCACCTGCCTATAGCCGAGGGAGACCAGCCATTATTGTTTTAACATAAGCATGACATAGTGGCTAAATTGCTCTTCTCATTTGGAAGCCACATGAAGAGGGAATCATGCTCACTCTCATCTGATACAAGAGCTTCCAAAGTGTGTGAAAGTTGATTGTTGATTCACCGCTCTCTTCTGTGGAATAACCTTAGAAGTCAAATGAAAAACAGGCGTCTAACGGAAAGGGCACTTGTGAGCCTATGGAGAGAGACTTTTGACATTTTAACCCTGTCAAGACACCAGTCAAGGACTGTCTTTCCTCTCCACATGACAATTGGAATCTTTTAGAAAGACCCTCTATGGGGTGTCCCAATCCCGCCACCTGCCACCCCAAATACACCTGGAAAAGCCAGATGGGTTGCTTCCCAATTCCTGATAGGGGTAGGATAAGATCAGGAGGGATAAATAGGCTAGGCAGGTTAGGATAAAAAATCCTCCAAGAAAAGGAACATTTTCTTTCTTGACTAAAGGCCAAAAGTATCACTGGAACCATTAGCAGTTTCATCCATAGCAGAGTTCAAAGAAGCCAAAAGTGTTTTAGGGCTCTGATCTCTGAGCTAAGTGATTCTAGGAGTTTTAGGAAGGAGGACAATTAAAAGTCATGAAATTTTAAGCGAAAAAACTCCAAGAACAAAAGAACAGAAGTTTTGGTCTGGAGTTCTAAGATTTCAATGTTGACAAGTCAGTGTTTGGGCCAAGTAACCACCTTCATAAATCAGGGGACTCACCCTAAGCCACACTATTGAAGTAGGTGTGATAATCATTTCTTTTGTATTTGATGCTTGTCTCAGGATTATTGGAACAACTCTCACTAAACTAGTGCTCCCTCCTCACTGCAGTTTCTTATTCAAAGTAGAACACAGTGATGACATCTTAATGAGTTTGAAGAAAACTTTTTAAAAATACAGAAGAATTTTTTTCTGTCTCAAAAAGCTTTATTTTTACTTGGTCCAAGAGGAAAGGCTCCAGGGTAGTTACGAAGCTGCCTAGTGGCTTTAGAAGTTCATTCAGGTGGAGGTCCTGAGGTGGCTGGTGCAGAGCAGAGGAGGGAGCCCTTGAAAGGCACAGAGGCCTCCTAGTGGTGCTTGAGAGTAAGGCATTTAAAGAGATCCTTGCCCAGAGATGCCTGGGCCACACCTGTCTGCACTGGTTGTGGCCCTGCACCCTATAGGGGTTGGTCAGGTGGTTGCCCAACTTCTTGATGAGCTTCACCTCCTTATCCAGGAAGGGACTTTCCAAGAAATCAGAGTTGAAGGTCTGTGCTGGCAGAACCCAGGGCATGGAGATCCAAGAGGGCCTGTTCAGATTCTTCTCCAGGGCCAAGGCAGGTTCCATGGCCTTCTGGATTTTACCCCATTCATCTTGAGATAGCTTCTGTACATCCTGGAAGAGTGCACAGCCCCCATGATCGTTCTGCAACTTGAGGAGATGCTTGGCGCCCTCGCGCTTCTCCTCGGCCAATTCGAGGAAGAAGTGGCCCATGCCCTCCAAATCCAAGTCACCCCAATCAGAAAAGAAGCCCAGAGAGCGGTAGGTGTAGGAGGGCCACAGGTGCAAGTTGGCCAGGCGGTTGACGGCAGCTTCCACTTACGGTGGAATAATTCTGACGAATCTGAGAGGTCATGGCTGATCTGGAGTGTGGGGCTAAGTGCGAAGATGGTGCTGACTGGCCCTAGGAGCCGAAGGCGGCAAGGAGATGTCCTGGAGGCTGAGACGGGAGAGACTTGTAAGGCGGCTGGAAACTAATAAAGTGGGAGTACCCAGGTCTGTTCTGTCCAAACACTGTTGAAGCAAGACACAGATCCACAGGGTCTCCAAGATGCTATTAAGAAACTGTTTTTTAAAAAATTAAACAACCCTTTTCATTAAATACTGTTACGCTTGTTTTTTTTGGATCAATGAATTCAAATTTTTTAAAAGAATTATATATATATTATATATGTGTGTTTGTGTGTATATATATATACACACATATATATATATATGTATATGTATATATATATGCATATACATATTGTTGCTTTCTTCAGACACACCAGAAGAGGGCATCAGATCCCATTACAGATGGTTGTGAGCCACCATGTGGTTGCTGGGAATTAAACTCAGAACCTCTGGAAGAACAGTCAGTGCTCTTAATCACTGAGACATCTTTCCAGCCCCAAAATGTTTTTAATCCCTGTACCTAGTAAAACCTTTGTCTCTTCCAAGATCTACTTTGGGAGGAATTTAATGACCTAAAGCATAGAGTTTTTTTTTTCTTTAGAACAGTGCCCTTTCTCCGTTCTCCTTCATTTTCTATGCAGATTATTTCAGAATACCCAAATAAATAAGATTGAAGTCAGACCTCAGAGAAAGCATAAAAGATACAGTCATCATCTTCCTTAGAATAAAATACCAATGCAGACTGTGTAGGTCAGGAGCACAGGCTCTAGATAAGGAGTAAAATTTGCTTTCTTCAGACATTAAAGTAGCAGTGCTAATCTCTTTCTTGGCCACCCCAAACTCGAGTCTAAGATGACCACACACAGAACAACATTAAGAATAATTAAATACCTGTCTCCTGCCACAAGGCTACTGCACATGAGGTATAATCTGCCTAATCCATCTGCTCTCCACCGTGTATTCCTAGGAAAGAGGTGTTCTCAGATGCTCTGGTACAGAGCAGCACAATAGACATGGGAGACTCCCAGGTTGGCACTGGAGAATTCTGGAAAGAACCACCATGCTGCTGCTCACAGGTCTTTACATTGCAAGGCCAGCCCAGAGATTCTCTTTGGAAGGACTACCTAGCAACATAGAGGTCACTAGAATAGGAATCTCCTACATTATGCTCAGAGATCAAATGATTTACAAATCACAGGCCTTCTCAGCCTTACACCTGGTAAGCAAACAGAGCCACTCTACTGGAAATTTTCATTTAAGCAGAAATTCTTCCAATCTTCCAGAGCACATTATGTTTCTTCTCCTAGGTGCAGGGTCTCTAGTGTACACAGTCATTACACACTCAATGGACAGAACAGCTCTCCCTATACTTCGAACCTGGGATATTTACAGCCAATCTTATGTCAAAGTCAAGTAGAGACAACAATAAAAGCAAATTCTGACCATTAGTTTGAAAGCAAGGACTGGTTCACTGAGGGTCAGGAGAGAAAAGGAAAGGCCAAATGCAGTAATTATGGTCTCGAAAATTATTTTAAAGAATTAAACATGCTTTATGGCCACATGTGCACAAGGGACTAACAATTTGTAATGGAGCATGCCAAGGCTGTGCATGTTCAGTCAGAAAAATAATAGGCCAGTTAGGCAGGACCACACCAATTTGTCCAGCCCTTCTGTTCTGGTTGACCTAGTATAACTATATAATTTATTTCTAAAAAGACATTCACTTTTTATCCAAATTCTTGATTTCTCTGGTCTGTGGACTCCAAATAAACAATTATCAGTATATTTATTGATCATTTGAAATTGAAAACCTACCTATTTAAAGTGCAGAGAAATTTGTAAACCTTTTAACTTCATTCCAGCCACCTCCCTTTCTCTACTGTGACTACACCAGCTAGCAAGTGGACAAAGGTCTCTGACTCCAACCCACTCACCCCTCTACTCACAGGTTGCCACCCTTTGACAGGAAAGACCTCCCCCACATCTACATCCAACATGTCAGATCTCATAGTCCCCTGGCAGATCCTATATCTGAGGGAAATGCACTCACTGACCAAAAATCCTCAAGAGGGATATTCATGGCCATCACTGAGCAAGCAGACCAATTTCACTCATGCACACACACAAATATACTTCATGCCCAGGTCCCCCACATCCCCCTTGCTCAACTTCAAAGGATAATAAAAACACGATCTTCTTGTGCATCCCTCATTACCACCCCAGCTTTATAAACGATGAGTGCCAATCCCTGAGGCCTCAAATCCAATGCCTTATGGTAAATTGATGTCACCCATATTTCCCAACTTGGTAGACAGAAATATGTTTTTGTCACTATAGATACATATTTGCATTTTATATGGGCCACAGCCCAAACAGGTGAAAATTCAGAAAGGTTCACCATGTGCTCTCTACCACTGCCATCATGGACATTCCTCAAAAGATGAAAACTGATGATGGCCCTGGCTTCACTAGCTCTTAATTCAAAACCTTCTGCACACATTGAGAAATTGCCCACCATACAGGGGTTCCCCACAACCATCAGGGCCAAGGAATGATAGAACAGATCAAACCCTAAAAGCCAAACTTCTAAAACAAGACAACTACCTACCCCCTTAATGTACAATTATCGATGACTCTGTCTATACTAAACTTATTTAACATCTACGAGAACTCCAAACACCCTCCTATCTCCCTCCATTGGCACATATGAAAGTTAACCATCGCACACCCAATCCTAGTACAATGGCTTGGTCCTTTGGATGGAATTTGGGAGGAACCAGACCCCCTCCTTACAAGCAGGAGGAGGTTTTGCTTGTGTTTTTCCACAGACAAGCCTAAGCCTCTCTGGGTTCCTGCCAGAAATGTCTGACACTACTCACCAACCCCGAAGATGACCCTCATTTTGCTGGCAGATCAAGGACAGAAGAAGAGGAGGAGGCAGAGGCAACATCACATCCAGAGGGACAGCAAGATCTCCTGGAGGAACATCCATGACCTGTTGACTGCTGCCCTGGCCTTGTGCCCTCCACAAGTCCCCCTTTCCTCTGTTCTTATGGCTGTTTTCATTATTCTTCATGTTAACTCTGCCACCGCCCAGCCTCTCCCTAGCATTCCCAACACATACCACTGGAGATTCTATGCTAGGGAAACCTACAGGGACAAAAGAAAGTTATAGGAAACCAGGACTGCCCACTTGAAGGATGTCAGATGAGGGTTGAGATCCCTCTACACCCAGATTCCATCTCCACTACCCCCAGCCCTTTCCTCTGCTTTCCTTGCCAAAACACAGGTGAATGTCTCCAGGAGGTTTCCATGTATGGAGGTTGCAGATATTGGAGCTATAGAATGGAATCTACCAGCTGAGGTGGCACTATGCTGGCCAACCTTAAAACTCATCTTCAGCTTTCCATCAGTGGTCCATGGGATGAACGTTGGAAATTAGAGTCTTGGGTAAAGTTTACCCCAATGGTTATGCCAAATACCCCATAGCTGACCTGCATGTCTCCAGTCAGCTTGTTCCGGCCCCCAAATCAGTCTTTACTCATGCTAACATTCTCCAACAGGAAAATCAGTCTCAGAAGGAACTCCATGCTCCCCTCTCCTGGCTATAGTATGTCCAATATGCATCTGACCTCCTTCCCTTAACCACCCACCCCAACTCCTCCCAATGTGTTTCCTGTGCTTCTCTCCTGACCATAATTTAGTAGCCATTCCTACTAACATTTCCCTTCATGACCTCCATGGACCCCCTACCCATGAGGAAAGCACAGGGCATTCCTCTCTTTGATCGACCTTTCCCCTTTGCCTTGTAGGCCCTCTTCGAAACCCCATGTTACATGTGCCTGTGAGATCACCATCACCAAATATGTGTATGTGTTAACCCTCCTGGCCTCCTCTGGTGCAAAGGCACTATAGGTGCCTGTAGTAACTCCCTTTCCAAGTTTCCTGCATCCCCGTGATAATTGTCTCCCAGGTTTATCAATACGAACCTGAAGAACTCGCCTTGCAGATCGGAGAAAGCTGGAAGGAGAGAGAGAGAGACAGAGAGAGAGAGAGAGAGAGAGAGAGAGAGAGAGAGAGAGATATCTTCATCCTTCTGCTCATTGGACTAGGCCTTGCTGTCTCACTGGATCTGACACGAAGCAGTAGAGCAGCCCTTGTTCAAACACAACATCTGTCCAGTGACTTTCAAGACAAGTTTGACCAGGCAGTGGCTTCCACTACAGACAGCCTTGAGTCTCTTCAACACAAGATTAGCAGGAGTTGCTCTCCGCAACTGGAGAGCCCTGAACTAGACTAGACACTAGACTGCTGAACAGGGAAGGACTTTCATTTTGCTAGGAATGTTGCTTCTATGTCAATGAATCTGGGCTGGTAGAACAAGATATACAAATGCACAAAGAGCTCAGGGGAACCTCTGGGCACGCTATACTTCCAGCACCCCTACCCATTGGTACTCTAACCACTTGGTAGCTTGGATTCTTCCCCTGCTTGCTTCTATGCCAGCCATTGGAGCCTTGCTTCTCTTGGCCCCCTGTCTTGTTCATTTTCTATAGCAGCAGATGAGTAGCATTGCTAAAATCACTAATCAGGCCTTGGTTCAATAATAAACTGTCCACAACATAGGAGCCAGTTATTCCGATGATACCTCTCCTTTACAAAAAGAAATGGGAGAGTTGTGGGGTGGACTGTGAAGGGAAGCCTGGTAAGTTTGAGCTTAGGCTTGAGGTCCTGAGGACCCTGAAGGAATGGTAGAAGATTTGCCTGCTCTCTGCACCTGGACCCTGTATGCACCTCCAGACCCCCATAGAGAGAATTGTGGCCATCAATCATGTAGGGGCAGCACCCCCAAGCCCTTCCTCATGTAGATGAGGCATCTCAGGAACCACTTGCTGTCAGACACAACCCACCCCAAAACTATATATAAGATCCTATCCAGAAGGAATACAGGTGTGTGAGAAATACTCCATCATCTGAAGCATCTGTCACAAGAGCTGTAACTGCCTGGGAAGAGAACACTCTCCCAAAGCTTTCACCACAGAAACTCCCCTGTATTTCACTCACCAGCCATTGCAGTCTCAGAGCAGCAGTGGCAGTGGAGGTGGTGGAAGCCGTTCCCCCTCCCTGCTCATGCTTTTTTCCTTTCACTTGAACCCTCCTGCTGGGCCAGGCCAAAGGTCTCTGTAGTTAGACCTGTGAACAGACACCAGGTTGGCCTGCAACTCACCAATGAGGCTGAAGATGACTTTGAATTCCAGAGTCACCCTCCACTGCTTCCTCTGTGCTGGGGTGATAGTCATGAGCTGCCATGCTTGGTTTATGCCCAGCTGAGGATGGAACTGTTAATTCCACTGAAGGAAAGTAAAGACCATCACCCAAATTCTTTGGTCTAATTAAGGAAGCTGCATTTTCTTTCTTTTTTTTTTTTTTTTTTTTTTTTTTTGAGCTGGGGACCGAACCCAGGGCCTTGCACTTCCGAGGCAAGCGCTCTATCACTGAGCTAAATCCCCAACCCCGAAGCTGCATTTTCTATTAGGGCAATTTCTATAATGCTGGGTTTAAGTAAATAGCATCAAATGCCACCCCCACTCCAGTAGAGTCTGTGTGACATGAAGCTCTTGTGCTTTGTTTCTATCCAGAACAGAGGCGTGTGCCTGGAACGGCTTGGCCTCCTGGAGGTCCTGGCCGTCTCCCTACAAAAAGATGATGGCCAGGGTCTATGCTTGTGGTGGAGGTGCCTTCTGTGTTCTAGCCTTGGTGATCTTAGCAACTTGAAGCCTTTAAGTCAACAATATCTGATTTTAAGAATATAGCAGTGTGGGAAGATGGTCATGGACCTTTAGATGTCTCAGGAACTGAAAGTTCAGAGATAGAAACGTCTCACACCATCATGATCCTGATGAACTCAACGGCTGTGATGAATTCAACTGCTGCACCCATTAGTTCCCAGCAAATAGGAGAGAAATTCATTGCAGCTACTAAGAACATGACTGTTCCAGAAAAGCCCTTCCCCCCTTTTGGAAAAGTTTTGTTTAGCATGATTCAGAATAGTAGTGACTCTTTAGAAAGATCATGGATAAGTTCCAACAAGTTGAACAAACTTATCAAGAGTTAACTAGAAGGAAAAGAGAAGCTAACATTGAGCAAGAAGTGAAAGAAATTATAGAATGGTTACAAAAGTTTACTTATTATTCTGAGGGGCCATAAATATAGAGTTTAAACTTTAAAACAAAGGTAAATGATGAATGCATACCTGGTGCCCACAAGTCTGGTAGTATAACTGCAGTTTTCTAAACTATTGTTTGCAGCTGAGAACTGTTTCCTGGACTGTACATTCAGCTTTCCTCTTTGCAAGGGACATTTGGTGGGGTGATGAATAAGAGCTGGATGACTGCCCATTATGATGTACCTGTTGTAACTGCTTAAATCTGTGCCAAGAAGTAAAGCTTTTTACAGCAACACACACCTCGAGTTTGTGTCTGTCTGTCACGCTGAATCCATTCTCTATCTGAAATCCAAGCCTTGGTCCCTCTGCTGACATACTCCCCTGAGTGGTCTGCGGCAATCAAACACAGAAGAGGGTGGTGGTTTTCAATGTTTTGGGTATTTTCAGAGGAATTTTGGTACATAGGAACTTGGCTGGCTGTTTCAAAATGATGTGGAAGAACATCTTATCAGAGTATATAATGTGTGAGTCAAACTCCATACAGTGGTGAGCATGCCAAGTTCCAGGAACAGGTTAAAGCAGAGTGAACATTGCAGCAAACAGAAATGAACTTGTTCTAAGCTCAAAACAAAGTGGCTTCTATCCTTAAAATGGAGTCAGGCTGGTCCATCAGAACCTAGAGCCCTGTGCATCCTAGGCCAGGAGTCTACCATTGAGCCTCAGCCCCAGCCAGGCTTCTTCCAAATGTTAGTATTGATGCCCCTCTTTTTATACCCCTCCATTCTCCACACAGTGTTAAAGACCACAGTTCATCCAGAAGGGGCTCATGTTTTTTCCCTTTATGACAAATTTGTCATTGACATTGTGGGATCTTTTTAGGAAATACACAAATGATAGAAATCTACAAGTTGTTCTCCCTCAGGCTGTCTCTTTCTAGAGATGGAAACTTGGTCCTGAGAGACACAGCCAGAATACAGCAAATACAGAGGCGAATGCTAGCAGCAAACCACTGAACTGAGAACAGGACCCCTGTTGAAGGAATCAGAGAAAGAACTGGAAGAGCTTGAAGGGGCTCGAGACCCCTTATGAACAACAATGCCAAGCAACTAGAGCTTCCAGGGACTAAGCCACTACCTAAAGACTATACATGGACTGACCCTGGACTCTGACTTCATAGGTAGCAATGAATATCCTAGTAAGATCACCAGTGTAAGTGAAAGCCCTTGGTCCTGCTAAGACTGAACCCCCAGTGAACGTGATTGTTGGGGGGAGGGCGGGGTAATGGGGGGAGATTTGGGAGGGGAACACCCATAAAGAAGGGGAGGGGGAGGGATTAGGGGGATATTTGCCCGGAAACCGGGAAAGGGAATAACATTCGAAATGTAAATAAGAAATACTCAAGTTAATAAAAAAAATATAGAGTTATTCCAGCTACAAAAGTGGTCATATGTGATGCTGTCTCTATATATACATATATATATATATATATGTATATATATATGGTTAATTGATATTCCCTTGTATAATATTCCACAATAATTATTTCCTAATAAAATGATTCCAAAGATTCATCAAGAATCAAAACATTAAAGATAATTTTTACATTTAAAAAAACAAACAAACAAACAAACAAACAAAAAAAAACTTGGCATCTTGGCTCATGCCTGCACTCTCACTTAGATTACTGAGAGATAAGGGTTCCATGATGTTCAGTCCAGTGAGGAATATGTTGGAAATCCAGGCCAGTTTAGACTATATTGATCTTCTTTGTAACAATCAATGAACAAGTGAATACAATGGAGAGTCAACTCTTTCTAAACAGTGAGCTCAGAATTGATATCATCCTGGTACTCAGAATTGATATCATCGGGGTTGGTATCGCAAGATTATGTGCACTGACAGGAGTTAAAGAATTATTAATACAGAATACAGGCATAGGAGCTTGATGTTTTTACATTTTATATACGCGCGTGTGTGTGTGTGTGTGTGTGTGTGTGTATGTGCATGTGTGCGTGTGTGTGACAACATGCAGCAGAGTGGGAAGTGGCTCTATATGCATCAGTGCACATATAGATGTCAGAAGTCAGTGTGTAGGAGTTACTACCCTATGGATTACAAGAATTGAATTCAGATCATTAAGCTTGGCATCAAGCATCTTTAAAGTTTTGCTGGCACAGGAATTGGAATCTTAAATTTATTCTTTTCTGGGCATTTATAAAGATTTTCAGTGAAATAAAAGAATAAACCTAGAGATTTATTGTAGAGATTTTACCTTGATGAGGTACAATTCACACAAGTGAAACTCACCATTATATACAGTATAGTTTGCCATTGACCCTAACTTATATAGTCATCACACCACAAAACCATTAGTGTATGTGAGACCCTATCTTTCCAAAACAAAAGGTTGCAGGTTGTGGTGTCACACACCTTTACTCCAGCACTCAGGAGGGAGAAGGAGGTCCATCATGTATATAACTTTATGGGCAACCTGGCCTACATAGTGCATTCCAGGCCATCCAGAGATACATAGTGAGACTTTATTTCAAAAATAGACAGACAGACAGACAGATAGATAGATAGATAGATAAATGTGGATGTATTAATTTTTAATTTTTGAGGTAGGTTTTTACTGTGTGGATATCCTGGATCTCACTCTGTAGACCAGGTTGGCCTTGAATTTACTGACATCTGTCTGTCTCTGCCTATTGAGTACTGGGATTATAGATGTGCTCCACAACACCTGACTAAAAGTTAGGTCTTAATATGTATAATTTTTATTTTATATTTCAAACATCCTTATGAGGGTGTCACTCAGACCATTGATTGCCTTTGAAGTCTCAGGGGCCAGATCGTCCTGAGTTTTAGAATTACACATGTAGGCCTACCAGATTAAATGTGGTAAATTTATCACCAATTTGTATGATTTCAGTCTGGCCCCGCTTTTTTCCTCAATAGATTTTATAATTCTAAATTGCTGCATAAAGCATTATGATTACTATTCTCTCAGAGATGACTGTGTATATCATTGTTTGCTTTAGAAATGAGGTCACTTCCTGCCTCTGCCTCTGGGGTGCTGCATAACCAATCCCAGCTGGTGAAAAAAGAAAAATTTTAGTGTTAGTAGTTTCTACTTTCTTCTTCAATTTTTGAAAATTATTACTTTCTGAGCACTGATCTTTTTGCCATATACAGGTCTGTACTGTGTTCATATTCTGTAGCCATGGGGGCCTGGATGGCAGTGAAATGCCGTGGACCTGACAATATAATCGGTCACAAAACAGACTTCAACAGACACAAGAAGATTGAAATAATCCCATCACATCACCATGGACTAAGGCTGGTCTTTAATAACAACAAAAATGACAGCAAGCCCATGTATACATGGGAGTGGAACAATGCTCTACTCAATGATAACTTGGTCAAGGAAGAAATAAAGAAAGAAATTAAAGAGTTTTTTAGAATTTAATGAATATGAAGGCACAACATACCCAACTTTATAGAACACAATGAAAGCAGTGCTAAGAGGAAAACTCATAGCTCCAAGTGACTGCAAAAAGACAGGAGAGAGCATACCTCAGCAGCTTGACCGCACACCTAAAAGCTCTAGAACAAAACAAAGCAAATACACCCAAGATGACTAGAAGGCAGGAAATAATCAAACCCAGGGCTGAAATCAACCAAGTAGAAACAAAAAGGACTATACAAACAATCAACAAAACCAGGAGATGGTCCTTTGAGAAAATCAACAAGATAGATAAACCCTAAACTAGACTAATGAGAGGTCACAGAGACAGTATCCAAATTAACAAAATCAGAAATGAAAAGGGAGACATAACCACAGAATCTGAGGAAAGTCAAAAAATCATCAGATCCTACTACAAAATCCTATATTCAACAAAACTGGAAATCTGGAGGAAATGGACAATTTTCTAGACAAATACAGGTACCAAAGTTAACACAGGAACAGATAAGCCATCTAAACAACCCCATAACTCCTAGAGAAATAGAAGCAGTCATTAAAAGTCTCCCAACCAAAAAGAGCCCAGGACCAGATGGGTTTGTGCACAATTCTATCAGACCTTCATAGAGGACCTCATATCAATACTGTACAAACTATTCCACAAAATAGAATTGGAAGGAATATTACTCAATTCCTTCTATGAAGCCATAATTATGCTTATACCTAAACCACACAAAGACCAAACAAAAAAGTGAAATTTGGACCAATTTTCCTTATGAATATTGATGCAAAAATACTCAATAAAATTCTCACAAACTAAATCCAAGTACACATCAAAGCGATCATCCATCATGATCAAGTAGGCTTCATCCCAGGGATGCAGGGATGGTTCAATATACAGAAATCCATCAATATAATCCACTATATAAACAAACTCAAAGGAAAAAAAAACCCCACATGATCATTTCATTAGCTACCGAGAAAGCATATGACAAAATTTAACACCCCTTCATGATAAAACTCCTGGAAAGATCAGGAATTCCAGGCCCATACCTAAACATATACAGCAAACTGGTAGCTAACATTATATTAAATGGAGAGAAACTTGAAGCAATCCCACTAAAATCAGGGACTAGACAAGGTTGCCCACTCTCTTCCTACTTATTCAACATAGTACTCAAAATCCTAGCCAGAACAATAGACAACAAAAGGAGGTGAAAGGGATACAAATTGGAAAGGAAGAAGTTGAAATATCACTATTTGCAGATGATATAATAGTATACTTAAATGACCCCAAAAGTTCCACCAGAGAACTACTAAGCCCGATAAACAACTTTAGCAAAGTGTCAGGGTATAAAATTAACTCAAACAAATCAGTAGCCTTTCTCTACTCAAAGGGTAAACAGGCTAAGAAAGAAACTAGAGAAATGACACCCTTCACAATAGTCCCAAATAATATAAAACACCTTGGTGTGACTCTAACCAAGCAAGTGAAAGATCTGTATGACAAGAACTTCAAGACTCTGAAGAAAGGAATTGAAGATCTCAGAAGATGGAAAGACCTCCCATGCTCATGGATTGACAGGATGAATATAGTAAAAAATGGTCATTTTGCCAAAAGCATTCTACATATTCAATGCAATCCCCATCAAAATTCCAATTCAATTCTTCATAGAGTTAAGAAGAGAAACTTGCCAATTCATTTGGAATAACAAAAACCCAGGATAGTGAAAACTGTACTCAAGAAAAAAGAACTTCTGGGGAAATCACCAACCCTGTGTTCAAGAGGTATTACAGAGGAATAGTGATAAAAACTGTATGGTATTGGTATAGAGACAGTCAAGTAGATCAGTGGAATAGAATTGAAGATCCAGAAATGAACCCACACACCTATGGTCACTTGATCTTTGACAAAGGAGCTAAAACCATCCAGTGGAAAAATATAGCATTTTAAACAAATGGTGCTGGTTCAACTGGAGGTCAAGTCCAAGTGGATCAAGGACCTCCACGTCAAACCAAATACACTCAATCTAATAGAAGAAATAGTGAGGAAGAGCCTAAAACACATGGGCACTTGGGAAAATTTCCTGAAGAGAACACCAATGGCTTATGCTCTAAGATTAAGAACCAACAAATTGGACCCCATAAAACTGCAAAGCTCCTGCAATGCAAAGGACACTCTCATTAGGATAAAACGACAACCAACAGATTGGGGAAAGATCTTTACCAATCCTACATCTGATAGAGGGCTAATATCCAAAATATACAAAGAACTCAAGAAGTTAGATTCCAGAGAGCCATGTAAACCTTCTAAAAAATGGGGTACAGATCTAAACAAATAATTCTCATCTGAGGAATGTGAATGGCTGAGAAACACCTAAAGATATGTTCAATATCTTTAGTCATAAGGGAAACGCAAATCAAAACAACCCTGAGATTCCACCTGATACCAGTCAGAATGGCTAAGATCAAAAACTCAGGTGACAGCAAATGCTGGTGAGGATGTGGAGAAAGAGGAACACCCCTCCATTGTTGGTGGGATTGCAGACTTGTACAATCATTCTGGAAATCAGTCTGGAGTTTCCTCTGAAAATTGGACAATGCACTACCTGCATACCCACCTATACCTCTCCTGGGCATATACCCAAAAGATGTTCGAATCTATAATAACAAGGACACATACTCCACTATATTCATAGCAGCCTTATTTATAATAGCAGAAGCTGGAAAGAACCCAGATCCCCTTCAACAGAGGAACAGATACAAAAAATGTGGTACATCTACACAATGGAGTACTACTCAGCTATCAAAAACATTGACTTCATGAAATTCATAGGGAAATTGATTGAACAAGAAAATATCCTGAGTGATGTAACCTGATCACAGAAAAAACACACATGGTATGTACTCACTGATAAGTGGGTATTAGCCCAAAAGCATGAATTACCCAAGATACAATCCACAGACCACATGAAGCTCAAGAAGAAGGAAGACCAAAGTGTGGATGCCTCACTCCTTCTTAAAAGGGGGAACCAAAATATTCATAGAAGGGGCTATGGAGACAAAGTTCGAGCAGAGACTGAAGGAACGGCCATTCAGAGACTGCCCCACATGTATCATATATATATATGCATATATATATGTATATATATATGTATATCCATCAAAACTAGATAAGATTGATGAAGCTAAGAAGCGCATGCTGAGAGACACAGCCAGAGACTGTCAATTACAGAGGTGAATGCTAGCAGCAAACCATTGAACTGGGATCAGGACCCCCCTTGGAGGAATTAGAGAAAGGATTGAAAGAGCTGAGGGGTTTGCAACACCATAAGAACAATGATACCTACCAAGCAGAGCTCTCAGGGACTTAATTATTACCCAAAGACTATGCGTGGACTGACCCTGGGCTCCAACTGCATAGGTAGCAGTGAATAGCCTTGTTGGGCACCAAAGGGAGGAGAAGCCCTTGGTCCTGCCAAGGTTGTACCCCCATTGTAGGGGAATGTTGGGGGGCAGTAAGGGGACATGGATGGGGAGGGGAACACCCTTATAGAAGAAGGGGAGGGGGAGGGTTTAGGGGGCTTGTGGACAGGAAACCCAGAAAGGGAATAACATTTGAAATGTAAATACAAAAAATCCAATAAAAAAAAAGAGAATTGAGGTTTGTTTAAGAATCTGCCTCTGACGGTTGGCAGGTAAATGAGTAGGTATGCTGGTCAAATTTGCTGAGCTTGACTAGACTAAAGTAGACTGGCCTATGGTTAGTCTCTTGATTAGTGATTGATCAAATTGTGCCTGTCCCAGTGTGTTTGGTAGCAGCCTGGACATGTAGGGCTGACTTGTCTTAGCAAGCCAGGAGATCAGGTCCCAACATTTCTAATAAACAAAATCATTTATTCAGGGCTTGCCTTCAGTTTCAGAGGTTTAGTCCATTATTGTCAAGGTGGGGAGTAGTGTGGCACAGCGGCAGACTCAGTGCTGGAGAGGGAGCTGAGAGCTCTAAATTCGGGCTGGCAGGCAACAGGAAGAGAGACACTGGGCCTGGCTTGAGAGTAGTGAGAATTGTGTAATATGGTTTCTTTAAAAATAATACGGAAATTTCATGGTAATATGTTTTGTTTTAATTTCAGGTGTGTGAATATAAAGCCCTTTCACAGCAGGTGACTATGATTTGCTTCTTGTAGGGGCATGATTTTTCCAGGCCGATAGCTTCTGTGATTGTGTGACATTTGGAATCTGGGAACTTTTCTGAGGACAGAGAAATGGTCGAGCCCCCGATGGGTGGCTGATAGGGAGTTGGACGCTGTTGGTTACAGTTTGTCAAGTAGTTGTGTGCAAAGAAACCAAAAGGAATTAATACACCGATGGTGAAGATCAAACCTGCCCCCAGGGACTGGAAGATTCTCATCCGCAGGAAGTGATCTAACAACGATGCTTCCTTTCCCCACTACCCTTTTTTCTTTCCTCGCTAGTATTTGTAGTTTGGAAGGGAAGAAATAAGGGGAGTAGGAGGATGTAACAGAGAAAGGAGCCCACAAAGTAGCAAACACATGAACACTGAAATCTCAAAGCCCAGCTCCAGGGACACACTTTATCCAACAAGGCCACGCTTACTCCAACAAGACAGAGGTACTAGTCCCTGCTAGCAACAGCAGTCCATAATGACCTAGCATTGAAATCTATGAGCTTGTGTCCACCAATCTCATCAGACCCCCACAGGGAGTAAGCAACATTTACCAGGCCAACAGCATAAGTGGGATGCGTAAGGCTATGGCTTATAGTTATAAGTTAGCAAAATCTGTTAGCCAGAGGTAGATACTTGTTATTATAAGGAGATTTGTATTTACTAATCTCTAAGTGTGTAGAGTGATTTGACATTGGGAAGGTACGTTAGTTCCTGAACAGCTTCACCTCCAGGCTCTCAGAAAAAGAAATGTATGACACGGTCTCTTCTGTTCCTCAGGTTGCCTTTGTCCCACTGTGTGGCTACACAGGCCTTGCTGCCTTTCTGTGTTACCCACCTTAATTCTTTTTGTAGTTACTGTCATCTCTTTTAGAAGTCAAGCTTTGACATGTGACTCTCTGTGTGGTTGTTTGAAAGGATATGGCCCCCATAGACTCATGTATTTGAATACTTGGTCAGAGAGGGTAGCATTATTAGGAGGTGTGGCCTTGCTTGAGGAAGTGTCACTGTGGAGGTTTGCTTTGGGGTCTCATATATGCTCACATCTGGCAGTGTAATGTAGTTGCCCTCTTCTCCTGCCTGGGAATCAAGACATAGAATTCTCACTTTCTTCTCTAGCACCATGTCTGCCGGGATACTGTCATGATGATAATGGACTAAGTCTCTGAAACTGTAAGCCATCCACAATTAAACGTTTTCTTTTATGACAATTGCCATGGTTTTGGTGTCTCTTCACAGCAATGGAAACCGTAAGACACTTAAGTCACGGTTATAAACGAAAACATTTCATTGGGGATTGCTTATAGTTTCAGAGGTTTATTCTATCATCTTTGGGTTGAAAAGTATGGCGGACTGGAGGTACTCAGGGTAGCTGAGAGGTCTACATCTGGACCTGCAGGCAGCAGGAAGCGAGAAAGTCACTGGGTCTGGCCTAGGTGCTTGAAACCTCAAAGAGCACCCTAAGTGACACACTTTCTTCTATAAGACCAAGACCATACATACCTCCTAATCCCTTACATAGATTGCCCCTCCCTCATAACTAATCATTCAGACATATTTATTCTATTCCCTTGCTCCAGTAGTCTTGTAACCATATCATCATGCAAAATCAATCTACCTTCAAAACTTATCATGGTCTATCATACTCTTAACATTGTTTAAAAGTCCAAAGTTGAAAATCTCTTCTGAGACATGAACTCTTATAAAGAAAAACATTGAATTGGGGACTTGCTTACAGTTTTAGAGGTTTAGAGTTACTTACAGTTTGAAAGTCCACTGTCATCATGGCCTGGAGCATGATGGCATGCAGCATGATGGCATTCAGGCAGACATGGTGCTCGAAAGGAGCTGAGAGTTCTACATCCAGATCCACGGGCAGCAGTGAGAAAGCCAATGGGCCAGCTTGGGCCTTTGCAACCCAACTCATGTCCCCAGTCACATACTTACTTTAAGACCACACTTCCTCCAAGAAGGCCACGCCTCCTTATCCTTCTCAAGCAGTGTCACTCCCTGATGACCAAGCCATCAAACACAGGGACCCGTGGGGGTCATTCTCATTCAGACCACTGCAGGGTCACTTTTACAATTTCATTTTTGAACGTTGATCGGTGCCTAATCTCTATTTCTTTCTGTTCTCCAATATTATGTTACATTATTAGTATATATTGATGTATAATAGTATGTGTAACATATAATATATATAATATATAACATATAATTAGTATATATTATTATATTAGTTATTATGAACTAAATCCTTAAGTGGTTATTCATTCATTTTTTTTAGAACAATGTGTTATGTAGGTGTCTTAGTTTTTCTGTTGCTGTGATGAAACATCATGACCAAAGATCAATTTGGGGAGGAAAAGGTTCATTTGGTTTACACTTCCACAGCACTGTTCAGTATTGAAGGACGGGAACTCAAACAGGGAAAGAACCTGGAGGCAGGAGCTGGTGCAGAGGCCAAGGAAGGTGCTGCTTACTGGCTTGCTTCCCTGTGGTTTGCTTAGCCTGCTCCTTATAGAACCCAGGAGCACCAGCCCAGGGATGTACTCCTCTGCCAGTGTCTGGGCCCTCCCCATTAATCACTAATTAAAAAAAATGCCTTACAGGTCTGCCTACAACCCAGTCTTCTAGAGGCTTTTTCTGAGTTGAGGTTAGACATGTATCTTTAAGTCGTCCGAATAGACATTAGGTAAGAAAAGACATTTTTAAGCCAGTGATTCTCAGCTTTTTAATCATGGAACCCTTAACACATTTCTTTTGTGATGTTGTGGTGACTGTGATCTTAAAAGAAACATCTGACTTGCAGGAAGTCTGAGGGTCTTTCTGGAAAAAAGATCTTTTGACCCTCAAAGTTCTTGTGACCCTTTTTACTCTAAAAGCAGACTTGAAAGAGTAACATTATAAGTACATTCCTGCATTAACACAGATACAGAATGTGCAGTGTGCACAGTCAGCTCGAGATGGTTCTCTGTTCTTTGAGCACGTAATGTGTCTGCCCTTTTTTAAAAGGTAGTTTGGACTGAATATATATTTGCATCCATTTCATATGAAAGGATGACATATCATATTAAGTCATGAGGACTTTTCAGCCAAAGAGATTTGTTGGCTG
Organism: Rattus norvegicus; assembly: GCF_021556685.1. Classification (NCBI taxonomy): domain Eukaryota; kingdom Metazoa; phylum Chordata; class Mammalia; order Rodentia; family Muridae; genus Rattus; species Rattus norvegicus. The sequence continues at coordinate 13,089,038 of NC_141540.1, read as the reverse complement.
TGCAGAGACATTTGGGTCCCAGCTAGTTTGTAAGTGGTAACTGCATTTACGTCACCTGTTTTGTTGTTTCTCTGGGTCTCTAGTTTTATGTCTGCAGTCAATATTTTTAGGAGGTTTTTCCTGGCCAAATGTAATTTTTATTAACTTTGAAAGGATCAGAGCTTGTTGTTTCCTGTTGAAACAAGAGAAAAACCTCTTCTCCAGCACAACACACTTCCTGTTTTCCATTCTTTGTATATCACAGGTATAGGCTGATTTAATTTGGCAGTCTTTTCTAAAATCCAGTGTATTTCTGCAGCTGTGTAATCTGTCTCATTGGTGCTTAGGAACATTTCAAGTGAATAAAGCATCATTTATCCCACTTGCTTAGAATAGCTTAAAAGGAAACACCATATTAATCTATGTGAGCTGTGTATAGAAAAGCCTGGAGAGGTCTAGTGATGAGCCAACATATTGGGCGAATGATAGTGTTTCTTGGTAACCCTTTAAAATTGATTGAACAAAGCCCAGAAGCTGTAGAAATTAAGTCCCTGAAATTAATTTCATTTCCATGGAAGGAATACATAGGTTTGGAGATTGCTATCTACTAGGGTGTGTAGTATTAGGCATTAGAAAAACTTCATATGTTACAAGAGGTGACATGAAGCCAATCTACATATATTTGTGGAATAGTCAGTAACAGCTTGCCTGTGTGAAATAAACTGGCTCAAAGAAATAGTCTTCCCTCTATTATATTAATTGGAGACCAAATAAAACAAAAAGAGGGTAAAAATATATTTCCTTAATCTTTGTACCGATTTCAAGTTGAAATAACGTATTAGATATATTACTTAACCGATTGTGCCCACTGCACATTACATACATGTATCAATGAAGAAACAAATGTAGGAATATGATTTTCACCTACATTTGTTAGCTTTAATGGGATTACTGGAAAATATAAAAATATACATTGTTTACATTTTACCTCTATTAACTAGCACTATTTAAGTACATGGATCTTTAATTAGGTTGTTTGATAGCAGATACAAGTGTATTAATTGCAGAATGCTTGCAAGGAATTTGCTGGAGCAATAAAAAGTAGATTAGAATCTTGGCAGCCTTTATTAAACATAATTTTGTGCTCTTATTAATTTAGTAATTATTGATTGTATTTGAAAAAAGGTAAACATATGAACTAGTTGGTTAGTTTTTCATGGACCTTAGCAATTTTAGTTCCAAATGGCAAAATGTTGGTTTCATATTAGCTAAGATATATTGATCAAGTTAACGTGAGCACTATTTAATTTCTTTTAAAGACAGGTTTCTGATGTTATCAATTTCTTTTTTTTTTTTCAGATGATTTTGATTTTAATCATTAGAATTTAACCAAATCATATTTTAAAATCCATTATTCACATTTACTATAAAGTCCTAATCTAATACTTAAAAACAAGAGAAACAAAACTCCAAAGACCTTGGCTACCAAAAGCTTCAAGCTTTCCTTTCTGCTCAGTGTAGCTCCTCCACAAGCTGTTGATACTACTCTGCGTGTGCAATGTCACATATGAATATTCATACTAAAAATGACTACTTCTTCAGTCCTTTCTCTGGCTCATATACTCATGCTGTTACACAATGTTATAACCCGGAAGTGCTGCAGAGGTCAGGACAGTTCCGGTGAATTGCTCAACTTGCCCTTACAGCGTTATGAGAGCTCACCAGTCTCCCGTCCTTTTAAGCCAAGTGTACTAATGAAGTCTCCATGTAGGGTCCACATACTAACCCACAGAATTCTCCCGACTAACAGATTTAACTTACAAGTACTGTTAGTCACTGTTTGTTTCAAGAACTCAATGGTATAAATTCTCTGAATCTAGTTGGTTAAAAGTTTGGTTTCTATTTTGCTAATATTTAAATCTCATATAGGTAAATCTTAGCATTGTGTCCTTGAGGCATAGACATTATTAATAACTAAAAAATGAGGAGGCAATAGTGCTTGCCTCTAAAAAGTATGATTTAGGATAAACAGTAAGGGAATAAGTACCTCATTGCCAATCAACAACTAACTTCACACTTTTTATACCAAGAGAGAACCTCCACCATGACAGACATAGCAGTGGCTCACTAGACTCCATCCTTTATAGAAACAAAAGCCAGGTTTCACGGGTGGAAAGCAAGATTCGTTGCATATCAACAACCAGCCCTCCACTTCCCCACTTTAGGGATCTCAGTTTTATCAGCGGAGGTGATGTGCCATATCAGGGCAAGGCCACTCTTCTCACACTAGCGTATGAACCAGTACCTGCTAATGACATTTAAAAAAATAATCTGCCGAGTCGCTTTAAGAAGATTTTATTTCCAAATTAAGACGTGTAAGAAAGCAAGCCAGGTGCCCCCTGCTTCTGGTTGCAATGGAAATATCTGGCACAACAAACCATACTGAACCCATTTAAAAACTGTCACGAGAACAGAGACTATAAAGACCCCAGAGAGGAAAGAGAAGAACCCGGGTCCTTGACATTTCTGCTTCTACACAGGCACTGGCTCACCTGGAATTTTAAAATGTTCAGTGGCTTCTTGGATGTTTCCAGGGGCTTCGTCTAAGCTGCTTAACTCCAAATGAATCCTAGAATGTGGCTGAGGTTCAACAGCACATTCTTATGTTTAAGACAGAGCATCCACTAGGTCTAAATTATTCTTCAATTATATGGAGTCAAGCTTTATCATCTGTTATAAATTCCCCTTCCATGGGAGGCCATTGAGTTCCGTCACCACAAGACAAGACAGTCTTTGGTTATATAGAGACGAATAATTGTAAACTGGTAGCATTAACACATCTTTTGCAACCTGTGTAGGTATTGCCAAATAGTATGTGACAGGACCAGTTATCAACACTGTAATACTTACACTGAGGATAAAACAGTGTCAAAGAATGGTTATCTATATGAAAAAAAATTTACATGTACATACACACATCTCTCATTATTGATCAATATATTAGAGAAAATTAGAACAATGTAGTGTATTAAAATTTATTAGAATAATCTAGAATCCAGCTACAAGAACATGTTCTCATAACAGGTACTGATAGAAAAACACTTAATGAGGCATACACCATGGGGCCTCCCTGCTAGGACCACATTATCTTGTCAATACTTAGGCTGTGGCAATTTTCAGGAGGGGCCAGGTAGTTCTAAAGCATTTATAGGGGCTATAGGTTAGTGTGGGTCTAGGTAAATACACTGGCTGCCATTTCAACTAAATTTATGCTAAAATATGCATAGACCACAGAAGCAGACCCAACGATTGAAGCAGTTGACAGAGTAGTGACAGCAGTCTGAGTCAGCCTTAGAAAGGGGAGCCTTGGTTTTAACTCAGTGGAAGGGCACTTGCCTAGCATGCACAAGGCACCCAGATCCAATCCCCAGCACCTTAAAAAAATTAAGAAAGAAAAAGAGAAGGAAAACAGAAACAAGTTAATTCTTCTCCTCCACTAGGCTATGAACACAAAGCCCTTGAGAGTCTCCATGATTCTGTTACAGAAGTCACTTGCTTTGGCCAAGTTTCTTGTTTAAGGTTTTGTCTGTTCTGCTCAAGATTAACTGTAACGCAGGATTAAACCCAGCTACCCTGGAGTCATGTATCTTTTTTCTAACCAGTGGAGGGCCCAGAAGAAATGGATGGCAAGCTTTCTCAAAGGTCCACCTGGTGAGATTCTGAGGTGCCCACTCAAGTGGGAAAGACCAAGGCAGAACAAGGCTTCTGTTAGCAGGATTGTCAGGGTAACATTCAGGGCAATAATCAGCCCTGTTAATACGGTCTAAGAACACTTGGTAACATTCATTTTCAACAAGTTCAGTTTGGTACAACCAGTGGCCTAGTTCTAAACTAGGGAACCACTGCTGCCCACAATCAGGGCAGTGTGAATTATCAGAGAACATCTTGGCTTAGAAAGACAACACAAAGCAATGGAACAACAAAAAGCAACAATGACAGAGAGGAAAGCAGTAAGCGACAATCAGTCCCGTTACAGTTTCCTTTAGCCACTTGTCAGTGCAGCAATACTGGACTGCTGAACCTGGCTTGCACCTTAGTGCTGTTCTTCCAGATCTTGTTTATTCTTCACTCAATTGCAACTCAGTCTCTGTACTCAGGGACCAGTCCAGTCTACAACACGTCAGTCACTTACTAGCAGCACAGATCACAGAATAGCTCCTTCTAAAGAAAGCCAGGCCTCTAATCCAAGCCGGATGCCTTTTCCTGTCAGTGTCAGCTGGAGGCAGAATCATACAGAGGCTGTGCTCTGCTGGTAAGATGCTTGCTGGTGAAAGATGTGCTGGTGGATCCGGTGAGTCTTCTGTTGGTGCGGGCAGTCTCGCCAGAAACACTACAGTGATACAGTAGGGTCAGGAAGACCTGGTGGAGTAGATCCAGTGACGTCAGTCTTGAAAGGACCTTTATCTGGACCCAGTCACAGAGAAGTTGCTGGTGTTGAGTTTGGGGGACGGTCTGGGAATGCGTCACACCTCGATTTCTGTTTGTGCCGTAGGGGAGGTGGGGGTGGGGAGGGATCCTTTTTCAAAGACAATTTCCAGCCAGGTTTTAAAATATGGGACAGTCAGGATCAGCGGCGCCACTCGGCTGTCCCTCCTGCTCCACAGCGCTGGTCTGCAACCCCCATCAATTTCTATGAGTGGTCTATTTGACCTGTGGATCTAGGATGATTTTTCTGAAGTTTACAAGAATTTTTAAGTTTACTGAAACTATATAGTAAACCTTTGTGTCTTAGTAGCAGCTTGGGAAATGGTTTTGGGTTACAAGCATGGACATTCCTTAGTTTGACTGCCAACTGTGAAAGAAAGGCCTCCTTTGTCTATTCAGAAGATTAGGTGCATATAATTTTAGCATAATGAGAAGCTTTTTTGAGTCTATACTTAAAAGACAACTAAAGGAAACTTAAAAATCCTGAACTTGTGACTATCATATTATCCTGCCACTATGGGAAAAACAAAAAAATATTTTAACAAAATTCAAACAAAGAAACAAGAAAATTCTAAGTTTTGGGTTAGCCGCCTTGGTTCCAAGCTAGATCATCCTGAGCTGCGGCTTTAACAGCAAGACGCCACTCATCGTTCTTGTAATTCTGGTTTTCCAGTTCTGCGGCTCATCGCTGATGAGCTGCTAGGCAACAAGTGTGTACAGTTTTCCCAGAGGGTTGTTAGCACATTGTGTGTTTGGTACTGGCAGATCCTTTCCATTCCTCCGCCATTCCCCCCCACCCCCTCCAGAGGAGCTTCGCCCGCTCATCCTGCCACTGACAGCTGCTACCTCTGTTTTTGTTCACTCCACTGAAGTTAGACCCAGAAAGGGAGACTGGGGATTGCGGTAAAGGGGTAAAAGGGAGCTGGGGTTTGCGGGCCGGGTCTCAAACCCTAAGCCCGGGATGTGCCCTTGGCTGTACTACCTTGTTGGCTAAGCTACAGAAACAACTGCCAGTTTAAAATGGTGATCTGGGGGTTGGGGATTTAGCTCAGTGGTAGAGCCCTTGCCTAGGAAGTGCAAGGCCCTGGGTTCAGTCCCCAGCTCTGGAAAAAAAGAACCAAAAAAAAAAAAATGGTGATCTGACTGCACTATCCAGCCCCAGTGGGATGGGCATTCATTGGAAATGCCTGGAACCTTGGACTCCTGCTGGAGCCAGGAGTAGAAGGAGTGGTGGAGTTAACAGCAAGATTAATTTGCATTTTCTCTGGTTTGGGCAAGGGTGAAGAAGCAGAGTTTATGTGACATTTCCCCAGGTTTTTGTTTTCTTTATGAAGTACAGGAGTAGCTTTGCTGGCCAGGGGAGGAAGGGGTGGGGAAACCACAACTTCTACCTCTGTAATGGAGTCGTGCAGAGTAATGGTGTCCTGTGGAGCAGGAGGTTGTTGGGCAGGGGACAGGGATGTGGATGGGGCTGACTGTCCATGTGGCCTTTTGTTGAGATTCATCATGAAGTAATGTAAGAAGACCTACACTTTCCTAATCTGAGTGGGTTTTTCTGTTTTTTGTCTTTGATTTTTTAATGTGATGAGGTGTTTCCCATGCTAAAAAGGGAAAGGTCTGGATCAATGAAAAATGTTCCTGTAAAATGTTCCCACTGACAGAGGATTCTGCAGTGGACCAATATGTCAGCCTAAGTGGCATTTACTGACTGCTATGTAACCAATTATTGTATTTTTTTTTAAGAAGAAAAGAAGCATAGGGGTTTTGTCAGTTGTCAGGCAGGCTGTTGGGGTTCAGAGAGAGGTTTGGAGACCTCCTTGTAAACACCAAAGAGTATCCCGGCCAGAAGGCTTCATTTGCTCTTTCAACATTTCTGAACCCAAATGCACTAGCATACACCGAACTAGCAAGAAAAGATAGACTGCCAGCCCTTAGAGTGTGGGTCCTTGGGCCTTTGGGTCTTCACCCTTCCCTGTTCAACCGGAGGCCTTGGTGAATCCCTTGGGCACCAGCTGCTGCCTGTTCCCTGGCCAGGAGGGCTGTCAGCGGAGGTTGGGGACCACCTAGGAGAGAATGGGGGACAAGAGACACGAAGAAGGACACCAAGACAAGAGTCTGGTGAAGGCAACAATTTTATTTTTTCCCGAGGCTGAATTTATACCATAACAGGGGTAACAGAGAGAGGGGCGAAGTGGGAAACATTTGTACATTGGTAAAAATATTTATAGTTTGATACAGAATTGAAATTATATTTTCTTACATTGGGACAGAATTTATATAATGATACAGGCTTAAGGTTTCCATTGGTATAAATCTTTGTACATTGATACAAAACTTAATTTTGTTACTCTTAGGTAGGCATTGTGCCTATGTGGTTGATTCACGAGTACAAGGCACAGACCCAGCTCTTTTAATAGCTGGTATTACCGACTGTTTGAACAATAGAAGTTAATAATCAAATAGTAAACCTATGGTTCAATAACATTCTGATTTAATTATAATAATGTGGGGTTTTTGTTTTTGTTTTGTTCTTTTAGATTTATTTATTATATATAAGTACACTGTAGTTATCTTCAGACACACCAGAAGAGGGCATAGGATATCTTTACAGATGGCTGGGAGTCACCATGTGGTTGCTGAGATTTGAACTCAGAACCTCTGGAAGAGCAGTCAGTGCTCTTCACCGCTGAGCCATCTCTCCAGGACACAAAAAAGTGTTTTTAAGATTATTCAAATAATAAATAGCTAAAAGTAATCAATGTTTAACAATTCAGTTATACTGTATATAAATAGATGGTCTTCAAAGTGTCAGAGATCCACAAAATATGACATTTAATGTTATTTCATTATTAAAAGATCGCTTGACTATGAGGCATGTCTGCTCCTGACATACCCTCATTCTACTTCAGAGAAGATTGAACATCATTACCTCCAGGTGGAATTGTTTCAATTGTGATAAGCTAGGCCACTAGGCAAGAAATGCCCTAATTTCATCTACAGACAAATACTGTTCAAAAGGGACAAATGGACACAAGATAGTCGATTGTTAAGGTCTGCCAAGACAGAGTAAACTAGTCCTTCATGATTCCTGCTTCGCTTAAGGTCTGTCAGACGTTCTGGGCTGAAAGGCTAAAGACAGATGCTCCAACATTATGAGGAATACTGGGAACTGTGCAGACAATTAGCTGTCTCTGCCACTTGTGTAAGATTTGGAAGCTCTGTCTTTGTTCTTCCTACATAGTCAGGTAATATTTAATTCCTTCTCAAATCTCTGACAGGTTTGAAGGCTAGTTATAGTTTCACAATTGAACTTTAGTTGTTTAACATTAAAGAAGATGTTCCAGATTTGAAAAGATGGTTTTCAGTTGGTAATATGAGTTAAAATCAAACATCATTGAAGCACGGAATTGGAAACTCTTTCAGTTCGGATAGATGCTAGAATACTTTATCTAAATTGTCAAATACGATGAATGAAATGTTATAAATATATAACATACCTCATAATTTACATAATTGTTATAATTGCATTCAATTTATATTTGAGAAAACAGAGCCTTTTTAGTTGGACAAAAAGGGGGTAATGTAGTGTGTTGGCCTAATACTGCTTGCATTCTAGTGTTAAGTGCTGGCCTCCAAGATTTATGCAATTATTTTGGTATATCAGTATATTAATATAATAATTGAGACTTAAAACAGTCCAGGGTGGTTAACAGGTAAAGCAGAGTAAGAGTTAACTCTGGTAGAGCAGGGACTTCAAGGTGCATAAATAGATACCACAGATCCCCAGTCATGATTGTACTTTGGTTGTTTTGCCTTCGACTCATTCTCTTTCCAGACTCATTATGAAAAGGAACGTTAGTATTATGGAATGGATTTTCTTAGCACACAAAGGAAAAAAAATTAAAGACTTACATAGAAAAAGTTTCCACTTTAGTCATAAAAAGGTAGAATCAGAGCATGTCAGTTGTTGAGAACAGACCCAACCAAAATCAATGAGAACGTTATTCTCATTGTGAGATTATGTCATTATAGGTGGTCAGTGGAGATTGTCAAAGACCTTGTAGCAACTATTTGGGAGAAACTAGCAACAAATATCCAAAATCAAGAATCTTCAGTTTATAAAAGGAAACAATGGATTCTTCCATGTATTGTAAAAGGAAAGCCAATTTCAGAAGCACATACATTCTGTGTGGACACAAATGTTGTACACACACACACACACACATACACACACACACACACACACACACACACGACTCCATATTGTAAAATTTGCTTTCTTCAGGTATATGTTATATATTTAGAAAATAAAATGCATTTAATTTATCTTTATTGTTGGGACACAGTCCTGGAATGCGATCATGTGAGAATTCTGAGTGCTTGTGAGAATACTCCAAGAAAACAAGTCATGTGACCTCAGTTTCTTCATATCATAAAATTGTTCTTGAAATGTGTTTTCATGGTCTTTCAGCTGTAACAGAGAGGAGTGAGTACAATCATTATTGACTGCTGTTGTTTCATTAAAAGTTTAAATTATGTATTATATACCCCAGTAGGAAAACATGTTTGTGCCATTTGTGTGTTGGTTCTTGCCATTGGACACAGTTTGAATTCATGAGACCTTTACATAGATAACATTCATTAACTCTCAGCATATAAATTGACCCAGGGCCTGTATAAAGTTGGCTATTGCATGAGACTTTAGTTCAGCTCTTCTATTGGCTCAGTTCTCCCAGGTACCCTCAACCTCTTGAGCAGTGGTGAGAACTGAATAGGGACTTGAAGTCAGCTATACCTCTCCTGGGCATATACCCAAAAGATTTTCCTATATATAATAACAAGTATACATGCTCCACTATATTCATAGCAGCCTTATTTATAATAGCCAGAAGTTGGAAAGAACCCAGATCCCCTTCAACAGAGGAATGGATACAGAAAATGTGGTACATCTACACAATGGAGTATTATTCAGTTATCAAAACATTGACTTCCTGAAATTCATAGGCAAATTGATTGAACTAGAAAATATCCTGAGTGATGCAACCCAATCACAGAAAAACACACATGGTATGCACTCACTGATAAGGGGATATTAGTCCAAAACCTTGGATTACCCAAGATACAATCCACAGACCACATGAAGCTCAAGAAGAAAGATGATGAAAGTGTGCATGCTTCAGTCCTTCTTAGAAGGGGGAACAGAATTATTCATAGTAGGAGATATGGAGACAAAGTTTGGAGCAGAGACTGAAGAAAAGGGCGTTCAGAGCCTGCCCCAGCTAGGGATCCAGCCCATATACATACAGTGACCAAATACAGACAATATTGCTGATACCAATAAGTGTGTGCTGACAGGAACCTGATGTAGTTGTCTCCATGGGCTCTGCCAGAGTATGACAAATGCAGAGGTGGATGCCTGCAGCCAACCATTGAATTGAGAATGGGGTCCCCATTGGAGGAGTTAGAGAAAGGATTGAAGGAGCTGAATGGGTTTGCAACCCCATAAGAACAACAATACCAACCAACCAGAGCTCCCAGGGACTAAACCATGATACAAAGAGTACACAAGGACAGACTCATGGCTCCAGCTGCATATGTAGCAGAGGATGGCCTTGTTGGGCAACAATGGGAGGAGAAGCCCTTGGTCCTGCCAAGGCTCAATGCCCCAGTGTAGGGGAATAACAGGGTGGGGAGGTGAGAAGGGATGGTTGTAAGGGTGGGGGAACACCCTCATAGAAGAAGTGGGGGAATGGGATAGGGATTTGTGGACAGGAAACCGGGAAAGAGGATAACATTTAAAATGTAAATAAATAAAAATGTTTTTGGAAGAAAAGAATTGTAAAAAAAAATAAAGGTCACATCACATCTATTAAGTTCTTTTTAGACATTCATAACTACAATGCCTGGTTTCCATAAGAAGGATTTTAGATGAAGAAGCATTGAACACAGTTCAATAAAATATTGAAAGGGAAGATAAATTAGAGAAAAGATCACTGTTCAGTTTTGGGTCACTTTACTTTAATTCGGGCTGTTTTCAAAATACTTAAGGAAGATGTTAGGATTGCCATGGTGAGGAAGAGCTAACATTCTTGTGTGGATAAACACTGAATAATAAACGTTAAAAATGTACAAGGAGTCAAAATTTCTTTCTCTGTTCAAGCAAATTCGAAAATAAAAACAGGGACACCAACTACTTGTCCAGATGATAACTCCCTCAGTTTGCTTCATGTAGCTTCATTTTGATCCAGATCCTCCACTGCCTGAAAATTGCCTTGAAGCATGGGATAAGGAACTTGATCATCAATGTAAGTTAACACTTCCATCATTGCCTGATGAGGAATTAGAAGAGCCTATGAGGGAAAGTATTCCGACAACTAGGAGAGCGAGGGAGCACAGGGAGAAGGGTTGCTTTGCCAGTTCCTTCCCTGCCTGCTGAACTGTACTTGATATTTCAAGAAAATTTTAGCAAAATTACAATGTTTCACACATAATTGTCACACTCACCTTGGCCAGCAAGGAAGACACAGCACGGTCGAATTCTTCTCAACAGCCTTTATTGCAGGACCACCTCGTTGCTGATACCGGGGATCTCGGCGGCAAAGACGCTCGCCTTATATACACAATAGGCTGTGGTCATGCTACTTGTCCTTCAGGGATTGGCGGAGCACGAATCACCTCATTAGCATGGTACCGCCCCAGCCGGATTGGCTCCAGGGGCAAACCCGCGCATGTTTACCACCAGATGGGACCGGATGTCGGCGCCATCTTTGTTTTACCACACCACTCCCTACATCTCCCCCTTTTTTGTTTAATAAAATGACTGGTCTAGATCAGGATGTCACGGCAATATGTCATTGCTCCTGTCTTAGGTCATTCCTGACGATGACTCTGAATTACCCGTCATTGGGTTACCCTATTGCCACTGGGCCCCGTGTCTTAGGTTGGTCCGAGCCCAACGAAAGTTGCCCGTCTCTGGATACAATGACTCCACATGACAGTGACGAAAATGATCTAGGGTGAACTCTTAATCTTTCAAAGAGGCCAGTCATATGTTGGGAGAAGCACCATTTTCAATGGCGACCATAGCCTGGTAAACAACCGCTTTTGTGTCTGGCATGTTCTCTTTTTAAATGGCCAATAAGCCAGAGACATACTCCACCTCCCAGGAGGACAATAGCTCCCCAGGCAAACATACCAGCCCACTCCTTAAAAAAGGAGAAAGCGTTGGTGAGGTAAAATCTTCAACTGTGATGGGGTCCAACCTAGTGCTGTTAAGGACAGCAATTTGCATCAGCAATTGTCTTGATAGTTGCTCTGCTTTCATGGACCAATTTCCTTTCAGATAATTTGAGATTTCTTTGCTCTGTTGAGAATGCTGAGAAAAGTTAGCTTGCAAAGGAGTAATGCATAAACCTGTAAGGGAGGAAACGCAGGACAGCTGTGTCATATGATACAGCTATCTGGGTTTGCCTCCACTGGGATTGGCACAAAGGAGGGAATCTTAACCATCACTGCAGTGTCGTTGGTGCCATCCCAGCATTCAGCTAAATAGCAGACTACATCAGAGCTATTACAATTTAAAACATCATTGCTTACATTAGTGCTTATCAGAAAGAAAAAAGGTGATCTAACACATACTGAAGTACTAGTGGCAGTATCATTTGCCAAGAGGTTATTATATTGAATATTGATCAACCTGGTATCATTTTTTCTGGTAGCTGAAACATTATACAGTGTGAAGTTCTCACCCATCAACCTAGCAAAGGGGGTCAGGGATGTATATGCTCCTTGCTCATTGGACAGCACCCATTGAAACCAAGGCCAGAGATTTTCCATGCCAGACTTATTCTGTTTCCAATTAAATTGTGTTTTGCCAAGAGGTGGGGAAAACTCAAATCCTGGCAAGAGTTGTTTTGCTCTATGAAATGGACTCTGACATGGGGTAAAATCAGGTGGGAACTCTTGATACGGGGGGGGGGGCAAGCGGGTAAGACTCTATGATGGGTAGAGTTATTCTGTCTATAGTTACCTTGCCCTGGGGGTGATGGAACGCTACAATTATGCATCATAATCAGTGTTGTAATGTTCAAATCAGCAGAACTATTGACTGATGTGTTTCCGCTGGGTGAAGAGACACCCTTGGTAATTTGAATCAAAGCAGCCAGGATGATCCCAGTGCCCATTGCACTGCCACTCATAGGATCCAACCAATTAGCTAATGTGGCCCTACGCAACCAAACACAGGGCAGGGAAGAGTTCTTAACAGTAAAACATAAGGTATGCGACAGAGAAAAGTTAGTGGCAGCATACCGTTGGGGCACTTCTCCATTTGGCACTTTACAGGGAACATCATGCAAACAGGAGGTGGAGAAAAAGGTTGGCAAAACAGTAGAATTGCTATGAACTGGCATGGGTACTGGCCAGGATCTGGCAATAGCCCACAAGATGAGTGAATCAACCTGGATTACCATTCCCAGTAACAGAAGGGTTCGTAGTCTCATCTTCAGGAAGAGCAGAAGGCAATCTTTGAGTCAAGCGCTCAGGTACCCAAATTGGATTTTCTTGATTCTGCGGAAAAACACAAACAGCTCCCCTAGATCTCGAAATCACGGGCCATTCACCAGTTAATACATCCTTCCACTTTACTTCTGCATTAGTCATAGGTGTAGTAGCAGCATGGCGATCTGCGGCAGAGCGGCTATGTGCATCCAAAATTAAGAAATTTAGAGTAAAAAGAGCTAAAGAAAGTTGTTCTTTTGGTGTTCGGCCGCTGGCAATTCCCTCTTTTTGTTTTTGTATAAGCTCTTTTAAGGTACGATGCGCTCTTTCTACAATTCCTTGACCCTGGGGATTGTATGGTAATCCTGTAGTATGACCGACCTGCATTGTCTGGCAAAATGCCTGAAAGGACTTTGCTGTGTAGGCAGGCCCGTTGTCTGTCTTGAGACTATCAGGCTTTCCTCAGGCTGCCCATGCCTCTAAGCAATGACTAATGGCATTACGAGCCTTTTCACCAGTCATCAGAGTACCATGTATAATACTGGAACAGGTATCAACAGAAACATGAGCATATTTTAAATTTCCAAATTGAGATATGTGTGTGACATCCATCTGCCAAAGTTTTAGCGGGATCAGACTGCGAGGCTTAATCCCCATATGAGGAGGGTGGTGAAATTGAACACAATTCTGGCAACGTAACACCACATCATGAGCTGTAGCCCTAGAGATGTTAAATTTTTGTTGAAGAGTAAAGGCAGGAACATGAAACTTTTGATGAAATTCCCTAGCGAGATCAACCGGAGCAGCATGAAAAATAAACTCTACGAGTACTAGCGTCCACCAGGGTGTTGTTACTGGTCATGGGACCAGGCAAATTAGTATGGGCTCGAATATGTTGTATGAAAAATTTATTTTTTCTGGCCCAAATCAATTTTTGTAATTCTAAAAGAATTTGACATATGGTACTACTCGACCGAATTGGCCCTGCAATTTCAAGTGAGAGCACAGCATTAACTACATAAGCAGAGTCAGAATTTAAATGAAAAGAATCATGAAATCTTTTAAAAACTTTCAATACAATTTTACATTCTGTAATTTGGGGGGGGGTGTGCCTGAACTGTATTGAATTAAGACTGGTTCTTGAGAATCAACCATATAGGCACCTACACCTGTTTTGGAGCCATCTGTATAAATATCCAACGCTCCAGACAAAGGCTCTGAGGCAGTGACCTTAGGAAAAAATCACTGGATGTTCAATAAAAAAATTGTAGCAAAGGATCCTTAGGATAATGATTGTCAAACTCTCCATAAAAACTACAGCGTAACATGGCCCAATCATCTATCAAGGCACACAATGTTTCCATCTGAGGTGTAGTATATGGTATAATAATTTTCTTGGGTAAAATACCAAAATGCTGAATGCAAGATTTAACGCCTAACACAGCAAGCTGTGCAACGGCAGAAGGGTAATATTCAAGGGTCTTATTAGGAGAAATATGGGGATAAATCCAAAGAAGCGGTCCTTGTTGCCACAGCACTCCTATAGGCTTACGAAAGGTTCTCAGTATACACAAAAGGAGATCCTCCTTTTCCTTGTACCTTCTTTTTTTTTTTTTGGTTCTTTTTTTCGGAGCTGGGGACCGAACCCAGGGCCTTGCGCTTCCTAGGCAAGTGCTCTACCATTGAGCTAAATCCCCAACCCCTCCTTATACCTTCTTAGCATTGGCTTTTCCAGTCTTTCTTCTACTTTCCTCAAGGATAATCGTGCTTCCTTGGTTAAAGCATGGGGTGAAGTAAGCTGAGGATCCCCTTTCAGGATATCATAGAGTGGTTGCAAATCTACATTGGGCATTTTAATATAGGGTTGAATCCAATTTATGTTTCCTAGTAATTTCTGAAAGTCATTTAATGTTTTTAAATGATATTTTCCTAATTCTATTTTCCGAGGGGAAATACTATGATGAGTGATTTTAGTTCCTAGATACTCCCCTATTTGGCCCATTTGAACCTTTTCAGGTGCTATGAACAATTGATTGTTTTCAAGCACCTTAAGCACTTTCACATAGGCCACTTATAGGGTGCCACAATCTTTAGCTGAAAAAAATATCATCCATATAATGAATTATTCTTAATTTTGGGAATTGGTCACATACAGGCTGTAGGGCTTGTCCTACATAAAGCTGACACATAGTAGGGCTATTAGCCATACCTTGAGGCAAGACCACCCACTGATAGCGCTTATCAGCCTCTTCATTATTCATAGAGGGCAAAGTAAATGCAAATCGCACGCTATCTTGTGAAGCAAGAGGGATGGAAAAAAAAACAATCTTTAATATCAATAATATAATAGGCCAATCAGCAGGGATGCTGGAGAGTATGGGACCCATTATTTGCATCTGAGAATTGATAGCTCTTAAATCATGTAATAATCGCCATTTTCCTGATTTTTTTCTTAACAACAAATATGGGTGTATTCCAAGGTGATCTGGATGGTTTAATATGTCCTAATTGTAATTGTTCGAATACTAATTCGGCAGCAGCAATTAATTTTTCAGAAGATAGAGGCCATTGAGGAACCCATACAGGCTCTTCTGTTTTCCACGTAATGGGTATTCCCCCCTCAATGGCCCCTAGGAAAAACCCAGACCCGTCCTGTCTTGTTTTTGTTTCGACAGTACTGGGTCAACTCGTCCTTGTAAATTTTTTCCCAGACCCTTTCTAGGCACATAGCCCATTTCTGCCATCATATCCTTGACTTGCAGGGAGTAATCATTAGTCTAGATTTATCAAAACATCTCTGCCCCACAGTGTCACAGGAATGTCTATAACATAGGGAGTAATCTTTCCTGATCTCCCTTCTGTATCCTTCCATGTCAATTCTTTGGAGCTTATTAAAGGAGACATTTCGTACCCTAGACCACATAGGGCCTGAGATGATGTTTGCATAGGCCACCTAGGTGGCCAATCATGAGGAGAGATAATACTACGATCTGCTCCAGTGTCCAACAGGCCAAGGAATGATCGTCCCTCCACAGTCAATGTTAACATTGGACCATCACCCAGTTCCAATGAGATAAAGGCAAATCAGGAGCCTGTAGATCCTAAGCCCCTGTCCTCTCTGATTCTATTTTCAGGAGGAAAGCACTTATGCAAGCTAGGCAGAAGCAGCATTTGAGCGATTCTGTCTCCAGGGGAAATGGCAGTGATTCCCTTGGGGGAGGCTACCAGGACTTTTACTGTGCCTAAATAATCAGGGTCAATTACTCCGGGCACAATCTGTAAACCTTTCAGGGCAGAGGAGGAGCGTCCTAACAATAGCCCAACTGTATCTTTAGGGAGGGGTCCTCTAAAATCTGTGTCTACAGGCTGCACTCCCATTTGGGGGGTCAGTACGAGTCTGGTGGTGGAGTGAAGGTCCAGTCCTGTGGAGCCTTTAGTGGCTCTCCTCGGTCCTTAGGTGGCGAAGGAAAGGCCAAGGCCTCTGTTTGTCCTGTCCCCGTCTGTCGCCCTGCAGAGCCCCATATATTTGAGGGCCCTGGGGACGTGGGCCCCATTGTCCATTTTTTGGCCGTGCACCACCATATCCTATCGATAGGGGTCGGTCATCCAAGTCCTTCACAGATTGACACTCATTTGCCCAGTGGTTTCCCTTCTTACACCGTGGACATAGTCCAGGCTGCTTGGATCTATCTCTAATTTTCCCCTTACTCCTTTCAGGACACTGTCTTTGATAATGCCCTTTATGGCCACATTTGAAACAGATATCCATGGTGGTGGTTTTCCCTAACTGTACCACAGCTGCCGCTAGGCCAGCATTAGTCAATGGCCCTCCCATTTCCCTGCAGACTTTCATCCAAATTTCTAAACCTTTATGTTTGTATGGTGTTATAGCAGTCCTACATTCTTTTGTACATTGCTCATACACTAGCTGTTTAATGAGAGGCATGGCTGTATCAGGGTCTCTGAAGGTCTTGGTAGTGGCCTCTACCATGTGGGCTACAAAGTCTGAAAAAGGCTCTGTGGGCCCTTGCAAAACCTTGGTAAGGTTCCTGGAGACTGCACCCCTATTAGGCAGTGCTTTCCATGCTTTGATGGCTATTTCATTAATTTGGCTATAAACTTGTTCTGGATAACCAGTCTGGTCCAGAGCGAATCTCCCTAGACCCAATAGCATGTCAGCATCCCAATGTCTCTGAGGGTGTACTCCTGAGGCCAGATTAATGGTGGCCTGAGTATTAGCATATTTATAAAGGTAAGATTTCCAATCCAAGTATTGACCTGAGGAGAGGCAGGCTTTAGCCAGACTCCCACAACCCCCAGGGGTGAGGCAATATCTAGCAATAGCCTCAACTTGAGCCACAACAAAAGCTGCGCTGACCCCTTAGGTTCTGACAGATTCTGACATGATATCGATGCCCATTAGCATCCAGAAATACTGGAAAACTTAATCCCATCTCTTTCCACACCTCTGGGCAAAAGGAAGTACCTTTTGCAGGCTTCACCATGCTTTTATGTTGAGGGTTATACGGAGGTGCTGTTGGTATAACCGCTTTCTTGCCTAATTGTCTGCCTCGTTGCCACATGGCGTTAGCATGTGGCCAGTCTGGATCATATCTCTCTCTCTCATACCGAGCAGCCTCTTCTTCGAGATCAGCCTCATCATCCTCACTAAGCTCTGAATCATCTGACATTCCTAAGGTCAAGGCTTTTAAAGAGGGATATATCTTATTTGTTTCCTGGTTCTGATTATCCCCTTTTTCTATCTCTGCCTTCTCTCTGTTCCTTTTGTCTCCTTTTCTTTTCTTCCTTCGGGACCTTTTCTCCCTCCGACATACTTTCTTGTTGTTCTGCAAGGATTTTCTTACCTGTCCTAACGGCTTCCTCACATCGTCTATCCTCTAAGCAGGCATGGACTATTTGCCAAAGAGGTTTTGATCCGGGCTTAAGCTTGCCCTCTGTGGCTTCTTTATCCAGATCTTTTCCCAATTTGTCCCATGCTCGTAAGGTAAGAGATCCTGATACTATAAACCACGGAGCACAACAGTCGCATTCATCAAGAAAGCTTGACAGGATTTTCCCTTCGATTTTGAGCTAACACTGACTGAGGAGTTCCTGGAGAGCTGTCAGGAGTGGGCTGGGATGTGAGTTTCCCATACTCAATGCACTTATTTACGAGCGGTTTTATGAGCAGGGTGGGCTGGCCTGTTTTTTACACGCGACTTCGTAGCCTGGCACTAGCTGCCTATTCCCAGCAAATGCACTCATGTCCGGGACGGTGGCAATTCAAAAGAAAACAAATCCACCACACAAAGAAGAAAAGAAACAAAATTACAGGTCCTACCCACAAGGGATCAATTGGAGAAAACAACATTGCTGTAGTTCACAGACTTTATAGCCTCTATACCAAGGCTTTCATAGTCTCTGCTTTCCTCCAGAGAACTTTATCATCCCTTACCCGTGAACTTACCAATGTCACCGTCCTGGAACTGAAGAGTTCTGAATCCACGAGGATGTCCTCAGGTGTCCGTACGGACCACCAGTTGTTGCGCCCACCTCGGCCAGCAAGGAAGACACAACATGGTCAGATTCTTCTCAACAGCCTTTATTGCAGGACCACCTCATTGCTGATACCGGGGACCTTGAGCGGCAAAGGCGCTAGCCTTATATACATAACAGGCTGTGGTCGTGCTACTTGTCCTTCAGGGATAGGCGGAGCACGAATCACCTCATTAGCATGGTACCGCCCCGGCCAGATTGGCGCCAGGGGCAAACCCGTGCATGCACATTGGTGCCAGGGCAAACCCGCGCATGCGCAGTACTGTTGTTTACCACCAGACGGGACCGGATGTCGGTGCCATCTTTGTTTTACCTCGCCGCTCCCTACACATAATTACATACTAACCTTTTTATTTAAAATTCTAGATGGATAGACAACATTGAACAGCCTTCAGAAATTATCTCGAGAAGGAAGAGAATAGCTAGAGATATTTGAGAGCGGAGTGAAAGAGGTTCAAAACTGCCTATATAAACTCATTCATTTTATCAACTAAAATGTCTCCTACAGGTCTTATAACACAAAAAATAAACTTTTGGACTGGATTTATTTACACTATAAGGGACAGAATACATCAACTACTTCCCTTAGTATTCTCGTACAATTACTAAATCATGGGATGACCTGATGCTTGGATCATCATGGATGTGATACTCACTGCAGTCTGTTACCCCTAAACTCACAAATAAGTTTTAAATAATGTTACATACTCTATGGAGTTTTAGATTTTATTTGTAGATTACCACAGAAGGCTAGGAAGTAATTTTCCAGCTGGCATGATATAGGGTTCTCTTAATGTGATTTGGGTTAGTTATAGTAAATGTTGTCCAACCTCCCATTCCACAGGCAGATACTAAATTCATGGTTGGGTCATCTAATGCCATATGAGGGATTTGTGCTCTAGATTCTCACCATTCATGATTCTGTTAATACTTCTTTTTCTCACCCAAGAAATGCAACTGGCTGTTTTGATTCATCTATAATAGTTAATTTATAAATCCTTATATGTAATTTCAGATTCTGCTTATGTTGTAGGATTATTCCCAGCAACAAAAAATGATTTAATTCTATCTTACTTCTTCTTACACCCACTTTTAAGTGGGACTGAGCTTTTTTGTTAAACTTCACACAGTCTGTAAGTTATATCATGGGTATTCTGTACTTTTTGGATAATATCCATTTATTAGTGAGTATACACCATGTATGTCCTTTTGAACCTGGGTTACATCACTTAGGATGATATTGTCCAGTTCCATCTATTTGCCTGCAAAATTCATGATGTCCTCGTTTTTAATAGCTGAAAAGTATTCTATTGTAGAAATGAGCTTCATTTTTCTATATCCATTCGTCTGTTGAGGGACATCTGGGTTGTTTCCATCTTCTGGCTATTATAAGTAAGGTTGCTATGAACATAGTGGAGCATGTGTCCTTGTGGTATGGTGAACCATCTTTTGGGTATATGCCAAGGAACAGTATAGCTGGGTCTTTGGGTTGAACTATTTCCAATTTTTTCAGGATATTCCAGATCAATTTCCAGAGTGGTTGTACCAGCTTGCAGTCCCATCATCAATGGAGGAGTGTTTCTATTGCTCCACAACCTCACCAGCTTGTGCTGTCCCTTGATTTTTTGATCTTAGTCATTCTGATTTGTGTGAGGTGGAATCTCAGGGTTGTTTTGATTTACATTTCCCTGGTGAATAAGGATGTTGAACATTTCTTTAGGCACTTCTATGCCATTTAAGATTCCACAGTTGAGAATTCTCTGTTTAGCTCTGTAGCCCATTTTTTTAAATTGGATTATTTGCTTTTTGGAGTCTAACTTCTTAAGTTCTTTATATATTTTGGATATTAGCCCTCTATCAGATGTAGGGTTAGTGATGTATTTTACTCCCCATCCATTGGTTGCTTTTTATCATATTGGCACTATCATTTCCTTTACAGAAGCTTTTCCATTTCACGAGGTTCCTCCCATTTGTCAGTTGTTGGGTCTTAGTACCTGAGCCATTAGTGTTCTATTCAGAAATCTTTCCCCTGTGCAAATGAATTCGAGGCTATTTCCCACTTTCTCTTCTATTAGATTCTGAGTATCTGATTTTATGTTTAAGTCCACATGGACCTGAAATTTGTACAAGGTGACAGATATGGATCAATTTGCACTCTTCTATATGCAGCCAGCCTGTTAGACCAGCACGATTTGTTGAAGATGCTTCCCCTGTGCCCCACTGCGTAATTTTGTCTTCTTTGTCAAATAATAAGTGTTCATAGGTGTGTGGGCCTTTAATTTTATTCCATTGATCAACCTGTCTGTCTTTGTACTAATACCATGCAGTTTTTATCACTATTGCTCTGTAATACAGCTTGAGTTCAGGGATGGTGCTTCCCCCAGAAGGTCTTTTATTGCTGAGAATAGTTTTTGCTATCCTGGGTTTTTTGTTTTTCCATATGAAGTTGGAATTGTTCTTTCCAGGTCTGAAAAATTGTGTTGGCATTTTGATGGAGATTGTATTGAATCTGTAGATTGCTTTTGGAAAGATGGCCATTTTTACTGTGTTAATCCTACGTATCCATGAGCATGGGAGACTTTTTTTCATCTTTTGTGGTTTTCAGTTTCTTTTTTCAGAGACTTGAAGTTCTTGTCATACAGATCTTTCACTTGCTTGTTTAGAGTTACACAGGGTTATTTTATATTTTTTGTGGCCACCCAGAAGGGTTTTGTTTCCCTAATTTTGTTTTTAGGCCATTCATCATGTGTATAAAGGAAGGCTACTGATTTGCTTGAGTTAATTTTATATCCAGCCACTTTGCTGAAGTTGTTTATCAGCTACAAGAGTTCTCTGGTAGAGGTTTTGGGTTTGCTTATGTATATCATCATATCATTTACAAATAGTGATACCTTGACTTCTTCCTTTCCAATTTGCATCTCCTTTATCCCCTTTTGTTGTCTAATTGCTCTAGCTAGTATTCTATTGAATAAATACAGAGATAGTGGGCAGTCTTCTCTAGTCCCTGATTGTAATGGGATTGCTTCAAGTATCTCTCCATTAAATTTGATGTTGGCTGTTGGTTTGCTGTATGTTGCTTTTACTATGTTTCAGTATGGGCCATGAATTCCCTGTTCTCTCCAAGACTTTTAGCATGAAGGGGAGTTGTATTTTGTCAAAGGGTTTTTCAGATAATCATGTGAATTATTTCTTTGTGTTTGTTTATATAGTGGATTATGTTGATGGATTTTCATATATCAAACCATCCCTCCATCCCTGGGATGAAGTCTGCTTGAGTGTGATGAATGATTTTTTGATGTGTTCTTGGATTTGGTTTGTGAGAATTTTATTGACTATTTTTGCATCAATATTCATCAGCAAAATTGGTCTGAAGTTCCCTTTCTTTGTTGGGTCTTTGTGTGGTTTATGTATCAGAGCCAATGTGGTTTCATAAAATGAAGTAGGTAGTGTTTCTTCTGTTCCTATTTTGTGGACTAGTTTGAGGAATTTTGGTATTAGCTCTTTAGTATATATTTACATTAATACATTTTTATTTATTAATTTGCTTATTTTTACATTCCAGATTTTATTCCCTTCCCAGTCCACCCCCCCACAGTTCAACATCCCATCCCTTCTCCCTGCTCACCCCACTCCCATCCCCATCTCCATAAGGATGTCCCCACCCCATCCACCTCACCAGACCTTTAAACTTCTTGGGCCCTCCAGTCTCTTGAGGGTTAGGTACATCTTTTCTGACTGAACACAGACCCGGGATTCCTATGCTGTATATGTGTTGGAGGATTCATCTTAGCAAGTGTATGCTGCCTGATTGGTGATCCAGTGTCTGATCCAGTGCCTGAAAGATCTCAGGGGTCCAGGTTAATCGAGACTGCTGGTTTTCCTACAGGGTTGCCCTCCTCCTCAGGTTCCTCCAGCTTTCCCCTAACTCATTCATTGGTTGGGTATACATATCTGCATCTGACTCTTTCAACTCCTTGTTGGGTCTTTTGGAGAGCAGTCATGGTAGGTGTATTCAGGGCTTGCTGTGGTGGAAGAATTGGGTTCTGAGGATGCTCATGTATATTCGCTTCTGTTGCTTATGGTCTTGCACTTGCCTATAGCTATCTAGCTCAACTCTTGGAATCCATAGGTTACCAACTCTTACACACTCTCCTCTGACCTCTACACTATGGAATAGGCATTTCCTACCCTGCAGCATTAGTGTTCTCTCTCTCTCTCTCTCTCTCTCTCTCTCTCTTTCTCCCTCTCTCTCTCTCTCTCTCTCTCACACACACACAGTAAACAAATACACCAATGCATTTTTTCAGATGTAAAAATATCAAGTTCTTATCCATGTGTTTTGTAATGACAAAACTACTCTTCTGTCAGGACTAATTATTTTCATACACAAACACCAAAGTACCATATTTAAATGAATTATTTGTTTACAATTTAGGAAGGATATACTCTTTTTTTTACATATATTTTCATACAGGATATCTCACAGTATTATAAACTGTCCCAAATTTGTAATATACCTAACTGTGCTAGAATTCATAGAATCCTTCTGCCTCATAATTCTAAGTGATAAAATTACATAAGTAAGCCAAGGTACTCAGTTTCTATCTCCTTAAAAGCAACAGATTAATAGCCAGAGGGAGGACCACTTTTATACATTATAATTTCTGTATTTTTAAAATGGATCCCAGAGTCCATTTTAATGTCTTTTTTGACAAGTATGGTGTTGTAAAATTGTGTGAGAAACAGAGGGATGTGCAGTGAGAGGCAACAAGATTAAGATATGAGAGAATCCAGGGGCTGAGGCTGAAGTTTAGTTTGTAGGCTGCTTGCCTAGGATACTTAGAGCCCTGGCTTCCATATTCAGTATGGTAAGAACCAGGTATAGTGGTTCACTCCTATTATCCAGCACTCAGGAAGCAGCAGCGAGAGGCTCAGGAATTTGAGCACATTCTCAGTTATACTGCTGAGTTTGAGGTCAACCAGGGTTACCTGAGTTCAGACGCTGTCGCAGAACAGACAAGAACAGCCAGTTGAAAAGAAAGACTGGAAACCTTGTCCCACCTGGATTCCATGAAACAAACCATACATGTAACAAAATTCCAGGATTCAGGAGACTGAGCAGGCATTATGTAAATAACTTATAAAGGATCAGGAGCTGTTTTACAGGGAAAAGCATACGTATTGTGAAAAGCCCAAGGCTGAGAGTCCAATGTTGTATTCCCTGATGTATCCTGGCATGTCCCAGTGTTCTATTTTTTATGCAAATAACTTGATGTCCAATCATGAAGAGCAAGGCACCGCAAGAAGAAAGATCCAGGCTCTGACCAGCACACCAGTACAATAAGAGATAGGGGTAGCCTATGGTCTAATGGGTTTCTACATCACATTCAAGAATGGGCAGCTCTAGAAACACCACCTCATGTGTTATTCCCTGCTGGGGAGTGCACAAGATGATAGGGATGCTTGTGCAGAGATTCTGTGCCAGAGAAGATCTCCTGCAGAAGAAGAGAAGTGAGGAGGCTGCAGGACCTGTGGTCTGTGTGTGAAGAAGCAGTTCCCTGGGATGACCTACTACCTACCTTACTAACTCTCTCTCTCTCTCTCTCTCTCTCTCTCTCTCTCTCTCTCTCTCTCTCTGCCCCACTGTCCCTTTGCTCCTGACACTCAGAATCCTCATTGGCCTTCCAACATTCTACATTCTTTCCAGGGCCTTCATTCATGCTATTTGCAGTACAGAATTGTCCCTCCATCTGTCCCTAAGGCTCCCTTCCTATATCTTCTGCTTGTTGCTGACATTATTTTGCTGTAGAAAGTCTCTCTTCCAAAGATTATTGGGAACATGACTAACGCAAGGCAATCGATGTGAGCACACATCCCAAGAGAACCAAAATAATAGATTGCTGGGTGCTAGACATGCTGCTGCTAGTGAGCACCTCTGACAGCTGGAGACTTCAGATACAGGGTACATTCAGTATTCAGACACTGAGTCTTAATGCTTCTCCTCACACCCTGGCATGCCACTGGTAATCTCCATGCCTGTTTTTCCCTAAGACACTCAACACTCATCTCTTCACTTAGTGATGACCATTCTTGTTTCTGCCCCAGCATGCCCTGGGGAACTGTGCTCTCATGTTCCCTTTTTTAGTTGCTTGGACATAAACAAGCTCGCAGAAATTCTCCTGCCTCTGTCTCTGCTGTGCCTGGATTAAATGTGTTCACCACCACTACCCGGCATTAAGGAAATGATCAAAGGGACTATTTGAAATTTATCTTTCAAAGTAGCCAACATTCTCTAACGCACAGCCATTAAAACCTTCCTTGTCTCTTTGGAATGTGAAGTTCTATATAGGCATCCCAGAAGTTTGACTGCATGAAGTTCAAGCACAGACAGGCTAAAATCAGGTAGACAAAAACACAAGGAGAATTCACTGAGGTTAAAAGTATTTCAGAGTCACATCTTTAAACATGGAGACACCAAACATCCTTTTTCTTCCCCTTGGTTTCCAATGAAAAGGAGGAGAATACAAGTATCTCTCCAGACATCAAACAAGTGGATCATCTGCTAAATTTGTTATTCTTTCTATGCCTCAGGGCAATAAGAAGAAGGTCTCATGGTTTTAGTGCAGCCAAACTTTCAAAGAATGGCTAATACCGTTGCTCCTCAAAATATTTCACAGAACAGGAATAGAAGGAACACTGCCAAACTTACTCTGTGAAAGCAGAGTTACCCTGATACCTAAACCACACAAATACTCCACAAAGAAAAAGAATTTCAGACCAATTTCTCTTATGAATATCAATGCAAAAATACTCAATAAAATCGTCGCAAACTGAGTACGAGAAGACATCATTTTTCATGATCAAGTAGGCTTCATCCCAGGGATGCAGGGATGGTTCTATATCGGAAAATCCATCCATGTAATCCACCCTATAAATAAACAAAGAAAAAGTCTTATGGTCATTTCATTAGATGCTGAAGAGGCCTTTGACAAGATACTACAGCCCTTCATGCTAAAATTCTTTGAAAGGTCAGTGATACAAGGTGCATAAAACATAATAAGAACAATATCTAACAAACCAGTATTAAATGGAGAGAAACTTAAAGCAATTCCACTAAAATTAGAGGCAAGACAAGACTGCCCATTATTCGATATAGTACGTGAAGTTCTAGGTAGAGCAATAAAATAACTAACAGTGATATAAAAAGTGTATAAATCAGAGAGAGGAAGGGACAGAATTTCTTGATATTCTCAGATAATGTGATAGCATATGTAAGTGACCCCCTAAATTCCACAAGATAACTCCTACAACTGATAAACACCTTCAGCAACATAGTTGGACACAAAATTAATGTACAGAAATCAGAGGCCCTCCTCTCTACAAATGATAAATGGACTGAGAAAGAAAGTATAGAAACAACACCCTTCACAATAGCCACGAATAACATAAAATATATTTGTGTAACTCTAACAAAGCAAACAAAACACCTGCATTCAAGTTCTTGAAGAAGGAAATGAAGAAAGATCTCAGAAGATGGAAAGATCTCCCATTCTCATGGATTGGTAGGATTAACATAGTGAAAATGTCCGTCTTACCAAAATCAATCTACACATTCAATGCAATTCGCACCAAAATTTGAACACAATTCTTTATAGACCTTGAGAGAGAAATTCCCAACTTCATGTGAAAAAAACAAACAAAAAAATTGGAATGCTAAAACAATCCTGAACAATAAAAGGACTCCTGGAGGGATGAACACCCCTGATCTCAAGCTGTACTACAGAACTATAGTGGTAAAAATTGCATGGTATAGGTATAGAAACAGACAGGTTGATCAGTGGAATCGAATTAAAGACCCAGAAATAAACTCACACATCAGGTCAGTCATCCTGTGGTACCCTCACAGCTGGAGCAGGTTCTGTCCCTGAACCTGTTGCCTGTTTGTGGAATTCATTTGCCTATCTAGGCTACCTGTCTTCCCTCAGTGGGAAAGGAGTCTAACCCTGTAGAGATGTGTCAGAATGCAGGGATTGGGGAGGGGGGGTCACCCTCTCAGAGGAGAAGGAGAGGGATTGTGTGAGGGAGAGACCAGGGGACAAGGTTTCAGAGGTAAAATAAGTACATAAATTTAAAAAAATGCTAGCAAATGGAAGAAAATACTAGGAAAACTGAAATATGGAAATGGTCTTAGATAGACTAAGATGGCTGGATGTTTCCTGAATAAAAACATCTAGAAAGCTTTTTGTTTTAAATAAAATTGTGAGTCAGTCATGTAAGAAACAAAGGATGAGAGTTTACGTTAATGGATTTTTAATAAGTGTATTGTAGTTTTGTTTTGTAACTCAGCCAGTTCCTCAATAATTGAGACTCGATTAACATATTTATTTAAGAAGCTTTAATGGCAAAATAACTGAGTAGTTATGATTCTGTTTTAATCTTCTCTACTAATGTGGCTACTTAACAGTCCAAATCCCAACACACTTGCATTTTATCTCATTCTCAACGTCTCTTCTGGACTCTCTCCCCCTGGGTAATCTCCACTTTCTCTTTCTCTCTCTCTCCCCCTCCCCTGGCTGGGATGAAATCCTGACCTATTCTCTCCCCTGCTCAGTAATTGGCTGGTAGGCTTTTACTCAAAAGTCAGAGAATAAATGGTGAGTGATACTTATGCAACAATGAGACAGGAGATACTTAGAATAAGGATTGAGATCAGATTTGGGGCCAGAGAAGTCAGCACTTGGATAATTCAAAGATTTAAATGACAAATAATAATACAAATGATACAAAATCTTCCCACAGGGCACAAAAGCATCATGTCTACATTTCCCCCTTTAGTTAATAAAAGGCTTTCTGTTTGGAAACTTTGGATATATAGTCTATATTGGTTCTTTAATCTATTCTCTTGGTGAGTTTAAATTCCTTGTTTATAATTCTTTACTATAACTTGCATAGACCTTATACTTTTTCTTAAATCCTAAACACTTTAGCGGTATGCGGGAGACTATAATTGTCTAATGTTCAACCCCATCAGACACCTGAAAAGGAATAATTATTACCTGAGTATGTACAAAGTGTAAGCAGCTTCCAAAGATAAAGAAAGGAGAAAAAAAGCTAACAGCCTGAACAGTTTCATCATTACCAGAGCTCAATGATCCCAAAAGGGTTTTCAGAGCTCTGATCTTTGAGCTAAGTGATTCTAGGAGCTGTGGGAAGGAGGGAAGTTAAAAGTTGTAGTGATAGCTTGTTTGGAGGAAAATCCCCATGCCCCACAGAACAGAATCTCTGGCCTGACATTCCAAGGAGAACTGGCCAAGATCAAGGATTATTGAATCGACTAGCACTAAATAGGTACTACCCCCTCATGTACTTCCTTGATTCAACACAGGACATAGTGCTGACATCTTAAATGAGCTTAAAGAAAACAGTGTTTAAAGAAAACAAGAAAGAATATATGTTAAAACATAAAATATGAGTATTTTCCATCAAGTACTATTAATATTGTTTTTGTATTGAGAAATTCAAATATTTTTTACCTCCCTACCCAATAAAACCTTAGTTTCCTCAAAGATCCACTTGTTTCTGGTAGGAGTTTAATGGGCTGGAGCAGGGCCTCTTTTCCCTTCCTTCCTCATATCTGATACAGCAATTCTTCCTAGACTTTCCAAATGAGTAAGACTGAGGTGAGGTCCAAGGCAAAGGGGAAATGATACAGCCACCACCTTCCTTAGAAGAAAAACCAATGGAGCCTCTGCTTAGGGCAGGAACATAGCCTCGAGATGACGAGTAAAATGTTCCTTTTCCAGACACTAAAATGGCAGTGCTGGCCCCTTTCTTGGCCACCCTGAAGTTACTTCTAATATGACCACATAGAAAACAACTTTAATGATTTAACACCTATCTCCTGCCATTTATTTCTGGGAGCCAATCCAAGACTTTCTCAGAGGTGCTTGCCCAAGGGCCAACTTGGCAAGGTCTGTTTTGGTGCTTGAGGAGGTCTTGAAGGACTCAAGGGAACCTAGCTCTTTGGCCTTTGGTTATCAGTCCCAAGGCCACCTGTGTTCAGTCTGAGGCATCCTGTATTCTTGTCAGCATTGCTGAATTGGTTTCTGCGGATTTTGTCTGATTCTCCTCTGCAAACATTGTGTCAGACCTGCACTTCTTTTTTTTTTCTAGTTAGAAACATTTTATTTAAATGTGTTGAATAAAAATCTACATTTCCAGACCATAAGATGTTAATACATTCATCAAAAACATTATTTACTGCTGTGAATTTTACAGAGGAATAATCCAGATCCATTTTGATTTGATGGTTGATGAACCTTCCTAGGTTACACTTTACAGACCCAACAATTCCCTTATAATAATGTAAACAAAATAACAGTTCCCTAACGGGTGAACTTGAGAACTTCAGTCCATTCTTTCTGGACTTGTACTTCTGTGTGGACTTCCTGCTGGGGAACGACTTCTTTTAGGAGATGGAGATCTGGATTTTGATCGGCTGCTTCTTGGTAGCGAAATAGACCTGTATTTTGATCTCGACCTTGGACGGGATTGGAAATACCTGGATCCTGTTATAGAACCAGCCCTAGATCTTCTGAGTGAAGCTGCTCTTGATCTACAAAGAGACAAGGTTCTTGATCGTCTAGGAGATTCTGATCTTGACCTCCTTCCGCCTCTTCTGGTGCGTGAGCGAGAGTATCGCCTTCCCTGGATTGGGAATGTGACCTAGATCGTGACCTGCTTCTTCTTTGTGGGCTATAGCGATGACAGTCATAAGCATAATGTCCCTTTTCACCACACTCATAGCATCTATCATTAGGATTAAAGGGACGATGGGCAGGTGGCCTATCAAAACGAGATCTCCGAGGCATGACTGTTGATAATTCAACCCTCACTCCAGAACCACAAATCACTTTCCCATCCAACCCTCTCACTAAATCCTCTGCATCTCTAGGGTCTTCAAATTCCACAAAGGCAAATCCTGGAGGATTTCTGGCAATCCATACAGTTCTTAAGGACCCATAGTAACTGAGTGCCCTTTCTAACTCTCCTTTACCAGCGCCAGTTCCCAGGTTTCCAACATATACCTTGGTTTATCCTCCATACCACCCATAACCTGACATGATGGCCGACCTGTGTACTCAGCTCTAACTTGTAATGCTCGCAGTGCAAGTAGCACGGAAGCTGCTGCACAATCTCATCTGCCAGCGATCCCGGAGGCACTACCCAGACCTGCACGTCTTAATGAACTTGTCTGGCAGGAGCCATCATCATCTCATACTGATAACTTCCTGGCCAGAATCGTTGCCATAGACCAAGCTGGTTTGAATTACTGATGCCCTGTCTTTACTTCACAAACGGGTCACATTATCAGTGTCACCACAGAAGGCTGGGGAAGTGTTGCTGTTTGCTCAACGATGTGCAGCTGAGAGAGGTGTTTGCAGTGTATGGTGTGCCTTATTGAAATTGCTGGTGCCTGGTGAATATCCATTTGGTGGTTTAAATTTGAGTTGAATGGAATGGGCTTTCTTTCAGTTGTGAGGCAGGAGGATTAATCCCTACACATTGTTTAATGATCTGCATATACTGGAGACCCTTTGTCTATATGAAGGAGAAGTTGCTACTGAAAGACCCCCCAGAGAGGGGAGACCCTCAGTTAAGTCTTGGGATGAAGAGACCCCTCAGGAACTCAGGAGAGACTGTCAATGCTGTAATTACAAGAGGTTTATCGAGAGGAACCAGTGAACTGGGGTCGAGACTTGTATCCCAGGCAGTGCTAGAGCAGTTCCACCCCAGTAGCTGGGAGAAGGGGTATTTAAAGAAGAAGCCACAACTCAAGGGGGTAGGGATGGCATCATTGGAAAATTTGGGAATACCAGTGAAAAATCACAAGGAGAAGCTTCCTGTTTCTCAAGATTGTTCTTTAAGGTTTTAATCTAACTTTATGGTCAGCTAGTTCCTGGGAGAGAGTTGCCTAACCTGCTGGTGTAATTACTCATTCTGTGGTCAGCTAGTTCCTGGAAAATGCAGTTCCAGGGCCCGACCATTTTCTTTCTTCTGCTCTAAACTTTTGTCTGGGGGGGAGCAACCTTAAAACTTCTAGCCTTCACTACTAAGTGCAGGGTTGACTTTGCAGTCCAGGTGAAAGTTATGCAATGCCAGTCTCCACTCTGTGCCTGGGGTGGAATGTAGGGCTGTGCTGTGTTCCTTCACAGCACTCTGTCTCTAAGGGAGCTGCTCCTGTCACTCAAGCCTCACTCGCTAATCAGGGCCTCGAGGCGGAACATCAGTCGGAATAGAGGCGGGAACTTCCGGTCTGCCTTGCCTCTGGTTGACTGAGGAAGTCTCTCCTCGGTCCGTGCTCTGTGCTGGGACCCTGCTTCCCACAGCTGTGAGAAGAGCGTGGATGAGGTCAGAATCCGCGCTATGGTGAGCGGGGCCGCCGTCCCCATGTGTGGAGGATCCGCGGGAGCCCGTGTGGGGTTGACCCGGGGTGCGGGAACCGGCGGCGACACGCAGTGCCCTGTGTTACTCCGTTTGTTCAGGAGGTTTGGTCCCGAATCAAACCTCTCATTGACTTAGTTCTCCTGGGCGCACAGCGTGGGAAGCGGGAGCTGTGCTTGGAAACCGTTCTGGGCTTGCTGCAGAGCTCGGGCACGCGCGGCCTTTATTGTCAGGGGAGACAGTGCTGACTGGCGGAGCTCTAGTTTGTCTGGTGTCTTCTAGAAGTTCTTCCCCTGGCCCTTGACATTGACGTGTAGGATCCGTCTGCAGTTAACTCTGCGCAGGTGTAAAGTCTGCCTTATTAACACAGTCGCATGTAGATGCCACGGGGGTCCAGTCACGCGTGCCAGGAAGGCCAGCCTCACTGTGGTCCCCTGTCATTGACCCAATATTAATTATGATTTTGTTCTGAGTGCTCTCTCATGTTCTGCTGATCTCTATTCTTTCTCAGCAGCACAGTCTTTATTGCAGGTGTAGGGGAGTTTTGAAGTTAGATGGTGTCACTGTGCTGTCTGTTCAGTCTTGTGTTGTTCATGTTTCTGTTCATGATGACCTTTTGTCATCGGTTTTCTGTTGTTCTTCGCAGAAATCGTTAGACTTTTTGGTTTTCGAGACAGGGTTTTTCTATATTCCTGGCTGTCCTGAAACTTTATTTGTATTGCAGGCTGAGAGCTACACCTGCCTCTGCCTCCTGAGTGCTGAGATTAAGGTTGTGCACCAGAACTGCCAAGAAGTCGTTAGATTTTTTTTTAAATTGGACTCTT
Source organism: Rattus norvegicus (assembly GCF_021556685.1). Taxonomy (NCBI): domain Eukaryota; kingdom Metazoa; phylum Chordata; class Mammalia; order Rodentia; family Muridae; genus Rattus; species Rattus norvegicus. Next base: position 13,057,251 of record NC_141540.1, on the reverse strand, counting down.
TTGAATATATATCTAAATTTGCACTGAAGTAATATTGAGGCTCCTTGTTCAAAATTATTGAATCTTTCTCCGTTGACCAAGTTCCTTGATTCTTTTAATTAGAAAGTTATATAGTTTTGACTACATGTTTGTCATACTTTTATGTATTTCTCTGTATTAATACATATTTCTATGTTCTGCAACAGAATCTAAGGATAATTTTGTGCCAGCACAAATGTGTTCTGAACCAAACCCAGGTCTTCTGCAAGAGCAGTAAGTGGCTTTATCTGCTGAGCCATCTCTCCTGTCTTAAACTTGACAGATTTTCAAAAATTTACACATGTGCATGCATGTGCACGAGATGAAAACTGAGAATTAAAAGAATGTAGGTTTGCTTAGGAATCTGTCTTTGGGTCTTATAGGAGATGACTCTGTAGGTATGCTGGTCAGGTTTGGTTAGCTTGGAACAAGCTAGACAAACTGGCCTGTGGGCAAATGTATAGAGTATTCTCCTGATTAATGATTGATATAATATTCCCCATCCCAATGTGTTTGGTGCTGTTGTGGGCAGGTGGTCTTGGGTTGCATAAGAAAGCAATCTTAGCAAGCAGTGAGATCAGTAAAGTTCTATTTTTGTGAAGAGGCACCATGATCATAGCATCTCTTATTGAAGGAAATCATTTAATTAGGGCTTGCTTATAGTTTCAGAGGTTTGGTCCCCTAATGTCACAGTAGGGAGTATTTGGGACGTTGTCAGATGAGATGCTGGAGCAGTAGTTGAGAGTTTTAATCCAGATCATCAGCCACAGGTAGAGCCTGTGAGTTTGGCCTGAGCATTTGGAACTCCATAGCCCAGCCCAGTGACAGGCTTCTTCCAAGAAGGGCACACAAACTCCACAGCAACAAAGGTCCTAGCCCTTGTCAAGGAGCACCTCCCTAATGACCAGCATTTAAATCTATGAGCCTGTGGGCACCATTCTTATTGGAATTACTAGAGGCAGTGAGCACCATTAAGCAGGTTGACAGCATATGTGGAATGTATAAGCCTGCAGTGTGTAGTTACAGAAGTTTTTGCAAAATCTGTTAGCTAAAGCTGGAGACATCATTATAGCGAGATTTTTTATTTACTAAGCTCAATAAGTGCGTGGTGTCATTTTCTTTGGGAAGGCACATTAATTTGGAACAGCTTCACCTTCAGGCAAAAATTCAGAAAAATATTTTACAACAAGCTCTCTTATGTTGATTCAGGTTGCCTTCTTCAGCCACCAAGGCCTTGCTGCCTTTCTGAAACAACCTCCTCATTTCTTGGATTAAAGGTTTCTAGCACCACACCGTTCTAAAAATACTAATTTGAATCATGTAGTGGGCTGGTCATATCAGTAACAAGATAGAGATTTGTGTGTTTCTTTCTTGAAACTAGAATAGAAGGAATAGTTTACTGGGTAAACTGCAGGAGGAAACAGAAGGCAGTAGCTGATTACAGGTTAAGTTTCAGTTAGTTCTGCCTGCTGGTCTCCATTAGACAGTATGTCCTGATGTTTCCTATTTTCTTTTTGTTGTTATATTTTTGTGACTCTCTTCTTATGCCTTAGTTGAAAGATTACTCTCTTGCTTTTTCTAGGGTATAGCTTCCCTTCTTGTATTGGAGTTTTCCATCTATTATCCTTTGTCGGGATGGATTAGTGGAAAGATACTGTGTACATTTCAGTCTTGCCTTAGTCTAATTCATTCTTACTTTATTGGAAAGGACATATGTATTCTAAGTCATTGTATGTTGGGAACATATAATTTGATTTTTGTTTTTACAAAAAGATCTTGCCTTTAGTTTCTGAAGAAACTTTGGCCATTGGAACAGTGTTGGAACTGTTTTACAATGTGAAGATCTTTGAAGTGGACTAAATATGTTTTGTTAATGCAAAATATGTCTGGGATGGGCTCTGCCCAGGAGCATGTCATGGCCTGTGTTGAAATGTGGTGGGTTGAATGAAAACTCGTCCAGGTGGATGGTGTATGTGAGCATTTGTCTCATGGTTGTGGCTTTCACTGGAGTGCTTACGGAACCTTGAGGAGGAGGATCCTTTCTGGAGGAAGTTAGTCTCTGGGGAAGGCTTTCAGTGCTTATTCCCTTGCACACTTCGTCGTCTTTTACATCTTCATTTGGTTCAAACTGAGCCCCATGTTTCCTTCTCGTGCACCCACACCATCTCCACCATTCCAGACCCCATCCCTGAAAAGTGCAGTATAAAACAGAAGCAGCTGCTTCTTCTCAATAAGCGGATTTTGTAGATTATGTTTTCATTTGATATTTTGGCTGATGGAGTAGGTTTTGTACCTGTCAAGCGGTTCCTCTTGTGCTGGACTTAACTCACATCTTCACTTTGGAACTGCGGCAGAGGGTGCTGTTTGCCACTGGGACAGGACACATGCACATGCAGGAGCACATGCGTGTGTATGCATGTGTGCGTATGTGTGCGCGCACACACTCCTACACACACGCGTGTAAGTAGCACAGGCCATCTATTTGTCTGGTGCTCACTGAAGTCAAGGAGAGCCTTAGATTCTCTTGATCTGGAGTTATGAATGGCTGGGAACCTCAAAGCGAGTGTTGGGTATTGATCCAAGTCTTCTTCAAAAGCAACATGTACTCTTCTGTTCACCCATCTTTGTTGTCCATGCTCTTTGGCTTTGATTTTAGATCAACATTTATTCCCTAACATTTTTGCAAATTTGATATGTCAGTTCAGTAAATTAATAAAAATGCATTCATATAAAGGAGAATCATATTCTTTTACAGTTAAAATTGGGGCACTATAAGTTTTGATAGACGAGTATTGGACTGGAGTGAATGTTTAACTCTTTGGAGGAATTTTGAAAGAGCCCCTAAGTACTTTCTGTATTTTTTGGTTTGTTTTCTTGAGACGGTGTATCACTATTTAGCTCTGGCAGTCATGGAAATCAGTGCATAGACCAGTTCTGGCTGGAATCACTTGTGTCTTCCTCCTGAGACCTTCTATTAAAAGGTCCACCCCTTTTTGAAGATAGGGATTTTTTTTTTTGATACAGTTTTGCTAATGTATAATCAATAGGGTTGATTAGTTTTAGCGTCTCTCCGTATTACTTGTTAGTTGTCATTTCTCTGGCAGTGTCCTATGGAATTCAAAGAGGTGTGGTCCTCCTTTTCTGTTTCCTTCTAAGATCACACTGACTGCATTTTGAATTCTGTCATATGGAAAAAGTCTGTGACGCATGCAGAAGTCCATAAGTAGATTCTCAGTGAAGTGTACATGTGCAGTGTAGTCTCACCATTTCTATTATGTACTTCTATGGGGCGTTTTAGGCTGCAGTGACCTGTGAGGATGTGCACGTGAACTTCACCCATGAAGAGTGGGCTTTGCTGGATCCTTTCCAAAAGAGTCTCTACAAAGATGTGATGCTGGAGACCTACTGGAACCTCACTGCTATAGGTAAGAATGTGAGTTTCCTTCACTCTCTAAACAAGGGAACAAGCTTCTTTTTTTTTTTTTTTTTTTTTGGTGTACTCCTGTGGTTTACATTTTGATAAAGGAAGAACGTGGTGAATATCAGACATGGTTCTTAGGTACGCCACTAAAATTTGCACAGGATAATGTTCCATTCATTTACCTGAAGGAAAAATATCGTGATGTCCTTGTTTCTAATAGCTGCATAGTATTCCACTGTGTAAATGAACCATCATATTTTCTGCATCCATTCTTTGGTTGAGGTGACTAAGCCAGCTCAGTCAACAGGGTTGCAAGGGAGGAAGTGAGGATTAAAAAAGAAAAGACAATATTATAATATGGACCCCAGCTTATGCTGCAGCTGAAGTGGGTTTAATTTCTCTCAGTCTGCTTTTATATCATTCTGAGTACATACAAAGAATGAGGCCAGTCCTAAGGCATAAACAAAGTAGTGAAGGAACAAAGCATAAACACAGGTCCCGAGGTCACTGCTTCTAGGGCCTCATCAAGATGATCAAGATATAAGGAACACATTCCTTGGCTGTATTTTCTTGAGCCTGCTTCCTTGTCCTAGCCCAATGTCAAATATCCTCATCAAATTCCTAGAAGCAGCCCCAAGAGCTCTCCACATTGAGGGACATCTGGGATGTTTCCAGTTTCTGGCTTTTATGAATAGAGCTGCTATGAACATAGTGGACCATGTGTCCTTGGTATATGTTGGGGCATCTTTTGAGTATATGCCCAGGAGTGGTATAGCTGGGTCCTCAGATAGAACTTTCTCAATTTTCTGAGATATTGTCAGATTGATTTCTAGAGAGGTTATACAGGTTTTCACTTCCACCAGCAATGGAGGCTCCACATCCTTGCATGTGCTGTCGCTTGAGCTCTTGATCTTCGCCATTCTGACTCGTGTATGGAATCTCAGGGTCGTTTTGATTTGCATTTCCCTCATGACTAAAGATATTGAACATTTCCTTAAGTGCATCTCCACCATTTGAGGTTCCTCTCTTGAGAGTTCTCTGTGTAGCTCTGTTCCCCATTTTTTAATTGGGTTGTTTGGTTTGTTGGTGTCTAACTTCTTGAGTTCAGTGTAAACTTTGGATATTAGCCCTATGTTGGATGTAGGGTGAGAGATGATCTTTTCCCAATCTGTAGGCTGCCATTTTGTTCTTTTGACAGTGTCCTTTGCCTTACAGAAGCTTTTCCATTTCATGAGGTTCCATTTATCAATTCTTGATCTTAGAGCCTGAGCTATTGGTATTCTGTTTAGGAAATTGTTTTCTGTACCAATGTGTTCAAAGCTGTTGATCGATGTTGTTCATGGGTCATGTGGACGAGAGAGAAGTTCACCAATATGCTAAGCCTTCATTTTTCTATGGAGCAGAGGGATTCAGCTGAGGGAAGACTGACACCCAGCTAGCTTACTCCAGTTACTTTATTCAAACATCATAAAAGGGTAATTGGGGCTGGGAAAAGTTCTAGCTACCAAAATTATCTTGCCCTTGCTGCTCATGAGAGCAGGTGATCTACATAAATCTCAGTCCATTTTGACCATGGCTAGCCATAATAGTTAGGACTCGAGGTTTGCCAGGAATACGTGAAGAACAAGATTGGTGCCCTGTAAGTTCTCATGTAGCACCAATAGCAAATTCTCTAGAGAGAGAACATTTCTTCAACATCCAAACAGTCTCAAAACAATTTCTCAGCCTCTGTGGATTGACCCGAAGGCCTCGCTGAAACATTTCACTTAAAGCCAAATCCAAAGACTTTTCCATACATATGACTAAGCCGTCCTCCTTTTTGTTTTTAAGCAAAGTTGTTAGGGATATAATTATTATTGGAGAATTAAATAGTTGTGCAGTAAATATGGCCTTTTTTGTATCTAGTTGTGTAACCGTTTTATGCAAATAAATCGGCCTACATTTCAAAAATCCGTAAAGTTATCACTATAGAGCAGTATAAAAATCACGAAGGGAAGAAACTTATCAAAATGATTCCTAGGACCAAAGGAAGCGACAGCGTTGGTTAGACATTCTATAGCTTCCATCCCTGTTATTTTAGGCAGCTCCTTGGAAGACATTTCTGCAGTTTCTTGCTGCAAATCATAAAACATTTGAGAAGAATTAAAATGATCCTACAAATGCATTTTAACTTTTTCCCAGTCATATTTGTTATCATTCAATCTTAAAGGCATAATACAGTAATATCAGTCCAATCATATTTCAATTTCATTTGCTCTCTCAATGATTCTAATTGCTCTCCAATGAGTTTTACAGCTTGTCTCAGTTTACGTATTTCATCAGCTGTTTCCCTGTTCATCTTGCTTTGCTGAATTGAGGTGCATAAGAATGCATATGCCAGCATTAGTTTGAACTTCTTTATGAAGTGGAACTCCAAGTGCGGTAGCTGTTGTTGTTTAAATATCGGCCGGCACCCGAATAAACCAACACGGTTCCATGTGGAGAGATTTAATGGGAGAATGAGACAAAGGGAAGGGATGAAAGAAAGAAGAGAAAGAAAAAGAGGGCAGAAGCTATCTGCCTTTTATTTGGAATATGACATAACTGCTCTCAGGTGGACTTGGGAATTGAGCCAAAAGGTTTACTGGAAATGTATGGCCCTTGCCATGGCAACATTGACCAAATGGTGTTGCTGCTGAAGGCAATTCCTGATAGCAGCAGTAGCCATAGCAGTTAATGCGATGATTCTCAGGGCCACAACAGTTATCCATCCCACCATCCATGAGTTCTTAATATCCTTTCAGCCAGCCTCAGTACTAGCATCAGCACAGGTGAGTCCTGCCATGGTCTTGACAGCCTCACTGGCACCCAGACTGCTGGTCTTGCTCTGAGAATACATAAACTTTCAAAAGCATCATTTAAAGACACATTGGCATTGACACAGGTATGAAGTGTACAGCATGTTTAGATGATGCTGTAATCATTGCGGTGTGATTGCACAGGTCCATTCAGTACCAAATAAGGTAATGGCACAAGCCGTAAAAGGTATGACTTTAAAATAAAGGACAAATGAAAATTTTTTATTATTGAAGTTTAACTTTATGTTCTCACTTCAAGTGGATGAAATGTGCTTGCTAATTTCCGCAGATTAGTCTGAATAGAATTATCAAATCGTAGCAGAGGGCCTGACATCCCAACTCCATGCTTCTCCATGAAAGTGTCTAGAAGCAGAGACAAGCTCCACAGTTTTATTCATTGTCATATCAAGTCTGAGTGAGAATATAGTCAAGGATTTGAAGACCCTCAAGCATAAATGCTCTAACGCCTTCTCCTTGGGAGATAGTCACGAGCACCCAAGGATTCTCACCTGTGCAGTGGGCACCCTAATAATTGCAGTACACACTGTCATGCCTGTGTCAGTGGTCCCTGCCAATGTGTCCAATCAGATTCCTTGTTAGTTATCCATAAATGTGTCCAATCAGATTCCCTGTTAGTAATCCATAAATGTGTCCAATCAGATTCCTTGTTAGTAATCCATAAATGTGTCCAATCGGATTCCTTGTTAGTAATCCATAAATGTGTCCAATCAGATTCCTTGTTAGTAATCCATAAATGTGTCCAATCGGATTCCTTGTTAGTAATCCATAAATGTGTCCAATCGGATTCCTTGTTAGTAATCCATAAATGTGTCCAATCGGATTCCTTGTTAGTAATCCATAAATGTGTCCAATCAGATTCCTTGTTAGTAATCCATAAATGTGTCCAATCAGATTCCTTGTTAGTAATCCATAAATGTGTCCAATCAGATTCCTTGTTAGTAATCCATAAATGTG